>NC_056426.1:625000-1250000 GCF_905147365.1 Aricia agestis
AGTCTAGACGTAGGCACGAGCTAGATGTCTAGTTAGGCGATTAGACGTTAGTATTTACCAATTTAAGTCTATTTGTTGATTGGGAACAGAAATAGATTTGGCACGACTTAATATTATGTAGGTAAGCGAATTAATTATTTATAGAAAGAAACCAAAAAAAAAAACTATTACAAAAGTAAAATTCAATGAAGTTTTTGCTGCAAATGATACAATTGCAAGGTTTTTGGACGTCAGACAAAATCAGAACTAATGTCGCCTTATATTCTATAATAATCTATACTTAATATTATAAAGCTGAAGAGTTTGTCTGATCGCGCTAATCTCAGGAACTAGTGGTCCAATTTCAAAAATTATTTCATTGTTAGATAGACCATTTATCGAGGAAGGCTCTAGGCTATATTTACATCACATTGCGACCAATACGAGCGAAGATACATTGAAAAATGTGGAAAAAAGCGAGGAAATTATTCATCAATGAGAGGCAAAACTATTCCATGCTAACGAATTCGCGGGCACAGCTAGTAAAATAATATTACTCCAATGTTTTCACGCTAGAGGCAGCACTAACATAATAATAATAGCTCCCACACCGGTTTCGGTGACGGTGGCCGGTTTCATTGAAACCAGGCCAGCTACGCAGGAGTAACTTTATAGTGCCCAAGTGTGTGCGCAGTACACAAGAGCACTCTCTATTCCTTTACTCTCATATAACCCAGTGGGACGGAAGACCGACACGACCGGCGAGAGATCAGGCGCAGGACCGACTTTTTACATGCCCATCCGACGCATGGATCATCTTACTTGTCACAGGTGACCAGCCTGCATTGTCGTAACCAAACTTGGAAATAACATGTTTCCAACGCGGGAATCCAACCCACGATCTCCGAGTCAAGAGCCACGCTCTATACCACTAGACCACGGAGGCGCTGCCAGCACCAGCATAGACAGTAAATAAAAGGTTATTTTCGACTTTTGACAACGTTTCTGTCAATATTAAAGCAATAGGTCTGTACTTTCGAAACCGATCGTAAACTATTATTTATTGATTGCATTTGCCTGGGCTACTATTAACTGGACCTAATTAGATCAAGATTCTATAGTTTAGTCTGGCTCAGCTAATAATACTAGGTCTAAAGTTATTAGTGGAGTAGGTTGCCTAATACAGTCATTAATCATGATGACGACATAATGATTGCTATAATTAATATGACTTTTTATACCTGTATTTATAATAATGAAATACCTGTTTTTTTAATGAAATAAGGGGGCGAACGAGCAAACGGGTCACCTGATGGAAAGCAGCTTCCGTCACCCATGGACACTCGCAGCATCAGAATAGCTGCAGGTGCGTTGCCGGCCTTTAAGGAGGGAATAGGGTAATAGGGGAGGGAGGGTAGGGATGGGAAGGGAAGGGAATAGTGGAGGGTAGGGAAGTAAATAGGGTAGAGGATTGGGCCTCCGGTAAACTCACTCACTCGGCGAAACACAGCGCAAGCGCTGTTTCACGTCGGTTTTCTGTGAGAACGTGGTATTTCTCCGGTCGAGCCGGCCCAATCGTGCCGAAGCATGGCTCTCCCACGTAAAATGTGTTATGTTCAAGTAATATAAAGATTTATAATAGATACATTCCATACTAATATTATTAATACGAAAGTGTCTGTCTATCCCCTCTTCACACTAAACGGATATTGCTAAAGTTTTGTATGGACTATAGAGATACTTTTTATACCCAGGTTGTAGGATAGTTCCTATTTCCAAAAAGTACAGTTCCAGCGAAATAAATGATAAATTAATTTCGCAACATGTGGACACAATATGACCTCATTTAAACCAATCTTGCTCTTAAACCATATCACTTAGATTTTCAACTACTGAAGGGCCCAGATCCCTCTCAACTCTATGTTCAAATTATACCAATTTAAAGAGATTAATTCGTATGTTTACATTCTCTTTTTATGCGGCTTCTTGTGCCCATAATGGAGCAAGACGTGTATGATTTGCCATATTATGGGCTCAGTTTGTGCGAGCTATATTATAGATTACTAGCTGACCCGTCAAACGTTGTTTTGCCTTATAAATTATTTCTAGTATCAATATAAAAAGTAGATAAAAACCTATTCTCAGGCCTAACGAAAGTACATACAAAATTTCATTGAAATCTGTTGAGCCGTTTTTGAGGAGTTCGCGCACAAACTCTGTGACACGAGAATTTTTTACATTACCTCTAGATTCCTCTATGGTAGTATGGCCTAATCAGACCCCCCCCCCCCCACCCCCCTGTACCTACTGACACAATTCCACACTTCCTCTTTCATACCCACCGCGGGGTCACTGAACCTTATCTCATCCTGCTACACTGCTCATTAGTTCACTACAATATTATAAAAAACAACGTCATTTCATTGTTCTTTGTTCGAAAAGTAATCTCGTAAATTTTTCTGGAATGGAGATTATTTGGAATGAACTGTAATCAGTTGTATTTCCGGACCAATACGACCTGCAAACCTTCAAGAGGGCGTATACCCTCTTAAAAGGCCGGCAACGCAACTGCAGCTCTTCTGATCTTGCGAGTGTCCATGGGCGACGGTAGTTGCTTTCCATCAGGTGACCAGTTTGCTCGTTTGCCAACTTATTTTATGCAAAAACAACCCCAAATTAAATTAAAAAAAAAACTTTAATATATTTTTTGTTAAGATGACGCCCTGCAGCTCGCCGCCGCTGCGCCATAATTCCTTTAGCGCCCGGGAACCGTACATTTTTTTCGGGATAAAAAGTATCCTTTGTCCTTTCCCGGAACTCAAAGTAAGTATATTACATACAAAATTTCACCCAAATCGGTTCAGCGGTTTGGGCGTGAAGAGGTAACAGACAGACAGACACACTTTCGCATTTATAATATTATAAAGTATGAAAGTATGCATGTGAGTACACCATTAAAAAGTCTTTGGAACTACAATCTGTCAAGAAAGTGAAGAAATTAAAAAGTGGCAACATCGTAGTGTCATCCCTTTTTTCTTAGATTGATTTGAAAGGGATGACACTACGATGTTGCCACTTTTTAATTTCTTCATTTTTTTGACAGACTATACAGTGTACAACTTCGTGCATCTCTTAACCCGGTTGCTTTAAGCCCTGAGGCTGATGTTCTTAATTCAAAATCTCTTCACAAACACGACGTATGAGATAGATAGGGTTGACACCAAACGTTAGAACCAAAACCGTAGCGTGTTTTCTTTTGCGACACCGGCGCCATACACATAGTTAATTCGAGCTGTTTCTGCAGCACTCGTGCCATGGTAGAACTCATATTCGTAAATAAAGCGATATTTCAATTTTTCCATTGTGCGATATGAACAATTAAAAAATAATCAAGAAGAAAACAAACGAATGACTGTTTTGGAAACTCAAATGTACCAAATAAATGAATATAATTATGAATTTGAATTTGGAATTCTTAACCAAAGAGGAGATACATATAAGAGATCATATAAGAGATCTTCGTAAGGACCTAATATAATATTTATTTATACAACAAAAAACTAAGTTTTAATTGTAATTACTTTTAAAAGACTATAAAGAGCTGCTTCCAATTACATAAATTGACAAACATCATAAAATAATAATAAATACAATAACTACCTTCATAAACTAATAAAAAAAGTAATAAAATATTATGTACTTAGAATAAAATGGACTAATGAAACAAAAGTTAACACGGAAATCCGTTCAACTCGTTTTAAGATATTAATCAGATGCAAGGACAAAAACTAGCTGTCATATTACTATCACAGTGTAAATTTAAAATTTACAATGTCCAATTCAAATACAACGAGAACTTGCCCTTTAGCCGAGACATTTTCTTCATCGCTTCTTTGTAGAGTTGCCGATCAAAATGTATGAAATTGACATGTTCGTTCGATAAAATGAAGAACTTGACAATTGACATTCGACTCGTTGAACCTCAGACGATGGGCTCATGTCATCTTTGTCATTTCTTTATATTTCTGAAAGAGATGACGAGAATTTTCAACTAAAACTCCCAAAAATTAACCCTCCAAAGCCAGCCGGAGTTCTGTAACCTTCCGTGACAGATACGGTTATATTAACATTTCCGTAAAAGTCACATGTCACATTCAGACTGTTTTAACCTCGCAGATTTATGAAAATGTACCTTACATCTTTGGCATAAGAGTCAGGGGTGAAATGACTGAAGGAGATTTAGAAATAACATCGTTGGCAGGGGACGCCATATGTTTGTTGTCTACATTAGACCGCGCTATATTTGAAAATGGAACAAATTTGGACACACGCGCACCGAATTTAAACATTTGAATATGGAATAATGAGTTTTAGCAACTTATATCCGCCATGTTAAAACTATAAACAAAATGTTGTAAAAACTTTTACTTTAAAAACTTATGGCATTAACAATCTTAAAAAATTACATGAGCGTTACCAGGCGGTAGGCTATAAGTTTTTTTTTCAGAGGGAATGTAAAAAGTAAAATAAGCCGATAGTTTTAAGATACTTACTCTGCTCATGATTATTATTAAAACTATGTTTAAACTCGACGTCGCTTAGCAAAAGAACACTAAATAATTTTTTAATAAAATATTTAAATCTTTTAAAACGTTTCATTAACTTAAAAGAACCAAATTAAAAAAAATTAAAAGGCGTATAATGAAGTCAAATAATTCGTGGCCACATTTGACAGATGGATGGACTGCATCTCATTTTAGTTTATAAATAGATCGTATTTTTGTGCGTGTTTTGATACGGTCCCCTGTTATAGCGCGTGATGCGCTTGTGACCGACTCTGTATATTTTAGGGTTGATTCTTACCGGTCAACATGAATAGAATTTTATTGGATATTAATTTTTAAGTGAAAATAGTTTTTAATTTACTTACAGACAATTTAAATTATATTATGTGAGTAAATGTGTAAAAATACGCGCATATTCACAAAAAGCAACCGCAAGTTTTTGTGATATGCGCAGTGCGCACTACTTAGTAAAAAAATAACGCATAAAGCCCTTACTGATGTTATAAAAGCGAATGTGTGTATGCACATCTATCCTCTACCTCTTCAAGCATATGCCACTTGATTTAGAATATTGTATGGATGTACAATATACATTGAGAGACAGCAAATAACATACTAAGATAGTTTTCTTGTGGAAAAATGTACGGTTTATACGATAAACTAATTTCGACGCAACGTACTTACAAGCGTCATCTAGTATTTTTTTCGAAATATTTTAATTCCTCAAAACACTCTACCAACCTTTCATCATTAAAACTGACCTAATTTTACTAACGAGGTCTTTCATACCCCAATGTAAACTGATACTGAACCAAAACTGTGCTTAAAAACGTCGACAAAAAAGCGTTAAAAGGGACAAAAAAGGAACCTTTTTTTAAAAAAGTCGCGTCTTGATGACGCACGCTTCCTTCCATTGTGAGAACTGAGAACGCTGCGCCCCTCCCGCTACCCTGGTAGTTGGTACAACGACATTTGAACCAGAGTAATTTTTGTGACATTTTAACTAGATAAATATACCGTATCTAATAGCCAAAACTGGAATAATTAAATGACTTATGACGTTCACCAAAACCCTAAAATAAATAAAAGGGTGAAACGAGTCCTTTCTCCGAGTATAGTCCAAGAGCGAGTGTTCCGTAGACCTACGGTAAAGTAGCAAAATCCATATTAATGCCAGTTGCTAGGTATACTGTTTCATCTGCCGTAGATGCAATGGGCATTCACTTTTCCTAACGATGGTTCCTTTGATTTAATATGAAAGAACCAGAGTAAGATTTCAAGTGAGATTTTTGGCATAAATAGATTTTATAAACCCTTGCAAAGAAAAAAAATATATAGACGAACATATTATTATAACCTCCTCCTTTTTGGAAGTCGGTTAAAACTTAAAAAACATAAATCTGTCTACACTAATAATTTAAGTGCTTCTTTCTATCTTTAAAAAAGCCAGATTCATCAATGATTTTTCTTCGCAATTATGTAAAAATGACAGTTAAAATCTAACTCTAGTTTTTTTCTGTTGACATGATATATCTCTCTGCTTCATAATAATATAATATTCTGAGACCCTAGTTCTCGGTCAAAGCACTCGTCACGCCCTTTCATTCATTTTGGGCTTTTGATGCACGTCATTAAGACTAACCTCATTAGAAATGCGGGGAATTTTTTGTACGCTAGCTACGAAGGGTTAAATGTTAAGGGTAAGAAGGGCGGTGAGCTGATTTAAATCCGGGATTTTTAAAATACATCAGCCTACAAGTAATTTAACAAATCCCAATTCACTTTAAATTGTATGATTTCCTCTTAAAATTCCGGCATGACACTTGCAGCTCTTCTGGTAATAAGGGGGCAAACGAGCAAATGGGTCACCTGATGGAAAGCAACTACCGTCGCCCATGGACACTCGCAGCATCAGAAGAGCTGCAGGTGCGTTGCCTGCCTTATAAGAGGGAATAGGGTAATAGGGGAGGGTAAGGATGGGATGGGAAGCGTATAGGGGAGGGTAGGGAAGGGAATAGGGTAGGGGATTGGGCCTCCGGTAAACTCACTCACTCGGCGAAACACAGCGCAAGCGCTGTTTCACGCCGGTTCGAATGTTGATGTTGCGAGTGTCCATGGACGACGTTAGTTGAATATAATAGAATAGAATATTTATATTCTGGTGCTTTCCATATGGTGAACCGTTTGCTCCGCATTTATTTATAAAAAAAAACATTGCGCTTCTTTATGGCTTCGACGAAATTGGGTGAAATTATCCAATTTTTAGCGCTCTCCAAGTCCTTTTTAAGCTTTACCTCAATGTTTAAATCATATATAAATCAAGTACATCTGTCAAGATAATCATTTCGAAG
Source organism: Aricia agestis (assembly GCF_905147365.1). NCBI lineage: Eukaryota > Metazoa > Arthropoda > Insecta > Lepidoptera > Lycaenidae > Aricia > Aricia agestis. The sequence goes on from NC_056426.1 coordinate 631,896, forward strand.
GTTACTCTGAACTTTCTCGATCGCTGATTGAATGTCATAAATTACTGAGGCCGTTTTGATAAAACTTAAGAGCTCACCTGACTCTAAAAATCAAACATCGTCCTTCTCTCTTTACACTCACGCCCGTCTTTCATATGCCAGGTGAAAAAGGACGGCGCGGAATCATCGCCGAGTTAGTTTTACTTGAATAAAAGACGAACTATAATGATTATGAAAAAAGTGTTTTGAGCAAATTTAGGTTTTATCAATACCTTTTTAGATATTAAAAAATATTAAAGAAAAGACAGCAAACTTCGAAGATCCAAGCAAAAATGTGTTTAAAACAAGGTTTTTTGTAAAAAAGAAACTATCGAGCATTTTTTGAGTAATCGTGTTTTCGTCTTGAGCATTTAATCTTTATGAACTGAAGTTACTTGTGTCAAAAAATCAGTTTTCTAGACCTTACAGATTTTGAGACCTAGGTTAAAGTATGTAGTCAAGTTAGGGTCATATGGGCTCTTAATGGGCGGTATCAATCCGCCGGGGATAACGTTAAAAGCCGATGGCTGCGGTGCGATATAAGCACACTTTCTCTCTGAGTGGACTGTAAAATGGTAATAAAGTTATTTTAAGAGTACCCATTTACTGGATACAGCGATACAGTGGTGATCAAATACTGGAATCTAGTTACACTAGCGCAAACTACTGTATCAATGTTTAGCACTTAGCTATAACTTCGAGGAGTAGGAGCTAGCCATCCCAAATCTTCCATCTAAATATACAGGTTGTTCCTTGTAGAGAGTTCACTGTGAAAGTAGTAGCGCTGAAAGACATTTTTTTTTTCACTTTTGTATGGGGAAACTCGTGACGCTCGGGCCCTTGCCCATACAAAAGTGAAAAAAAAATTTCGTCTTTCAGAGTTTCAGAGCTGCTACTTTCACAGTGAACTCTCTACAAGGAACACGTACACACCCTAAAGTATTATCACTCATTTTTGTTACACACTGTATAATATAACCATAGTAAAAGATATAAATCAAAGGTGACTGACTGACTGAGTGATTGACATAGTGATCTATCAACACACAGCCCAAACCACTGGATGGATAGGGCTGAAATTTGGCATGCAGGTAGATGTTATGATGTGGCATCTGCTAAGAAAGGATTTTGATCAATTCTACCCCCAAGGAGATAAAATAGGGGGTGAAAGTCTATATGAAACCATGAAACTTTGTAAAATTTCAACCGACCGGGCTGAGACTTTGACACCTAATTAATAATAATAATTACTTCTTAACGCGAGCGAAGCCGCGGGCAAAAGCGAATCAGTCTATATGTCTGCTCGTTTGGTCCACAATCCGAAGTGGTTAAAGTCTAAGTGACTGCAATTAAGCAATTAAAGTATTTAAAAGTAACCTTGCGCCGGTAACCCCAGTTTAATGAAAGAGAAAGCCGGTCCGGGCGAGACCTTGCTGATTTATACAATAAATGTCCATATAAATTATATAATCAGCTGTTAACATGTTTACTAATATTATACATGCGAAATTGTGTCTGTCTGTTACCTCTTCACAAACCGCTGAACCGATTTTGCCGGGTATGGAGATACTTTACGTCTCCGAGAAAAGCACAGGACACTTTACGTGGGACAGCCATGCTTCGGCACGAATGTGCCGGCTCGACCGGAGAAATGCCACGTTCTCACAGAAAACCGGCGTGAAACAGCGCTTACGCTGTGTTTCGCCGTTGAGTTAGTTTACTGGAGGACCAATCCCCTACCCTATTCCCTTCCCTTCCTTCCCCTATTAACCTATTCCCTCTTAAAAGGCCGGCAACACACCTGCAGCTCTTCTGATGCTGCGAGTGTCCATGGGCGACGAAAGTTGCTCTCCATCAGGTGACCCGTTTGCTCGTTTGCCCTATTATTTCATTAAAAAAAAAACTTTTTATCCCTAAAGAATTTCCGGTTCACGCGCGATGCATGAATTTGGCGCAACGGAGTTGCAGGCGTCATCTAGTGCATTATAACGATTTGTATTAAATTATACCACCTTATTCAAGTAGTTTAAAGTTCAGACCACCCATATAACTTAGTTAGATTAAGATCAATCTAATCCGGCTCGAAGGACCATAAAACTCAATTCGCAATGCACAGCTGTCTGTCAAGTGTTCATAGAAATAATCTACTTGAATCCATACTAATATTATAAAGGCGAAATTGTATGTCTATCTGTTACTATTTATTATCTAACCGATTTTGCTGAAATTAGGTGTGGAGATACTTTGAGTCCCAGAAATTAACAAAGGGGAGTTTCTGTACCGGCAAAATGTACGTTTGACGTTTCTTGATAATCGAAGTTGGAAGCTCTTTAATCAAACAAGTATTGTTAAATTCATAGAATTTTTTTTTCCAAGATGGCGTATTTTCAACATGGCGCCTGAAATTATCCACCGCAACTGCCACTTGTAACGGCCATTAATAACAATTAAGCAATATGATATTGACCTAATAAACTCATTTTACGCATTTTTATTTCGTGGTAATTAATATAAAGTGTATCATGTAATAGGCACAAATTCGTCAACAAATAACATAATATACAGCGTTGCCAGATTTTTTGTGTGCCAAGTCGGGACTTTGGAACTTTTTGAGTGAAAAAGCGGGATTCTTCAGTCAAAAGCGGGACAAAGTAAAAAAGGTATAAAATCAAAAGTTTTTGAATTTTTATCTTTTTATTTGCGTTAAAATAACGTTTACGTGACAATAGATAGCAAAAGTAGCTAAAGAAAATCCACCCCTCTACCTCCCACACTCTTATCTTCGTTACGCAGTACGCACCTTTCTTTCTCAGCACGCTGCACGTACGTTCGGGCTTTCCCCAAAAAGGGGGACTGAGCCTGTCCCGCGCGGGACATTTAATTTTGATGAAAAAATCGGGACGTCCCGCCAAAATCGGGACGTCTGGCAACGCTGATAATATATGTCACTGAGGACTTGAGGTCATAACTATAATAAAATTGTCTGCAGTCTACACTAAGAGAAGTTTGTTTTTTGTTTGTAGGTGGTAAACTCTGAAACTACTGGTCCAATTGTAAAATTTTTAACACCGATAGAAAGCTGGTGTGTTCCTGAGTGGCATTATTACATATGGCATAGGTTATATTTTATGTATAAAAAATTGTTTTTTTAATTCCTGAAATTATGTCGTTCTAACAATTCCACGCAGGCGAAAGCTAGTTATTTAAACTGCGAGTTTCTTACGCCGGTTCTTCTCGGCGTGGTAGTTCCCGAACCGGTGGTAGGCCTCATGTAGACACGACGTTCTATAAGTGTTAACTTTGTTAACCTACTTAGAAATAAATATTTTTCATTTCATTTAAAATAAGTCGCATTTTACAAAGATATATTGTATATATTATTATTAATTTGGATATAGTCACAAACTCTGCTTTTCTCTACCTATTCTGTTGTTTATTTTGAAGTTAAAAACTCTTTATTTGTCAAAAGAAAGAGCTACTGTTTTCTCCGAAACTGGCCTTGTACCATGAATCTGTTTTGAGACTCAAAACTGTAGGCCTACTACGAAACGGTTTTGAGACTCAAACAATCGGACGAGAATGCCACGTCCTGCTCTAACAACGTCATTTCACGTTTGTGAGAGAAGGACGCAACATTCTCGTACGATTGTTTGAGTCTCAAAACCGTTTCGTGGTACGGGCCCAGTTTCGTAGTTAGCCCTACTGCATGGCCGTTTGTGGTGAAATCAAGCATAGAAATAGAACAAGGAATGAGAGTACAGACACTCGGAAAAATGTACTCTACAATATTTCACGGCTTCTTACAAAATTACAGCAACCGAAAATTACAGGAGATCCTAATTTCCTACCAAGTACCAACATACCCGGCTGAGTAACCAAATTTTCGGTCTTTAAAAGAAAATAAAATCAGCCAAATGCGAGTTGGACTCGCGCACGAAGGGTTCCGTACCATTATAGAGCAAAATTAGGCCATTTTGTGTTTTTTGTATGGGAGCCCTTAATTATTTATTTTATTTAAATATTATTATTAATTATTTAATTATAAAAACAACTGAATATTTTGTGAACATTTCAAAAGTGCCTACCTATTGCCATTATTGATATCGAGCAAAAAACAGCAAAAAATTACGTTTGTTGTATGGGAGCTCCACTTAATTATTTATTTTATTTTGTTTTTAGTATTTTTTGTTATAGTGGCAACAGATATACACAATCTGTGAAATTTTCAGAAGTCTAGCTATAGCGGTTCTTGAGATACAGCCTGGAGACAGACAGACGGACGGACAGACGGACAGACAGACATCGAAGTCTTAATAGGGTCCTGTTTTTACCCTTTGGGCACGGAACCCTAAAAAGCAACGCATATATACATATTTACGGTGCATCTACACCTTTTACCGTTGATACTCCAAAGTAACCCCTACATCGTCGACATAAAGCTTTAGGGACCCAACCAAACACGGGTCACGACCCAGTCACGGTGTCGTGCACCAGGGTACGAAGTGGGTCACGCTTGACGCCTCAGCTCACACCATGTACCGTCATTAGAATTGTCATTGAAATGCACCGTGAATCATATACAAACAAAAATGCATGAGTAATTTTGACGGAAAAACGTTAGCTATACGGTATACCTAAATTCATAAGAAGGAAATATATACACAATTCGTCATAACTCATAAGTATGCAAAATTGCAAACTGTTTAAACCAATATTACCTAGTTCTATATCCATATTAATATTATAAATGCGAAAGTGTCTGTCTGTTACCTCTTCAGTCTTCACGAATCACGCCGATTCACGCCCAAACCGCTGAACCGATTTCGCTGTTTGATATGGAGACTGAGTCCCGGGAAAGGGCATATTATCACTTAGTTTTGATACATCTTGTAGAATATTTTCTTCTTTTCGCAGCTCCTTGACAAACGTATAAAAGTTCATTGACTTCATTGTATTGTCGGCGACCATACCAACCATACCTATGTATTCAGTATACAAGCACCGTTGCATTGTATGCGTTGGTCATAGGCCATGGGTCGTGTGGGACAGTCACGGTCGACTTACCACTGCCCTCACTAACAGTTTGACTTTAATTTACTTTTCACGGCAAAAAGTGTCAGGCCGAAACTTAAACTAGGTACTCTAAAACTCTACCAATCAAATCCACCCAGTACATTTTGCAAAATAGGTTCATCAAATCCATCTTCAATGACATACTTTAAACAGGCTAACGGCCATATACTGGAAGGCTGTTCGTTCCGCTGGGCGATTTTGTATTGGGATATTATTAAATGCACATCAGAATAATTTTGCAGCACACTACCTTAACTCCGCTAATTAACTGAATGCATACCAGAAAAACTAATGCTGATCAAAAAAAACAATTTATTCTCGTTTTGTATATAATATGCTATACGTGGGAGAGCCATGCTTCGGCACGAATGGGCCGGCTCGACCGGATAAATACCACGTTCTCACAGAAAACCGTCGTGAAACAGCGCTTGCGCTGTGTTTCGCCGAGTGAGTGAGTTTACCGCCGGTTTAGGCCCAATCCCCTAACCCCTACCCTATTCCCTTCCCTACCCTCAACTATTCCCTTCCCTTCCCTTCCCTACCCTCCCCTATTACCCTATTCCCTCTTAAAAGGTCGGCAACGCACTTGCAGCTCTTCTGATGCTGCGAGTGTCCATGGGCGACGGAAGTTGCTTTCCATCAGGTGACCCGTTTGCTCGTTTGCCCCCTTATTTCATAAAAAAAAAAAAAAAAAAACATACAAAACGAGACGACCTTTATAACCGAATTCACACCAAAAATATGGTTCATACATCGGATATATTATTTGTAAAACTAAAATTTAAATTGTTTATCAAAAATACTAACTTGCACTCTAAACAGGACAATCTTACAACGGAATTTCTAAAAACGATATCGAAAGATGCACCACAATCCTTCCCTACCCTCCCCTATTACCCTATTCCCTCTTAAAAGGCCGGCAACGCACCTGCAGCTCTTATGATGCTGCGAGTGTCCATGGGCGACGGAAGTTGCTTTCTATCAGGTGACCCGTTTGCTCGTTTGCCCCCTTATTTCATTAAAAAATATATATGTACGAAATGTCTGAAGAATCTAAGAATCGGACCCCTGCTGTCAGCAGCAGGTGTCCAATTCTCAAGCGCTGATTGTTTCGATCGCAGGCTCTCACTCGCGTACACGTACATCCTATCTCCCGTTTGTTTCCGTATAGTCATTAGTCGTACACGAGTCTGGGCCCGTACCACGAAACCGTTTTGAGGCTAAAACAATCGTACGAGAATGTTGCGTCCTACTCTTACAAACGTGAAATGATGTTGTTAGAGCAAGACGCGGCATTCTCGTCCGATTGTTTGAGTCTCATAATAATTTCGTAGTAGGCCTATAACTGTTTAGGTCGGTCTGCGATCACTCTGACCGGGCAACGATCGGCTTCATAACGATTAAGGGAGGAGTTTTTGGGAGAATGTGAAAGAGCGATTGTGTTTTTATATTATTTTCCTAAAATTGTGTTATCTGGGTTTTTAATGTGTAATATTGGTAGGATGTTAACCATTAAATATTCGTTATCGTGCACAAGTGTGGGAAAGTGATGTAATAACCAGAAACGTGCTCTTTTGTGTTCCCTCCAAAACTCCATCAAAAGTTTCAGTAAAGCGTCCTACCACCTTACTGAATCGACGGACTTGACTTCTTGACTGTATTGACTTTATACTTAGAATTTGACTAGACTTTAGACTTGACTGACCTGACGATAATATAGAAAAAATTGTATTAAAGAATATTGTTTTCCCGCCATAATATTATACTCGACACTGGCCATGGTTATAGCCGAAGTGCCATTAAGTATATGAAAAAAAAAATAACGACTAAGGACACCACAAAATCTCATCTACCGTCTACGCCTATTATTTTGACACTCCAGAATTTCTATTCGACTTCGATTTCTACCGGATCGAGTGGCACTTGCCCAACCGGCGTCCGGCGCACGCCCGACCTCGCTCTTCGAGAATCGGAAACGCGGTGTGTAATTGCTGGTAGCCTGGTATCATTGCTACGCCTACGGAATACAGACTGAGCGTTACAATTCAGTAGAAAATACCTCATTTTTATTCGTCAGTCGCATTCGTTTTGGCAAATTTAAATAAAGATGCCATTATAGAGATACGTTATTTTGTTTAGCGCCTTCATTGCGACGGCACAAGCATCACTCTTAAAGAAACCTCCAGTTAAAGTAGCCAGAAACTAAGCATGCACATGTGTCATTTCAAGGAATTCCTATAATCCTGTGGCCACAGCCATATCTAACATATATGCATATTCCATACTAATATTATAAATGCGAAAGTGTGTCAGTCTGTCTGCCTGTCTATCTTTTACCTCTTCAAGCCCAAACCCCTAAACCGATTTGGCTGACATTTGGTATGGATATAGGATACTTTTTATCCCAGAAAAATGTACGGTTCCCGCGCGATAAACGTATTTTGGCGCAACGGAGTTGCGGGCGTCATCTAGAACTCTATATTTGCACTTTCCAGTTTTCTCTCCATTCCTTAATATTAAAATCTAGCCCTATCACAACCGGTCCCTGTCAGCTTTAGATATGGATCTAGGTCCTATAGCATCTAGATCTAGGCAACCCCAGCACCATAACTCATGTGGTCTGTCGTAAGTGACTCGTAACACCCACGGCCGATCGATGTCTGAGTCACGGCGGAACTTGGCACCGCGCCAGCTGCATTTTTACACCATTGTCTCCCTTATACGATCAGGTCCACTCGGTTGAATGGGATTAACTAAATGTTGGCCGCAGCTTTATTCGCCCGAACATTCATTTCTTCTGATATTTTTCTGTGATATAAACTAAGCCATGTCAGTGACCCAAAGTATGTATGTCTATACTTTTCATCAAAATCGGTAGCAGCATAAGCGTGCAGAGGTGAAACGTGGGAGAGCCATGCTTCGGCACGAACCGGAGAAATACCACGTTCTCAGCGCGCGCTGTGTTTCGCACAGTGAGTGAGTTTACCGGAGGCCCAAGGTAGGGGACCCTATTCCCTTCCCTACCCTACCCTATTCCCCCTTAAAAGGCAACGCACCTGCAGCTCCTCTGATGCTGCGAGTGTCAATGGGCAACGGAAGTTGCTTTCCATCATATGACCCGTTTGCTCGTTTGCCCCCCTTATTTCATAAAAAAAGGTAAAAATTAAAATACACTTTCGCATTTATAAATATTAGTATCGAAACTTTCGAAAATCGCCAGTGTTTTATACTTGTTTCAATCCAATAAATAATAATAGCTAACTTAACATTTAGTAGCTAACTAAATAATAAGCAATTCGTCAAATTGAATCGCTAAGACAAGAAAATTCCAAATTATACCAATCATTGATCAGTGAAATCCGAGATTGCAGCAGGCAGCAGCCTACTCGTCTCAAAGGATGACTCATTCGTACTTCCAAACGAGGCATTTCCAAATACACCTTACAATGCCCTTCCTTTGGTCATCAGGCTCACTTAGCAATCGTTTTAAGTAATTTCACCTATGACCCCTGACCCTAATATTGAGATCATAATATTCGAAAGTCATCCTTATTTTAAGTAAACATTTTATAAAAAACAAATTTTTCATCAATTATGGTCAAACTTGAAGACTAAACAATCAAAAAGCGTTCAACACCTTTCGGAATTCCCAGAGAACGCTCCACGTGTTACTCATAATTTTGCTGACATTAGCTGATCTGTGGTAATTTCTAACGCAAATATAAGAGCGAATGATTCATCTGAGGCGACGAGAACGCCTCGTGACTCCAATTGTTTTAATCATGGGAAATGTGACTCAATCAATTCCGTGTGAAGAGTTTTTTTGCCAATCAGTGTAATTGGCAAACAATTATAGTCGAACCACCGGTTCCTGAAACTTGATCCTAGCTCTTTTAATAAGGGTGTTTGATATTAAATTTGCCATCAGGTGTATGTAGCCTTAGGTCAGGCTATTTTCAGGCATATTTCACGATGTCATGTCTATGTAATGTCTATTTGACATTTATACGTGGGAGAGTCATGCTTCGGCACGAATGGGCCGGCTCGACCGGAGAAATATCACGTTCTCACAGAAAACCGGCGTGAAACAGCGCTTGCGCTGTGTTTCGCCGAGTGAGTGAGTTTACCGGAAGCCCAATTCCCTACCCTATTCCCTTCTGTACCCTCCCCTATTGCCTTCCCTTCCCTTCCCTACCCTCCCCTATTACCCTATTTCCTCGTAAAAGGCCGGCAACGCACTTGCGGCTCTTCTGATGCTGCGAGTGTCCATGGGCGACGGAAGTTGCTTTCCATCAGGTGACCCGTTTGCTCGTTTGCCCCTTATTTCATAAAAAAACATGACCCTAAGGGCTAAGGCTATACATAGCGGCACCTGGTGGCAAATAGGATATGAAAAACCCTAATTAGGATGATTTTCTAATGGAAATTGAGCAAACTCCACCGCACTCCTTTACACTCCTGCAACCTTTCGTTTCATGAATGTATGTTAAAATAAAAGTAGGTAGTATTACTGTCCAAGTAGGTAGGGATTAAGGACTAGGAACGTTATTCAAAATACTATACGGCAGATGATTTCTTATGTACAGTGTGATTTGTAACTCCCCTGGAATTGGGACTGTCCATGGTCGATTATGCCTTACTTAAATTATATATCTGCTCACAATCCTGCTCTATCTCATTGGCATTAGCACACATTTGACATTAGTGACTACTCTTAACTAAAAAGATTTCTATCGACTTTGTACAATAACATGCCCCTAACCACTTGTTTGTTTGACAGACAAATTTAAATTTTGAATAATAATGCGTTTCCGGCCCATAAAGGATTAAATTAACAGAGGAAACTATACATAATAATAATTATTAACGTTTTTATTGGCCATTGTCCTGAATACAAACGCGTGCCCTATGTAGTCACCTGCAAGAAAAAAAACAGAATTTTTTTAACGAGAAGAAACACATGTTAATTTGCAAGGCCGGATGTTGGCGCCACACATGACAGGTGTAAAGGCGCCATCTTGAGAATGTGTCATAGTTGTAAACACATAAAAAATCGTTACGATGACATAAGTTCATTCATGTCGATTGTCGTGCCAATGTCAAGATTACGATACATCGAAACATTTTTGGCATAGCCACTTGTACTATTATCTATTCTGTGGCATAGCTTAGTAAAACCACTTACTTTTGCAATGCTCATTTCTTGGCGTAATTTTTCCGCCAAATAATAGTGTTTGGAATCTTTTTATTGTAAAGGCCGTATATTTTGTGTACGATGAAGAAAAGTTTAATACATTATACGTTATGCATTTGAAATTCGATTTATGAACGGTGGGTGAAGCAGCTGCTTAAAAAAAATATAAAATCGTTCAGACGCCATCTTGCTTGCAATGTCACGTTGACAGATGGTGGCACAGGTGGTCAACATAATATTATTATTTTTACTAAAATATATAAACATGTATTACATATTTTATTAACTCAAAAGGTCGTTGTTTATCAGGCCATCAAGGTTATCAAAGTACAGTACAGTTTAGTAGTAACTTTACTACTAAACTGTACAGCTTTGGTACTTAAAGCATAATAGTCACAAAACCACAGTATTTGGTGGTAAATGGTGGTAGATTTTTGGTATCACCATTTCTGTTTGGAATCACCATTTTGCTACCGTCGCTGGCAGACTTGCATTGTTCATGACTAATTATAAACGATTGTTGATGTTGCATTTGCAGATACAATGTAAAACAAACCCTGTTGCATCGCCGTATGATCTAATTTTTCCCACCACATGGTGGTAATGGTACTCAATCTGGTGTCAATACAAAGTTGGCTTTATTATAATCGCGATAAGATTTACTATCGTCTACCACGCGTTTCAGTGGTCATCATTTAAGTGCAAATGTGAATTCTACTCTACCACAATGGTGATATGGTAAAATTTCCAGCACAGCTGGTGGTGGTGGTGAGTCAGGCGCTCGATACGACTAGACATAGTGTTCATGACCCCATGTTTATGTTTGTACACGGTTGTAAACTTTTTATACGCCTACTGGAAGGATTGTATTAGTTTTTTTTGGGCTGGCTGGCCCACATATCCTGGCCGATATCCCCAATCCGCTGGGGATGCGAAAAACATTTTCCCATGTAAAAAAGACTGGTTGTGATGATGATGATTTCCAGTGACTTTTTATGGACTTCTCTCACAAACTTTTGGCTATGTAGATAAACGGTGTTCCTGATCTCCGACGCTTAAGAGGATACACCAGGGGCTAGAGAAATGAAAAAAAAGTACGTGTAATATATTCTATAGCTGTCTCCCTTACCTCAATCCTATATTGCAGAACGCGATAGAGACAACTGCAGAAAATCAACGATTCGTTGTCCCCTGATTCCTTCTCCAAAACTTAACCGATTTAAGTACTTTTTTCATTAAAGATTAAAGAAAGGCTTGAGTTGTGTTCCTATGTTTTATTTTATTTTTGTATAATCTACACAAATCTTTTTTCTGGATGTTTTTTTTTATAAAATAAGGGGGCAAACGAGCAAACGGGTCACCTGATGGTAAGCAACTACCGTCGCCCATGGACACTCGCAACATCAGAAGAGCTGCAGGTGCGTTGCCTTGGATGTTTGAACACAGCGGAATATCTGGCCATTTTTTTGGGTTTTTCAACGTTCATATCTTTTTTAATAATTAAATTCTAAAAAAAAAGGAAAACATAGAGACATTGTATTAGTGGCCGTAGATATTCAGGAAAAAAATTATAACTCTACTAGCATTATCCAGGGAGGAAATAGGGGACACCGTTTGTATGGAAAAAAGGGCGGTGTGGACTCCTCTTAATAAGAGGTTGGCTTCAAAAAAGGTCTACCAAAGGTGATTGGGTGGAGTAATGCCCAATTCAATAACATCGTTTATTGGTAAACACTAGCCGATTAAAAGTGCTAGTAAATAGATAAACTCAAGCTAAAATACCTAAGAAATCTAGAATTAGACAGCTTTTTTTGCGCAGGGGAAACCCTTTATGGGTGCCCCGGGTTGGGGGTGTGCCTCAGTTAATCTGAGGCACCCCGGGGGTATGTGGGACTCCCACTAAAACCACGGTCTGCGGTTTGCCTTCAGCCGTATACAGATGGATGTCCTGGATCTGTCTAACACAGGACTAAAGAATTAGACAGCTAACCTAACCTAACTTTTAGAAGCATTTGAGAATTCTGCAAACGATTCGAGGCACTTCTATCTGAAACGAAACAGCTATCCGAAAGTAGGTAACGGCCAAGAGCCTTATGATAATGACCACAAAAAACAACCAAAGGTATCATTACGTTACACTTTCACGAGCGAGACCGAATTCGCATTCAAAGTGCAATTTGGGCCGTTACTTGGTCAAAGTCTAGACAGACTATGGTCACAGCATATAAATCTACTGAAAGTAGAATCCGTTCAGAATACTGTTACATTGGAGGTTTTTTTTTTATGAAATAAGGGGCAAACGAGCAAACGGGTCACCTGATGGAAAGCAACTTCCGTCGCCCATGGACACTCGCAGCATCAGAAGAGCTGCAGGTGCGTTGCCGGCCTTTTAAGAGGGAATAGGGTAATAGGGGAGGGTAGGGATGGGAAGGGAATAGGGGAGGATAGGGAAGGGAAGGGAATAGGAGAGGGTAGGGAAGGGAATAGGGTAGGGGATTGGGCCTCCGGTAAACTCACTCACTCGGCGAAACACAGCGCTAGCGCTGTTTCACGCCGATTTTCTGTGAGAACGTGGTATTTCTCCGGGTGGAGCCGGCCCATTCGTGCCGAAGCATGGCTCTCCCACGTATAGAAATAATCGTACCTGCTAACAGGACCGTATGGGTCCTGTAACTCTGTCAGTCACCTCCTCACACCCAAACCGTTGAACAGATTTTGCTGTTTGGTATAGAGATACTATAAGCTCCGGGAAAGGACATAGGATACTTTTTGTTTCGGAAAAATATGTACGGTTCCTACTTCCTGCGCGATATTTTGACGCAACAGAATTGCGGACGTCATCTATATAAGTACTTTGATATCATTTGCAATAAACATCCTGTTAAAATGAAGAGTATCATTAGTAGAGTCCAAAAGGTTTGAGCGACTGAACTGACCAATCAGTTGATGATGAACACCAAGAATCCCGAATTATAGAGTTCACTAGGGGATCGAAATTCTAAGTGCTGATGATAATTAATAATGGTTGTATACCAAGCATTCATTAAGTAACTCCCAGTCCCATATTACGTCCCACATGCCACAGTCATTTGTTTATCACATGATTCACATGTCAGCTGATGTTTTTATTTTTGAAACCTACATCCTCTGAGTTGAATGTTCTGTCGCATCATAATTATTCAGATTTTAATCTCAACGTAAACAATACAATTCCACCATTTTACTTGTCAACTGTTACCGTGCAATGATTAAAAATGCATGTAGAATTTTCACTTTTTTTTGTTTTCCAAAATAATGTTACAAAGTGACAACCCTAACGATACTTCTTAAATCCACCGCTAGATGTCGCTGTCAGGCGTCTACATCGCGCTATCGGTTGCGCACGGCGGTCACATATAAGCGTACCGCAAGCTGTTCTAGATAAAAAGGGTATTCACCACTTCGATGGTGCGTGCGCCTCTCGGGGCGCGCGGGGTATGGCTATCAAGACATACCCAATACGTAATTTTTATATTTACGAGGCTGTTGGCTACCCCTTATGTACCGGCGCCTCTCATAGTTCATCCAATATTCATACTAAATTATATTATGCGTGTGTCTGTCTGTCTAGTGCAGTCTTTCCCAGTGGGCGATAATGCCTCCTTGTGGGCGCTGAAGGTCTAAAGGGGGGTGGTGTGGGACCGAGAAAAAATGAGGGCGTTGTGTCTGTGTGGTGTCTGGTCTGGCTTAGGGGGTGATTTATTTCATCTGGATGCATTTTAAATTGAACCAATGGGGGCGCTAAATGCTAATACATAATTCGCAAAGTGGGCAGTAGACGAAATAAGTTTGGGAACCCCTGGGTAGTGTCTGTTACCTCTTCACCCCCAAAATGCTATAGCGGTGGTTGGCTATGGCCTATGGAGATACTTTGAGTGCTGGGAAAGGACATAGGATTTTTAAATGTACCGTGTACGGTGTACGGTACCCGCGCAATACACGAATTTTGGCGCAACGGAGTTGCGGGCGTCATTTAGTATTATGATAATTATTTCCAACAAGGCACGTTGTTTCGTTATTACCTAAGTAATGATTTTGTTCTTGTTAAGTTTATAATATCTGAGGATAACAATTTCTTGTTATCCTCAGATATTGTAAAATAAACTAAGCCCAACGTAAAAAAATAAATAAAAGAGACAATTTAACCTTTGTACCAATAAAGCATTATCATAATTCATAATATTATTTAGAGTGCTTTCTCTTGGAGAGCTTGTTTTTTCTTCTTTTATTTACGGCAATTTCTCTCTAAACTTTTTCTTTTCTTCTTTCTTCTATTATTTACGGCAAACCATCGCTTTTTGTAACATTCTGCCAGTGTCAAACCAGGTTGTTATTCTCTCGAAAGTGTACTACCGTCTTAACTTTGACATTGACATTTCCAGATAAAATAGCCGTCCTTGTTTTATTTACTCGCAGTAAATTACATTTGTAATTACTGTAACCAGTGTAGCGGATACCGCCTGCCCGCGCCAGCTGCACAAGGATTTGAACCACTTCCTTTGTATTAACATTGAAATAACATTAATAATATTCATTAACTAGCATTCTGACATTAAAATATAGTTAAATAGCTGATGAAGATCTTGAATTTATGATCTGTGATAAAACTATTTTTAGACCTTTTTTAACTTGCCAAAACAATAGAGTGGCAAGTTTGATCCAATCGAACGCGTTTAAAGAGAGAAAATTAAAGTATGAGACATTTACGGTCTTACTACAAAAGATTTAAACACCCGTTGAACAGTTGATTAGAGATAAATTCAGCACAAAATGGTCTCAAAACAACTGTTCAGCAGATGTTTAATCTTTTGTGGTAATATCTCAAGAAGTAAGGTAAGACCGATAATGTTCACTTTAATACAAATTTTGACATAACCTCCATACGTATTATAATATATGAAACTTTCATTAAAATAAAGTTAAGTAATCTTATGAGCAGGTGTAAGTTCATTATACGAAAATCAGAACAGGTATTTCTAACCGATAAGGTATTTATTCTATTACATTGCTTCTGTCTGTTTAATCGTATAATACAAGTTACAACGCTAACATTATACAATATCAACCAAACAAAACATAAACACTTACATAAATTCATTACCCACCCATCCCATTCACATAACTATTGTAGTACGTACGTAGTCACAATACTATCTGATCCCATCTATCTGTTCTAGATCTGCCACCACACACTACACGGTTCACACAAACACCTGCCGTAGCCTTGAACTCGATAGAGACAACCGAGTGTGCTAATTAAGTAAAGTTAAAACGACCTAGGTGCCGCACTTGTGGTGTATTTTCGCTCGGGTGCGTAACTTGCAATGTGGTTAATGGTTAAGCAGTATGCTTTATGCATTTTATTTATACATACATTTATATTTATACACATATTTTATATTTGAGAACCGCCGATCTACAATCTGGAGATTAATTTATTGAACAGGTGGCGTACTTGAACACAAAATAATCAAAGCGAAATATATTATTAATTATTAAAGCCGCTCTACAATCACAATTTTATAAAATTTAAATGGACATTTTTCCCAACGCAAATCTAAACCAGTTATTACAGTCGGCTTATTTAGGCAAAAGATAAGATAAAGATAACAGAAAATCCATCTATAGTCTATACTCTATCTATCTATAGCAATATTATAAACGCGAAAGTTGTCTGTCTGTTACCTCTTCACGCTTAAACCCCTGAACCTATTTTGCTAAAATTTTGTATGGAGATACTTTGCGTCCCGGGAAAGGACATAGGATACTTTTTAGTCAGGAAAAATGTACCGTTCCCGCACAACGAATTATGGCGCAACGGAGTTACGGGCGTCATCTAGTCAAAACTCATACATCAATGTAGGGTACCTAAATAAATAACCCAATTTCAGGTATTTACAAAGCTTTAACTTTACACTGCATTCTTATCTTAAAACATTGCTAGTCAAGGTCTTTTCCAGTTTAGGCTTTCATATCATTCAATATTGAGTTCTTTAGGATTATTCTTCCATTTGACAATTATCATCTTTAGATTTTTTCCATATCATTGTAGTATTTCAGGACTCGAAACCTTAAAAGTCCCATATAATTAACGACAGAATCCCATCAAAGCATCAGATCAAACGCCTCGAGAGTCGTTACTCACCGACCTATATTTCGGGCGCCACATCACTCCCAGTTTAACGGTAGTAAACGGTCATGAAGCAGCACGTTGGGTGTGTCAATTTCACAACGGGGGACCTGTGATTGGTAACAACTAACAAGTAACATCTACAAGATGTCGACAATCAATTATAGATTTGTGTCAGTAATAATCATATTGAATAACTGCCTCTTTATTTACAATAGGCTAGGAAGTGCAAAGATCTGACCATCTAAAATGGTCGTATAGCAATTCCTCTCAATCAATTCACAAAATGAATTGTCAAAACTGTCAAAGTTACGAATGTCAAATTAGTACGAATATAAACCAATTGAATTGGTCAAACTCACGAATGTCAAATTAGAACGAATTTAGACCAATTGAATTGGTCTAAATTTGACATTCGTGACTTTGACAGTTTTGACAATTCATTTTGTGAATTGATTGAGAGGAATTGCTATACGACCATTTTAGCCGCAAACTCTGTAAACTTCTCAAGCATTATTAGCAATTGGAGCAAGTATACGACGTCAGACAGTAAGCCACAAATGCCACTATCGACGACATACTTGGCTTATTTTTATAGGAACAAAATGTTAACTTTCGTGTAAAATTGCAATTGTGAGAGACTGCAATTCATTCGGCTTTTTTAAAAGACAATATTTGGTCAGATTTCATACTAGACTAGGTACTAACATTTCTATC
Source organism: Aricia agestis (assembly GCF_905147365.1). Classification (NCBI taxonomy): domain Eukaryota; kingdom Metazoa; phylum Arthropoda; class Insecta; order Lepidoptera; family Lycaenidae; genus Aricia; species Aricia agestis. The sequence goes on from NC_056426.1 coordinate 649,067, forward strand.
AAACTTCTAGTAGGCAAGAGCTGGACGAGGTATCGGAGATCTCTCTACCATAAGCCATCATGCAAACGAAGAATTTCGAATTGAATTGAAATGAGTCAGTGCAATTTCACACAGGTGTTGGAACTTGGAAGGCGGTCGTTGTGGCAGATTTGCTCAATCATCGCGTGCAACTACAGAACGTATAAGTCATAGATAAGACGGATTGAGTAATAATTGGTTTATTACTTGAAGCATGCGATAGAATGATACTGAAAAGATGAAGTAAGAAGAACGTTATCTTAGCTGGTAATAGAAGATCATGTAGGAATAACGAAAAAGTCAAGTCCCAAAGAAGAGTATTCCAATTGCACTATACATTTAACGTGGGAGAGCCATGCTTCGGCACGAATAGGCCGGCTCGACCGGATGAATTACCACGTTCTCACAGAAAACCGGCGTGAAACAGCGCTTGCGCTGTGTTTCGCCGAGTGAGTGAGTTTACCGGAGGCCCAATCCCCTAACCCCTACCCTATTCCCTTCCCTACCCTCAACTATTCCCTTCCCTTCCTTTCCCTTCCCTACCCTCCCCTATTACCCTATTCCCTCTTAAAAGGCCGGCAACGCACTTGCAGCTCTTGATGCTGCGAGTGTCCATGGGCGACGGAAGTTGCTTTCCATCAGGTGACCCGTTAGCTCGTTTGCCCCCTTATTTCATTAAAAAAAAAATTACATAATATAATGCTTCAACGATGAACGCCTCCGTGGTTTAGTGGTATAAAACGCGGCTCTGGACTCGGAGGCATGTAAAAAGTCGGTCCTGCGCCTGATCTCTCGCCGGTCGAGTCGGTCTTCCGTCCCACTGGGTTATGAGAGTAAAGGAATAGAGAGTGCTCTTGTGTACTACGCACACACTTATTATTATTATTATTATTATCAGCCTACAGTGTCCCACTGCTGGGCAAAGGCCTCCCCTCTCTCTTTCCAAAGTTCACGATCCTGTGAAGTTGGGCACCATAATTTACTCCTGCGTAGCTGGCCTGGTTTCAATGAAACCAGCCACCGTCACCGAAACCGGTGTGGGAGCTATTATTAATACTAGCTATTTGACCGAGCTTTGCTCGGTATTCGATGAAAATGACATTTTCGCTCCCGAAACCCATGGGGGGTTTCGGGGGCGATAAATCGATCTAGCTAGAAATCATTGTTAGAAAATGTCATTTTATTCGTGTTTTATCTAATACCGAGCAAAGCTCAGTCAAATAGCTAGTTATAATTTATAGTGAAGAATAGCTGTAGTAAGATTATACTCCAATCAACGGCACAATGATCAATAATACATTGGTCTCAATTCTCAGTCGCGATCTCATACAAGAATCATCACACAACGTACAAGCTCCATCCACACTTAATCTACCTCTACCATGTCTCTTAATACCAACCACATAAGGTTGAATGTCTTAGTAACTATATTCACAAAGTTTGTCTGTCTATTTGTGGCGCAGACGGTCGGTTATAGCGCGCACTACATCTCTGACGAATTCTTGTCGCACATCGACGAACAAATACAATGGCCTTACAGAAAACCAGCGAGAATTTTCGGTTAGTGAACGGTCGTTCGACTATCGTTACCCAATAGGACCTGTGTCGTGATCGATACTAAATTTCATGAAAATCGTTGTATATATATATATATATATATATATATATATATATATATATATATATATATTTTTTTTTTTTTTTATTTATAATTCTGCAATGCCTCAACTAAATGACGCCGGTAACACCAAAGTAAATGATCAAACTTTTGGCACATCTATTCATCACAAATGCAGCGCCAAACCGCGGTTCAACCTACAATACAATTTCCTTGTATCTCGCGCAATTTCTAAACAGCTTGAAATGTATTGCGTTTACGTTAAGCACGATGTAATCCAATCTGAAAAAGGCCAGTTATAAGTCTATTGGACTATTGGAGTCTTCCACAAAGTTAAAATTAATCAACCTGAAGTTTTAAATGCTGACTGCTGACCTAAACCTGGCTTGGTGTTTTGAGGTCATCTAATCTAGATATCATATTTCCTTTTAACCTTTTTTAGAATTATTCAACAGGATAGCCCGATGAGAAGATAAGACGTGACAATATCACAAGGTTTTTTTTTTGGCAGAAAGATGACACAAATTATTTTTTTAGATTGACCCATTTTTCAAACTTTTTTATGTTGTAGCTACTAATATATATTCTGTGGTTGTACTAGACGTGAATATAATAAGCCGACTTCAAGAAAGAGGTAATAACTAATATTAGTAGAATGCGTGTGACCGCCTTGATTTTGAACTAACCTTCCGAGTTCAGATGAGGCGGAAAAACCTCTGAATTGTTTAGATGTTTCGAAGGTCAATGTTATGGCGTTAGCTATTAGCATGTGTAGCATCATTGCCTATTACAAGATATGGCTACATTGTTTAAATGAACAAGGCAACGAGCTGACAGATTACCTGATGGTAATCGATAACCGATAGCCACCATCCGGAAAATTAATATATAAAAGTGCAATCCCTTTGGTCTTGCGAGTTGCGTCCCTAAGTGATTTTAAAGTTTTTACTATTCTAAACCCTTCTACTATGGTTATCTAGTACCTACGCTTTGGTAACTTTAGTAGGAGGGTTTAGAATGCTTTACGCCAGTTTTCAGTGAGAGTAGCCGTTCAAGTCGGTCCATTCTTTAATTAAAGTCTCTCACGGAAAACTTTTCAAGATTTTTGACAAGAGTTTATACATTCAATAGTCCTTTTTCATTAGCACACGTCAAAATGTTAACCATTCAGCAATGCTACCGAGTACCGAATAGATATGCAACTTCTGTCCTAAACCCCAGAAACAAGGCGGGGCTTGATTAATGATTACACCTACACACGACACATACATACGACAGTGCAGCTTGGCCGAGCACTCTGTAATTTGTATTATGTATTTTATATTGGCCTATCACTCGGTAATTGTTTATAGTCTTTATACATACCGAGTGCTCGGCCGAAGGCACTGACTCGCCACTACTCGGTAGGTGCAAATATGCCGTAAGTAATGTCGAGGTAACAAGACACTCCATTTGACAAAGGCTTGGCGAAGGTCCAGCAAAGTACTTTGTGCAATCATAACACTTTTGGTAAGACCAGTAAACTGCCGTAGTTAGAGAATAAACACGTTGACCATAAACGTTCATTCCGCATGCCTTATGTGACTACTGTGTATGCTGATAGTATGTTAAAAACTTCCTTTGTCTGATAAATAATTTTCCAGACTATACGGCTTTGGTATAAAAGTAAGTCTGCCTGCCTGTCACGAATTTCTTGCTCAATAATGAAATAAGAACTAGAGTAGTAGAGTATGGAGATTGGAGATAGATACTTCGAAAATTAGGAAAGGATTTAGGATTGTCTGTTATGAAAATCATGAACGACTTACGAATTTCCGCGCTAAGTGCCAACGAAGAAACGACTTTTAAGAGCTCACCTGACTCTAAAAATCAAACATCCTCCTTCTCTCTTCACACTCACGCCCGTCTTTCATATGCCAGGTGAAAAAGGACGACGCGGAATCATCGCCGAGTTAGTTTTACTTGAATAAAAGACGAACTATAATGATTATGAAAAAAGTGTTTTGAGCAAATTTAGGTTTTATCAATACCTTTTTATATATTAAAAAATATTAAAGAAAAAACAGCAAACTTCGAAGATCCAAGCAAAAATGTGTCTAAAACAAGGTTTTTTGTAAAAAAGAAACTATCGAGCATTTTTTGAGTAATCGTGTTTTCGTCTTGAGCATTTAATCTTTATGAACCGAAGTTACTTGTGTCAAAAAATCCGTTTTCTAGACCTTACAGATTTTGAGATCTAGGTTAATGTATGTAGTCAAGTTAGGGTCATATGGGCTCTTAAGTTATCATTTAGGCTTAGGGTTTCGCCACAAAAATTAGTATTTCATTGTCTATTTTATTTCTTCGGGGTATGCCGGATTCTTGTAAAATCCTTTCTTAGTGGAATCTCTTATCTTATCTTCTCATCTATCTTAATCTTAAGAGAAACACCGAGGAACTTCATGTTTCAAGGGCTAGGGGTTTGGCCTGTGCGTTGCTTAGTCAACAGCATTGCCTTGTACCCACAAATCACAATAGATAAACAAAAGATAACACATAATTCACAATGATATTAAATTATGCGTTATTGGATCGTCCTACACAAATACTCAACTAGTCAACTGCATCTTATCATCAACATTAAACCTTACGACCTACAATCAAGCACTCAGCTACCTACTAATTGAAGAGTACTTCCACTGTCCACAGGAAGATCTTAATTCAGCCGAGTAGACCGTTTCGTCACACCTCGCCGGCCATTGTACCAAATGGGTCAACAGCACTCGCAGGAGGTTAGACGTCCGCTCGTGGAAGGTAATCTACCAGGGTCGGCAGCATTGACAGTTTCACGATGGTAGAGAACCTGTAGCGAACCAGTAAAAGAGTACCCTATCTCCTTTTTTTTCTTGCCATGAAGATAGAAGTTATCAACTGCTCGGCTTCCATTATAATATATAGGTATTAGGTATTACATATATTACTAGCTGTGCCGGCAAACGTTTCTTTGCTATATAATATAAAGTATTTCGCCCGTATTATTTTATTGAAGTGACTAAATAAGTAGGTATGTCACCAATCACCATGGAAACGTCCATCGCTATCCCGTCGCACAAACAATGGTCGCCGTCAGTCTCGAATTGTAATAATTTACTATTATTTATTCAACAAATGTACCTATCAATATAAAAAGTACCGAGTAGCCGATTCTCAGATCCACTGAATATGCATATAAAATTTGGTTAAAATCAGTAAAGCCGTTTCGGAGGAGTACGCGGCCTAACATTGTGACACGAGAATTTTATATATAAGAAGATAGAAGCCGAGTAAATATTGCCTAGCCTAGCAGGTAGCAGGTAGTAAAAGGTAGTAGATGTCAATTTGCTTGTTATTATTTTGTGTTGTTATATAGGTAAACTCTGGCTGCATTTTGTCCCTTGTATGTTTATAGATGTTATTATTTTTTATATTTAGGATCTAGGGTTCTAAAGTTGCTCTAAAAGAAAGCAACGAGCCAAATCATGAGCCAACTTCGCGCTTTTGCTTACATTCTTTGGATTTTCGCCAATCTCTCCAATCCATGCAATTAGCAATAACAAAGGGCATATCAGGTTACCTCAGGGCTCTACAAATTGGCCCTAATTGTAGTCAATGAACGCCCACTCTCTCCGCGGTATGCGAGCTTAGTAGTTAGTACTTTCATTGGAATATCACCAATGATCTACTTTAAGGGCTCGATTCTCAAGCCACGAATGTCGTTTCGATTTATAATAACTTCCACACCGGTTTCGGTGACGGTTAGTTATTTTTATAGTGCCCAGGCGTGTGCGCAGTACACAAGAGCATTCTCTATTCCTTTACTCTCATAACCCAGTGGGACGGACGACCGACACGACCGGCGAGAGATCAAGCGCAGGACCGACTTTTTACATGCCCATCCGACGCATGGATCATCTTACTTGTCAGACAATCAGGTGATCAGCCTGTATTATTCTAACTCCTAGCCAAACTTGGAAATAACATGTTTCCAACGCGGGAATCGAACCCATGACCGAGTCCGAGTCATAAGCCACTGGACCACGGAGGCGTTTTGATCGCAAGTTACATATTTGTGTGCTTATATCGTAGGCTAGTTAGTAGGTACCTAGTACCTACTACTTCACTATATATCTGTGTACCACCGTACCACGTGCGTATGTGAGGATCCTGCAAGCGACATTAGAGGCGAGTTCGAGTGAATGGGACTTCTGATCCATCTGCGATAGAATCAGTGTATTCGGCACGAAGAACAGACCAAGGAATAAAACGATTTTAGAGAAAAACTACTGAATATAGGTTTGCTTTTAAGGCAAAACCTCTCGTAGCTTAGAACAAACCTACGCGTCAGTGTCGGAGCGTCAATTTGCGTCAAGTTGCGTCAAGTTGTCAAATGTGTTTTTTGTATACAAAACACACATTTGACAACTTGACGCTCCGCTTCGCAGTCGCCTGGTCGCGTAGGTTTGGCCTAAGCTTTAAGGTTTTTAGACAGAAGTTTATTTAATTCGATATAATAATAAAGTTAAATTATTAATGATTAGTCAACGTGTTTAACGTCAGCCAATCAAACCGCTAACAAATAGATAAAACCTCACCAACACCTCAAAAACCGGGAAAAAGACATTACTTTTCCTCAAGGACTGCACAAGCCAAATATTAATCTACTTTTCCTTAGTATAGTTTCCACTTTAAAATCATATCTATTACAATAACTTATTCATATCATCCACTTATCGATCGTAGAGCATGTAAAGACTACATCTACATTACTAATCTAATATTATAAAGCGGAAGAGTTTGTTTGTACGCGCTAATCTCACGAACTACTGGTCCGATTTGAGAAATTCTTTCAGTGTTAGATAGTCCATTTATCGAGGAAGGCTATAGGCTATATTTTTATATATTATAGGAGCGAAGAAATAGAGGAAAATGTGGAAAAAACGGGGGAAATTATTTGAAAGGGCTTATCTCACGAACTACTGGACTTTTTCTGTTATTTGGCACAGATAAAAAGTAGACCACGTGAAGGATTATAGCCTATGATCCTTCACGTGGTCTACTTCTTATCTGTGCCAAATAACAGAAAAAGTTTTTGGGCAAATTTGTATATGAAATTCCTAATTTACGCGGGCGAAGCCACGCGGAACGCTAGTACTTCATATATTACCAGCTAATTGTAAGCATACATATTTTTTCTTCAAAGTCAAGCATACGAGGCCTTGGCCCGCTGCCCCGTTGGCAACATGCATGTTGCATTGTGTGGCCTTTTTAAAATTTCAACGAGCTTGTTGTCATGACAACCTACCGGGGCAACAGAAACCTGAGATTTGCATTATTAAGGCGACGCCTTGATAATTTGGCTGTAGCGATATCGATTTTTCTCAGCAATGACTAAAGCTAAGAAATTAAAGTTTACTGTCAGTATAGCTTATAAGCTTCCAAAATTTGTACATAGATTGGTTCAAGCATACACTTTAATTTGCCCATAGCTTATATGAAATGTATTTATGGTTTTTAAATTATGCGACAAAAACCGTTTTGTCGCTTACGCCCTTTCCATTTTTTGCTGTTCCATTGCTTGTTTTTTTCCAAAGTCACGACTTGACACAAAAAAAATCTGGCAACGCTGACTGGAATGCACGTGTCGTTCCAGTGTCCGTTTGTACATTATTCCAGTTATAACAATCCAGCTGGATTGGATCCCAGTGCATTGGAATAGTGTAAATAATCCATACTGACATTAAAAAGGCGAAAGTGTCTCTGTCTCTCTGTCTGTCTGTAATGGCGGTTGTACACACTCGACAAGAGCCTCTCGTCGAAATCCTCGGCCGTACATGCTTGCTCTGGTTTTCCTCGCGAGAGCCCACGAGACGAGGACGAGAGCGCCCTGTACTCACTCGCCACTCGCGCTCGGCCTGTCTCGAGGTGTCTCGACTCTCGAGTCTCGACGAGTACATGTACAGCCGCCATTACATCTCTTGACTCGCGCCCAAACCGCAGAACCGATTTTGCTGAAATTTCGTATGGAGATACTTTTGAGTTCCAAGAAAAATACATACTTTTTGTCCCGGAAAATTGTTTGCGGATACTTGTCTGGGAAATTCTTCCAATTTCCCCAGACAAGCACAGGCAGAACATGTACTCACTGTCATTTAACTCACTGTCATTTATTTAATATCCAGGGGGTCAAAAGAAATTTAATTTAATCAACAATTTCAATTTTAAAATTTCAAATAAACTAAGGATATGCAAATAATTGTGAAATTACTATTGTAAATATTTATTACCACAATCAAATTAGCAAACAACTGTAAATTTTAACTGACCACAAGTTTAGTCGCAAATTTAATATTGAAATTATTATTGTACTAGCTGTTGCCCGCGACTTCGTCCGCGTTAGTATAGTAGATCACGTCCCAAGTATTATTTATTGTACAAAAATATTCAATGTACAGCATTGACTTTCCTACGATTTTATTATATTATATAGATGTTCCGCGCGGATTCGCTTGCGTAATTTAGGAATTTCACGCGACCGTACATTTTTCCGCAAATAAATAGCCTATGTCCCTTAACGTGGTCTATTCTTCATGTTTGCCAAATAACATAAAAATTGCTCCAGTAGTTCTTAAGAATCTTAAGATAATAAGCAATTTCATATAATTTCCCCCGTTTTTTCCACATTTTCCTCTATTTCTTCGCTCCTATTAGTCGTAGAATAATAAAATATAGCCTATGGCCTTTCTCGATAAATAGGCTATCTAACACTGAAATAATTTTTCAAATTGGACCTGTTGTTTCTGAGATTAGCGCGTTCAAATAAGCCCCTTCAAATAATTTCCCCCCGTTTTTCCCACACTTCCCTCTATTTATTCGCTCTTGTTAGTTTTAGCGTGATAAAATATAGCCTATAACCTTCCTCAACAAATGGGCTATCTAAAACTAAAATATTTTTTTAAATCGGACCAGTAGTTCATAAGATTAGCGCGTTCAAATAAGCCCTTTCATATAATTTCCCCCGTTTTTTTACATTTTCCACTATTTCTTCGCTCCTATTAGTTTTAGCGTGATCAAATATAGCTTTTAGCCTTCCTCGATCAATGGGCTATCTAACACTGAAATAATTTTTCGCTGAAATTTAGTATATACTATATAGAAATGTTTCGGGGGCGATAAATCGATCTAGCTAGGAATAATTTTTAGAAAATGTCATTTTATTCGTGTCTTATCTAATACCGAGCAAAGCTCGGTCAAATAGCTAGTTATAATATAAACTGAAGAATAGCTGTAATAAGATAACTCCAATCAACGGCACAATGATCAATAATACATTGGTCTCAATTCTCAGTCGCGATCTCATACAAGAATCATCACACAAGTCACAACGTACAAGCTCCATCCACACTTTATCTACCTCTATGACCTCTTTCAGGACCTTAATAACAACCACATAAGGTTGAATGTGAAATGTCTTAGTAACTATATACACAAAGTTTGTCTGTCTATTTGTGGCGCAGACGGTCGGATATAGCGCGCACTTTGACATCTCAGACGAATTCTTGTCGTACATCGACGAACAGAAAACCGAACCAACCAAAACCGACAAAACTTTCAGGAAAGTGAGTTTTACCACTGGCGCATTTTCATTAGTCGTTAACTCGTATGGTATAAAGCATTCGGGGAGTCCCTGCAGCCGAGACAACAACTGATGGCGCATTTTCATTGGTCGTGGCATGCGTTTCAGAAATCTCCCGCACCCCGGCTTTTTTTTTTAATGAAATAAGGGGACAAACGAGCAAACGGGTCACCTGATGCAAAGCAACTTCCGTCGCCCATGGACACTCGCAGCATCAGAAGAGCTTGCAGGTGCGTTGCCAGCCTTCTAAGAGGGAATAGGGTAATAGGGGAGGGTAGGGATGGGAAGGGAAGGGAAGGGAATAGGGGAGGGTAGGGAAGGGAATAGGGTAGGGTCTCCGGTAAACTCACTCACTCGGCGAAACACAGCGCAAGCGCTGTTTCACGCCGTTTTTCTTTGAGAACGTGGTATTTCTCCGGTCGAGCCGGCCCATTCGTGCCGAAGCATGGCTCTCCCACGTATATTCTCCCACTTCAAAATATTTTGAAACTAGATGACGCCCGCAACTCCGTTGCGCCAAAACTCGTTTATCGCGCGGGAACCGTACACTTTTCCGAGATAAAAAGTATCCTATGTCCTTTCCCGGGACTCAAACTATCTCCATGCCAAACAGCAAAATCGGTTCAGCGGTTTGAGCGTGAAGAGGTAACAGACATACAGGTAGACAAACAGACACACGTTCGCATTTATAAAATAGTATATTATGCACATACATAGGTACAAGACTTACGAAGCGCTACTATAAAATATAATACAGCCTTGACGGCCTTGTAACTTGTTCTGTAAGAAAATATGTCACAAATTTGACCACAGTTCGCGACCCCATTCTACGAGAAAACAAATCAGCCAAACCACCACATCACATAATCACAATTCGCTTCAATTAATGACCACGTGGTCACAATATAAATGTCCTTTGGCTCAATTTACTCGGTCGTATCAAGCTATTTAAGGCGTCCGAGGTAGTCTCAACCGGTTTCTGGGCAGTAGGAGTTACTGTGGGAGGTAAGTCTGCGAGCGACCAGGACAGACCTATAAGAAACTACAATCCATACTAATATTATAAATGCGAAAATGTGTCCGTCTGTCTTTCCGTCTATCTGTCTGTATCCAACCATTTAAGAATCCTTACCAAAAGCCTAACTTGGCTTGACTTGAGCTTACAGTAAGCTCAATAAGCACTATAACAGAATGGATTTTTTTTACGCAGTGAAATGCGTGAAATGTGTCGCATTCGACGCAGGGGATGGGGGGGATGGGGACTCCGCTGCGGATATGTGGGGCTCGCCGCGGCGGAGATGGTGAGTGCCACGGCCCTACCCACTAAAACACTGCGATGTTCCTGTCTCCTGCAGTTGGCTGACGAGATACCTATAATTCACCTTCTCCTTGACTGTCTTGCTCTACCTATAGAGAACGAACAAGCGTATTGTATGTTTATGTTGTGATCACGCGGACCGTGGTGTAGCGGCTAATCCAAATCCAGAACAAATCTAATAATAATAATAATAGCTCCCACACCGGTTTCGGTGACGGTGGCCGGTTTCATTGAAACCAGGCCAGCTACGCAGGAGTAATTTTATAGTGCCCAAGTGTGTGCGCAGTACACAAGAGCACTCTCTGTTCCTTTACTCTCATAACCCAGTGGGACGGAAGACTGACAAGACTGGCAAGAGATCAGGCGCAGGACCGACTTTTTACATGCCCATCCGACTCATGGATCATCTTACTTGTCAGACAATCAGGTGATCAGCCTGCATCGTCCTAACCAAACTTGGAAATAACATGTTTCCAACGCGGGAATCGAACCCACGACCTCCGAGTCAAGAGCCGCGCTCTATACTACTAGACCACGGAGGCGTCAGAACAAATCTATACATATTATAAAACGAAGTCGCTTTTTTTCCCTCATGTCCCTTTGTTCCCTTTGATCTTTAGAACGATAGACCATTTATCGAGGAAGGCTATAGGCTATATTTTATCACGCTAAAGACTAATAGGAGCGAAGAAAAAGAGGAAAATGTGGAAAATTATTTAAAAGGACTAACTTGAACGCGCTAATCTCAGGAACTAATGGTCCGATTTGAAAAATTCTTTCAGTGTTAAATAGCCCATTTATTGAGGAAGGCTATAGGCTATATTTCATCACGCTAAGACTAATAGGAGAATGTGGGAAAACGGGGGAAATTATTTGAAAGAGCTTATCTCGCGAACTACTGGAGCAATTTTTATGTTATTTGGCACAGATAAGAAGTAGACCACGTGAAGGATCATAGTCTATATAGATTTTAATTATTTTTTCAGTGGCTATATATTTTATACCCGTGCGACGACGCTAGTACAAAATAAAGCTAGCCTAAAAGTTTAATGAGCAACGCGGCCCATCCCGGTCACAATGTGCGCGTACCTTCAGGCTTATACGTAATCTCTATGACAAAAGCCGGTTAACCGGGTAATGGGATCACAAGTTCAAGTTCACACGTCACGTGGGTGGCGGTAAACACACCCACACACACACAGATTAGTCATAATGAGATGACTCTCCTATAATAACCTAGGTTAATAGAGTTAAGGTTAAGGTGATTTCGATCCTTGACGCAAGCTACTCAGATCGACAAAAAATCAAATAAAATGCCACTTTATGACCTAGGTGCTAGGTTATAGGTTTGTTCAAGCAGCGCGGCCGGTGGAAAATGAAACCTGTAATCGGTTACACCTGAAAAATGAATTATATTTTAACAGTCAACGGATACCTGTATTTTATTGATTAACATTATATTTAGCCAATCAACAACGTCGACGAATAGATAAATTTCAGTCAAAAATCCTTAGAAACCAGACATAAGCACATACTTTGATCCTGGCAGCGCAGTTTGAATCCGGGTCGACGAAAGGTACACTTTTCAGATTAAAAGTGCATCAAAGCTATCTGAAGACTCTGGCGTTCTTTGAATACCTGTGTAGTCTTTTGATTGAAGACTCTTTTGAAGATCTAGGCCGTAGATTCTAGGGCTATTCTAGGGCTTTTCTAGGGCTTTTTGGCACACTACGTGACCGCCCGCATGAATTAGGACTCCTGCGACGCTAACGTTGATTCCCCCTAAGGAGGTAAAATATTACCCCCATTGAGGGAGTTATTTTGTGAAATTCTTCCTTAATGAATAACGATTCGGTTTAGTTTCGCACGTAATCGAATTTTGTGCGTAACAAACTTACGATTAAGTACATTAATTTTAATATTAGGTAGAGATATAATTTGTTGAAATCGATAACTAGCGACAAACAAACTTACATATTCTTATATCTTTAAACGAGCAATTCTTGTATATATATAATTGGAATCTCGGAATCGGCTCCAACGATTTTCATTAAATTTAGTATATAGGGGGTTTCGGGGGCGATAAATCGATCTAGCTAGGAATCATTTTTAGAAAATGTCATTTTATTCGTGTTTTATCGAATACCGAGCAAAGCTCGGTCAAATAGCTAGTAGTCATAAATCATAATGAATACTGATAACACGTGAGATGTCTACAAATATCCGTAATGATGGAATTATTCTTGGAAAAACCACGTTAATACCACTAAAATAATGACGAGGCCTCTCAGATGAATATTTTACGTGTTTCTGTGAATCACTTACTGATTGACTTGACTAATCAATAGATAAACACGTATATCGAAGTCAGAGAAGTACAGGAACTTACCTGAAAAGAAAATAAAATGGATTAATTTTTATGTTTATTGACTACTCCATGGAAAGCAACTTCCGTCGCTCATGGACACTCGCAACATCAGAAGAGCTGCAGGTGTGTTGCCGGCCTTTTAAGAGGGAATACGCTCTCTTCTTGAAGGTTTGCAGGTCGTATTGGTCCGGAAATACTGCTGGCGACAGTTCGTTCCATAGTTATGTTTCATAGGTTTTCGGTTTTCATTTGCCACCAGGAAATAGACGTGGGAGAGCCATGCTTCGGTATGAATGGGCCGGCTCGACCGGAGAAATACCACGTCCTTACAGAAAACCGGCGTGAAACGGCGCTTGCGCTGTGTTTCGCTGAGTGAGTGAGTTTACCGGAAGCCTAATCCCATACCATATTCCCTTCCATACCCTCCCCTATTCCCTTCCCATCCCTACCCTCCCCTATTACCCTATTCCCTCTTAAAAGGCCGGCAACGCACCTGCAGCTCTTCTGATGCTGCGAGTGTCCATGGGCGACGGAAGTTGCTTGCCATCAGGTGACTCGTTTGCTCGTTTGCCTCCTTATTTCATAAAAAAAGGGTAGAGCTGTGTGGCTGCTGTTGAGTCCTTTGTGCCAATTGTGGTGTCAGAAAGGCAAATTATGACCGCTATTTCTGTTTGCCACGAACGACCCTGCTGCACATACGGCATACCTCTACCTGATGACAAAAAAACATCACAATGCTCATTTCCGATAGCACCATGATGATATTGTATAGTACGATGAACCACATGTTATGTAAACAACGCTTGGCGGGGCGCCAGGCGCACGGTAGTTCTGGTAAAGAGCACCTATGAGAATGTGTAGACTAGGAATCGGACAGAAATGGCTAGAAATCAATGAGGGGCAGTCTTCCACTGTGCGTTTTTCGCGCAACTTTCGGCCGCGCACTGTAAAACTCCGGAACGAACTGTCGCCAGCAGGATTTCCGGACCTATACGACCTGCAAACCTTCAAGAAAGGATCGTATTGGCTCTTAAAAGGCCGGCAACGCACCCGCGATTGGCGGCGTTGATTGCTTTCCATCAGGCTTTTGTAATTAATTAATTATTATTCGTGTGAATAAATTAATGATTGTAAATATTCAAACGATATTGTATAATATTCATTAACAAACGTGCTCTAGTTTTAATAATCCGTTCCGGTAATTCTAATATGCATAATTTGTTAGGGTTGTCAAAAAGGAGAAATTCATTTTTTACAAATTTTATAGCTTTGCGATTGTCGCAAAAATTAATTGGGATTTGGGAAGCTGCGTTTAAAAATGTTGGATTGGACACGTGACAATCAAAAACTCGAGACATACGTACGGTACACCACAGCAGATCGCCAAGATCCGCAGCACCAGAAGACTAACAAGTGCGTTACGCTAACGCCAATATAATTACTCATTTCCTTCGCGTATAAACATTTTACACAAAACTGGAGCAGAGAGCAACAACCTAATAATTGTAGCCGACAGCCGCGCCGTGGTCCGCGATGAGTTTCAGATGCTGCGTGACGTAAACAAACACACATCAATCTGTTGGCGCTACATTTCAATTAAACAGCGATATACCGACATGACATTACTTTTACTTTCAGTATACTTGAGAAAAATGAGTCTTCTTCTTTTTAGTTCTTTAGAAATGAATAATTTTCCTTCTTTTTGGTGGCCCCGCGCGAGTTGATGACTAATGTATTCTTGAATTTGTGATTTGAATTTTGAATTATATTCATATTTTTAATTTACACTGGCTTACGCCTGCAGCCCCGTATGTAGAATATTTCACGGGAATCAAAATGTTTCCTGTAAGTAACAGAAAAAAGAAAAGAGTAGCTCTTATGCTGTTAAAGTTTTAATTACATTTAAAACTATAAGTTGCCAGCCCTAGCAACATGCAACTAGGCGCTTCCGAAAAGCATTTCCTCGGGAAACAGTAATAAGAACCCGAAACAAACGTTTCCCAACAGGAATTCCGATCTAATTTGAGATTACTGAGTGTCAGTTATATTATATAATATTAGTATAGATATATATATATATACCTACTAGAGGTGAAGAAGTAACTAGGAATGTCCATACTAATCCATACTAATATTATAAATTGCGAAAGTGTGTCTGTCTATCTGTCTGTCTGTTACCTTTTCACGCCCAAACAGCTGCACCGATTTTGCTGAAATTTGGCATGGAGATACTCTGAGTCCCGGGAAAGGACATAGGCTCCTTTTTATCTCGGAAAAATGTACGGTTCTCGCGCGATAAACGAGTTTCGACGCAACGGAGTTGCGGGCGTCATCTAGTATTATTTTATAATAATACTAGATGACGCACGAGAGTGTGTCTGTCGGTCTGTTACCTCTTCACGCCCAAACAGCTGAACCGATTTTGCTGAAATTTGGTATAGAGATATTATTCGTCCCGGGAAAGGACATAAGATATCGTGAAGAATCATACGGTTCCCGCGCGATAAACGAATTTTGACGCAACTGAGTAACTTGCGCCATCTGGTGACTAAATAATAATAAAAAATACTGGTCAGTAAGTATATAATCTTATATCTTTAAACGAGCAATTCTTGTATAATATGTATAATTGGAATCTCGGAATCGGCTCCAACGATTTTCATGAAATTTAGTATATAGGGGGTTTCAGGGGCGATAAATCGATCTAGCTAGGAATCATTTATAGAAAATGTCATTTTATTCGTGATTTATCGAATACCGAGCAAAGCTCGGTCAAATAGCTAGTATTACATAATATATCATACTGGTCAAAAATAATACTGTCTTACATTTAGGCAAGAAGCTGCTACTTTTGTCACTTTGTTTTCTTAGTATGTATTATGTTTACACTCTGGTCAGTACACTGGGACACATTTCGGAACCTACGCTTAAGGTTGGCCGCATACGCACGTTTTCCGTATATGGAAATCCGAATGCATAGAATTAGTAGAAAATACATGAAATGCTGCACACGTTCGCTTTTTTCCGAACTGAACAATACCGTTAGTCTCAAGGGATTATGCGAAATTCCGCATTAGGATATCGAATAGGAAAACGTAAGGCCAGCCTTTATAGTACACCGGTTTTTGGCAGTCTAGTCTGGGAGGTCGGTGGCATTTCACACAATGCACTTCCGGTCACGCTCCACCGCCGACAACGGTACCCGCCCGGTCGAATTGACGACATTATAAAACCATTAGTCGCGGCCATTGTAGAAGCACAGTCTTACAAGAATCGCTGTAAGAAGAACAATCGTTCTTGTAAGACTATGCAGCGATACTATGCAAGACAAACTGGTTCGTGTAGTGTCGCTGCATACTCTTACGAACAAACAAAAGGCCTGTCTGTCTGTTAGGTGACGCCGCGTCAAAGTAAAAAACCGTGTTGGATACGTTTTAGGTTGCTTGTTTTCTATGAGTGGCCGGCCCGGCCTCTCATAGAAAACAAGCAATGGAACAGCAAAAAAAATGGAAAGTGCGTAAGCGTCAAAATGGTTTTTGTCGCGTAATTTAAAAACCATACCATACCAATACATTTCATATAAGCTATGGGCAAATTAAAGTGTATGCTTGAACCAATCTATTGCACAAATTTCGGAAGATTAAATCACTCTCCTCTGTTGGCAAAATTAAATAGGAATCCCTTTTTTTACAGAGGTCTTTTTGATTGATTATTCTGTGTTATAAAAGTTGACCAATCGTTTTATGCTATGGCAAAGACAAAGACATGATGAATACTGACAATGAACTTTAATTTCTTAGCTTTAGTTGTTGCTGAGAAAAATCGATATCGCTACAGCCAAATTATCAAGGCGTCGCCATAAACCGCTCAACCGATTTTGATGAATTTGCTATGAAAGAACGTTGAGTCCCGACTCCCGGTAAAGGACATAGATTTTTATCCCGAAAAATATCCCGTTCCCGTGCGATATACAAACTTTTGCGCAACGGTGTTACGGGTATCAACTAGTAATCCTATAATAAAATTCCCCTGTAATCTTTTTTATTATTCGCCGGAAAACCCTCTATGCGTGCCCCGGGTTGGGGATGTGCCTCAGTTAGCTGAAGCACCCCGGGGGTATGTTGGACTCCCGGCGAGAAGCGCCAGCCCCACTACCTGCGTTTTGCCGGTCGCTGAGCAGAGTGTCCCGGATCTAATACAGGACACCCACGATTGACCGGTCAACCCCGTGGTCTACTCTATGTCTGCTAATTGACTTTAATCAAATATTTTATTTTACTTTATTTCTCCAGAAAAACTTACAGCTATGCAATAAAATCAATTAAAACTAATAATATTAACTACGAGCCATTAATAAGTTTTTACATATTATGGACTATAAAAATTAACTAAATACTCAACACAATTATACTTACTTGTGAGTTGTGTAGTAAAAAGACAGCTTACAAAAGTCCTTATTGTCCAGTAGTTTCGGATACTATTCGATGTTGACATACTTAAAGATGAAATTAGTCGAATCGAGATGACCCGTTTAGAACTAGACCGATGACCACAGACCACAGTCCCCTCCCCCCACAATTTACGACTGGGCAGTGGGCACTCCCTAGTCGCGTGGCCACTGTAATTAGGACGACCCAGCCCCGTATCGATTGCCAGTTACCAACTAATTAGGATAAGCTAACTGCTAATTGATTTGATACTACTGCTGACCAGGGCCCGTGCCCCGTACCACGAAACCGTTTTGAGACTCAAACGATCGAACGAGAATGCCGCGACCAGCATATTCACGCTAATTTTTTTTAACTGAAGCGCAAATGAAACTCGGACGTTGATAGACTTTTGGTACGATTCGGTATCGCGCTAACGTTTTGACAGCCAGTTGAGACGTTACTGAACCTCATGGCTCCTCTTCAAGATGGGCCATCGTAGTTGGCCATCGCGATGGCCCAGGACGTAGTGGCGCAGGATGGCTTATGGCGCCAGCGATGGTTGTGGGGTGGCGGCAGTGTATCGCCTCTACAAGATGGGCCAGCGTAGTTGGCCATCACGATGGCCCAGCGTGGGGAGGACGTAGTGGCGTAGGATGGCTTATGGCGCCAGCGATGGTTGTGGGGTGGCGGCAGTGTATCGCCTCTACAAGATGGGCCAGCGTAGTTGGCCATCACGATGGCCCAGCGTGGGGAGGACGTAGTGGCGTAGGATGGCTTATGGCGCCAGCGATGGTTGTGGGGTGGCGGCAGTGTATCGCCTCTACAAGATGGGCCAGCGTAGTTGGCCATCACGATGGCCCAGCGTGGGGAGGAGGTAGTGGCGTAGGATGGCTTATGGCGCCAGCGATGGTTGTGGGGTGGCGGCAGTGTATCGCCTCTACAAGATGGGCCAGCGTAGTTGGCCATCACGATGGCCCAGCGTGGGGAGGAGGTAGTGGCGTAGGATGGCTTATGACGCCAGCGATGGTTGTGGGGTGGCGGCAGTGTATCGCCTCTACAAGATGGGCCAGCGTAGTTGGCCATCACGATGGCCCAGCGTGGGGAGGACGTAGTGGCGTAGGATGGCTTATGGCGCCAGCGATGGTTGTGGGGTGGCGGCAGTGTATCGCCTCTACAAGATGGGCCAGCGTAGTTGGCCATCACGATGGCCCAGCGTGGGGAGGACGTAGTGGCGTAGGATGGCTTATGGCGCCAGCGATGGTTGTGGGGTGGCGGCAGTGTATCGCCTCTACAAGATGGGCCAGCGTAGTTGGCCATCACGATGGCCCAGCGTGGGGAGGACGTAGTGGCGTAGGATGGCTTATGGCGCCAGCGATGGTTGTGGGGTGGCGGCAGTGTATCGCCTCTACAAGATGGGCCAGCGTAGTTGGCCATCACGATGGCCCAGCGTGGGGAGGACGTAGTGGCGTAGGATGGCTTATGGCGCCAGCGATGGTTGTGGGGTGGCGGCAGTGTATCGCCTCTACAAGATGGGCCAGCGTAGTTGGCCATCACGATGGCCCAGCGTGGGGAGGACGTAGTGGCGTAGGATGGCTTATGGCGCCAGCGATGGTTGTGGGATGGCGGCGGTGTCGGTTTTTCGGCCGCGAATCGAACCCAGCGACATTGATATACAAAAAACCCAAGATACGTGGTGTGAAGCGTCCATAGATATTATTATATTATTATTATTATTATACACATTACATATAAGTGTTACATATAATTATGACCATGACTGTTAAAAAATAATTATAGATTTAAGTTTTAAGTTTAATTGTAATATTTGAAAAAAATAACAGTTAATCTAATAAATATTTGTTTCGTTCATTTATACATATTTATATCATACGCAAAACATATAAGTACATATTTATTTATTTAACAAACTCTTAGATGAAAGTTGTGAAACCTAAGTATCTTTGTATTTTGAATTGTGATTTGTGTTTAGAACACAATTTAATTAACTCTTACAACCTAATTATTTCATTGAATTAAAAAATATATATATGAAAAATACGTCTCACCACCATGCCTTGTCCTACCGGCGAAGTTCGGTCATAAAATTTTATTGCTTTTTGTGGACTCCTTTGTAAAAAAACCGTTTATAGTTTGATTACAAGTACATATTATAGTAAAGACGAGTATTTGGCGACAGTTTTGAGTCTTACTTTTGTTCGCAACTGTGTATCTTGGGTTTGTATATCAATGCCCAGCGAGCGGTCGAGGAAGGTGAGTGAGGACGTCGTATGTCAATTTACGAATTTCATTCAAAATTACGAGTACGTCGTCTCATAATAATCTTATAAATAAAATTCTCGTGTCACAGTATTTGTGCACGAACTCCTCCAAAACGGCTCAACGAAATTTTGTATGTAATGTACGTTAGAATCCTGAGAATGAGTTTCTATCTCATTTTTATATTACTAGCTATTTGACCGAGCTTTGCTCATCATAATGACATTTTCTAAAAATGATTCCTAGCTAGATCGATTTATCGCCCCTGAAACCCCCTATATACTAAATTTCATGAAAATCGTTGGAGCCGATTCGAGATTTCAATTATATATTTATATACAAGAATTGCTCGTTTAAAGATATAAGATAAGATTTCTATTGCCTATTAGAAATAATTTATGTGGTAAACCAACGTTTGCCGGGTCAGCTAGTGAAGATACAAAATTGAAAATTGTACGTGCTGTATAAATATATTGACCATAGATTGTCCATAGATATTAATATACTAGCTGTTGCCCGCGACTCCGTCTGCGACAGTATAGGGCAAATCAATGGGGCCCCATCTTATAAATCAGGTACAATCAATGTTAAAAATATTTTTGAGCTCGGGGCGGGGCCCTTTTGGGTCGGAGGTCCGTGGTATTTTGTCAGCCTTGTCTTATGTTACGGCACTGCTTATGACCTTACTAATTTACAGCGGGGCTAAAATGATCGCTTTGAAGAATCATGATATGAATCATAATATGATTCATTTTTCTGAAATCGCAAAATGCAACTCTGCTTGCAATTCATTTGAACTGTATTTTTGTACTGATTTGACATTTGTCAGTTGGACAGTTTTGACAATTCATTTGCTGAATTGATTGAGAGGAATTGCTAAATGTGACCATTTTAGCCCCGCAGATTGCTTCAGAAAAAAGTTAGCCATACCAGCGTACTACAAGTCAAAAGTAGAGCGCATGTACATTGTAAGTTGTTACATTTTTGCACAAACACACTACAAGTTAATGCATATAAACACAATTAAATAACCGTTAGTTTGCGTCGTTAAATAACAATTCGGCTAATCTGTGTATCGCGGTTAACCGTAATCGCTAACTGTTACTTGCGGCACTTCACACTGACTGCGATCGACGTGCGATTATCGCTGTGACGAATATGGAATAAACACGTTATCTAGACCGTTACTGGAGACGAATTGATTAGAACAGTATTACAATCAAATGGCTTTTAAATGAGGGTTGCAAACCATCGGGCTAAGGCATGTCCATAGAAGAATCAAGACAAGGACAAAAACAAAGAACTAATTAACACGGAAAGAAATGCGATAGAATAGAAATAAGATAGATAGATAGATAGATAGATAGATAGATAACTCTTTATTGCTCACAAATTGGTACTATAACTAGTTCGACTAACTTAACATGTTTACAGTAAAATGTGGGCAAGGGCGGCCTTATCGCTTTAAGCGATCTCTTCCAGGCAACCCTGCGGCTATGGAGTAAGCGATCTCTTCCAGGCAACCTACTACAGGCGGCTATGGAGATATTACATAATTATAAGCAGGGTAATACAAAAAGTCGACAACAGTTAAACTTAATATCTAATATATTTACATGCTACAGATTATTTAGTGAGCGACTCTATTCAAAAGATGGTTATGCAGCTTTGTTTTGAAAATAGCTAGTGAACTTGACTCTCGAATGTCACATGGTAAATCGCTCCACAAGTGTGCAGCTCTCACAATGAAAGAACCCCTGAAATAGTCACTTTTAGTGAAGGGCACATGGAGTTTCTTACTATAGCCAAAACGCAGTGAACGACTTTGATCATCGTCCCGAAATTGGAAGCACTCTTTCAAATAGGGAGGACAGCGAGGATCGCACATAACATTGTACAGCAATCCGAGGACATGCTCATCCCGACGGAGTCTGATGGGTAGCCAACCAAGTCGTTCACGATATTCTGAGACGTGATCGAACTTGCGCAGACCATACACGTACCTAATACAAGCATTTTGTAGTCTCTCCAACTTATTGAGATATTCCTCATTAAGATCGGTCATGCAGATATCAGCATAGTCTAATATAGGTAGGAGTAAAGACTGCGCAAGCTCGACTTTAGTTTTTACAGGAAGTAGGTTCTTCCAGCGCCTGAGCGATCCCAATGCAGCAAAAATCTTACGACTGGTTTCAGTAATGTGTTGTTGACTGATGTAAGGATAAAATGACAACAATATTATGTATGAAACAACGAAATAGCACATATATTAATAAAAGCCAACGTAAGCCTTTTTTGTCTCATAAATTGGTTTGGACTTTAGACATTCGGCATTTCTCTTGACCCCATCCTTGTCGGCTTTCACGCACCGCATCATCGCATTAGTTGTGAAGACCACAATACAAAACAAAATGCACACGTGCGTCTGACTCACTACGTTAAACCACGGCTGAAACAAAAGTTGTTGCATACAATGTTGAATGTACTCAGTTCGTATGGAGGTCAGTTTTTGGTGGAGTCAGCATAATATACAATATTATAATTTACACATACAATGGCTTCCTCGAAAAACGTTTAAGAATTTAAGACGAAATGGTTACCATTTTAATTTGTAATTTAGGTACAATCAAATTAGAGGGGAAACGAGAAAACAGGTCACCTGAGGGTAAGCAACTACCGTCGCCCATGGACACTCGCAACATCAGAAGAGTTGAGGCCTCTTAAGAGGGAATACGCTCTCTTCTTGAAGGCTTGCAGGTCGTATTGGTCCTGAAATACTGCTGGTGACAGTTCGTTCCAGAGTTTTACAGTGCGCGGCAGAAAGTTACGCGAAAAACGCATGCTGAAAAAACTGCCACTCAGCAAGGTGAGGAGTGTGGTTTATTTTTTCTGAGAAGATTTTATGATATTTTTTTTGAGCGTCCGTGGCCTAATGGGTAGACCTTTGGTTCGCACTCTTAGAGGGTGCAGGTTCGATCCCGGGTGGAGGCGTGTACCTATGAGACATTTTCTGATCTCAAGTACATAATACCATAGAGTAATAAATATACCTGGTCTCTGATAATACGGACGCTCATACGGTGAAGGAAAACATCGTGAGGAAACCCGCACATAGTTGGTCCCAGACTGTTACTAGTTCTGCTGACTAGTTCTTTCCTTTGGACTAGGCCGACTATGATGTGAGAATGCCGTATGCGCTTGGGCAACCATATGGACATTTAAAAATCTTGTCCCAGACACTACAGTATTTGAGGAGTGGTTACTTCGCTCTGAAAAATACAATATAAATCATCCATAACGGATGTAAAGGCCTAGTTTTTTTTAATGATTTATATGAGAATACTGGACGACTAAAAAGTAATAACTTACTAATATGTCTAGTATGGGCTTCGACCATACCAAGATAAAAGACCACTGATAGTCATGATTCAGACTCTTTATAATTTCAGAAACCTCGACAACTAGATGTACCTTCCGAATACAGTTGCGAGACTCTCTGCCAATCAAATTGTCTGTTTGCACTGTCTTGCTGATGATACCCCCCCACCCCCACACCGGTTTCGGTGACGGTGGCCAGTTTCATTGAAACCAGGCCAGCTACTCAGGAATAATTTTATAGTGCCCAAGTGTGTGCGCAGTACACAAGAGCACTCTCTATTCCTTTACTCTCGTAGCCCAGTGGGACGGAAGACCGACACGACCGGCGAGAGATCAGGCGCAGGACCGGCTTTTTACATGCCCATCCGACGCATGGATCATTTTATTTGTCAGACAATCAGCCTGCATTGTCCTAACTCCTAACCAAACTTGGAAATATGTAACATGTTTCCAACGCGCGCGCGGGGGAATCGAACCCACGACCTCCGAGTCAAGAGCCACGCTCTTAACCACTGGACCACGGAGGCGTTACCGTCGTTATGTTGCTGATACTCAGTAGGTGTAATGCCCTTATTTCGTCAAAGATTAACAGAACGAGACAGAAGGGCGACCGGCGACAGCGTACAACCATCGGTCAGTCGGAAATTCGGTTAGTGGGGTAATTAGCAATGATTATGCCGGCTCCATGACCGATGCTGTTAGATGCCGGAAGCGGAAATTTTAATTACTACTAGCTTTTTCCCGCGACTTGCGATCGCGCATTAAGAAGTATGATTATTAATTAGGTATCAAAGTTTCAGCTCCATTTAAAATTGACAAAGTTTCATGTAAGTACAAAACTTTCACCCCCTATTTTATCCCTTGGTGTTGGAATTGAACAAAATCCTTTCTTAGCGGATGCCTACGTCATAACATCTACCTACATGCCAAATTTCAGCCGGATCCGTCCAATGGTTTGGGATAGATTTCTATGTCAGTCAGTCAGTCACCTTTGAGTTATGTTATATTTAGATTTAGAAGAAGATTATTATAGATTAGGTAAGAGAGACAAACCACCAGGTTTCAGATTTTAGTAGAGATTACGGGATAAGCAATAATTATTGCCAATGACAAGTACTAACTAGAAGTTATTCTTTTACTTCGTTTATCTACGTTTTTCCAGGATGATAAGCATCCTATGCCCTTTCCCGGGACTCATCACTCGAGTATCTCGAAGTTTCATCAAAATCGGTTAAGCGGTTTGATCGTGAGAAGATTAGTCAGACAAACGACTCTATATTCTGTAGTATTGCATAGAGCATTTCATCATAAAAATGCCCTCACCGGTTTCGGTGACAGCGGCCGGAGACAGCTACGCGAGTCATTTGTATAGTGCCCAAGAGTGTGCCCAATACACAGGTGCTCTTCCTTCACTCTCGTTACACAATGGGACGTACCATTGGTTATCAAATCAATTTTAGTCGAAATCTATCTAGGATTGATATTATAGCCTAACCAAATTACGTAGTTCCACTATCACCTATGAATAAATTTAAGTATCTTAATTTTATTGTATAATATTTATGTTACAAAATATATAGACCACGATTACATAGCATAGCTGAGCTACATTTACCGTAACAAATTCAATCTTTGCATTAGCATAACATACATCTGAGATTAGAGATTTTAAATTTTAAAACGTTTCGTTACCCATACTATACATATTATAAATGCGAAAGTGTGTCTGTCTGTCTGTTACCTTTTCATTTTTACTGAACCTATTTGGAGTAAGGTCATAGGATAACGAACGAACGAACGAATTCTCGTCTTCTATACCGTACTCGGCGAAACATGGCGGTAGCGGTCATTGACTCCCAGTCAAAAACTTGTCATTTTCTATACTATAAACCGCGATTGACAATGAAGTGTCAGATGTTGTCAATCGCGGCTTTGTATAGAAAATGACAAGTTTTTTGACAGGGAGTTAATGACCGCCTCCGCCATGTTTCGTCGAGTACAGTATACATAGTTAACTTACTAGTATAATATAGATAGAAAGCATCCTATGCCTTTCCCGGGACTCAAAGTTTGGGCGTGAAGAGGTTACAGGCAGATTGCAGACAGTCAGACACACTTTCGCATTTATAATATTAGTATGGAAGTATGAATGACAGAGTAACATTTCCACACTTATGGCGTGATTGATGTTATAGGTAAAGAGCTATTAATTTACCTAGCCATTATAGTCATAGGAAACAAGCCAACTTCCAGACACCATGACAGCCATTTCCCTCTGTCGGATGTTGAGACCAACTCATTATTTTATTATTGCATTTAAATAGGCGCTACTATAGACCTGGATCCCAGAAGGATAAGACATAACTTACTTTCTGATGGATGAAACCATAGGTTCTTGGTAGTGCCTCGGTAGTCGGTACTTAAAATACCTGCGAATTTGTGTAGCTCTACGTATGACACCTGGTCAGGTACCAAATTGGACTAAAAATTAGTCTTACTTTACTTATTTTGTTATGGCTAATATTTAACTATAATAATTTGTAGAATATTATTCTGAACTAGTATCATGTAGTGCAAGACACTTTTCAGTGACCAAAACTTTTATCAACCGCTTTAAGCAAGCGAGAGATACAGCTATTTTTCCATACTGCTAATTGGAAATCTCTAATCAGCAGTATGGAAAAATAGCGCACTTGCCGGATAGGCGCACTTTGCCAAACTCACTATATATTAATTATTATAATAACAAAGATTGATAATAATTTTCCCCTTTTTATGGTTCCTTACCCAAAGGTTAAAAACGGGACCCGATCACTAAGATATTTCAGCCTGTTCGTCTGTCTGTCTGTCTGTCCATTAATTCATTTATTAATTACTGATAACGCCCGCTAGTTGCTTTCCATCAGTGACCCGTTTGCACGTTAGTCCCCCAAATTAAAAAAAAAACGAGTTCTCTATGCGACATCCTAAGTCCTGACAAAACTTTTGGTGAGAATGAAATCGTTTATAGCACATGCAACCAATAAACTTATCTATTGTAGAACATTATAAAACTAATTATAACGCGTGAGTACAATAAAAAGTCGAAGAGTCATAAGCCAACGATCTCAGCTGTTTTTAGATCGACCACCGTATATGGAACTCGTGGACTAACCATCAGTACCGTTAGACAGGCCAAGCTGACTGGTCGGTGCCGCCAAATTAGTTAAAACCTCTGAGCTGCAATCTATAGTACCACTAACTGGCTCTTACTAACTGGTCGGGTATACCAGTTTAGTTAAGCTTTGGGTTGATAGTTTTTTTATGAGAAGGCAGTTCAAGTTGACTGGTCGGTTATTTCTGAACCGATATGGGAAGAGTCACTTCCCCAGGACAAATGACGTCACATCCTTCTATATTTTTAGCCGAATGGATGTGGCCTGGGACAAGTCACAAGACATGTTTCGGGAAATTTTTAAGTGCCATGAGAAACCGACGGAAGAAGGGTGATGTATTTCGAGCATATTATGATTACTTAAATGAATCTTAGAAGTTTTTTAACGCTGTCGTCGACCTTACTTATATTAAAAAATCGACCAAGTGCGAGTCGGACTCGCGCACGAAGGGTTCCGTACCGGTATAGAGCGAAGTAGACAAAAATATGTGTTTTTTGTATGAGAGCCCCCCTTTAATATTTACTTTCATTAAATTTTATTATTAATTATTAAAGTAACAATATAATTAAGTTTTTTTTTGAAAATTTCAAGTGCCTAGCTGTTACCACTATTGATTACGAGCTAAAAAGGCCAAAAAAATCACGTTTCTTGTATGGGAGCCCACCTTAAATGTTAACTTTATTTTATTTTTAGTATTTGTTGTTATAGCGGCAACAGATATACAAAATCTGTGAAAATTTCACAAGGCTAGCTATAGCGGTTCTTGAGTTACAGCCTGGAGACACTGCACAGACAGACGGACAGACATCGAAGTCTTAGTAATAGGGTCCCGTTTTTACCCTTTGGGTACGGAACCCTAAAAAGCGAAACAACGTCTGTCCGATTGACCGATTTTAGTAAATAATACTCGTCTCGGGAAAGGAAACGTATTATATAAATAATATGTACGGTTTCCTCAAAATATGTAGGTGACGAGAAGTTGCGCGTGCCTCCGCCAGCGTAAAAATATTATTCCGATGCTACGAATAATATTTTAAATAGTTTGTATTATTCGTAATAACTGTACTCGGCGAAACATGGCGGTAGCGGTCATTGACTCCCTGTCAAAAACTTGTCATCTACACTAATATTATAAAGAGGTAAACTTTGTTTGTTTGTTTATTTGTTTAATTGTAATGAATAGGCTCAAAAACTACTGGACCGATTTTAAAAATTATTTCACCATTCGAAAGCTACATTATTTACGAGTAACATAGGCTACTTTTTATTTTGGAAAATATGAGGTTCCATAAGATATTTCAGTTTTTCGGAAACAACCAGAAAATTTACTTATTTTGCGTACGCTGCCTAAACTATAAAAGATAGAACTATACAATGTTCTAAGTAAATGTAGATCTTATAAATATCTACAAAAATGTCCGCGACACACTATACCTATCTATGTCAAGTGAGGCACAACAACCATTTTTTTATTTAAAAATGTAGATTTTTTGGACCACATTTAAACGCATTTATTTTACTCATGCTAATAATCCTTATCAAAATAAATAATTTCATCACTAAGTACAGTTTATGTAGATTATATTTGCTCTTTGAATGATTAAAATTGGACGTTTGGTTTAGAAGTTATGGCGAAATTAAAATATTGCGATTTACGCCAGTTTCGAAGTGGGCGCTACCAATCCACAGAATAGATAATAGTACGAGTACCAATGCAGGGGTGACCAATGCAGAAAACTCCGCGATAGTATTTTTTTTTTTATGAAATAAGGGGGCAAGCGAGCAAACGGGTCAGCTGATGGAAAGCAACTTCCGTCGCCCATGGACACTCGCAGCATCAGAAGAGCTGCAGGTGCGTTGCCGGCCTTTTAAGAGGGAATAGGGTAATAGGGGAGGGTAGAGATGGGAAGGGAAGGGAAAGGAATAGGGGAGGGTAGGGAAGGGAATAGGGTAGGGGATTGGGCCTCCGGTAAACTCACTCACTCGGCGAAACACAGCGTAAGCGCTGTTTCTCGCCGGTTTTCTATGAGAACGTGGTATTTCTTCGGTCGAGCCGGCCCATTCGTGCCGAAGCATGGCTCTCCCACGTATAAGTATATCTCTTATGGATATATCCCACAATAACATATTTTTTTGTCATTTACTTTTAACTTCAAATAATGGCTAATTTTCGAAGCGATTTTAACCAATACGGCAATAATCCTTATTCAATTAAATACTTCAAATACATTATTGATTTTGGCCCTTTATAGCATAATTATTACGATTTTAATTTTAAATGAATATTTTCGAAGACATACAGATTTAAAATTGCGGGACGTAAGTAGCTTTTGCGGCAGTACCGACCAATGCGGGCCACGGGTAGTAATGAATATAAATTATTTAAAATCAAACTACTGAATCGATTTTAATTATTTTTTCAGTGACTTAGGCATAATTTATTTTACATCCGTGCGAAGCCGGGGCGGGTCGCTAGTTTTCTATATAAAACGTTTTGACATTGAAGTGTCAGATGTTGTCAATTGCGGCTTTGTATAGAAAATGACAAGTTTTTGACAGGGACTCAATGACCGCTACCAAAGAGAATATAATCACTACGTTTTTTCAAATGTACAATAATGAAATTATTTATTATTAGAGACAAGAGTTAAAATGAACAATATTCGCTATGTTATGTGACTTTTAGACACATTTAAGCAAAACGCTGATTAATACTTATAATGATATTAATACGTGAGCCAAAAACTTTGTATCCCTTTTGACGAAAAATGGGCAAACGTAGGTGAATGAAATTTTGCACAGTTATAGCTTATATGGTGAAGGAGTGCATCGAGCTAATATTATTTTGAAATTATGCTTTTATCATACATTTTTTTAACAAATAAAACATTACACACACTACAACACACACACTAGGAAAAATGACAGATTTTTGAGTGACAAGCCTAAACATACGAATTATACTCTTTTATTTATGGTTGAAGTCTGTTGACAACTAGGTGACAAATTCAAAATGGATTATAGTACTTTTTTTTATTGAATCTTAGATACTATTAGACAATGCTTACAAGGCCAGTCTGAGATCAGCTGAGTCCCAAAGACAAGAGTATGAGTAAAAATATGATAAAGTAAGAGTAAAGATATGATAAAGTCAATGTTTTTTTACAAAATATAGGTAGTAGTCCTAATGTTGTCAAAACTAAGGTCGAATTTCGACCATTGGGCGATCTCTAGTACTTATAATGATGCTAAAACAAAATGATTCATGATTTTCGCATGCAAACTGTAATTTTACAATCACGTATTATGTGGGGTTTTTGACCTGAAACACGTACATACATTAATTCTTTTAGTGCCCTCTTTTAAAGAGCCCACTACCCATACCCACTTCTGGACAAAGGCTTCCCCCAAGTTTTTCAATTCAACGCGCCATATTCTCGAGATCGGCCACGGTGGCGTCGTCCATCACCACCTACCCAGGTCCCAGTCTGCTATAGATACCAATTTTAGACCACAGCAGTTAAGTGCCATATCCAAAGCTTAATCAGTGGATTCACAAAATCCAAGGTTCCATTGTCTTTTAGGTTTTGCCAAATTGTCTTTCTTGTTTAAAACAAAAATGATGAATTTCATACTTTATACATAACTAGCGGCCCGGCCCGGCTTCGCACGGGTGGACATTGGTTTTTAAATTATTTTTTTTAAATAAAGGTAGTCAATCTTTAAGTTAAGCAGAACATAAAAATAGTTTACATTATTTAGCCTGCAACTACTATATTATAATTATTATGTACATATAACACATTTTTATTGTATTTTTTTTTATATTTTTATATTTTAAGTGTTATGTTTGATTATTTTATCCTTACCTGCAGAAGATACTATTATTTATAATATTTTGCAATTTCTTCATGTTTTTTTTTTTGTTTAAAATATTTTATGTTTTTTTTTTTTTATAGTTTTATGCTTTATTATTTTATGCTTACCTACATCTACTATTATATACATTTTGAAATTTTCTATTTGTTTTTGTATAAAGTATTTTTGTTGTACTTTTGCGCTTTATGTTTTTTTACACCATACTTCTTTTTGCGTAAAAGATTCCATTAAAATTGGGTTAAAGCTTCCCTGTAAACGATATTTGATGTTGTTTTATTTTGTGGCAGCAAAATAAATTGATTATCAGCAGCTCCAACTCGGGATAGGCCAACGTATAGTTGACCATGAGTAAAACATTCTTTTCGTAGGTCGATGCCTACTAATTTGAAAGTTTGACCTTGGGACTTGTTAATAGTCAATGCGAAAGATATTTTTACCGGTAATTGAAGCCGTTTAAATGGGATTGGCAGATCAGTTGGAATCATCGGTATCCTCGGTATATGAGCTAGTTGACCAGCTGCTGGGCCGGTGATAATGGTAGCTACAATTAAATTGTCCTTTAATTCTTTAATAAGCAGCCTTGTCCCATTGCACATATTTGGTGGGCATAAATTTCTCAAAAGCATGATTGGAATTCCGATTTTTAACGTCAGTTCGTGTGGTGGAAGTCCAGAAGGATTCAGCGAATTTAAAAACTCCTCTGGTAAGTACTAATACCTGCTGATAAGTAGTTTGGCATGGTTTGTACCAGCGCAACGTTACTATTGCATATTTTTAGTATTGCATACATACGATATCGCGGACTTTTACGTTGATATTAATGTCCTCTATAAGACTATAGTACATCACTTTGCGATAAGTAAGTATAGTCTATAATTTATAAAGCATAAGCAAGAAGGAATATTTTGGTAGATTTTTCACACAATTATTAACACTTAATACGGTTCCCTTGTTTCTCTCATTAAATATAGCCTATATTCAGCAGAAATTCCAATTCCATCGTGCATCGGCATCGTGGGTATCGCAGAACAATAGATCTTCAATTGTTATGCTGGCAGCCGGCTGCCGCTATTGGAGATTTATAGTTAAAGAAATTAATTAATTATAATAGCAATCAAAAATAATAGTCATTCAAAACTTATTTTAAAAAGTTCTAAAAATATTACTTTCGTAGTCATAACTTTTAAAGCTTTTTTGAAATTAGGATTATAATAATGAAGCACGATAGTCTATATCAAATCAATAAAGCAGCACCCGGCTGTCGCATAACTATTGAAAATCTATTGTGTCTGCGATTCCCACGATCGAGGTAATATTTACGTGGACTCTCCGGGCGAGTCTGTGGCACTGATAATTAAATCTCTCCCCTACCGCACGCACACCCGCGCATCGCGCCTTGACGCCCAATTCGCAACGTGCAGCAGAAATCGTAATATTTTAATTTCGCCATAACATTAAAACCAAACGTCCAATTTTAATCATTCAAAGACCAAATATTATCTACATTAACTGTACTTAGTGATGAAATAATTTATTTTGATAAGGGTCAATAGCATGATTTAAATAAACGCATTTAAATATAGTCCAAAAAAAATTCTAGATTTTTTAATAAAAAAATGGTTATTGTGCCTCACTCAACATAGATAGGTATAGTGTGTCGCGGACTTTTTTGTAGATATTTAAAAGATCTATAATTACTTAGAACATTTTATGCCTCTATCTTTTATAGTTTAGGCAGCGTACGCAAAATAAGTAACTTTTCTGGTTGATTTTTTAAACCTTGCGTCCGAAAATCCCAAATATCTTACGGAACCTTATATTTTTCCAAAATAAAAATTAGCCTATGTTCAGCAGAAATAATGCAGGATTCCAATGGTAAAAGAATTTTTCAAATCGGTCCAGTAGTTTCGGAGCCTATTCGACTCAAACAAACAAACAAACAAAAAATCAAATCTTTCCTCTTTATAATAGTAGTGTAGAAGTGTAGATAGACAATCTTGCTTCCATACTAAAATTATTGATGGAAATGTGTATCAATCTGCCTGTTACTTATTCATGCTCGCACCACTGTATTTTTTTGATAAAATTCAATAACAAGATATAAATTTGAGTTCTAGCAAAAGAATGAGGATCATTTTTACTCTGTAAAACATAATTGTGAGTGTATGATACAAAAAATTCAAACATACTTATGGTCATCTATACTGTACTCGGCGAAACATGGTGGTAACGGTCATTGACTCCCTGTCAAAAAACTTGTCATTTTCTATATAAAGCTGCGATTGACAACATCTGAAACTTTACTATCAATCACAGTTTATATAGAAAATTACAAGTTTTTGACAGGGAGTCAATGACCACTACCGCCATGTTTCGCCGAGTATAGTATGGTTACTTATCGTGATAATACAATGTAGCAATTAGCATATTCATCATCACATCCTGTCTATCGGAAGTTGGTGGTGAATCACTGTATTATTTGCTACCTTTTTTTCTGATATTAGTTTCCGTTGACACATTATTTCCTAAGCCAACGAGCAGACACATTGTCTCACTGACAATAACACCTGCTGACCGTAACACAAGAGATTCCATTGATATTCAGTTAGGTTACGCCAGGCCTGTCCCACTCGCGCGTTTAGGTATCGAACTGTAAGTACCCCTTTAAAGGGGCAGATCACAAGGGACTCACAAGCGAGCGGTGACGCGCGCGCAAGATTTTTTCGTCGCATATATCTACGTACTGATTTAACCGCTGTGACAGAATCGTTATTAATCTGATAAATATGAACAATTGAAAAAAGTCAAAGAAATATTTCAATGTAATTTAAGACTTTAAAATACAAAAAGAGATAAAAAAAATATACAAACATAGCAAATAAACCAATTCGTTACAAACAAACCGCATACTACACATAAATAAACATAAGTTACTATGGGTTACTAAAATTTGATTATTACTATAAAAAAGTTTGCTATTAGTAACTATAGTAATTAAAAGAAGATTATTTTATTTTCTAAAAGGTGACAATCTTGATTTCGTCAGAAAGGGTACCTCTTACGTGATGGAAAGAGAGCGCACATGTAGGCAAATATAATTGTAGGCACCTAGCACTGCGCGGTCGGAATTTGAACTTTATAGTATCGCAGCATGAGTTGTTATTTTTTTAAACGGGTTTCACGAGTGGGAATTCTGTTGGTACTACTAATATATATGGGTGGTTCTATTTTTTCGGTCCCATTTGGCTATTTTTGTAGAATCATTTTTTTTTAAGATATTACGACAAAATTTTGTATTAAGGCTTGTGTACGTATACTTACTGTGATCCCTGAATCGCCTTAGTCTGCTATTTATATTTACGATATAAATAGATGGATGGTAATGATGCAACAGACGGAAATGAAAATCGATAAGATGGAAATTTAAAGGATTGGATGGAAATAAAAAATTGTTATATGGAAGCGAAAAAAGTTAAGGAATTTCATGTTAGATAAACAGAATACTTGTTATTGTTTTATTTTTATGAGTAATAAAACCAGTGTCAGTTATTGAATTCTCCTCTACTAAAAAAATTGACAAAAATATAAGACTTATGTTAAAAAGTAGGAAACAAGTCAGACATTATTATTTTATTTAAATAAAATGCAACCAATCTTTAGTTCTACTACATGATCGTATACAATCAACATTCCATGTACTTTACCCAACTATTAACTTACTAGAGTTTTTAAGGAAAACACTATTTTAAGAAATAGTTTCACAAATCGCAGTTCTATGCAATTTAGCGCCGACTAGTTTAGTAAACTTTAGTAAACTCTTGAATATAATATCCCAATTTGTTACACACCACTTTTTATATTAACAGGCATTAGATATAGTGATTTTGAGCAACAAAAATATGTATTATGTTCCTGTAACTAATAAAATCTTAAATTCTTAAAAAACAGTTTTAAATCTTAAATATTATGTTTAATCACTCAATTATGAAGTACTAGCTAGATTAGTACTACATGGATAGGTACTTATTAATAGGAAAATATACAGGGTTATCCGTATGTTACTAAAAATACTAGTTATTTCAAAATAATCACATATTTGGTTTCATTATGAGATTAACACGAATAATACTATTCGAAGATATATTTCCATATTTTTTTTGTCAGAAATGTGTGCTCGTCGGTTCATTGAAGGCTCCAGAAGCATATCTTTGAGAGGGCGTAAATCTACAATATCTATATAGAGTTCCACAATCCACAAGCAGGGTAAAAATCTTTGTTTCGAACGTCAGTGACTTCTCCTAAGTAAATATTGTCTCAGATGTAATTAAGTCGTCCTCTTCTATCTAATGGCAGATAAAAGTGATGAGACAGACAACAAACCCCCAAAATAGAACCATTCAAGTGAACCAACTGATGATGAAGCAATCCATTCTCTGTTTTTGAGATTAGCGGTAATTTGGGACGGAATGACTCGCAGCAAGAAATATTAAATTTGAATGTAATATATAGATAGGATTTGGACAAAATCTGTTATAAAATACTAAATAATACCAAAAAAAAAATCGGAAAATTGGTTTAAAAATCGG
The DNA here is from genome assembly GCF_905147365.1 of Aricia agestis. Lineage (NCBI taxonomy): Eukaryota > Metazoa > Arthropoda > Insecta > Lepidoptera > Lycaenidae > Aricia > Aricia agestis. The sequence continues at coordinate 683,745 of NC_056426.1, forward strand.
AAGTAATGGATGAGAATGAAGTGGATGGAAATGAAGTTTTGGCATTTAATTAAAATTTTTGTTGCATTCTTATATTTTTCAAAAGCCCTGCAACATATCTTTAGAAGGTATTTCAATAGCCTTTATCATAATGTATTATAAAAATCACTAGCAACAAAAGTCATTTAAATAGGCAATGGATGGTAATGAAGGCTTACCCGTGACAAAACGAGAATTTGCAACTAAGAATTAAATTTTCTCCGAGAAACAATGCGCACATCTTATCTCGCCTATAATGTATGGCAGACATGGGCGTGGGGGTTCCGAAACATGTTTGCACGTAGATCTACAGATGCAGACTTTTTTAAAAACATAAAAACCATTTGCTCGGAACGATATGAAAAATTTCGCGTGACAAAATTAAAACCTACGTTCTCTCAATGTTGCACATGCACGAGTTCATTCTTATGTTTAAAAGGGTTAATATGAGTATTTAAGCTTATGTTCCAGTACAAAACATGATAAGATTAATTACGAAAACTCTAAGAAAATTGTGTCTAAGCTTAGCAATTTGGGAACGTATGAGCGTTGGAAATGAAATTTTGGCTATTTGATGTTTAATATCTTTTTGATTAATTATCTTACGGTAATACACAATACGTGGCAAAGTAGAACACTATAGACTTAACATTTTAAAAGTATTTGATCGAAAAAATTCATTTCGTAAATATCAAATTTTTACCCCGAAAGCAAATGGGACCGAAAAAATAGAACCACCCATATTCTGTGGTTACGCTAAGTTAGTGATAGAACATAATATATAGGCTTATTGATATCCAGTTGAAATATGTTTTAACTTTTAGTGGCTAAAATCAAAGCTGTGCAAAATCAAATCTTTGCCTTAATTCTTAAATAGTAATCAAGCAGTTTGACTTTTAAAATAGTATTGAACTAAAAACTACTGGTGGAAAACCTTATATAAAATTATGTGGATACAACTAAGAATATATATTATAGTATAGACCAGAAGTTTCCAATCTTTTTCAGCCTGCGGCGCAGTTGCACGTCACAATATTTTGTCACGGTGCGGCGCCCTACTCTACCTAGCTATTAAAAAAGATACATAAATAAACACCTCTTATGATTATAGTTACGTTATATGCCGGTAAATAATATTATTATTACATTAATAAACAAGTATTTCACCCGTAGATTGTGGGAAAACAAGACACAATAGATATACATATATATTCTATTGTGTCTCGTTCACTGGTTAGCGTATAGGGCTTGTTGAATTAATCATCCACCTGCTTCACCTAATTAATATTATAATTATTATATTATTTATATTTGTGGTTTTGGATAATGATGGAGGATGGACTCACGGTGCCCCTCTTACCTTTTACGGTGCACCAGGGTTTGGTAACCCCTGGTATATAGACATTGTTATGTATTATTATTGCTCTCTTCAAAATTTTTCCCAGTTCATATCAAATCATACTTCAGTTGTTTACTGAAGTATGATTTGATATGGCAGTGATATTTTGATAATGCATCTATAAGAAGAAAAATGACCATGAGGCCATATAAAATGCTATGATGGCATAAAACAGCATTTGCCATTTTACTTATCTCATTTACTATTTCATAAAATAATCTTAAATGCATTAAAATATAGTTATTCAATTACTTTGATAAAATACAAACCAAAATCTACAATCAATTATACAATATTCTTTATGATCTAGTTCAAATCATTAAAATCTTAAGATTGTTGAGAAGATGTTAACAAAAAATGCAAGCAAGCAAGAAGATTACCGCTACCTACCTATAAAGAGCTTTGTTTACCATAAGATCAAAATAGTTTTAAAACACAGTAAAGGTCATAAGTTTACAAACACAACAACTTTTAGCACAATACCTATATCCGATGATATTATATTTAGCAATATGAATCACAAACTGCCTTTATGCGTTAAGTTTTGGTTGTGTACGACTTAAAACGGCTCCGGAAACCTACGAAGCTTCACGACAGACGTTTTAAAACGTTATGTGATTAGCATTCGCAACTCGTATGAGCTACCAAGAAACTGGCTGTGAAATTTAAAAAAGTGCATATTCTTGCTATATATAAGCATGCCAGAGGACAGCAGAAGAGTATACCAAGTTGATACTTACTTATTTCATGTGTCTCAACAGTATCCTTTGTCAGAACTAATAAAATTACACACACAAGAATGCACACCACACTCGGCCAGCACTTGAACATTGTAACACTTTAATCTATATTTTTATGCTTCTAAAATATAACTATATTAATTATATCTGATAAATAAAGCATGTTTATAAAATATCTTAAAATTATTATAACGTCAAGGCACTAAAACATTTCACACGGCCGACGCGACGGGACGAACGACAAGCGCAAACTGACAAGTGACAAAAAATATTTTGAATTTAGCTGTCAACTGTCAACTGAGCGTCATATGCACTGACAGTTATTTTTTTAAAGTTTCGTTTGTTAGAAGCAAATGAAATGGTTGCACTAGAAAAGCTAAAGCTATAGGGTAAATGACTAGTACATTGGACAGTACTAGTCATTGGACAGAGCATAAAAAAAAAAAAAATTAGTTTGTTATTATTTTTAGCAATATTCCGCGAAAACAACTTCCACCTTTAAGTAAATGAGTGAGTGTACGCATAGACATGCGTACAGCACCTCCCTCCTCCCACACTGCCTATGCGTACACTCGCATGCAAGAACTTGCAAACACCACCACCACACAAGCAATAATGTTGGCAAATCCGTGCAAGGCCCCTCACCACCATGCAGGTTGAAAACCTCGACGCGCGTTTCGCCCCAACACCGGAGCATCCTCAGGATGTGGACTCTACGAACAACGTCCGTTGACTTAACGGTACGTTGAGTGTACGCATAGGCAGTGTGGGAGGAGGGAGGTGCTGTACGCATGTCTATGCGTACACTCACTCATTTACTTAAAGGTGGAAGTTGTTTTCGCGGAATATTGCTAAAAATAATAACAAACTAAATTTAAACTATGGATTTCCGCAAAGTAACGCCTAATTCCATTAACTAGAGCATAAAAACACAATATTTGTTAAAGTTGCTTTAAAAACACAATATTTGTTAAAGTTGCTTTAAAAACTGCCTGTTTTTAAAGTAATAGAACGCCTGATTTTTAAGAAAAACAGGCAGTTTTTAAAGCAACCTTAATAAATTTAGTGTTTTTGTGCTCTGTCCAATGACTAGTACTGTCCAATCAGTAGTCATATTCACCCTAGATAACATGTATTTTCATTATTGTTTTGTTGGAACGAAGTTCCTTGTCGTGCGTTGCGAAAGGGGGCTAGACGGAACGACACTTTTTGACCGACACTTATTTTAGTACCTGCGAAGTAGGGGCAGAGGGCGTTGATGTGGTGATGACGTCAACTGGCGGGAAATTCAAAACTTCTTTCCATCCGGGTGTCCCTTGACACCTCTCAATTTTTTTTGTTTTATGTCTCGACAAAATGCAGCTAACCCGGTAGTGAATTCTCCGCTTAATACTTTTTGGGAATAATTTTATGTAGTATCTTAGGACAACTTAAGTTTGATTAATAAAATATGAAACTATTGTTTATTAATTTATTTTATGAAAACCCTTAGAAGCAGAAGAAAATATATTATGATTTATGCAGCCTGATATAAGTGTCCCTGATTTTATAAAAAACATTCAAGTTTAGGTGCACGAGCGCCATCTCTTGGTACGTAATAAAACAAAAATGCCATTTAGAGCGTTAGCGCTACAAGTGGGTTCGCAAGTAGTGTTAATTAAAGACAATAGATGTCGCTGCAACCACAACACACCTTATCGTTCAATAGCCCGTAAAGTAGTACGAATTATTACGATAATACAGCGGATCGCATTCGCGCCAAACGTAGTTTTCACTCGCATCCATATCAGCGCGTATTGTGATTTGCGAAAATTCCATTACCTATCCTGCAGCTCTTGTGCGAATATTTGTGCCAATTTTACGCTGCATTCGGTGCACAAACAATAATTCACGCTTTAAAACAATAGTGATATTTGTGCGAAACTTAGAGCAAAATAAACATTGATTTTAATTTGTGAAATAAGTACACTGGATTTTTATTAATTTTGGCCTGCATTACAAATTTACATTGTAAAGGTAAGCAATATTATTATTAATATTTTATTATTCGATTAACTTTAATAGAAAATAAATTAATAAGTATTAAAAATAATATTAGAAATACACGTCTTATTACATTTTTAAAACGCGTATTATTTTATATTTAGGATGTTAGCAGTTAAATATCGAATGTATACTAACACGAACAATCATTAAAATTATGCAAATTTTATTTAGTTACTTGAATTAATACAATTATAAATTTAAGGACGCGTAATTAATATACATACCTACTCCTTTTAAAGATTCGGTAAAATCTTCATGATCAACACCATAAATTATTGTGGTTTATTATTTCTAAACTGCAGTAAGTTTAACCACTGGGTATTACTAGATATTTTTACGTGGTATTAGTTTTGAGTATTTAAAATGTAAAAGGCGATTTAGTCTAACTTAATATGTAGTCATACAGTTTCCTATGTATAATATTATTTAAGTCTTATTAATAATACCCCAGCAAGAACGGCTTTGTAAAATCTCGATCTACTACAACTAACTTACTCGTTTATACTTCCTGTCTTTTTGATAATTTAGATTCTAATAAACAGACTGATAGTGTCTACACCGACTTTCGTAAGGGCTTCAATAGAGTAGACCACAAAATTTTGCTTAAAAATTAGCTTTTAATGGTATTAGAGGAAATTTATGGAGATGGTTCAAATCATATATTTCGAATCGAAAACAAACTGTAGTTATTAACGGTTTCAATTCCGAACTGGTAAACATAACATCTGGCGTGCCACAAGGCTTAATATTAGGACCACTCTTATTTATCATTTTCATAAATGACATAGATGAATGCTTTAAAAATTGTGATTTTCTTTTGTTTGCTGATGCCTTTAAAATATATCGTGAAATTATTACTGTTGTCGATCATGTAAAAATTCAAAGCGATTTAGAAGTTATGGTTATAGTTAAGACTAATTTAACTTTAACCTTAACTTTGACTACAGAATTTGACAGAAGACGTTGCTGGTCCGACAAGGCTTTAAAGGAACGTGGACGGGGACGCTGCTGTTAAAGGGGAACTGTCAAAAATGGCGTTTTTGTATGATGACAGCGTACCTTTTTTCGCCACGTGCATTTAAAGCCTTGTCGAGCTCTATGGTTATGGTTAAATATGGCGTCCATTTTTGACTTTAACCAAAGATTTTACATTTTGCATTGTAGTTAAAGTTACAGTCATAGTTAAAGTAAGTTGGGGCCCTAAGTAAGTTGAGTATAGCCGATCAATTTCACCTGTGGAGTGTAGAGCAGCTGCCAGCTGATGCGGTACCGGTCCGCCGCATCTGCTCACTCCAGTTTATTTATAACTATTGACCCGGGTTGTTTTTACATCGAATGTAACGGTACATACTCCATTAAACTCCAAACTAATATTATGCCCTATAGCAGGGGTTCCCAATCTTTTCCAGCCTGCGGCGTGGGCAGTTACTTACAACTTACTCGTAAAATATTTTGTCATGGCGCCCCATAGACTTATAATATATACGTAGGTTTATGTGGCGACCTACTCTAGTCTCTACTCTCTACCTATACAGTGTGTAACAAAAATAAGCGATAATTTTTGTATGGGCAAGGGCCCGAGCGTCACGAGTTTGCCCATACAAAAGTGAAAAAAAATTTAGTCTTTGAGCGCTGCTACTTTCATAGTGAACTCTCTACAAGGAACACGTACACACCCTAAAGTATTATCACTTATTTTTGTTACACACTGTATAATTAGAAAAAGATACAATAAATAAATACCAGTTGGGTTAAGCTGGTAAGTAGTAATAAACTTATATTTAATCATCTAGTACCTGCTTTACAAAAATAATATTATAATTGAATTTTATAATATTTGTGGTTTCGGATAATGATGGAGGATCGACTCACAGCGCCCCTCTTGCCTTTCTATGGCGCACACTTTGGGAACCCCTGCCATATAGGATAGGATACTCTTGTCAGTAAATGTACAGCTTCTGCGCGATAAACGAAGCTTGGCTCAACAGAGTTGCAGGTGTCATCTAGAGTTCTAGACTCCAGTATACTGTATAAAAATAACGCAGCGTATAACCTGTTGGCTGTTACCTGGTACATAGGTATAACTATTCAATTTCCGCAGTCAGTCAGTCAGCCTTCGTCTGTTATGTCACTAATGCTATGCTTTCCAATGAAAGACAAAGACTAACAAACCTTGTATCATAATTAGGGTTCCATACCCAAAGGGTAAAAACGGGACCCTATTACTAAGACTTCGATGTCTCTCTGTCTGCCTGTCCGTCTGTCTGTCTGTCTCCAGGCTGTAACTCAGGAACGGTAATGCTAAGTACTCACATACGGCAATAACCACCGTGTGGACCGCAAAACTGACAGCTCGAAGGCTCGCTTCGAGCCGGCTCGATAGAATTAAATATGTCAAATATGTCATTTCCTTCGATTCGGAACGGACAACAAATACTAAAAACAAAATAAATTACTTAAATATTTAAGGGGGGCTCCCATACAAAAAACACTTGCCTATTTTTGCTGTATAATGGTACGGAACCCTTCGTGTGCGAGTCCAACTCGTGCTTGGCCAATTTTTATTAATATTCGTCTTTAAGCGCGACAGTTAACGCTACACTGTTAACATTACGATTTACGATCAAAATGCATCGGAATTCGTAACATATTAAGGCTGAAAAGTGTAGTATTGTCACTAGAATGTTTCATTAGTGAGAGTGTGGGGATATGGGGAGTTCCCCCCCGCATAGTGGGGAATGGGGATGTGACCCGGATTCCGCGGCACCCGGGGGGCTGCGAGAGAGCCAGCTAAGTAAATAGTTCCAGGGTTGCCTTATAGTCTTACATCTTACGACTTACAAGTATAAAGTAATATTACGTTATAATATACATTTCTAGAGGACGCAAGTTTATTTTTTGGGCATGTAGATTGTAGGTGTGAGAGGTTCAGTATAAGCCTAACCTCAAGTTTGTGGCGTTGCCGACCTGCCCCCGGCCGCCATCTTGGAAAAAAGGGTACAAACACCTTTTTCGCCATATCTCGGAAACTATGCGTCCTACAAAAATTTTGCAAGGACGTCATGTGTAGCAAATCGATTCGCCTGAAAATATTATATTACTTAAGTACATTTAGTGCTAAATTTAAATTTAAAAAGTTATAAGTGAGGCAAAAAAGTGAGAAAAATTCTATAAAACTTTTCTTCTTTGCTCTATAACTTTGAAAACATTTAACAAGAAAATTACCTCGGAGTTCAGACCTCTCTTCTATATCGGATCTTGTTTATCAAAAGGTTTACCACCTTACTCATACTCATTAGATCAAAATCAAAATCAAATCAAAATATTTTTTATTCAGAGTAATTTTTTTACAAAAATATTTCTGAACGTCGATACTAAAGTGCCTACCACCGGTTCGGGAACTAACCCGGCGAGAAGAACCGGCGTAAGAAACTCGCACGGGGCCATCTTTTACTAAAAAGATGGAAAATTACAATTTGAACATATATAGTGCACCAAGGCTTTAAATGAATATGTCAATGGGCGCTGCTGGTAAAGAAGAACTGTCAAAAATGACGTTTTTGTATGAAAACAGCGCTAGTTCCCCCTCTCGCCACGTTCATTTAAAGCCTTGTCGAACTAGTTACTGCCACTTACTGCGTACTGCGTAGGATGCAATTTTATTTTATTTTAGGAACACGTCCCTAAAATAGCGTCCTCAAAAAAATAAGATCTGCTGAATATTATTCGCTACAAAATTCAGTATTTAATAATTCGCTGCCTGGCAAGTTGCAGCAGTCTTCAACCCATTCCGTCCATTGCCCAAAGAACAACTTACGAGCACTAAGTAAAATCTTTGTATCTAGATGACCTCTACGTAGGGTCAGCCCTAAACCAGATGTAATATCCGGACCACCTTGGCTGAAGGTCGCGTACGTTTTCCGAGTTTCGGTGACTAGTGACTTTGCTTTATAAATTGTAAACAAACACATGTTGCTTGTTAGTTGTTACCCATACTAATATTATAAATGCGAAAATGTGTCCGTCTGTCTGAACGGTTAGGCGGTTTGGGTGTTACGTCTTCACGCCGAAACCGCTAAACCGATTTTGCTGAAATTTGGTATGGAGATACTTTGAGTCCCGGGAAAGGACATAGGATACTTTTTATCCCGGATAAATATACGGTTCCTGCGCTATAAACTAATTATGGCGCAACGAAGTTGCGGGCGTTCTCTTGAGTCTAGACTCTAGAGTCTAGACCAGTGTTCCAGATTTTAATTTTATTTAAGGTATCTGTTTAATACATTGTCTTGTAATCTCGCGGTTTTGGCACCAAATCGCGAGTTCGGATAAATCCAATCTAACATGGAAATTAGTTACTAATTTAGTATCCTATGTCCTTTCCCAGGAAGTATAAAATATTTGTTTTTTATACTTACAAATTGTTTTGCACTATGAAATCTAATACGTAATAAAAATAAGTCGGGTTTTCCTTTCCGACGCTATAACTCCAGAACGTACTAACCGATTTCCACGGTTTTGCATTCGTTGGGCTCCGTGAGGTCTATATAAAAAAAATCAGAAAAAACTTCAAGAGAAAAGCAGGAAAACAGGGAAAATCATTTTATGGCAAAACAACGTTTGCCGGGACAGCTAGTTCGTTATAAAGAGTACTAGAGTTTTGAGTAAGAATTCTCTCTCGATTCTGCGCTAACAAAGTCGTTGGGCAGCATTTTCTATAAACAGCTGGAAAATAAAAGCCAACAGAATAACCGCTAAAAGCCAAGCTCTTACTCTTCTACGTGTTTGAGAGGTTATGTGCTGTATTATGTTAGCTTATGTAATGTAGAATTCATATTGATCGATTCAGCAATATTTAAAACGTTTAAAAGAGATAACAGACATACACACTTTCGAATTAATTAGAATATAATATTCAAAATCAAAATCAAAGTTTTTCAAAATCAAAATTGTTTTATTTCTGAATAAATTTAAAATAAATGTTTTCAGAATGTCCTACATGATGCCTACCACCTTCTACAAGATAATTCTACAAGATAATAATTATATTGTACCTTTTAGATGACGCCCTCAACTCCGTTGCGCCAAAATTCATTTAGTTATCCTATGTCGTTTCCCGGAATTTTAAAGTACCTACCTCTAATTTCAGCAAAATTGGTTTAGCGGTTTGGGCGTGAAGAGGTACCAGACATACAGAGAAACACACTTTAGCGTTTACAATTTCTTATACATATTTGATACATTAGATTAGATTTCTCAGTGGCTCATCCCCCATGAAATCTTTTATGGGTAGGTAGATTATACCTACCCATAAAAGATTTCAGAGAATATAATTTTAAGTTAAAACTAACAAATCAGTTAATTAATTTCTAGAAACTAGGGGGAAGGGGGTGGGGCAATATTGATTGATTGTAATTGGCCTGATTGCTATGGCTTCTATTGAATGCACTCTGATTAAGTAACACAATGTAAAGGTGACGCCATGTTGAAAATTACTTAAACACCGTTTCAATCATAAAGTTAATATACCTAGCGGAATAGATAAATTGGTTTTATCTGTGTGAAAAATATGTGTACGTACACACCTACACAAGCATGATTATACATGAATGCTATGAGACTAAATTGTCAACGTGCGGCACGTGCCGACTGGACGTCAAAAAAAGAGTGCTGCTGTCAATTGTCATGTATCACACGTCTCTTTTTACCACGCAGTATTACCTACTGATAGTGACATCTCTCTTGCTCAGGCCTTTGTTTCTCTATTCCGCTAGGTATATTAACTTTATGGTTTCAATTAATTTTGATCTGAACATAAACAAAGAGTAGGCTATAATGCTACCAATATAAATGTTTACGGTTTGGGCCTTGATAAAGCCTAAAAAATTTTTGCCACCATGAATTGCGAAGCTATAACTTACAAATCGACGTGAAAAATGGGCTATGAATTATGATTATTGATTGCCCATTTTTAACACGCATATTCTAATATTATGTAATAAGTTAGATCTAACTTCACTTGTAACCATGAATGTAAGAAAATCTTGGAATTTTAATTTTACCCACTTCCCGCTCTTCGATTAGGATGAAATTTTGCACACGCTCTGAGTTCTGATGACAATACATGACTAGCTAGAAACTTCATTACAAATCCAATATGGCGGCCTCTCCATGATGGCGAACAGGCTATTTGAAATGCACCCCCATAATATGGGTATCAAATGAAAGGGTTAGCTGTCATGAATACCTACGAAAAAAATAGTCACGTGACTTAAATCCACCATGGCCGACATCCAAGATGGCAAATTGGCTAAAGCGTGTTTTTTAGTTTTTTAAACTAAATATATATTATTTACTCTCATCATCATAATATGGCTTATAAGTATATATCTGGCTATACATAAGATCGACTTTCTGTTAATTTAAAATTATTTTTCCGGTGCTAAAACCTCCATTTAATGTTGAAAACGTCAATTTTCAAATTGTTAGTTACCTACTTCTTCCACTCACGTCTTAAATTATGAAATACATTTTTTTTGGTCGAGTTTTCAAAATCAATCATCTACATAGCTTACGGCGAAACCTTGCGAGACCAATCCACATGCTCTAACCTTAATACTGACAGGTGATAGATGTACTGCACAATAGCATACTAATGGACCAGCGGTTCTCAAACTTTTTGGTGGGACCCTTTTAAGGCGACGCTTTGATAATTTGGCTGTAGCGATATCGATTTTTCTCAGCAATGATTAAAGCTAAGAAATTAAAGTTCATTCTCAGTATTCATCATGTCTTTGTCTTTGAATTACCCATAGCATAACACGATTGGTCAACTTTTATAACACAGAATAATCAATCAAAAAGACCTCTTTAAAAAAGGGTTTCCTATTTTGCCAACAGAGGAGAGTGATTTAAGCTTTCAAAATGTGTACATAGTTCTAATTGGTTCAAGCGTACACTTTAATTTGCCCATAGCGTATATGAAATGTATTTATGATTTTTAAATTACGCGACAAAAACCATTTTCTCGCTTAAGCCATTTTTTGCTGTTCCGTTGCTTGTTTTAAGTTAAAACAAGCAATCTAAAACAAATCCAACACGGTTTTTTACTTTAACGCGGCGTCACCATAAATGAATTCTCTCCATGCTGGTGTCTGATGAGTGATGACATTTCTAAAAACAATTTATCTATCGTTCGCGGAGCCTTTGGCCTTTGTGGAGCCTGGAGCTTCGCGAAGCACACTTTGAGAATAGCTATACAATAGTCAAAAGCATACTAATAGATATACTATAGTTAGTATGCACCACGTAACGACTCTCACGTAAGTTGGCACGATTTTACGGAAATCGTTCCGCTGTCATTTCCTAGATATCGAACACATATCGGAAGGACAATGGTAACCTTAGATTAATGATTGGTCCAACATACTAGAAAGTTGTATGTGTAACAATAGTCTTACTAGGCTCTAGATCAGTGTTTTTCAACCTTTTTTGTGATGCGACCTCCTTGGTTTGTGAAAATAGGGGGTCGCGATCCAAAGGTGGATAAACACTGCTCCATAACGCCTCCGTTGTTCAGGGGTTTCGAGCGTGGCTGACTTAGTCGTGGATTCGATTCCCGCGTTGGAAAAATATCATTTCTCAAGCTAGGGAGAGTTATGAGATATGAGACTGTGGAATCCGTTTATCGAGCCATTCGTGCAGACTGCAATATTGCAAGTATCAAAATGTCCTTGGTAGGTTTTCTTTACGTTATCACTAATCTTGCTTTATTTTATAACAAAAAGCGATAACAAATTTATAATTTATATTTCCGATAAAATACTTTACATTTTTGCCATGTTAAAACTGTAAACATACTCGTACATGTAATAAAACTGTAGAAATGACAATTCTGTACATTAAAGATATCCAAAAAATAATAAGCGGGGGCTGTTACTACATCGCTATAGAAGCCAAAACTGTGGTTAGTTTTTTGTCTGTCTGTCTGTCTGTCTGTATGTTTGTTCCAGCATCACACGAAAACTACTGATCCGATTTGAATGCGGTTTTCGCAGATACATTTGTCTTCTTCCAACTTAACATCTGGAGTACAAACATTTTTCCCCCAACCTCTCCAAAGGGTCAAAAGAGGGGGTAAGATTTTGTACCAAACTTTTTTCTTTAACACGAAAACTACTGATCCGATTTGAATACGGTTTTCGCAGATATATTTATCTTCTTCCAACTTAAAATCTGGTATATACATTTTTCCCCCCTCACCCCTTTAAGGGGGCCGAAGAGGGGGTCAGATATTGTATCCAACTTTTTTTTTAACATGAAAACTACTGATCCGATTTGAATATGGTTTTCACAGATATATTTGTCTTCTTCCAATTTAATATCTGGTGTATAAAATTTTTCCCCTCACCCCTCTAAGGGGACAAAAGAGGGGGCAAGATTTTGTAAAAAACTTTTTTCTTTAACACGAAAACTACTGATCCGATTTGAATAATATATGCCTTATTAGACAAACTTAGCATCTGCGCCGCCCCAACCCCCCCCCCCCCCCCCCCCTCCTGGTAATGTTGCTAAGCAAAATGGTGTTGCGTCGTTAGTGTTGAGTTTTACTTCTCCTTCTTTAGAATCAAAGTAAGTTGCGCCCCCCCCCCTGGTAATGTTGCCAAGCAAAAACATGTTGCGTCGTTAGTGTTGAGTTTTAATTCTTATTCCTTAGGAACAAACTAAGTTATTAATTAATAGTAAAACATACAGATTTCGAGTGTCATTTGATTAATATCTGGATTTGCCTGGATATGGACAGACGGACAGGCTGATATTATATCTTTGTAATCGGGTTCCGTTTTTTACCATTTGAGTAAGGGACCATAAAAAGGAGAGAATTATCCATTTCCGTTATTATACTATGCTAACGCCTACGAAGTCGCGGGAAACAGCTATCCATACTAATATTATAAATGCGAAAGTGTATTTGTTTGTTTGTCCTTTCTTCGCATCCTAACGAAGCAACCAATTGACTTGATTTTTGGCATCGACTTAGTTGAAAGAAGGAGAAGAATAGGAGGGTAGGGAAGGGAAGGGATTCCCTTCCCTACCCTCCTGTATTACCCTATTCCCTCTTAAAAGGCCGGCAACGCACCTGCAGCTATTCTGATGCTGCGAGTGTCCATGGGCGACGGAAGTTGCTTTCCATCAGGTGACACGTTTGCTCGTTTCTCCCCTTATTTCATAAAAAAAACCAGAAAAACAGGTAAAAGACAGGCATCATCTTTCGCGTTTATAAAATCACTATGGAAGAGCAGAACAAAATCCAATATTATTCAAACATTTGAATATTATAAACATTTACTTTGCCTTTCTCAGAAATTATGAAAACAATCCCAACCATTTATAACACGAGAGAATAAAAAGTATCATTTTTATTCCGCGTTTCTTTCAAGACTTTCAAGGTGAGTTCTTATCCTTATCTAGTCCTTGGATGTCTGTCTGTCACGAACTGGGCTAAGTAGACCTAATGGTGCATATAGCAAAGATCCTTTAAGGATGCTTTATACTCCTCCAGTGCTGGATCCAGGGTCTAAATTAGGTATATAGCGAAACTATCGCTAGTACTAGTAGGGATCGGTAATTATTATGTTCCTTGCAAGGACTTACTATTTGAATTAAGACTGTTTTACATTGTTCGAGTATTGCAGACTGCAGTTGGATCCAGTCTCCAGTTTTATGGTAGACGTTAATCGTTATAGACAAGGGCGTCGCCAAGGGGGGGCAGGGAGGGGCAGCTGCCCCCCTAGAGATTCTAAAAAAGTTGCCAAATATATTGCAAACAACGACCACTATAATATTAAAATCTGGTAATAGATGTAAGGCTCGTAGTACAAGTGAAAAGCTTTATGTGCTGTCGACTTTACCTACAATTCATACATACTTTTCTCATTCATAGAGAATGAGAAAAGTATGAATTGAAGTAGGTAAAGTCAACTTGCCCCCTCCCCTGCGCCATCGGCTGGCGACGCCCTTGGTTATAGATCTCTTTAACCTCCATAATATACTAGATATCTAGCTTTGATGGTCCTGTTTTGTAGCAAGGAGGAATGACTAAACTATACAGACTACGTGGGAGAGCCATGCTTTGGCACGAATGGGCCGGCTCGACCGGATAAATACCACGTTCTCACAGAAAACCGGTTTGAGTGAGTTTACCGGAGGCCCAATCCCCTAACCCCTACCCTATTCCCTTCCCTACCCTCAACTATTCCCTTCCCTTCCCTACCCTCCCCTATTACCCTATTCCCTCTTAAAAGGTCGGCAACGCACTTGCAGCTCTTCTGATGCTGCGAGTGTCCATGGGCGATGGAAGTTGCTTTCCATCAGGTGGCCCGTTTGCTCGTTTGCCGCCTTATTTCATAAAAAAAAAACTAGAGATCGCACAATGGTCGAAATTCGACCTTAGTTTCAACAACATTAGGACTACTACCTACCTATATTTTGTAAAATAATATTGACTTTATCATATTTTTTACAACTCTTGTCTCTGGGACTCAGCTTTTTCAGACTGGCCGTATATGCATGTCTAATAGTATCTAAGATTAAATAAAAAAAACTATTATCCATTTTTAATTTGTCACCTTGTTGTCAGCAGACTTCAACCATAAATAAAAGAGTATAATTCGTATGTATAGGTTTGTCACTCAAAAATCTGTCATTTTTCCTAGTGTGTGTGTTGTAGTGTGTGTAATGTTTTATTTGTTAAAAAAATGTATGATAAAAGCTATAACTGTGCAAAATTTCTTTCACCTACGTTTCCCCATTTTTCATCAAAAGGGATACAAAGTTTTTGGCTCACGTATTAATATATAGATTCCTGCCAGTAATTTTTCTCAAATGCTGAATCCTGTGTTATTTTGGTACCTATCCATCTAGCCATTGTCTAGCTTACCTTTAACTGTTGCTCTACCTATGGACCAAAGTCAAAATCACACCCCCCGCACCACAGTTACATTAAAAAATCGTCATCAAAGCACTAGGAGGTTGGAGTCAAGTAAGAGGAAGTTTGAGCAAGCCACCGAACTAAGTGTAACTCAACCTTTATGCTCCTAACTCCTGTGTGACGTCACAGGTGTGGAGTAGGTACGTTCAGCTGTGTTAGACGAGTATGAACCTTATGTTATCACCATAAAGGTCACGTTAGGGACAAAATGATTCTAAACTGTGTAAACTTCCTAATGGAGTTTGCTCAGCTCAATACGATCCAAGTTTCGACGATGATCGATCCGCGCGTTTGTAAAAACTTGGTTAAAGTTTTCTTGCTGTATATCTTCAGCAGGGTGGAGTTAAATATGAAATTGTAGATTGTTGTGAACGTTTAATCGCCTAATAATATGTGACGTATCTGATAAATAACACAACTTACCAAGAAGTTTTTTCAGCAGCAGCTTTACTTTAATGACATTAACCCCCATGTCAATATCATCCAACTGTTGGAGATAGTGTGTGGAAGCGTTCGGGGGTTGACTGTTGAGTGTTGACATCAAAAATCATGCCGCTTCCTCACTCCCAAGTCTCGACAGAATCAGAATCGAATCGAGAATCGAATCAGCTCGATCTCAAAGCTTTTGGTACTTTCGACATATAAGTACTAGCGCAAAATCGTGCTGCGGCTCAATTTGGAATTAATTCGATCTCAACGACTTTTCCCACTCCTGACAGCTACACTAGCGCTCGATCGTGCTGCGGCTCAATTTGGAACTAATTCGATCTCAACGGCTTTTCCACTCCTGACAGCTACACTAGCGCTCGATCGTGCTGCGGCTCAATTTGGAACTAATTCGATGTCAACGGATTTTCCCGCTCCTGCCAGCTATACTAGCGCACGATCGTGCTGCAGCTCAATTTGGAACCAATTCGATCTTAACGGCTTTTTCCACTCCTGACAGCTATACTAGAGCACGATCGTGCTGCGGCTCAATTTGGGACTAACTCGATCTCAACGGCTTTTTCCGCTCCTGACAGCTATACTAGCGCACGATCGTGCTGCGACTCAATTTGGAACTAATTCGATCTCAACGGCTCTTCCCACTCCTGACAGCTATACCAGCGCACGATCGTGCTGCGGCTCAATTTGGAACTAATTCGATCTCAACGGCTTTTCACACTCTTGACAGCTATGGCACACGATCGTGCTGCGGCTCAATTTGGAATTAATCAGACTCATAAATCAAGAATAAACACGACTCATTCAATCTCCATAAAGAAATAAAAAACTTTATTAATCTCCATAAAACCAAACCACGAATGTTTCTTGCAGAAGACTCGGGTGATTTAATTATAGACATCGACAGGAAAAAGAGTAAATGGAGGGAATACATCACTGACCTATTTTCCGATGACCTGCGTAATCCAACAATAGCAATAAGAAAAGACTTAGATGGTGCGCCAATACTTAAATCAGAAGTTATTCGGGCTCTGCATAGAGCAAAACCAAGAAGAGCCCCAGGCCCAGATGAAATAAGTGTGGATATCCTTAAACTTCTCGAACCTGACAATGTTGATGCCCTTACTTACTTGTTCAACTCCATTTACGACTCTGGTGTTATAATCTCGGATTGGCTCGTGTCTACTTTCATTACTCTTCCCAAAAAACCAAACGCCAGACACTGTAAAGACTATCGCACTATAAGTCTTATGAGTCACGTTTTAAAAGTATTGCTCTCGATAATACATCTTCGTATTAAAAATAAATGCGATGATTATCTCACTGAGAGCCAGTTTGGTTTTCGTTCTGGTACGGGTACGAAAGAAGCTCAGTTTGCTCTTAATGTATTGGTCCAAAAGTGTAGAGACATGCAACAAGATGTATACCTTTGTTTCGTTGACTATGAAAAGGCATTTGACCGAGTCAAACACGAAAGCCTCATTGAACTTCTTCATGACATTGGACTGGATGGCAAAGATATACAAATTATTAGCAATCTCTATTGGAACCAAATAGCAACTGTTAGAGTAGATGGTGAGAATACTGATCCCATAGCTGTAGAATGTGGTGTTCGACAGGGGTGTCCCCTTTCCCCGGACTTGTTCAATGTATACTCGGAATTAATAACAAGCAGAGCTCTTGAAGATATTGAAGACGGTGTCATCATAAATGGTGTTCTCATCAATAACATTCGATACGCTGACGATACGGTTCTTATTGCAACATCCAAGGAAGGTCTTCAGCGTATTATCACAAGACTAGCGAATGAATCCCATAAAGCAGGTTTGAGGATGAACGCTTCAGAAACAAAAACAATGACTATAGCTAATAACCCTCAAAATACAATAATTAAAGTGCACAAGACCTTGCTGACGAGAGAGGATAAGTACAAATACTTGGGTTCCTGGGTAACAGAAAGCTGGGAATCAGAGACTGAGATCCGTGCCCGTATAGAGATAGCGAGGTCAACATTCATGAAAATGAACAAAATACTCACAAGCCGCTCTCTCTCTGTTGAGTTACGAACCAGGGTGCTCAAGTGCTATGTTTGGCCGCAAGTCCTTTACGGTTGTGAAGCTTGGACTATGAAAGAAGACCTAAGAAAGAAATTGGAAGCATTTGAGATGTGGACTTACCGGCGAATACTGCGGATAAAATGGACGGACAACGTTACAAACGCAGAAGTACTCAAACGTATGCGTAAAAAGGTGGAACTTGTTCGTACCATCAAGCAAAGAAAAGTCGTGTATCTGGGCCATATCTTCAGGAACAAACAGTACAAGCTTCTTCAAACCATAATGATGGGGAAGATTGCCGGGAGACGCAAAATATCTTGGCTGAGGAATATCCGAGAATGGACAGGGATAAAGTCTGTTGAAGAACTTTTCAGACTCGCTTTGGACAAGGAAAAGTTTCGGAGCATGACTGCCAACCTTCAGTAATTGGAGAGGCACTGGAAGAAGAAGAAGACTCGTAAATCAAAATCGTATTAGTTTCGGGGTAAGGCTGCAGCCTGCAGACTGCAGTATACCGATATCCTCACGTATCGCATAATCATTTCCAATTTCGATCTAGCCTACAATAAATAAAAATACTAAAGTAACCCTAAATCAGTTTATTACACCAGCTGCTGGAACAGCCTCTTGCCCACACACTTATCCAACGCCTGCATCAGATCCACCACCTCCTGCTCGCAGGTTTCCGCGGTATACGACTTCGACGTGACCCTCTCCTCGCATTCCTGGAACGCCTCGTACATCTGCCGCACTTGGGTACTGTCTGAAATGCAAGGAAATGAGGGGGGAGGACCAAAAATGTTATTTTTACGCGACGCAAAATTTATCGTGCGGGAACCGTACATTTTTCGGGATAAAAAGTATCCTATGTCCTTTACTTCTCATTATATTATGATTAACAATTTTCTTAGAAAACTGACACGATCGAGAAGGTCCTTTGTAATGTAATTTTCTTCAATAAGGACATCCTAAATTAATAATTATTATTAATTTAAAAAACAATGACATTAAGATTCTCATCTCCGGTAATTTATAATTTGTATGCATTATTATGTTAATGTCTTCTCACTACGCGGCGAGTAATTTAATTGAATTGAGTCTCAAATTATATTTAAGTTTGGACATGGTGATCAATAAATAGGTTGATCAAAATGGCGTCATTTGGAAGAATTGCAATTTTTTTTACAATTTTTACACACGACTATTTAAATATTATAGTGGTCACCGAACGTGCAGAATTTTGGCCAATTACAACAACGACTATTTAAATATTATAGTGGTCACCGAACGTGCAGAATTTTGGCCAATTATCTACAACAACGTTTCTTTCTAAGATGAAGAAGAAATTAGGCGAAAGCCAATTTATCGATCCACTGTAACAATCTGCTGGTCTCATATGAGGGACTTTAATCTATTACTACATATAATGATTTCTTAGGTTTACGCGAGTATCACTCATTATATTACAAGGTTCAAACACTTAGGTACGGATTTTGTCGCGAAGCACTTTTATTAAACCGCTGTAAAGTAGCCGAAACGTCGGGATTAAAAAGTGTTCCGCGACAAAATCCGTAAGTGTTTGTACCTTGTAATATTACTACATAGATGACGCCCGCAACTCTGTTGCGCCAAAACTCGTCTCGTTGTAACAGACAGACTGGCAGACAGACGGACAGACAGATAGACACACTTTCGCATTTCTAATTAGAATGGAAGTATGGATAATGTAATATCTGTGACATTAACTGTCAATAACTTACGTACTTTCCAAACAGTCCACACGCAGCTGTGTCAGGGGATCGGCAGAGTCCTGAAACAATGTTGTTTAGATTAATTAATGTGTGTGGTTGAGATACAGGGTCGAAGTAAGGGTTAAAACTTGAGCTCCAAATTTAACTTTACATCGATTATTTACTAGCACTAATCTGGGCTACAGTTAAACCTGGGTGAAATATCTTGTCATGTCTTTATTGCGTAGAACCATGATGAAGATGTCATTCATGGTTAACAAACAACGCTCGTCCCGTTACTAAAATGGGGGTACAAGATGGCCATAGAAAGGGGCCATTTAAAAAAAGAACGATGTAATATTTCATACAGACTAGACGCCGCACTGGGCACAATTATGCAAGCAAGCTTAGACAGAAGTTTTATATTTTATATTTATCAGCTGAAAGCTCCTTTGGAGAACCCTAATGGCCACTTTACATTATTCCAATCCATAATCCAGCAGAGGATTGCTACTAGAATGCATTAAAGTACAATTCAGTGCATTCCCAGCACATTCCCAGTGCCCAATTTTCCAGTAGCAGTCCAGCGCTGGATTGGATCACTGGATTATAAGACTGTATTGTACTGTGTTTTATAAAATACATATTTTTTCTCAAACGCAAAGATTCAACGACGTATGTTGGTATGATTTCTTTCCCGCACTACTAATAACCACAGACCACAGTAAATATTTGTTTTAACGTGTGTGTGACATTTAGGTCACGGTGTTTACCTCGTTATGATTTGACTGGCCACAAATACTTATATAAAACTAACTGTTGCCCGCGACTTCGTCCGCGTCAACTTACGGCCGTTCCCAATATTTGATCTATCTCTGGTTTTGCCCTACTAGAAATAGGAATAACTCACATTAGACATTAGAGACATATATTTTATGTCAATTATGAGCTATTCCTATCTCTAGTAGGGCAAAACCAGAGGACGAATTCTGAAAAAGGCACTATTATAGAGTAAGAGTTATTTAATACATTTTAGTTCATATTATTATTGTTTTTACCTTGGAAGTCGGATTTAATTTTTTGTTAAAAATAATAATTGTGACACTGGTTGTCCATGTTAACAACTTACTAAGTATTACTTATCATTTATCATCTACTCATTTGCCTCGAAAACCAGCTCAGGGCATAACAGATGAACCTTATGCCCTAGAACTGCAGCTAAAAACATTGTCCTACATATTTTGTAAGCCCCGTGAAAACCGCATCGAACGAATGAAAAAACTTGAAAATAGAACGACGTATTGTATAGCTCTGAATTTAAATGTTTTCAAACGTGGAATTGGATTATTTTTTTTCATATTTTTGAAATGGACATAATATTGGTCATTGTTACTTAGCTATCTAGTTAAAAAAAGTTAAAAATATTTTATAAAATACGAACATAGGTACATACCTACTTAATAAAATGTAGCAACAAGCTTTTAGAGCCTGGTATTAAAAGATTAACTTTTTTTTCATTTTCTACTAGGAGTGGACGAAGGGTGCCCATCTTCCTTTTAGACTTACTGAGATATTTTTTTTCTTATTTTTTTATCTAACTGCGATAAGCGTATCATTTAATTACCCGATTGCGCCAGAATAATAAAAGCTCCAACAGTTTGTTCCATTTCTAAGGACCATAATCCAGACCCTAAGGCTGCGTTTCCACTGAAGCGGAGCGGAGCTTAGCGGTGCTCGAATTGACCAATCGTGCTATTCCAGCGGAATGACAGCGAAGATTTCGAGCATGGTGATTGGTCAATTCGGCACCGCTAAGCTCCGCTCCGCTTCAGTGGAAACGCAGCCTTAGGGCATAGGGCTTAGGGATTAGGGTTAGGTCCATAGGTCCTTAGTCATTAACTCATTACAGTACAGCAGGCTCACTAGGGAATAATGAGCCAAAGCCCAAAAGTATACATGTATTTTAGAATCTATCTTAGATAGATTGAACATGTCTCACCACTCACCAGTCATGTTGTAAACCCCCAGGGGTTCACGCGAGACTCGACGGGAGCCCACGTTGGGCCTGACAAAAATGGGGGTCTACAATCGTAAGCATAGTTCATGTTAATTAGGTTTGCAGTGAAGAACTAAAATGTTGGCTTGGTTTCTCTTATCAGGAAGAATCGGCAGACAGTAATATCATCCAAGTAATAAAATTTGAGCTCTGTACTCTACATACTTGTTGTGTATAATAAATTACTAGCTGTTTGACCGAGCTTTGCTCGGTATCCGATCCGATGAAAATGACATTTTCTAGAAATTATTCCTAGCTAGATCGATTTATCGCCCCCGAAAGCCCCTCTAAGTATACTAAATTTCATGAAAATCGTTGGAGCCGATTCCGAGATTCCAATTATATATATATATATATATATATATATATATATATATATATATATATATATATATATATATATATATATATATATATATATATATATATATTAAATCGCCGAAGACTTGTTGCGTCTTTTCAAAGTCGAAACCTATGGCGTCTACCATTTCCAATGACTTTTTAATTGTTATTCGTGCGAATATAGTTACATTGCTGTCATGTGAATTCTATTGTCGACGAGAAATTTTGTTTACGTACGAAAATTAAATATTCAATTTGAAATAATTCTCGCTGGTTTTTTGCGTCCGTTCGCGATGGAAATCATGTGACCCATTGTATATTTTTGTATTCGTTCCATGCATTTAATCGTTTTTCCTACATCCATTCAAATGTATGGATATATTGATACCGTATATTGTACTATATTAATTCCATACATTCTACTAATTAAATGACTCCTTACTATATTTGAGATTATATCGGTACCGTATATTATTTTTGTATGTACGCCATAAACTGTTGAGTTTGTTGCTTCCTCCTAACCTTATATGTTATATCGATACATACATAGGTATCTATATAATAGATCCCAATAAATTCATTGCGTGATGTGGTCTCTGTCTACCCCAATGAGGAGTGACGATATGTATGTATGAATAGAGAATCATCCCTCTTTATGAAGTCGATTAAAATGAATTACTTATTTCTATAACTTGGAGTACATAACAGACATTAAAAACAAGTTATCCCTATATTACATAGATTAATTAAATTTTAAATTATAATTAGGTAAGTCCGCTAGGCTAACTAAAAAATATTAAGGATAATTATGATAGATATGATGTGGGAAGCATTTTATTTATGTGAGCGTGTTTCTTCTGAACTTAAGTATGAACACAAAATAAAACAATTGTTTCGGTAGTAGGTATTTTTAAGTTTTATTGTTTAAAATCAAGTAGGTACAACAATAAACCCATGGTCATAATAATCAAAGTGTCGGACAAATCAAATACACCGAAATAGGAATATAAAAGTAATTTAAGAAATTAACAATTTTAAGAACGACCAGTTGAGAGGGGCGATTCCGCTAGAGACGACCCTCAACACGAATTTTTAAAGTATAGCATTTGTTACGTTTTTTTATTGAATTATAAATAAAAAGATGTATATTTACTAGCAAAAGAACTTTTATGAGTAAAAATTGTAATTTGAATGATTTAGAGCATTTTGAAGTGATATCATCTAACGGCGCGAGAAAAACTGCTTATGCCACACATGATCATTTTTACTCTAAATCACTATCTCGAAGTTAAATTTTAATACATAATATTGACTGTATAATATAAGTTTCTATTTCGTTGCAAATACTATAGTAATGCGTACAACAATTTTGAAATAGTTTTCAAACATTATTAAAGGAAAATTGCCATGGTTGCACCCGCGATAAAAAAGGCACAAAAGTTTAGTTTTCTCGCTAAAATATGTTGTTAATAATTTAAAACTTTGTGAAAGTAAGGAGAAATGTGAGGGAAATTAGAATTAATCATTGTAACAAACTATTTTATTATTTTTAATACAAAAACAGAACCTTTAAAGTGGTTGCGCCCGCGATCGAAGCAGTACAATTGGAAATGCAACAAATTATTTTTTGACTATTCTAGTGATTTTCGTCTTATTTTATATCATTTAGGTAAACAATAACGTTAGATTATATTTGTTATTATTACTTTACATGTAATTACAAGATTTATAAAAATTTGAATGGAGTCACATCGTGTTTTATATTTTTCTAAATATTTCATGTAATACTTAACAGATGTTTCAAAATCATGATTTATATTATTTTATTTTTAAATATTTTAGAAGAAATGCTACAAATGATAGGAAAAATAATTAATATTTAATATTGTTCTTTGAAAAAAATATTTTTACTTATAATTCGCCCATATTCTTTTAAATTATAAATATTAATTTTGAATTAACCGAAATACAGCACACCTGTGCTGTAGTTCGGTTTTATAACAATACATCGAAAAAGGTTTGCTTAAGTTACATTATTTAATTGTTTTTTTCGATAAATGACTGATAATTAAAAAATAAGAAAATTTTAAATAGTATTATTACAATTTACTAATAATATTATGTATTGCATATCAAAAATGTAGAAATTAGTGGCAGACTTATGAATAAATTCAATTTCTTTAGACTCGTTGCGCCCGCGATATTCTGATGTTGCACCCGCGATCGTGAAAATTGTTAATAATTCCTAGTACTAATTACTCAAATTAATTGTATCTAGTTAAATAATTTCTTTGTCTTATACACTTTTGAAATATGAGTTAATAAATTACTAAAAGTTCCACAATTAGCAGTATTCTCAAATGAACCCGTCCGAGTTCTTAATAGAGGACCAATTTAGTTGCACCCGCGATAGCACTTCAAACATGTTTTGTGGCTTTTCTTAGATTTAATTTTAGTTTTCATTTACAATTTATGATTGAACTAGTTAAAATGTATACCTTCAAAAGATAGTTTATTAATAAATGTGTTTTATTTTGTCAGTAGGATGCTTTAAGTGCGTCAAAATGTTGCACCCGCGATAATGGAATCGCCCAGAGGCTAATTTACTGTGACATTGACTATAATTAACTTGTGTATGTAAGCAATACTAGTTTTCAATTTTGGCTCTGCCCACGTGACAAGTTGATAAAATTTAACAAATTGAAATTCGTTATTAGCCGTTTAGGCGTTAAAAAAATAAAACAAAAATGCTTAGAAAAATATTAACCTGAAGAATCACATATCAGACATACCTATCAGTACAAAGTCTCAAAAAAGGCCCTTTAGGCGTCGAAAAGAAAAATAAAAACGCTTAAAAAATTATTAACGTACCTATCAAAAATAAGATAAATCAGTCCAAAATCTCAAAAAATTACACAACTACACAAAAATTACACAACAATACTTTGTTTGTAAATTTAAATTATGGTTATTATCTATAATAGTACCTATTATTTCTGTTTATTTGTTTTGTACAAAAAGAGGACGGTATTTGATTATAATACAAGTTCACAATAATAATAAATTTTTTCGTAAGTAGTAGCTTAACGCGCGCGCGTAAACAAACACGACGCGACGTTGCGTTCTGTGCTGTGATAGTCATAGTCAATCATGGTTGTCGTGATTGATGTAGATCGTTTCGATCGTTTTTTGTACCTTTTGTTTATTGTATCAAGTTTGATTAATTTTAAACATTGATTTGATTTGTTATCTAATTTTAATTGCCTGAAATGTAAAATCAGCGATATGCGATCAGTAGTTGGGAAAGGGTCCGGTGGCTTTAACACAGTTTAAACTGTAACCTAGCTAAGCTGCCGGTTGCGATCTTAACATTCTAATATAAAAAACCATTGAAAATAAAATAATTTGCATGTTGTAATTGTCTAGCTTAAGGTTTTTATGTTATCGAGCTGAATAAAAGTACATTATAATTATTATAAGTATGCCATCACAGTTACTATAAATCTTGTCAAGGGTGTCGATTTATAAATGAAGGAAGTCACCAAGTCAACATTTAAAAAAAATCTCAGAACACTGTACAGTGTACAGCCTAGCTCATGACCCGGTAACCACTTGACGTCGAGTTTCGATGCACTTGTTTGGGCTATTTCACTTCTCATTACCGTGGCTTTCTAATAGCGAAAGAATTATTTAAATTGGTTCAGTAGTCTCGTAACTCGTAAGTTAAATAGTAATAAGCAAACGATTAAATATTTCGTCTCTACAATATTAGTAAGTATAGATATTTAAAAATACATTAGTCCCAACCCAATTCGCAGTCTAAACTCAGTCACTGATGGGCTTTTGTTTAAAATATACAATAGGTAAGTACTTATCAAAGAAAATCATATACGTAGGTATGTAGTTAATACAATCGATCCAAAATACTTTTAGACAGGTAAGTATCTATATAAACAGTTCAACAACAAACAGGACACTCGACGTCAGGATAATGATCGTAAATTGCATATTTACAAATGCTGCACCAGAAAAATGAAGATTTGTAAAACGATTTTATGTTCTTTCGTTTCATAGGTAGAACAAAATGATTTATAATAATATTGATATTATTCTTGGTCGTTGCACCACAATTAAAACATTTTTTTTGTATTACAAAATGGGTCGACGGCCATTTTATTTGTCTTTAAAATAGTTTTTAAAATCACTTCTTTTAAAAAAACGATCTACATCAATCACGACAACCATGATTGACTATGACTATCACAGCACAGAACGCAACGTCGCGTCGTGTTTGTTTACGCGCGCGCGTTAACCTACTACTTACGAAAAAATTTATTATTATTGTGAACTTGTATTATAATCAAATACCGTCCTCTTTTTGTACAAAACAAATAAACAGAAATAATAGGTACTATTATAGATAATAACCAAAATTTAAATTTACAAACCAAGTATAAATTAAAACCTACTAGGTACTTACCTACTCATTATTTTTAATATACTTAATGGGATACTTACTTACTAATGAGAGTATCCTAGCACTTCTTTTTATTGTGCCTGTTATTTTACTTCCACTGGGTGAATCTACTCAAAATGTTATTTTAGGCCAAAAATTGTGTTTTTTAAAAAAACCCTTAAATATTGCTCTGAATGTTTCTGGTGTTAAAAGACACCGAAATAGAATTACCATTCTGTAAGAGTCACGAAAAAAATTTAAATAATTTAAGAGATATTTAATATTAAGTAAAAACTGTTGTTCATGACAATGACAAAATTTGTGGAAAATGACGTGTTTACTTAGAATAATGACAATTTGTTGAGAATAATGATTATTTAAAAAATCTTATCCATATTCGTGCTGATTATATTATTATTATAAACGCCTCCGTTGTCCAGTGGTCCAGAGCGTGACTCTTGACTCAGAGGTTTGATTCCCGCGTTGGAAACATATTTTTAATTGTTATTTCCAAGTTTAGTAAGGACGTAGGATATTGCAAGCTGATCACCTGATTGTCTGACACTCAGAACAGGAAAATAAGGTCTGACAAGTAAGATGATCCATGCGTCGGATCACGGATGGGCATGTAAAAGTCGGTCCTGCGCATCTCTCGCCAGTCGTGTCGGTCGTCCGTCCCACTGGGTTATGAGAGTTAAAAGGAATAGAGAGTGCTCATGTGTACTGCGCACACACTTGGGCACTATAAAATTACTCCTGCGTAACTGGCCTGGTTTCAATGAAACCAGCCACCGTCACCGAAACCGGTGTGGGGGTTATTATTATTATAAGTAAAAAATAGGATTTTCAATAAAACTTGTATGTTAGTAAAAGTGTTGATTTATTATAAAAATGTATTTCCTAAAATATAGCTAATACCAAAATCTGCCTTTAAAAAAATATATTCTACCTTTTCGAGTCACCTGCAATAAAAAATGTGCACCTGTTAAATAATAATAATTCTGATACCTATTTATTATTTCTCAAATAATATTTTATTATCAAACGTTCCGCGCGGCTTCGCTCGCGTAAATTAGATATTTCACAGACAAATTAGGGCACAAAAAATAGCCTACGATCCTTCACGTGGTCAATTTCTTAATTCTTATCAGTTATCTGTACCAAATAACAGAAAAATTGCTCCAGTAGCTCGTGAGATAAGCCCCTTCAAATAATTTCCCCCGTTTTTTCCTCTATTTCTTAGCTTCTATTAGTCTTAGCGTAAAAAAATATAGCATATGAACTTCCTCGATAAATGGGCTATCTAACACTGAAAGAATCTTTCAAATCGGACCAGTAGTTCCTGAGATTAGTGTGTTCAAATAAGCCCTCTTTCAAATAATTTCCCCCGGTTTTTTCCACATTTTCCTCTATTTCTTCGCCCCTATTATTCTTGGCGTGATAAAATATTCCTTATAGCCTTCCTCGATAAACGGGCTATCTAACACTGAAATAATTTTTCAAATCGGACTAGTAGTTCCTGAGATTAACGCGTTCAAACAAACAAACAACCTCTCCTGCTTTATAATATTGAAGTGTAGATAACATTTTTACTACTTTTCTTACTATTCTACTACTATTTTTCGAAAATGTGTCAAATAACTACCTAATTGTAATATCGACATTGCATCGATTCGATATATTTGTCCCTGTTTTCCTGAAATACAGTTACAGATTTGATCATTATTCTGAATGATCGTCATTATGTTTTTAGGGCTATTCAGGAAAAAGACGTTCAGGAAAATGAGGAATTCACTAAATTCGTTTATAATTAAGTAGTGATATAAAGAAAACTAAGAAAATTATTAAGAACTTAGAAATGTTGCGGGCCTTTATAACTTGGTATAAAAAAAAGTAGTGAAAAACAGACAAATGTTGGCACACATCGAGAAATGTAAATGACGTCTTATTTGGAATTTTTTTTAGAACGTATTTCAAAGACTCATCTGCATAAAACGAAGACCTCTATCGACACCAAAGCACTGCGATCAAATAAAGTGAGCCAGCAGATTTTATCGCAAAATAGGTTTCAACCCGTCACGTTGAGTATATCGGCAAGGCATTCAAAACAAACAATGCGCAGGACAATGACGCGAATTTTATGAACATTTTAAAAATATAATTTTTAGTTATTTAATGTAAGTTGATGTGTTATTTGTTG
Organism: Aricia agestis; assembly: GCF_905147365.1. Taxonomy (NCBI): domain Eukaryota; kingdom Metazoa; phylum Arthropoda; class Insecta; order Lepidoptera; family Lycaenidae; genus Aricia; species Aricia agestis. The sequence continues at coordinate 712,223 of NC_056426.1, forward strand.
GTATCGGATAGTTTATTAGTTCTTTATCTTCAAATTAACATTAAATTTTTAATCCTTTCTAGCTCATTTTTTTTATAAATAATAAATTGTAAGCGGCAGTAACAAAACGACACGCAAAAATTTCATAATTTGGTACTTTTTTTTATAATAACTTTTGAAATATTAACTCTACTTTCAAATAGTCTTAGCAGCATTTTCGTAAGTTAATTAGACATTGAAATGTGTAATGTTACATCAAATTTACGAAGGCGTTTTGAACCCAACTACGAAGACATGAATTTAGTCTCTCTCAAATATTCGCCCCACTACACAATATTTATACCACAAGCGTCATTACGTCCGCGCTGGCCGGCAAAAAATATAAACAAAAACATTGCCCTTGCATGTCGCGAGCGAACTCCGCCCCCTCGCCTCTGTCACCCCCGCGTCTCCTCTGGGACGATGTAGTTTTGTGGGACGTAATTAAATCACACATTAGAATTGATAAAAACTTTTATTATATACAGGAATCCACACTATCGGCGTGTTATACGTAAACAAAGTATCGAATATACGCCACTGATATACGGCGCACAGTAGCGACCTCCAAAATTCGCGCGCCAAATAGCGGAACTAAGAAATACGCCGAAAAGCATTCCGGTGACAAAACAACGTCCATGCCAATATTTCACCCAGCCATTGTACTAACCTTAACACTACTTCTGGCTGAATTTGAGAGATGGTCAATCTTGCGTCCGTATACAGGATGCAACAAGTCAGTCGGACGCAATATCATCGGTAAAAACCGCCATGTAGGACGTAATATCAACTCCGGGGTGGAAATATATATATATATATATATATATATATATATATATATATATATATATATATATATATATATATATATATATATATATATATATATATATATATATATATATATATATATATATATATATATATATATATACAAGAATTGCTCGTTTAAATATATAAGATGTAATAATGTGTTGTTACATGTAATTTATTTGTATGTACTATGTGTGTACATAATTATATACGTGTGTTTTGCTCGGCTGCCAAAAAATTCTCACGAAAATAACTTTTTAATTACTTGCAATTTAAGTTCAAGAACTGGGTGACTACTACTGAATTACAGTTTACAGATATAGATTTTGGACTGTGCAACATCGTCAAACGCTATCTAGCCAAGCCATTCTCAGAATGTGCTTCCGGAACCCTGGGCCTTCGTAAAGGCCTTGTAGGTGCTCAGCGTGCGATGCATAAATTGTTTTAAGAAAATATGTCATAAATCATAATATAAGACACCAGCATGGGGACAACTCATTCCAAGACAAAACATTTTCTTTTTGGGGGTCCGTCTGAAATGTCATTTGAAAGGATTCCGCCACCAAAACTGCTTGAAAACGGTGTAAAGAGTAGTTTAAAAATAAAATTATTAAAATACTTTTGTAACTATTTATTAGATTTTTTGCCTTTTTACAAATGAGCAACAGCTTTTCGGTTTCGAAATGAAATGGCGCAGCTTTTTTCTATTTTTGGTTAATTTTGGAACAAGCAATTTGGTTTTCTGAGAGAAACATACGATCAAGTCTAGTTTTAAAAATGTTGTTTGTTAAAACACGTACTATATCCATGATCTGACCTTGACTGACGTATCAACTCGTGTTTAGACACACCTATAACTGGCCAAGAGCCAAAGTTTTATCCGCAAGATGCTGACTATTTAATGTACTACTTAACTCTTGAGAGATCATTATGGTTGTAAATATACCTATAGCTTTTCTCTCAGGGGAAATCTTTAAAAGATCATTCTAACTAAGACCTCAAGGATGAGAGTCAGGAAATGCTAGTTGCAAAACTAATATTTCGAAACTTATGGAATAAGATAAAATGCAGTCCACTATAGTCATTGAAAAATTAAAGTAAGTACACAATATTTTACAGACATCCCGGGTTTACTTAAAAGGCTTATCCCACACACGCGAATACAAGTAATATAGTTTAACCTTGAATACCAATTACTAAACAGGCCATTAGTCCAAACAACTAAGCCTTCTTCAAAATACTTTTAGGGCTCTGCAGACCACAATAAGCATTTTTACTCGCTGATTTTCTACAATCCCTGTGGGAGTTGAGACTGTATTGTCCGAAAACCGATGAAAGGGTTAAAATTGAGAGCATTGAATATACAACTCTATGCCAAATAAAAAGGCTGAATATCTAACAACGATAATGGTTTTCAAGATGATCATTTGATTTTTAACTTAAGCAATCGTTTTATTCCAAAGTTCTATTTTCAATGCTCTGAACTTTTCCAAGATGCATCATCAAAACCTATTCTTTCCAGCCACCTGGCATGTCGCATGGCTGGCTTGTCTACCACGACCATGGTGGCGTCGCCGCTGGCTGCGCCGCCGCCCAAGAGCAAGAGGAGCATCTTTGCGGAGGCGCGTCAGAACAGCCTGCAGAAACTCAGCGTCATATTCGACCATGGGAGTAAGACTAGTGAGTATTCTATGATACCACATAGCAAACTAATAGCGTTCTCGGCATCTAGAACTGCACCGGGCAGGGCAGGCCGAATGGATACGAAAAAAGCCGAAGTTTAAATTACTACACAAACTACGTAACTAAGTCTAAGTGCTTCGTGGATCACCGGTTTTGTTCGTACGTCAATTACACGGTTAGGGCCAACCCACACGTACCACAACCACACCACATCGCAACGACAAAATGTCGTCGAGAAGTGGTTACGTGTGTCGCTGCAGCTTTTTGTAGTTGCGTTGTGGTATCGACAAACGTGGTTGCGTTGTCGCCAGTGGTTTCGATGTGGTTCGTCGTATGCAGTTCGACTCTGGCTTTTATAGCGTAAACAAGCGTAAACACGTGTTGACCAAAGTCATGGAATTCGAAGAGGAAACCCATTTTTTTTTGGTTCGAAAGTTTCGCCCCACTGAAGAAATGTTGTTGCATCGACGCAACGTTGTGGTTGCGATGTGGTCGGCCACTAGTTCGCTTGTGGTTGCGATGTGGTCGGTATCACACAAGTGGTCGACAACGACTGCAAAATGTGGTACGTGTTTATGGTCCAGTTCATTTACAATACGAAATATACTTACACCCGACCACGTGGTGTGGTTGTTGTATGTGTGGATTGGTACTTGGCCCTTACGCGACCATTCTCTCGTCAGTCTACTATATTATATAATTTTAATCTATGCTCGTCAGTCTGGACCAGACTGATGGACTGAACTGATGTGTGATGTCAGACCGTGTAACCCTAGTCTAGGACTGATCGGACTCGACGTCCTTACACAGTACACACACAGAATGCACCAAATCAAACGTTCGGCCAGGGCAGCCTATTTGACAGCCAACCAATCACAGAGCCTGAACCGTGTCTTGAGACCGAGATGCATCTTGAGTTCTGACTATTTATACCGGCCTTAGAGTCTGGTCCTTCGTAAGCCGTAGGATCCTGTGTTGGAAGTACCGTATTTTGTTTTTTTTTATGAAATTTCATTAAAAAAAAACAAAAATACGTAACTGATAAGTGATAATCACTTATCACTCAATCAGACCAAGAAAACCCTTTTGCAAAACATTTTTTCATACCAGGGGGTCACATTAAAAGGTTGAAAAACACTGGCATAAAGTTGAGGTTCTAGGAGAGGAAAAACCAAAAAAACAAATCTCAAGTCTCAAGTCTAAACGGACTATAGAATTAGAATTAGGATGTATAGTCTGTCAAGAAAGTGAAGAAATTAAAAAGTGGCAGCATCGTAGTGTCATCTCTTTTTTATTAGATTGATTTGAAAGGGATGACACTACGATGTTGCCACTATTTAATTTCTTTAATATATATAGTTATTAGCTACTTAAATACTATCTAAAATATACAGATATATTATATATACAAACTTTAAATATAAAACTATAAAAAGAAAAACTTGCCCAAGTCGTCCCCATCTGGCAGAGTGCCCAGCAAGCTGACAGCATTGCCACGTTGGATGGCAATTGCTATCCGCTGTGCCAGGTAGCTCCCAGCTCTGGGGTCTCGGGTGGCTTCAACAAGCTTCTTAGATATTCCTCTAAAAAGCTTATGTGCCCCCGGACCCCATGCGCCTAGAGTTTCCACCCCAAACGGTTCAAATATAAGATCTCCGCTGAGGTTCTCATATTTGCGCCGCTTGAGGTTCTCTGCTTGGTTTGCGGCTGCGCCCGCACAGCTCGAGGTGCTCCGAATATGGGACGAGGCGAGTGTGTCGACACAAGTAGCGTCCCACACAAGGGCCCGACCCACATTCCAGGGCACCAGGGTCATTCCATCGGGTCTCTTGCCATCGTCGCGCGCCAAACCGGAGGGCTCCAGTATCGCTGGAACGCCGGCAGTGACAAGAGCCCGACGAATGAGGTCATTCAGGTTGTGATGCCGTGAAAAGCGTCCGGCACTTCGCGAGCAGCACAACCCGTGGTGACCATAGCTGTCAACGCGCGCGCCGCAAACACACTGATGGGGGACGACATGGGGGACACCAAGACGCAGGGCAGTGGCAAGACGGAATGTATTACGGTCCAGCAATGTTCCTGTGTTTTTAGATGGCAGTGCCTGCAGCCAAGCTCCCGACTCCCACCTCTCCACGGCCAAAAGTCGAGCCCGTTCTACGGCGCTGGTAGACGTGTTAAACAGTTTATTACGCACCAGTTCGCAGATGGGCTCGTCCCAGAGCCTTTGGGAAGATGTGTTCTTGGGAACCTCGCTGCCGGCACTAGCAATGTCCCAGGCATCCTTGGCCTCGTCCGCAAAGGGAATGACGAATAGGCAAGATGAGGGCTCTAAAATTTTGGCTATTACTGCGCGATTTGCGTGGACCGAGGACAAGAACGCCGGTAAAGCTGTGTCCGATGTTTTTCGTATTCCCAGGCCACCGAACCTTACTGGTAGTGTAGCTTGGGTCCAGGAACGTTCATCAAATTTTATGTTTAAAATTGTGGAAAGCGTATGCTTTAGGGTGTCATCTAAGCTATGGAGAAGTTCTGGGAACTTCCAGAGTTGACAACACCGCAAAGCATACGTAAATTTTGGAACGAATAAACAATATCGAATCAGAGTAAATGCCATGTGACTGTTAATTTGGAGAAGACGATCTAAACTTTCACTAAAATTCCGTGTTTTTTCATTTATACATATAGTCCGGAAAAGAATCGGCTAGAACAGGTGAACCCAAGAGAAAAAGTGCACTCTTCTCAATCACTGATAATTCTGGGGCGACGGCCTTGAAACTGGATATTATCTCATCTCTATCCCCACAATCATCAGGGACAAAAAGTTCACACTTCCTCAGGTTCAAATCTAGGCCTATAATTTTGAATTCGCGAATCAGAGTCTGAAAATCCGAAAGAACTGTAGATGCGTCGCTGGCAAGGGTCCCGTCATTAAATAAACTACATCATTATATTACAATTGAACTTTGAAAACATGCGTCGATTTAATTTCTTCACTTTCTTGACAGGCTATAGAAAATAATTGTTTTTTACCTCATCAAATATTCCGCTCATGTCTTTTTTAAATCCTCTCGAAAAGGTCGGTAAGCAAATGAACTCGATAAAATATTTATTTTGCAATTTCCTCGCAACAACCTCGCAATCAAAATTTTAAATAGACATATTATAAGTTTGACGTAAAAATTAAAATAAGTAACGTAAAACGGAAATTTGTGTCCAAACTCTAAAGCGGGCTCTACACTCGCGGCGCGATTCACGACTCACGGGCGCTACACGCCATGAGTCACGATGCGTCATAAAATAAACGGCCCTCTAGACTCGCAATCTTCGCATTTACATTCGCGCATTTGAGTAATTTAATGGACATTGAAGTCATTGTTGCTACTGCTCTTACATTATCAAAATGTCGCGGGCCAAAAAAACGACACCGGACGGGGAAAGCCTCAAAGCGCGAACGCGAAGCCGCGAAACCCTCCACACTCGCGGCTTGTGGCCTTCGCGGGCTTTCGCGCCGTGAGTGTGGAGCCCGCATAAAGTCTAAGCATGAGTCATGACCTCTGTATTAGCTTCGTGGTCATGACCCATGCACGAGTCACGACCCGACACAGGCGACAACAACGAGTTTTGGATTTTACGTAAATAATATGATATTTGTATTTTGCATCACTTATTTACTTTACAAGAACAATTAGCCAAATTACAGTAGTTGGGCATTCCTCCGGATTTGGATTATTTATTTGATTGATTCCCTGGAACATTTTTATTTCTGCATATTTTTTAAAATCAATAATCGCATATTATTCTTAAGTGAATTATAAAAATAATTATCTATTTGGGCCCTTTTTCACTTCACAATTTTAGAAGATATTTTGATTTAAATTTTTCTAACCTAGGGAATCAACAAAGCTAATAAAAAAAAAGCTTTTTCAGCTAAATAAACATGTTCAATTTAAATATAAACATGTATAAAATTGTCTACAAACTAAACTTGTTCGTTAAAACCAAATACAATGAACGGAAAATGAATTTATTTGAAATATTTTGACTTTAAGAAAAAATTTTTTTTATATATTTTACTTATTGGTGTCATTTATTTGTGTTAGTATATGAAGATAATGTAATTTATTTTAGTAAAAATAAACAGATATGTACCAATTAGGTAAATAAATGTAAAATATTTTGATTCCCTACTTAAAACACCCAGGGAATCATCAAAATGTATGTAGAGGGAATCAATAAAAAGTTAGTTTTTCCTGAGGTGTGCATGTAGGTTAAACAATAAATAGCCTAACTAAAAACCATACTCATTATCGTCGTTTACATCGTGTCTAAGCAAACCTAACTTTGGAAATGACATTGTAATTAGCGAATAGGGAATCAATTGTGTAAGGAACCAAGGTTGAGGGAATCAGATATTTTCCTTTGTAACTCGGACCATCATGATGTTTAGAAGGCTACCGAACCTCCCATTCTGCGCACCCGCAACCACGTGCTTCTTATAACTAGGGAGGTACGAGCCTCCAAGTGAAGCGTATAGGGAATCACTATGTGAGCCAGGACAAATCTTAAAATGACTTATTCTATTTATATAACGATATATACGTTTATATACAATTGTTTTATAAATATTTTGTTCATATACTCTTACGATTCAATTTCTTGAAATTAGAATTTCATCGTATTTGTGGGTTTTTTTTGGGAATTTATAGTGAATTCTGGGGACAGGACACGTCCAGGGAATAAATTTTTCGACCTTTAAATTAATTTTAATTATATTTACAATTAAGTTTTTCTACAGAACCTAAGTGGCCCAGTTAGATCACACCTTATATTACTATAAAAAAATACAAAGGTCTAAAGTCTATGGGTCTACATATGTAACTCTGCGGGTAGTTTATACGTCCGGAGTCCGGACAACTAAATTTTGCGGTTTGGAGAATCAGCCAGTTATTTAAAACAGCTGTTGGCTGTTGCAACTTTTATTAGCTGTGGCGTAGGCTGTGGCTCAACTGTGGCTAAAGCAGCATTAGTAAAAGTTACGAGAAATGATACTAGATGGCGCTCGTTTATTCAAAATTGCAATGCGCGCTCGATTGTGACTGTTTTGCAACAAGCCGCTCCATATTTTGACATTGAGAGGCTTAGGGTTACTATAGCTTAAGAAATCTACCAGTTATAGTAGAAAAAAATAAAGTAATGTGTCTACTGTGTTTAACTTTTTAATATTTATTACAAAATATTTAATGGCATTTTGTATAATTGTATTTCTGATTTAACGTTAACTTAGTAAACCAATCACAAATTTTGTATTTTTTTTTCTTTTAGTTTACTTCAACTGTTTTTCATAATTGATACGATTTAAAAATAAAAGCTACCTTTATTACGTTATTTTTATCGAAAATAATATTTTATATTTTTATATTGACGTTACTTGTGTCATAATATGGCGCGCCGCGCGATAGTAGTAATTTCAGTTTCAATATGGCAACACCGTGTTCTGCAGTAATTTATTGTGTATTTCTGAATTTTCTGAGCGCCATTGCTTTTTACCGATGAAATGATGAAATGAATCTAATCTATTTTCATCCGCAATTGTGTGTAATGTTTTAGCAAAATACTAGAGTGATCGTGTACTAAAACTATCGAACTCGCTAAAGTTTTGTGGTGGGCTTTGACATGGCCGGTAAGTGCTGACTTTAAGCGCCCGCTAGACAAGGGCGAAAACGGATCGGAATACCGCAAACTGAAATATCGAAGATGTTTTATCGGTCGAACTCCGACGGTAAATGCAATGTTCTATTAGTGTGATCTGCCCTAGTGTTTACATTCTGTGATTGTGCTAAGTGTTTGATTACTGCAAAAACTATTTACGCCAATATCACTTTGTTTTTTTATGGTTATGCTTCGAATCTAATATAAAGAAAGTTCTCGCAATGGTTTTCTGCGTTCATTTGCCCCATATAAACGTTTAAACACGTCGTACATAAATTGTTTTTGTGATCAGATGACTGGATCGTTTGTTGATCGCATGCGAAGGTCAGAGCGCCTACAGTCAACAGATTTTTGCAATTAATGCTCTCGCCGAGCCATTTTGAAGCCGGCAATATTGTAACGGTAGAGAAATACCAGGAAACCCTTTCCAAAATGAGGTTACTTACAGGTGAGCCGATTTTTGTGTGTACCCACTTATCAAACCTGTTTTTTCGTAATTGTACATTGTTAATTTGTTGTACGTTATTTAAAAATGGAATACTTCAGCATTCTTGTAGAGAATATTCGTTGGTAAACATAGTATTTCTTGTTTTTACTTAGTTTGTAACTTATCAGTAGGTTTGAAAGGACATAACCTTACAATATTGAAGTTTCTGTTACATAAATTTTTGTGTTCATATAAAAATTTAACATGCAGTATGCTGTAGTGTTAGTTAAAACGTTATGGAATGTTATATAAACATACATTTGATAAGAACATAAATATGTAGATTGATAAGGTTAGTAATTTTGGTTTGTTTGATTGCCAGACACTAACTTGATAACTTCTTATGAGCAACTAACAAACAAGTGACAAAATGTTGTGCGTAGAGAAGAGAGAAGAGTAGAAGTATGTAGTGGCATATTTACTGAGTTTAGACTCAGTAAATACACAAAAGTAACAGCTGACCCATGAAATGCTACAATAGTTGTTATTTAAAACATAGTGCTATATTCTACCTGTTTTGGACAAACATTTAAGATTAGCCAAACAACTATCATAGAACTAGCGAAAGCCAAGCTTTGTGAGGGCTCGAGTCATCACACCTTGACTGACATATAACACATATCTACATATAAATAAAATTAATTACTTTGTTAAACCACAAATGATGGTTTTTCTGTAAAGTTTAATACAAAATGTATAGGTTGTGGGATATACTGACTACAGCGGTGCCAAACTCTTCAAATAGGTGGTTTAACCACTGCTGGTTAGGAACTTATGAAGATGTTGCCTGTAATTATGTTTATTTAGAGAGTTGACGTTAATAGTGAAGAGGAAACAGACAGACCTCTCCATTTTCTCCTTTTTTTTATGAAATAAGGGGGCAAACAAGCAAACGGGTCACCTGATGGAAAGCAATTTCTGTTGCCCATGGACACTTGCAGCGTTAGAGGAGCTGCAGGTGCGTTGTCGGCCCTTTAAGAGGGAATAGGGTAATAGGGGAGGGTAGGGATGGGAAAGGAATAGGGTAGGGAAGGAATAGGGTAGGGAAGGGTAGGGGATTGGGACTCCTTGAGTTTCCTACTCTACAACAGAGCAGAAACAGGTACCTTGAGTTCTACGCATACTCGTCTGTAGAGGAAATTCACTTTAAAAAAAGCAATACAAACAAGAAAACTGGACTAGTTGCTAAGAAATTAAAAATAAATTTACTAGCCAGCATCAATCGTAATCAATTTGCATTCAACTATGCTTGTAAGGCGGAAGCATAGTATAAAAACAAACAGTTGCAATATCAATTTATTGCATCGAGAGAAAATGACAGATCAGTTGAAGGTCAATATAATGATAACAGATAGTTTTAATAGATATAAGTACTAGTTGTATATTTATAGTTTTGTGTTAATGACTTCGTTGGAGTGGTGATTGTGAGTTACGATCACTTTGGAGAATGAATAGGTTAGCTAGAATTTGTCCTTACAAATTCTAGCTAACCTATTCTCTTACTATATTGATCCCTTGATCAATATAGTATTCTCTGTAGCAAAATGGAAGCTATATAATTATTAGGAAATGTTTACTGTGAGAACAAAAACTTAAACCCATCATACACTGTACGATATTATATCTCAGGTACTACAGTATTTAAAGAGTCTACTTACTTGTACACATACTACAAACGATTAGGAGGAATAGTGGGGCGCGTCTTCGTGAATTGCACGGACTATAAATTAAAAAAGTGGAAGTTTGTTCATGTGGATGTTCTTCCTTTTTATACTTACTTAATAGACAGATGAATTTTGTTATGTTAAAAGTTTTGACCTGGGATGGAACAATGCTGTTATTTATTTTTAACTAAAATAAATCACACAATGACAGACAAGAAGACAAAGCCATATTTAACAGAAATACTTTAAATAACTTACAATGCTTTGGTTCTTTATTGAAAACAATACACTTTATAATGGCTGTCAGTTTTGATAAATAATAAATTGTTTTTAACAATAATATAGAAATAAAAAAATATAAATAAAAGTGATAATAAAATGATGAATTTATATTGTCTTATGACTGTGTTGCTGCTTTAATTAAAGTATGTGTTACCATTTATGCCTTTTATACACTTAAATAAAATAACAGAGCTTAGAATTGTAATTTGAACTCTTTTATTCCTAGCTAAGCACCATAAAGTGTATTTCAATAGTGTTGAGTTTCAGGAAACCAGTTTTACGCCACTTTTGTGCTCAGTTCTATTCAGATTTACCACTGTTTGTGTGTTTTTAAAGTAAATTATGTAATCTAAAGTAAAATGATAAGAAAAAGAGACATTTCGTGGTCCAGTCATCATATAAGCTATTGGCGCCAGGACATATTCTGTTCGCATTGGTACTCGAGATGTGATTGTACGTATTCCATATTTAATTTCATATTAAATTCAAAATAAACAAAATTAGAGATAGAAAAGATTTTAATAAGACAAACAAAATTAAGGAAGGACATGAATTACAAAAGGATTTAAAACAAAAATAAGCCTAGACAAGAATGAGAGCATGGTTGTATTGTTTTATTTTACAAATATTAAAAACCTGTTGTTTATGATAACAATTCTCTAATGATACAAATAAATATTTTATTAATATAAATAAATTATTAAATAATTAATATATAGTAACTGAAGTAAGATTTAATATAAATTACTTGTGCAAATGATACAAATAAATATTTTATTAATATTAATAAATTATTAAATAATTAATAAATAGTAACTGAAGTAAGATTTAATATAAATTACTTGTGCAAAATTACAACTTTATAAATCAAATAATTAAATAATTATAAAAGGATTTTGATTATTTTGTTTCTAAACTACACTCTAGGCCAGTGGTTCTCCAACTTTCTCGGTGGGGGAACCCCTTTTATAAAGTGACATTATTGATAGACCCCCCAAAAGGGAAAATTTTGTATAAAAAATTGTCTCATGCTGGTGTTTGATGACATTTCTAAAAACAGTCATATACCAACAGCAGAGAAAACAGTCATGTACCCTTTCAATGCCTTTGCAGAGCCCCAGGACCCCGCAGTTGTACCTTGAGAATGGCTGCTTTACACAATATTCTAGTAATGATTCTGTCAGTAATGTAATTATGTGGGAAAGCAAACCTTTATTTTCACCTGATAATAATCATTAATATTTTATGATCTTCAAAATCTATTGTTATGCTACTGTGGGAACAACTGGTTTATGTTATTTTTTACACTAAACAAAAGTAGTTTTCTTTGTTAGTTGTCAGTAAAAGATTGAATTTACGAAAGATATCTTTATCTATCGGCTATTCTATGTGTGTAAAATGCTAAGATTTCTAAAGTGGTATATAGTGTTTTATATGAAGAAAGTCAGAAATGTATACAATAGATTGTTTAGGAAAAGAGAGGATAGTCGATTTTATGGTAAGCTTGATAATTGAAAATAGTTAGGTCATAAAAAAATTAGTTTTGAATCTTTAATAAGTTGTGTGACGCATCCAAAAGGTTTTGTGTGATAGCATCCAATACATAGTTACATTTAAATAACAGCAGGTACAAAATTATTATTGCAAACTTAACCAAAAATTTACAGAAATATATTTACAACTTTAAATCACTTTGCAGCAAATGATTCCTAAAACAAACATCCTAATGTAAAGTGAAGTTTTGAAAGTCGGCTACAAAGAAACAATATTAATTGTACACCACCAATACAAAAAGTACAACAAAATTTTCGTTATACTAAGACGCAGCGCAGACGACAGATTATCCGTGATGCACTTTTTAGTCCGTGGAAATAGAATGTATGCAATTATATGCAGTAACGCACACGTCCGCGCTGCTCGTCGTGTGCGTTACTGCATAATATGCAGCATTAGGCCGTGGAAATAGAATATTATTCTATTTCCATGGACTAAATAGTGCGTCACGGATAGTCTGTCGTCTGCGATCCGCCTAAATGTTATGTAGTATTTTAAAAAAAGTATTGCATTAGTCTGTTGATTCATAATTAAATTTGAAGAAAGTCGTCAGTGTAACTGTAATTGTACAGAGATGTTTAATTGTACAGAGATGTTATTTTTTCTTTCCTTCTTTCTATTTAAGTAACCTGCCTTTGGCTTAACTGGCCAATATCATAATATGGTGTGTTCATTGTTAGTCACTTTTATGAGAGGAGTTCCACTGAACACACACCTCTTTCATTAATTTGAAACACTTATTCTTTGGTCTTGTACATACAGAATGCAGATTGCAGATGTTCAGTCTTCATTGTGATCCATTAGGAGGTGTTTTTACTTTTTAATAACCAAGTATTTTTACAATTACACTGATGTCTCACTGTTGTATTAACTATAATAAACCAGCGGTTCTCAAACTTTTTTGGTGGCGGAACCCTTTTATGTAGTGACATTTTGGACGGACTCCTAAAAATGTTGTCTTTGAATGAATTTGTCCATGCTGGTGTCTAAAGACTGTTCTAAAAACAATTTATGTATCGCGGAGCCCCCACAGGCCTTTGCCTGGGGCTCCAGGGCTCCACGGAACACACTTTGAGAATGGCTAGTATAAACCGTTGCGAGAACTAGTATGTGCTGTAGTCGTAGAGTACATTGCATTTACCCCTCTCTAATATTTTTTTCACCCTTGTTTACTAATCAAGCATCTCTTTAGAATAGACTAGTTTAAACTTAGTTTAACTTACTGTTAACGGTTAACACTTTATAAATATGGGATTGTGTTGGTTGATATTGCAATTTAGAAGTACATGCAATAGGGAATGTTACGCAAAGGTTGGAGCCACGGAGCTAATACTAAGAGGAGGTGTTGTAATCAAGTTTCCTTATGAAACGACGCGTGACAATTTGCGGGGTGAGGGGGTGTCAAGCTCCGCCCACTCCTCAATATTTCATCTATCGGCTAAAAGCAAAACTATCAACTATCTTACACTAGATGTGGTTTTGTCTTGAATATTATGGGACGTACTACGGCCCTGGATATTTTTTACGTTTCAAATAGTTATCATAGGTGACGACAGATGGCGGTTTATAAGTAATAAAATAATAAAAGCTATATAATCACGGTTTTAGCTATTAAATGTGTTTAAGACTAAGTGTATAACGGTTTTCAGTATTCAAGTATGATTATTGTAATAAACTTATGCAAAATTATACGCATTTACGTCTGTATTATCTTTCAAAAATTATACTACTTGACACCTAGTGTCAAGTAGTATAATTAACGCTGAAAGCTGAAATGTTCTAGAACTTTTATATTTAAATTACATTTTAAATTATTTCCAAATGAAATGTGATTGTATTTATATTATCAGAACGTCTGTCTGAGTGTTTTCGACATTGTAAAACACAATACTTCATCCTTTCCTTGTTAAATACGCAGAAAACACCAATTTATTGGGAGTCTCGTTACGTGTGCACCTGACAAACGCTGAAAGTGTACTGACTTAAGCCCCGCCCACAATGATGACGTCAGGACCTAGTTGAAAATCACAGTGCACAGTTGCTTAGGCCAGCTCCTCTTTGTATGAGCTCCGTGGTGGGAGCAGAGGGCGCTATTAGCACACACAGTAAATAATCTGACCAAAATACGACAATCCCCTACCCTACTCCCTTCCCTACCCTCCCCTAAGAAATTAAAGTTCATTGTCAGTATTCATCATTTCTTTGTCTTTGAATTACCCATAGCATAAAACGATTGGTCAACTTTTATAACAAAGAATATTCAAAAAGAAAAAGACCTCTGTAAAAAAAGGGATTCCTATTTTGCCAACAGAGGAGAGTGATTTAAGCTTCGAAAAATTGTACATAGATTGGTTAAAGCATACACTTTAATTTGCCGATAGCGTATATGAAATGCATAATATGGTTTTTAAATTACTCGACAAAAACCATTTTTGTTGCTTACGCCCTTTCCATTTTTTGCTACCAATAAGTATCCGTCTGATAGCGTGTCCCCACGCGCCCGAGCTTTTTTCAACATGGGGCATTTCTCCATGTATACGCTTTTCCGGCGGATCGGGGATTCGGCCGACGGCCGGGGTTTGTGGGACTCCCCTGGTGTACGGCCTACGCAGTCTCCACTAAAACCCCATGGTGCCCCACTACTCGCTTTAGACAGTTGGCGGGTACGATAAAATCTACCAGCCTGCCATTTGTACGTAGTAATATTCATTTTTCCTATCTCTATATATGAGAGATCCTTACATCGTCGGCATAAAGGTTATATTAGTACAGCAGAATGTGGTTTATTCTGTCAATGAGATGGAATCCAGAGTTTTCCATTGACACCATAACGGCGCTAGAAATGACCCTGCGCTAGCCTCGCAAGTCGCATGCTACTAATTAGTAATCACTATGTTATAACGTACTACATGTCGCCTGTAACTCCGCTAAAACTAGTTTATCGCGCGGGAACCGTACATTTAACCGGGATAAAGAGTGTCCTATTCCCTTTCCCGCCTTTTAAAGATTCTACGGTTTATGTCCGTCTGTCTTATTTCTTTAGGTAACAGAGGACATAATATTAGTATTAGGGGCCAATCTGCATGGCCGCGCCATGCCGACTGTATGTGCGCCACAGACTCAATCGCACAAAAAGTGTGCCGTCTGCGATCTCCCTTAGTATTTTCCTGCATAAAGAGTATCCTATGTCCTTTCCCGGGACTCGAAACTATCCCCATACCAAACAGTAAAACTGGTTAATCGATTTGGGCGGTTTTAATCTAGTTCTAGTTGACTTATTTAAGGGCCCTTTTCTGTCATCCGCCCGCACGCGGATCCTGATCCGCATGCAAGTTTCCCGCATCGTGTCGTTTCACAGATCATAGATCCTACCATGCGGGCAACACGCGTGCAGCTAGGAGCATGCGGACCAGTAGACATACTACGAAACTGTTTTGAGACTCAAACAATCGGACGAGAATGCCGCGTCCTGCTCTAACAACGTCATTTCACGTTTGTTACTTTCGAAAAAGGGCGCGGTCACGAAACGGTTTTGAGACTCAAACAATCGTACGAGACTGTTGCGTCCTACTGTAACAAACGTCAAATGACGTTGTTAGAGCAGGACGTGGCATTCTCGTCCGATTGTTTGAGTCTCAAAACCGTTTCGTGGTATGGGCCCAGTTTGATGGTACAAGGCCAGATTCGCGCGCGATAATACGCATGACAGGAAAAGAAAATATTTTTTCCTTCCTTCTCCATGTCTGGGCTGTGTCTGACGATGATGGTGTTGCAGGCAATGGTGGCGAGACGACGTGGTGTTTCAGCCAGGTGAAGGGCACCCTCGAAGACGACGTCACCGAGGCCGACCTCATCTCGTGCGTGGAGTTCAACCACGACGGCGAGCTGCTCGCCACCGGCGACAAGGGCGGCCGCGTCGTCATCTTCCAGGTGAGAAAGAGAGGAAGGAGAGAGAAAGGGAGGATGGGAGGGATGGAGAAATAATAATATCTATAATATAATAAGTCATCAGTAAGAAGACATCCCTCCACATGAGGGTCGAGCGTCTGCAGTCTCGCCACAAGGTCAACTTCAGTTCCTTTGTGGTGAGAGTACCGACGCATCTTCTCCCGACCTTTGAAGCGGAGGAATTCTGGCCGACTGATGTGGTTTACCGAAGGTTCCGGGGGAGACTCCGGAATGAAGCGCGCGTCACGTCGCCGTTAATTTGTGATAATGTGTAGTTGTTAAGTTTATATAAGTTTTAACCCCCGACAAAAAAGAGGGGTGTTATAAGTTTGACGTGTCTTTCTGTCTGTTTGTCTGTGTGTGTATCTGTCCGTGGCATCGTAGCATCCAAACGGATGGACCGATTTTGATCTAGTTTTTTTTGTTTGAAAGCTGACATGATCGAGAGTGTTCTTAGCTATAGTTCATCATCATCAGCCTGCTCAGTGCTGGACAATCAGGGTTTATCTGGTTCATGAAAGAGCGTTAGCAACTTGTAGTCGTTTGATGGGTTTTATATTTCATTCTAGTTCGTGACAATTGTGCATATACAATATACGTATACACATAATAATGGAAAGTTGACCTGGTGCTGCAGCATCACCTGGTAATCAATAGAATAACCAATTCCTCGCCAACTTAGAGCAGAGGCTTCGTGTTTGGGCTCATTTTAATTGCGACAACCAGTAAGAAGTAGATAAAGTATAAACAGTAAATATTTACATGCTGCTGCTGCAGCATCACCTGGATTCTATAGGAACCGAGCTTCTTATGAACCCAAAGTGGAGGTTTCATGTTTGGGTTCATATTAACGGCCTCATCGAAAAGGACATTGATAGATGGTAATCATGAGAATATGATTCTGTTGATAGGAATTATTCTGCACTATAACCAACACAAGTTTAAAAAGTATGAAATAAAATTAAATTAAGAAATTTAAAAAAAACCCTCGCCAAAACAACTTTAAAAAGTAATGAAATAATATTTACTGCCTTTAAGTTCAAATAATTCCTAACTTGTGTAAAGTAATATTTTAGTCCATAATTGTTGTCAAGGTGTGTCGGGGGACCGCTAATGTAGATGTTTAATTTCACTTAACAAGTTTAAGGATCAATTTACAGCGATCTGAATCGAGATAGGTAATCAGCGACTTGGCGGTTGTAGGTTGTAGTTTACTTGGCGGTCCCCCGACACACCGTGACAACAAGTATGGACTAAAATATTACTTTACACAAGTGAGGAATTATTTGAACTTAAAGGCAGTAAATATTATTTCATTACTTTTTAAAGTTGTTTTGGCGGGGGTTTTTTTAAATTTCTTAATTTAATTTTATTATGTATGTTAGTCATTAAGGTATATATTGTATGGGCCTACGTAGCCTGATTTAAATAAATAAATAAATATCTATGGACGCTTCACACCACGTAAGTACTTGAAGGACTTGTGTTACGGGTACCAGACAACGGAAATATGTTTAATACTTTTATACTATACATAATATATTTAAGATTTTTATTATATTATTATACACATATTTAATTCACATCCATGATCCAGGAACCTTCAAAACTTTTTTGTTCCCTCGGCGGGATTCGAACCGGCTTGAGCTACCAACAGCCCACCAACTGAGCCACAGAGGTCGTCAAAAATGGGGACAATGAGAGAGAGATTGGGAAGAAGGGAGAGAAACACGCCCTTCATTTCATCCTTGAGGGGTTTCTTTCTACATGAGAGGAGGCAGTGACAGACAACAAAGGAAGTCCGTCATTTTGTCTTTAACATCTGTCAGTGTTTGTATTCTGGCGCATGATAGAAATTTGTCTACTGTCTCTATCTGGGGACAGAATTACAGATTTCCGTTATCAATCTGTCGTTTTGTCTATACTAGTTCCATAGAAAGAAACTTATCTAAAAATATGTAGCCAGTAGGTCAAAAAAATTGTCTTGATTAATAGAGTAAGACCCAATTTCACCAACCTCTGTTTGTTAAATCCTAACAAGGCATTACTTAACGGACCTTGGAAAATTAAACAGACTGTTAAAATACTTATGTCCCACAGTAAAAATTTAACAGCGGATTAGTAAATACAACGTTAAGTAAACAACGAGTTCGTTAAAACATTCAATTCGTTCGTTCTTGTTATAAGGCGACGAAATTGCAATGTGCAAGTTTAACGGACCTCCCCAGCAGGAATTAAAATTTAACACCGTGTTAGGCGATTTGACATGACATTAGCGTATGGTGGAACGCTCGATAGCTCTAACAGGCCGTTAACTGATTTAACAAGCCGTTATTTATTTAACATTGCTTGATGAAACTGGGTCTAAAGCTATTTAGCCTATATACAACATTTACGCTATGTATTCTAAATGAGGTAGATCATATACCATTTTCAATTAACGCTAACATGCGCTCGAGCCCCCGGTCTCAATCGACCGACGTTAATCATCATCAGATGCAGTGTTTACAATGTCAACGAGGACATTAATCAATAGATAAATATCTGGGGCGTCTAGGTAGTGACGCGACTATATGGGTCGACGTATGTAAACATTACACAGGATAAATAAATCTGCTTCGATTGAAGTCAAAACAGTGTCTCGGACAAAATAAGAAGTTAAGAATTTTATGTTTCCTTAGATGAGTCACTTAACCCATCAATCCCCAAGCGGCACCCGGCTGTCGCATAACAATTGAAAATCTATTGTCTGCGATTCCCACGATCGAGGTTTTAAAGTTAATCGTGGATTTACATAGTTTTGTGCATGGGCGCACCCAGGTTCTGGGCCAGTATAAATATTGTATTGCGTACAAATGGCAAAAATTCGTTTTCTTAATTTTTAATTTTTATAGATAAAAAGTACTAGATAATATACTTAATAGGGACGTCAACATGATCCAGGGGGCGGCTGCCCCCCCCCCCCCCCCCCTCCCTGCCTCCCCTGCCCCCCTCGGTACGCCCATGGTTTTGTGGATTACAAAAATCGGCCAAGTGCCAGTTGGACTCGCGCATTAAGAGTTCCGTACCACTATAGAGCGAAAGTTGGCAAAACCATTATTTTTGACAAACCATTAAACACAACTCAGACTGTTGAAATGTTTTAAATTAAGGACCTATACTCTAAGATTTGTCTATTTGTTGAGACTTAAAACAGTTTTATTTTGAATTGAAAAGTTTTTTGATTTGTCATTCAGTCATAATACCACATTTACCACTACATCCTACGAAAAACTAATAACTCAGGAAACGTAACTCCACACTATTACCGTTTTAAATGTGATTCCTTTCGAACTGTCATGTAATATCAGCCAACTACCGCTCAAGGCCATCTAAATATTGCAAATGTATTGAAATATGTACCTAACACATTTTTGACAAGTATTGTGAAGCATGTTTTTTGACGGAGTTACTTTTCCTTAGTTTTTATTATTCGTAGACTACATCACATTCATATTCATATCATAAAGTATAAACTCCACAACATAATAAGTTCCAATGCAAATAAAACTCCACAATACAATAAACTAATATCAACTATCATCACTTTCCAGAGAGACCCAGCGTCCAAGCAATGCGTGCCCAAGAAGGGGGAGTACAACGTGTACTCCACGTTCCAGTCCCACGAGCCAGAGTTCGACTACCTCAAGTCACTCGAGATTGAGGAGAAGATCAATAAAATACGCTGGCTGAGACGCAAGAACCCAGCACACTTCCTCCTGTCTACGAACGATAAGACCATCAAGTTATGGAAGGTTGGTTGTACATGTCTTCATTATCATAGTATCTTTTTGACGCCTCCGTGGTCTAGTGGTTTAGAGCGTGGCTCCCGACTTGGAGGTCGTGGGTTCGATTCCCGCGTTGGAAACATGTTATTTCCAAGTTTGGTTAGGACAGTGCAGGCTGATCACCTGATTGTCTGACAAGTAAGATGATCCATGCGTCGGATGGGCATGTGAAAAGTCGGTCCTGCGCCTGATCTCTCGCCAGTCGTGTCGGTCGCCCGTCACACTGGGTTCTAAGAGTGAAAGAATAGAGAGTGCTCTTGTGTACTGCGCACACAC
The DNA here is from genome assembly GCF_905147365.1 of Aricia agestis. Taxonomy (NCBI): domain Eukaryota; kingdom Metazoa; phylum Arthropoda; class Insecta; order Lepidoptera; family Lycaenidae; genus Aricia; species Aricia agestis. The sequence continues at coordinate 732,484 of NC_056426.1, forward strand.
TTGGGCACTATAAAATTACTCCTGCGTAACAGGCCTGATTTCAATGAAACCGGCCACCATCACCGAAACCAGTGTGGGGAGTATTATTATATCATAGTATCTGCATACCACATTTCGTCAAAATCAGTTCAGCGGATTGGCTTTGAAGAGGTAACAGATAGACAGGCAGACGGTTCCACGAAATAGAGGAGATCAACAATATCCGCCGGCTGAGACACAAGAACCCCATGATGATGTTTACGTTCCGGGCGTCTGTAGGCATTTCTTTGTAAGAAACAGCTAAGACGAAAATATACTGTAGAATGTAGATATTATTTATTTATTAGGTCTACCTTCAGATCCGCATCATTATAACTTGTTGTGAGATAAATATACAATGTTATCTCATATAGTTTTATTTGCAAGAATATTTACAGAGTGAAATCAAATCTATCAAAGTCATATTCATAGATAATGTAAAATATATGTCATAACTCATAACTTATACGAAAACATTGTGTAACTAAGAGCCCTTTTCTTGTCATGCGAATTACTACCCGCGTGCGGATCCAGTTGCGATGCGCATGGGCGTAGCCAGCCTTGGGCTCAGGTGGGGCAGCAGTCAAAATAAACAATTATAGCCTGTCAAGAAAGTGAAGAAATTAAAAAGTGGCAACATCGTAGTTTTATACGTGGGAGTGCCATGCTACGGCACGAATGGGCCGGCTCGACCGGAGAAATACCACGTTCTCACAGAAAACCGGCGTGAAACACCGCTTACGCTGTGTTTCGCCGAGTGAGTGAGTTTACCGGAGGCCCGATCCCCTACCCTATTCCCTTCCCTCCCCTATTTCCTTCCCTACCCTCCCCTATTCCCTTCCCTAAACTCCCCTATTCCCTTCCCTTCCCTTCCCATCTCTACCCTCCCCTATTACCCTATTCCCTCTTAAAAGGCCGGCAACGCAACTGCAGCTCTTCTGATGCTGCGAGTGTCCATGGGCGACGGAAGTTGCTTTCCATCAGGTGACCCGTTTGCTCGCTTGCCCCCTTATTTCATAAAAAAAAAAAAAGTGTCATCCCTTTTTTCTTAGATTGATTTGAAAGGGATGACACTACGCTACGCTGCGATGCGCGCGTAAATCGTGCGGACTATTTGTTTTGATCGCACTTTTTTTTCCTGTCCACTATTTTTTTGTGTAACTTTCTTACGGATATTATGATTGTAGTTAGTCGAAAAAAAATTTTTTTTTGTTCAGTTAGGCGCTTGCCCCAGTGTGGCTACGCCCAGCCCATGGTGATGCGGGCACTGACCTCCATTATACAAGTACGCTGTACTTACTACCCTATACTACCCTATATACCCTTTGATACCCTTTGAAATTACAGCTATTTTTTGTGCCTATTTGAAGCGGAATCAGCGCCTCCAATGCGGGGGAAGAGAACTAAATCTGACGTAACTTGCAAATGGCCGCTTAATCGTTATTGGTTGTCATCACTAGTATTAGTTCCAAGTACTCCCACTACTGCTATCAGCGCCAATATGGCGACTTTCAAACGTCATTTTTACGTCAAATTTAGTTCTCTTCTCCCGCATTGGGGGCGCTGATTTCGCTTCAAATAGGCACAAAAAGCAAGTGGGTACCATATGTCCAGCGTACTTGTATAATGGAGGTCAGTGGATGCGGGTGACAAACTGACATAGCTCCTGGCCACGCGAGTGTTGCCCGTATGACAGGACAACTTCCATGCAGACCAGAACCGCGCGCGGGCGTTGAGGCGTATGACAGAAAAAGCGGCCTTATTGTGTGTCATTTTTTATGAGTAAGAGGATGTGTATAATACAGCTGCATTATAACTCATCATCTAAATAGTATACAATTAATGTTCCAGGTGTCAGAACGGGACAAGCGCGTGACGGGTTACAACACGCGCGACGAGGGCGGGCGCGCGCGCGAGCCGCAGCGCCTCACCCAGCTGCGCGTGCCCACCGTACGCCCCGCGGACCTCGTCGTCGAGGCGTCGCCGAGGTACTACCACAGGACCTGCGGCCCATATACAGGACCTAGGCCCCTTAGACGGGCCCTAAGGCCCTTATACTGGACCTAATCCCCTTATGCAGGACCTAAGCCTCTTATACAAGACCTTAGGCTATTATATAGGATCAAAGACAAGATACCGGAGCTAAGGCCGTAATACAGGTCCTAAGACCATTGTACAGGACCTAAGTCCCTCATATAGGACCTAAGGGCCTTATGCAGGACTAAGGGCTAAGTCCCTTATGCAGGACCTAAGCCCCTTATACAGTACCAAAGGCACTTATACCGGACCTAAGGCCGTTATACAGGTCCTAAGACCCTTGTACAGGATCTAAGCCCCTTATACAGGATCTAAGGCCTTTATACAGGACCAAAGGCACTTATAACGGACCTAAGGCTGTTATACAGGTCCTAAGACTCTTGTACAGGACCTAAGGCAGTTATACAAGCACTGATAAAGCCCACAAGGACCTTATCACACTAGCAGGCTGGCGAAGCGATTGCGTTGCGGCTGCACTGCGGACGCACGCTAGAATGTGCGCCGCGTAACCGCTCGCTAACCGCCAGCTAGATAACACACTTCAAAGTAATGTCAATGACATGATCTGCTGCGGGACTGCATGGTGCATGGTGGATCAACACAATGTGAGAAAACTAGAAATATTGCTATCGAGCTTCTATGGCGTAATTGTGGAAACGGGATATAATTGATTAACGCCTCTAGTCCACCGACGCTGCGAACTGCGAAACAGCGGCGAACCGATTTGTTGTTTCTCATTCGCCACACGACAGTGCGTTATATTGCATCTCGCTCTATTATAGTTTCGCAGATATTTCGCAGTTCGCAGCGTCGGTGGACTAGAGGCGTAAGTGAAAGAAAAGTGCGAAAGCATAGCATTTTTTATCAACTTATGCAAGTATAATTAGCATACGACTAATCGCACGCGCGCAAACGACGTGCCGAAGTCTGCCGAACTGAAACGACGTTAGAGGCAACCCGATAACGGGTTTATTTCCGTTACGGAATTTCTTGGTTCGCTCGCTGCACTCAAACCCCTTAAAAAGTAGTAGTTGAATTTGTACATACTCTACGGCCGTTCTATACTACAGCTAAAACACATTTTCGTCTTCTGAACACCTGCGATTAACAGAAATGGCAGGCACTCGCTAATATGGTATTTGCCCGTCAACATCACGATCATAATATTTGTCTCATGATTGTGAACGCTAAAGTGTTGAGCACACAATGAATGATAATTAAATGAGCAGCTACTAATCTTAAGTCAGGGGTCCACAAACTTTTCAACATTAAATAATGACCTATACTGCCTATAGATAAATCCAGGGCTGCCCTGGTTATTTATTTAGATTTATAGTAATCATACCATTTGTATATTCCAGACGCATATTCGCCAACGCGCACACGTACCACATAAACTCCATATCGTTGAACTCGGACCAGGAGACGTACCTGTCCGCGGACGATCTGCGCGTCAACCTGTGGCACCTCGAGATCACCGACCAGAGCTTCAACATAGTTGACATTAAGCCGGCTAACATGGAGGAGCTTACTGAGGTGAGTGGCACCGGTGACCGACCTTAGGATAATACTGTGGGATAAATGCGTGGAGGCCGCAAAGGAAGATCTTCCGACCGAGCGAGGTGGTATGCCCGGTCAGGCCGGAGCCCACGTGATACATTTCAGCTGTCGTATATATACCGACGCACTTAGAAAAGTTCGATAGCGCGATGCGCGAATGTTAGGCGAATTGTGGGTACCGCCACAATACTACTGAGGTTCCAGTCTCGAAGTCAGCGGGCAGCGGGGCGAGAGCGGCGCGGTGCGTTCCAATGTATAGATTTTTTTAATGAAATAAGGGGCAAACGAGCAAACGGGTCACCTGATGGAAAGCAACTTCCGTCGCACATGGACACTCGCAGCATCACAAGAGCTGCAGGTGCGTTGCCGGTCTTTTAAGAGGGAATAGGGTAATAGGGGAGAGTAGGGATGGGAAGGGAAGGGAATAGGGGAGGGTAGGGAAGGGAATAGGGTAGGGGATCGGGCCTCCGGTAAACTCACTCACTCGACGAAACACAGCGCAAGCGCTGTTTCACGCCGGTTTTCTGTGAGAACGTGGTATTTCTCCGGTCGTGCCGGCCCATTCGTGCCGAAGCATGGCTCTCCCATATAAATGATTTATCTTTGGTGCACTCGACAACACCTCTATCATGTGTATTTAGTCAAGTTTTCAGGGGAGACGCTCATTCAGACACTATACAAACGCAATTCCATTAACAGCACTAATAAAAATATCTGAGAGGAGTGAGGGGGTCACTCCGTTTTCTCCCCGCTGTCGCCCGAGACGATCGCGCGTTTGCATCGCTACAAAAAGTCGCCGTGTGCTACGGCCCGTACAGCAATAATGTACATTGTACAGTGCTCCCAAATTGATAATGCGCATAGAAATTTTCGTAATTTTTCGGCAGCGATCGTATTTCCCGAGCGTCGGAACTCGAAAGACGCCGCTGCAAGCGCTGTTTTAAAATTAACTTTAAGAAAAACAGCGCTTTGCAGCGACGTAGGGGCGCCTGACGTTGCTTGGACGTTACCATGGTAACGCCGCGATGGCTTCCCGGTGAGTTATAGCACTTATTGAAGGACCGGCGACAGCGGACAGCCCATAAAGTTATATACCTAGCGGAATAGAGCAACAATCTCGAGCTGTCAAACGAAACCGAAATTGGTTTCATCTGTGTGTAAAAATATGTGTATTGTCTGTCAAGAAAGTGAAGGAATTAAAAAGTGGCAACATCGTCGTGTCATCCCTTTCAAATTAATCTAAGAAAAAAGGGATGACACTACGATGTTGCCACTTTTTAATTTCTTCACTTTCTTGACAGACTGTACGTATACACTTACACAAGCATGATTGAACATGATTTCTATGAGATTAAATTGTAAACGTGCGGCACGTGCCGACTGTACGTCAAAAAAAGAGTGCTGCTGTCATGTATCACACGTCTCTTTTTACCACGCAGTGTTACTGATAGTGACATCTCTCTTGCTCAGACCTTTGTTTCTCTATTCCGCTAGGTATATTAACTTTATGGGACAGCCACCGGCTATATGACATTTACTTCTATTTCCTTTGAACAAGGTGCAAAATGCAAGTGCATTGTTTCGGGCTCTCACGTTTATAGATTCGGGTGTTTTCGTGACTACCACAGTTAGCGAAGATTTGCATGCGCATTAATAATTTGGGAGTACTGTAGTTGTCAGTTCGAAGTACCAAAATCTTTTAACGTTGTTAGTGGCGGCCGAAAAGGAAGATCTTCCAACCGAGAGAGATAGCATGCTCGGTCAGGCCGAAGCCCACTGACGTCATCTCAGACGTTGTATATATCTTGCCGTTCTCCGAAACTTCGATAGCGCGATGCAGGATTGTTAGGCGAATTGTGGGTACCGCCACAATCTAAACGTCAACTTGAATTAGGGCCTGTTTCACCACTTTCTGATAAAGTGCCTAATAGGCTTTCACAACTTTTTTGACAGATTCTTCATACTTGATCTGTCAAGTTAATTGGTGGATAGCCAGGAAGTGGTGAAACAGGCCCTTAATGTTTTGAATGGGTCTGATTGGTTGTAAGTTGCAAACAACAGTGTTTTCATCTACTACATTACTGCACTTACGTATAATGTGTGTGTGTGTTTGCAGGTGATCACGGCGGCGGAGTTCCACCCGACTGAATGTAATCTCTTTGTATATTCTAGTAGTAAGGGTGAGTAAACTATATTTTTCAATTTTTAAACTTCTATCATGATAAACTATCCAAGATTTCAGACAAAGTGTTTTTATTAAAAATGTGTTTCGTTTCTCATTGTATCTGTATCTCCCTTTCTTGGTTATAAAATGAGTCCACACTATTATTATAAATGCGAAAGTGTGTCTTGTCTATCCCTCTCTCCATTACCATCCATATCATACTTCTTTACTCTAAAACTGTACTGATAAGATTTTATTGGATTGTCTTAACCCATCGGCTTGATGATAAGCTCACCGGTGAGCGAGACACAATAGAATAACAATAGATTTCCAAGAATTAACGATCGAAGGAACAAACATGGTGGGACTGAACAAAGTAGTAACTTCTATGTTTTAACAGCCGTTAGTCTCCCACTGCTGGGCAAAGACCTCCCTTTTTTGCTTCTACATGTCATTATCCTTTTGCTGTATTTGGCCACTTTTCCTTGCCTGTCCCTGTTACACAGGTCGGTAGTCCTGACTAACTAGACGCGTCCATCTGCATGCGAAGTGCCCAACCCTCTATGTATAACCAGAGAAGTTGATTCCTAGGCAGATCGCGGACCTACGTAAATTGGTCGCGTTGTGTCAAACCCAGCCGACAGATCACAGCTAACATTGAGTTGACGCAATCCGACCAATTGACGTAGGTCCGTCAACTGTCTTTTTTTTTAACATGGGGAAATGCTTTACGCATCCCCGGCAAATTGAGGATATCGGCCGGGGTATGTGGGATTCCTGTCTACCCACTAAAACCCCATGGTGTTCCACTCATCGCTTAAAGCAGAGTTGCGGGTACGATAGAACCAACCGCACCTCTACCAGCAGGTCCGTCAACTGCCTAGGAATCAATTTCATCGATTATCGACAAAATTTCATTATAATCGGTTGAGCCGTTTTGGTGGAGTTCGCGCACAAACACTGTGAGACGAGAATTTTATATATTGGATAACATTATCTGTATGTTCAGGTACTATCCGTTTATGCGACATGCGGGCGGCGGCGCTGTGCGACCGGCACGCTAAACTGTTCGAGGAGCCGGAGGACCCCCACGCGCGATCCTTCTTCAGCGAGATCATCTCCTCCATCAGCGACGTGAAGCTCAGCAACAGCGGCAGGTGAGTAGTGTCGGTGTACCGGGCTCCGGCGGAGATAGGTGGCCATGCTTCAGCGAGATCATCTCCTTCATCAGCGACGTGCAGCTCAGCAACAGCGGCAGGTGGGTAGTGTCGGTGTCCGGCGGAGATAGGTGGCCCTGCTTCAGCGAGATAATCGCCTCCATCAGCGACGTGAAGCTCAGCAACAGCGGCAGGTGAGGGGAAACTGACGGAAGTTGTACCTTGAGGAAGGTCTCGGGGGAAAAACCGGCGGAGACTAGCTAGAAGAAACTTTCGCGGCTGTTGAGCATCATTAGAAACCGGCGGAGGCAGGTGGTCCATCAGTAACGTGGAACTCAGCAACAGTGGCAGGTGAGGTCTCGGGGAAAACCGGCGGAGATCGTAGCCCGAAGGCTACTGCGTGAGGTGCAAAATAATAAAATCTAGGAATGCTTTCATATCACGGTAGTCTCTATAAACACGTCACGGTAGATCTATTATAACATTCATGTTTGGTAATATAATTTTGATACTAGTTTTATGCCCAGAAGCTCTAAATTTTATGTATCGTGTCACTGGTAGTACGCTTACTATTGGTTCGCCATCCCTGCCCTAGCTTAACATTAAACAGAAGTAGTAAATAACTAATCATTTAATTTAAAATTTCAGGTATATGATGTCGCGGGACTACTTAGGTTTAAAAGTTTGGGATCTCAGAATGGAGACGAAACCCGTAGAAACATATCCAGTGAGTATATTATCCTATTTTTTGTTTTCTAGTCAATAGAAAACAAATAATGATTATTTTTTTTCTAGTCAATAATCATATTGAATCACAAAGAATATTGCCCCATTGCTCCCCCCTCCCCCCATTGCCTTGCCTTGATGACGATTGTAATAAGAACGGTTCTGATATCACTATCAATGTTCATACTTTGATATTGATATTTACATTACTACATTTGAATTGCTAACGTAACCTAACCTATACAGTGTGTTAGTGTAAACACCCTTATCCTTGAAACAATCAAATGATCCCGTCAAAATGAACAACTTTTTCTATGAGAACAATGCTGGGTATTCAATAATATAATAATAAAAAACTCAAAGCAGATATATTACTACCGCGCGCGTTGTGAAGCTTCAAATACGACCCAATTGGGTCGTCTTTTATTTAGTCTGTCTCTTTTATGTAAATGGCATTTCGTATCTTTTGTTTCACTTATCTGTCAAATTTGTCAATGTCGTTCGGAAGAGATTTAAGCCGGAAAATAGTATGAACGTAACAGATCTGTATAAGTAGAATATAATTGTGGGTATTAAAAAAATGCTCTCTTCATACACATACGGATGCCCGGATCGGCAATTTGTATGGGTATGAAGACGGATTTTTTTTAGTTCCCAGCATTGTTCTCATAGAAAAAGTTATTCATTTTGACGGGCTCATTTGATGGTTACAAGGATAACGGTGTTTACACTAACACACTGTATATCCAGATACACTAAAGTGTCTCAATTGTAGGTGCACGAGTACCTGCGCTCGAAGCTGTGCTCGCTGTACGAGAACGACTGCATATTCGACAAGTTCGAGTGCTGCTGGAGCGGTGACGACCAGCGGCTCATGACCGGATCCTACAACGGCTTCTTCAGGTAACAACTAATTCCTATACATACTAATACCGAAAATAAGTGTTTGTCATCAATTAGATCGATGCTAATTATTATATGCTAAGTACTCACATACGGTTTTACTCGATCGAGCAATCACGTCGAACAATAATCTTATATATAAAATTCTCGTGTCACAATGTTAGTCACCGTGCTCCTCCGAAACGGCTTAACTGATTTTTACCAAATTTTATATGCATATTCAGTAGGTCTGAGAATCGGCTACTGGGTACTTTTTATATTGATAAGTGCATTTGTTGAATAAACAATAGCAAATTATTACAACTCGAGACTGACGGTGACCATTGTTTGTGCGGCGGGATAGCGATGGACGTTGCCATGGTGACATACTTATTTAGTCACTTCAATAAAATAATACGGGCGGAATACTTTATATGGCAAAGAAACGTTTGCCGGGACAGCTAGTATTGTTCTATATTATAGACTTCGGCGTGAAAGTAGCAAGGTTGAAAGAATAACTTTTTTTTACTTTTGCATAGGAAAATTCATGACGCTGTCCGGGCGCTTGCCTATACAAAAAAAAAAAGATCTTTCAGCGGTGCTACTTTCACAGTAAACTCTATACAAGGGATACATACCCAATACCCATCCTAAAGTATTGTCACTTAGTTTTGTTACACCCTGCATATGCAGGCTTTGTCCCTAAGAGCCAGTCCACACGGCGCGTTGCGTCGACGCAGCGCTGCCGTTGCGTTGTTTTACATACAAATACATAACCAATGTATTTACACGGCGCGCTGCGTCGTGACAGCAACGCGCAACGCACACATGACGGACAGCAGCCCCCGAGACGAAGCGGGGGTGTTGACGTTAAGACTGCTTCGTAATAACGCTGCGATGACGCAGCGCCTGTGTGGCCGGCTGTGCGTCAAAAGGCAGCGCTGCGTCGACGCAACGTTGACGTTGCGCCGTGTGGACTGGCATTAACCCATGTATTCCATTTCAGGATATTCGAGCGCGGCGGTGCGGGCGCGCGACGCGGCGAGCTCACTCTGGAGGCGTCGCGCGACGCCGCCGCCCGCCCGCGACAACCGCTGCGGCCGCGACGTGTCGCCGCGACAGCTAAGAGGAAGAAGGTAGTGAAATATTCATTCGTATATTTAATTATATTTTAAATATGAAAGTATGTCTCCACGCTTTAACACGTTCGCTGCATAAGTAAATATGGGTTACCCCAGGGTTTTATGCCCCTAACGAAATGTGCGTTATGGGGCATAAAAACCTCAGAGCGTATATTTTTATCACATCTATATATTTGTTTCATCCATACACTACTAGTACTTTATGAAATACGAGCTCCGCACCAGAGGAAATTTGCAGCAAATTGTCCCCGCACTGGGCGATAGTACGCGTATGAGGTATAAATGCCTCACAACGCAGCAAACGTGTTAAACCGCTGTAAACATCGTAAGTAAACCCGCACATGGTTGGTCCCAGACAATGATGTTCTACTTATACAGATCTGTTACGTCCATACTATTTTCCGGCTTAAATCTCTTCCGAACAATTTTCAAATTCAAAATTGCAAACATTGACAAATTTGACAGATAAGTGAAACAAAAGATACGAAAAACCATTTACATAAAAGAGACAGTTCTGTTTTTAAACATCGAATCGTATCGCTGTCTCTTTCTTCGCCTGAGCTATGACGAAAATTCGATTTTTTCCAGATTGTTCGAAAAAAAATTTGAAAATGTAAATAATCGAGGTATTTATTGCAATCAAGACATGTGGTAAGAGATTCCATGTGTTTTGTTTTTTTTTGAGTCATAATTGGTACATTTTCGAAACGCGCACGACGTCATTTTCAATTTATGCAGGTAAGACAAGACGCGGCACGTTCGTGACTGCGCTCGATTCAGACTAAAGAACAGACGGCCCAATTGGGCATTTACAACGCGCGCGGTAGTAACATATCTGGTTTGAGTATTTCATCATTGGTCCCAGACGTATTGACCTGCGGGGCTAAAATGGTCGCTTTGAAGAATCATGATATGAATCATAATATGATTCATTTTTCTAAAATCGCAAAATGCAACTCTGCTTGCAATTCATTTCTGTATTTTTGTACTGATTTGACATTGGTCAGTTTGACAGTTTTGACAATTCATTTGCTGAATTGATTGAGAGGAATTGCTAAATGTGACCATTTTAGCCCTGCTGCTTATTCCTCCAAACTGGGCAGGCTATGTTGCGAGAATGCCATTTGTGTTTAGGCAACCAATATGGACATTAAAAAAAATCATGTCCCAGGCCACCCTTTGAATACTGTACTTTTCGAAGAGTGATTTTTTTGCCCAGGTGAACCGTACAGTCCTCCCAAATTAATAATGCCCATGGAAATCTTTGCTAATTGTCGTAATCACGAAAACACCCGAATCTATGAAACTTGCAATTTGCACCTTGGTCAAAGGAAATAGAAGTAAAATATATCATATAGCTGGTCCGTCAATAAGTGCTATAACTCACCGGGAAGTCATCGCGGCGTTACCGTGGTAACGTCCAAGCAACGTCTGGCGCCTCTACGTCGCTGCAAAGCGCTGTTTTTCTTAAAGTTAAGTTTAAAACAGCGCTTGCAGCGTCGTCTTCCGACGCTCGGGAAATACGATCGTTGCCGAAAAATTACGAAAATTTCTATGCACATTATCACTTTGGGAGCACATACACACTTTGTACATAATATTATAAATGCCATAGCAATCAGGCCAATTACAATCAATCAATATTGCCCCACCCCCCTTCCCCCTAGTTTCTAGAAATTAAGTAACTGATTTGTTAGTTTTATCTTTTAACTTAATAATTATATTCTCTGAAAACTTTTAAGGGTGTAATTTAAGTGGGTTGAGCTGATCTGATGACTGATGAGTGATGGCTCCCTGAGAAATACAAAATATTCATGTACCGTATATGAAATCCATACTAATCCATACTTCCATACTAATATTATAAATGCGAAAGTGTGTCTGTCTGTCCGTCTGTCTGTCTATCTGTCTGTCTGTCTGTTACCTCTTCACGCTCAAACTGCTGAACCGATTTTGTTGAAATTGGTATGGAGATACTTTGAGTCCCGGGAAAGGACATAGGATACTTTTTATCCCGGAAAAATGTACGGTTCACGAGCGGTAAACGAATTTTAGCGCAACGAATTTGCTGGCATCATCTTGTACAAGATTACATTGTAATGTATAAATCAACAATAGATGCAAAGGCCTTATTTCATGTTAACTTTACTTCATCTTCCCTCAGGACGAGATAAGCGTGGACTGCCTGGACTTCAACAAGAAGATCCTGCACACCGCGTGGCACCCCACCGAGAGCGTCATCGCCGTCGCCGCCACCAACAACCTGTTCCTCTTCCAGGACAAGTTCTAGCGCCGCCCGACGCCAGCCCGGGACCAGGTACTGACGATACATGTATAAGAGTCTGCATTCCTGCAACTATAATATAGCAACAACAAGACCCTGCGCACCGCGTGGCACCCCGGGATATAATATTATAATAACTCTCACACCGATTTCTGTGACGGTGGCCGGTTGGAATAAAACCAGGCCAGTGAAATTTTGTAGTGCCGAAATGTGCAGGAGCACTCTATATTCCTTTATTCTTATAACCCAGTGGGACGAACCGCTGACACGACTGGCGAGATATGAGGCGCAGGACTGACTTTTTGCATGCCCATCCAACGCATGGATCATCTTACTTGTAAGACAATCAGATATTATACTGCGCAAACGCCGTTCACTTCGTAATAAAATAAATACTGAGTCTGTGACCTTTTAGTTTCGTAGAGATAACTGTATTTTTGTAAATAACTATTACTTTTTAGTTTTTGGTAATGATTCTTTGGATTGGTAATATTCAATAATATCTTTTTTTTTATTTCCAGCAGTTCGAGGTGTGTGCGCCGACGTCGCTGATGAGATTAGTTAGGTTTACACAACTATTGTACTCCCGGCATGTCGCAGTTGCCATAGTAACCAGCTTCTAATACTTCAACATCAGCCCTCGCTTCAATTGGCAGTGCCGTTCCGAAAAGCGATTTAAAAAGTTGAAAACTTTGACACTTCAATTGTTTAAAAAGTTGAAATGTCAATTTTGACATCTGATCTTTTTTAATTGTGTCGATAATCCGAGATGGGTTAATACTTATACTGAAAATGTGAACCTATTGCATAAAACTACAGCAGAACTCATACTATGGCAAGATAATTCGAAACTTCAAATACTAAAATAGTAAACAAACTGAAAACCGGTAATTTTGAATGTAGACTATGGACTGAATTTAAATAATTAAAAACACATGGTAACATCTCGTTTCGAATAATCGAATTATTCAAAATATAAAACATGAATCACAAATTATAATTCATATAATATTGTAAGACATGCCGGTGTAGAGAATATAGATGGAGCCTCTGTACATAAGTACTCTTAACACGTAGACTGTGTAGGTACTAGACGTGACAAAGTCGAGCGACACGACAAAAAAAAAGAGCGACGCGATACATAATAATTTGTTGACTATACTACTGATGTAAAGGACATACACACGTTTTCCGTATTCGGAAATCCGAATGTATGGAATCAGTAGAAAGTATGCACACGTCCGTTTTGTCCGTACGGGACGAATTCCGCACGTACGTTTCGTCCGCGCGTGAAGAAAGACTTGTGCGCTAGACTCACGGAATTCCAAATCGAAATTCTGCATTAGGAAAACGAAAACGGTAAACGTGTATGCGGCCAGCCTATCGCGGTTGTAAAACAGGCGATATGTCTGTATGTTTGAACCATAAAGTTAATATACCTAGCGGAATAGAGAAACAAAGGCCTGAGCAAGAGAGATGTCACTATCAGTGACACTGCGTGGTAAAAAGAGACGTGTGACAGCAGCACTCTTTTTTTTTACGTCCAGTCGGCACGTGCCGTAAATAGCCTTTTTTGCGCCCTGTGCGAGCTTATATGACTGCTCCCTTGTTTTTTAACTGACTTTCAAAAAGGAGAAGGTTACTACATTGGAAAACAACTCTGGGGCGCAGCGGGAAGTACTTATCGGAAGCAATTCGAAAAAATAAGAGTCTACCTGGCCATTTTTGCGCCCCCCCAGAGTCTACGCCCTGTGCCTGGGCACCGGTGGCACCGCCCTATTTACGGCGCTGGTGCCGCACGTTGACAATTTAATTTCATAGAAATCATGTTCAATCATGCTTGTAAAGTGTATACGTACCTACACATATTTTTACACACAGATGTAAACCAATTTCGGTTACGTTTGACAGCTCGAGATTGTTGCTCTATTCCGCTAGGTATATTAACTTTATGGTACAAACAGAAGTGCTATTCTGTTGCGAGTTGCAACGCATCGCACGCAACTTTGTTTTATGTCTAGTATCTATTCTTTTCTCTATTCAGATTCGAAATAATCGAAACATAAACAAATCGTTTTCAATTTTACTTAAATTAATGCGTCATTTACTAAATAAGTGACATTTAAATTGGGAGTATAATAATGCTAAAAAACACTGAATACAGACTATTAGATGTATAAAAATCGCTTGACATGCTTTCCCCCCCTTAGAGAATATTTGTTTACGTTTCAATTACTTTGTATCTGAATAGAGAATACAGTCCAAGCGTGGTGTAGAGTAAAATTCCACCGTTATAATGTTTTGATTCACACAGTAAGAGAAAAGCAGCGCGCGGGCGACTAAATTGTCTATCGGCATTGGAATATCGCCTTTAGCGCTTTTAAAATAGAGTCTACTGAACAAAACATTGTCGTTTTATCTTAGTTAAGTTACGTTTTGCGGGGATTTAGACTTTTATTCTGTGTGCGATTGAGTCGATATTAGAATGACGATGGAGAATTTTTTTTTCTAATAGAAGAAGTTCTAATAGAAATGAATAGCTATAAAGAACAAAATATTATTAGAATATTGTACAGTGCTCCCAAAGTGATAATGTGCATAGAAATTTTCGTAATTTTTCGGCAGCGATCGTATTTCCCGAGCGTCGGAAGACGTCGCTGCAAGCGCTGTTTTAAACTTAACTATAAGAGAAACAGCGCTTTGCACCGACGTAGAGGCGCCTGACGTTGCTTGGACGTTACCATGGTAACGCCGCGATGGCTTCCCGGTGAGTTAGCGATAGCGGATAGCCACCGGCTATATGTTATTTACTTCTATTTCCTTTGAACAAGGTGCAAAATGCAAGTTTCATAGATTCGGGTGTTTCCGTGAATATGCAATTAGCGAAGATTTCCATGCGCATTATTAATTTGGGAGTACTGTATATTGTTTTAAAATGCAGATTGTTCACACTTTTGTATTATATTATGCCATCGTGGTAACGGTTTAGAAAGAGTAATAAAATAACTAAATTAAAGACAGAGATCCTACAGTAAAAAAACTAAAATAAAATTACTGTGTGAATCGAATATAGCATACGTAATAGCTACTAGGTTCGTTTTGTTTTCGGCCCGTGCCTTGCATCCAGTGTTAAGTAGTTCGTTCATTATTTATTTTGTATTTTTTTTATTTGTGATCAGTTTTGTTAAGTTAGTTAGGTCACGATTCTGCCCTCGGCGGTGTGTAAATGGAGGTTTTTAACACTTTTCTACAGTATTCTTTTGCTTAAAGAGCACAGACTAAAAAAACTTAATTTTGTTCGAATTTCGAAATTGTCGTTAACTTTTCTGTCAGGATTATTTCAAATTATGTTCCATTTTTTATTTTAAAATATATATGCTGTGTATAACAAATATTATAATATGCTGAGAATTAACTAGAAACATGCTCTTGAAACTGTGTTAAGAGTAACTTCGTTCTGATTTAATAAAAAGCCAAAAAACTGACTAAACTATATTTCCGTGTAGCGCGATGATGAATAAGTGATATTTAAATTGGGGATAAAAGCTGAGCGAGTATATTTACCACCAGCATGTCAAAGCTTTCTGTCACTTGATTTTTCAAACGAAATAGAAAAAGGCAGCTACAGGTCAGTTAACTAAAGCTGGCACGTTCGCAGTACTCACCCTTATGCAATTTCACTATATAGTATGTTTAAAAATAAATGTTTTTTTAGGTAGACTAGAGTTAGTTTTTAATAAAATGGGTGCGTTGTAGATAAATAAAAACATTGTACACTATTTCACGAGATTGTCCCGTTACAGTTTTGCCGGAACTAATTCTTTCCGAAGACATTTTATTCTAACCTCCAAATAGGTAAATAATCGCACGCGCTGCGCGCCGATCACACGCGACTGACTTGTAACATCACGTTGTATTTATAAACAGTAGCAAAAGAGAGCTCATAAGATAGACCGCGCGCGAGAGAGACGGGCAGACTTTTCATGATGCGTATGCAGTACGATGTTACGCCGCGCGCTTATTCACAGACACTACACAAGCGCAATGTGTAAAGGAGTGAGCACACTGAGACGAGCCATGCCGGGGTCAGCGTGCCGGGGCTCATCGCTAAAATCCGCCTCCATACAATTTGTATGGAAGCGGAAATCCGCTGCGCCCCGACACAGTGTGCGATACGCGCATCCGCTTCCATACAAATTATATGGAAGCGGATTTTTGCGATGAGCCCCGGCACGGCCCGTCTCAGTGTGCTCACTCCTTTAATGTGTTGATCGTGCCAGCTTTAGTTAACTAACCTATACATTGAATAGCTACTTATCAGATTCGAATGCAATGGGATTTAGAACGACGTTTTAGAATGGATTTCAAATCTTAAATTCTAAGTTATGGGTTTAAATTGAATCAGAAAGGAGTAAAGTATATAGTGTGTTGGGAATTGCACTGTGATGGCGTCAAATGTATATTGTATATGTTTAGGGGTGGCTGTGAATCGTGCTTAGTGTTGCGAGGGCAGAATACTTTGTTGTGGGGTACACGGAGATATATTTGATAGTTGATTCGGTAATCGCGCGGGAACCGTACACTTTTCCTGGACAAAAAGTATCCTATGTCGTCTCACTGGATTCACATTGTCTCAATACCGAATTTCACTTAATGGTTAAGTAGCTTTGCTCGGTATTCGATAAAACACGAATAAAATGACATTTTCTAAAAATGATTCCTAGCCAGATCGATTTATCGCCCCCGAAACCCACTATATACCTACTAAATTTCATGAAAATCGTTGGAGCCGATCCTGAGATTCCAATTATATATATACAAGAATTGCTCGTTTAAAGATATAAGATTTATACTAGCACAGAGTCGAAGCACATCGAAGCGAGTTATTAAAACTGAACAACAAATTCAACCTTAACTCCAAAGCGTTAAAGCACTTTATTACTTCTAAGAATTTAAAAAGGCGCGCGAATTCACGTCAATGCGCCTGACCATCGCTGATTCACAGAAGTAATGTATGCGTTACGCTCTGGAGTTAAGGTTGAATATTCTGTGTTCGGTTTTTGGGAATTCGATTCGCTTCGACTCTGCGCTATTATAAATATGATTGAAATATGAAATTATAAACTTGATTCAAATATGAAATGATAATATAGCGCTGGAATCCAGTAAGATTGGCGCCTGTCATTGTAGCCCTTATGTAATGCATAAGAAAATGTAGCGACATTTTCTTTAGTCATATTGCGATGATGATCACGTAATAACTTCTCATAATATTTGTTTATAAATTATGTTCTGTCGAATGTATCTCTGTAGACCCTTTGCTAGGTTGGGGATCATGTAATCATACTGGAGTGAAGTTTTTCGCCTTGGCATACTTGTTCAAATGTGTAGGAACTCTTCAGTATGATTTTAAGTTCTTCATCATAAGAAAATGGACAAAAATATATTAGCAAGACTTGTACGCTCGGTAAAAGATTTTGATGTGGCACATTTAGTTTGTTTCACAGGTGCAAAACGAATGATCAAACTTATTATATCAATTTGTAGGTACTTTGAAAAATTTTTGACCTACCCTCTTGAAGTATGGTTTTGTGTCATTCGCTCTGTAGCCGTGGAATGGAGCGCACGTACATTTTGTTATAAATAATGTGGTGAATCAATTTGTAAATACGCGAACGAACGGAGGCCTGATTATAAATATAGATTATGTCACAACACTCTTGTACAGAGTTATGTAAAGCTTGAAATTATGTTCTGTAGTATTAAGGGGCGTGAGCGAAAGAGAGGTACTCGATGCTCTGTACGTCTCTTTCGCACAACGTGTAAGTGCACCGTGGTCTTCAAAATGAGTTCATGTAACTGCTTATTTTGAAGTTCAGGGACAGAAAATGGTCGATGATTTTTAACTACCCGCAATCGTTAGTAAATTATACGACTGTTTCTATCCCCTACGGTGCGGCGGATTGAGACAAAATGCCTAGGAAATTTTAAATTTGTAAGGCACTTCCATTGCTTGTGAATATCAGACTTGTTTTAACGTTGATCAGTTGTATAGTTTTGAGGTTAGTTTGTGTTTTGTACGGGGGCGGAGTCTACTGGCTCGCGATTGAGTTGTATGGGACTTAGGTAGGACGTCAAAAATGTTTAACTACATAATGTTGAACTATCGTCAAAAATAACAGACAAAATTTGATGAACCATTCAGATAACGAAGGTTCTAAAGATTGGGGGTAGTTGAGAATTTTTTTGACGCGTCTGAAACCGCACAACTCGATCAGCGATCGTTGCGTTTAGACGTAAGCAAAAAGATACGCTGTCCGCTAATATTGGCCGATAGATCAATTAGTGATAAATGTGTGATATTTATCGTGAAAAATATTGCCTTCGCCGCTTTGAAAGCAAAAGTCGGCCCCGCCCCGCGCTGTAAAAACGATTTTGTGTAGAATAAGCGAGTGCGAGCGAAAGGGACGCGTGATAGATGTAAGTTTAGGTCATAGTTAGGCGAACTGTGAAAGCAATCAGTTTTTTTTCTTTCCTGCGTCGAGGGATCAACGTGTTTTGTGATATGCGGGCTGCGAACCTCGAGTGGGCGGTTGTTGACAACGAACTAGTTTGGCGCGCGCGCCGTCGACTCCTGTCACTGGCTGTCAAACGTCAGTGTCAATGTCAAATATACTTTTTTATAGTAACGAGAATATCATTATATCACCTAACCTATTCGACGGAGAGCTGGCGACCAAATCGGTCATGTGGCTTCAGCTGTATTAAAACTCCGTTAGCTACTTCCCTGAACAACATCTGCTAATCAGCGTGCTGGCAGGCCGTGGGCGGTGGTGGGTGTACTGGGGTGGGGAAAAAATGGAAAAAATGTAAGTTCAGCGACTTAATTTTTCTCCAAACAGTTGCTCTGTACTTCCTGTGCACCCAGATTTTTTTTTAATTCGATCGGGTGGTGGGAAGGGGTTGCCAGCTTTATTATTATAATTAACGCTGGGAACCCCTTCCCACCACCCGATCTATTTAAAAATTAAAGTCGCTGAACCTCAATTTTTTCCCCACCGTACTATACACGGTACACCGTACACCCACCGCCTAAGGCCTGCCAGCACGAAGATTATCAGAAAAGGTCGTTCAGGGAAGCAGCTAACGGAGTTCTAATATAGCTGAAGCCACATGACCGATGTGGTCGTCAGCTCTTAGTCGATGTTAAATTACAGCCGGTCGAATGACTAGGAGCGAACACGATAAGCTCTTTAAAAAAATTAAAATACATATCGGATTCTAAATTTGAAAAATCGGATGTGATATCGTGAGTTGCCAGTACTTATTTTTGTTTTGGAAAATGAAATGCATCGTGTATGTGTTATTTATTTTAGTGGAATAGTGTGGATGTGCCATGCGGACGGCGCGCCGCGGGGTGATGTTGTTGAATCTTGAAAAAAAATTTTTATTTTATTTCCTATAATAAAAATTTTTATATCCAATGTTTTGTTTTTTTTCTACCACACATTAGTAAACCTGTTTAGACGTTATTTTAAAAATCGTAAGTAAAAGATTAAAGTTGGTTAATTCATAATGCCCAATGTCTAATATTAGAATAAGAATACTGCATGTATTCTTATTCTAATATTGTAATTTAATATGTTTACGTACAGCTGTAGTAACTTTTATAAAAGGAAACAAAACAATACGGTACTGTAAAATGTTTTATTGTTATAATGCTACCAAATCACATAATTTATCACAATAACCATGTTAAATTCGGTAATCTTATTACCATTGTACAAAAGTTTACAAACTATAATATTTACAAAAGATCTTCTACACTACCCTAAAAACTTTAAAAAATAAAATGGAAAAGTTACCAGTTACAAATAATAATTTCAAATTAAATTCCTCTTTCAACACCAATAATTTAAAAATAAAGTATGTACTGGAAATTCTCTTTACAGTTTCTATGACTAAAACTAATAATTACTGTTACGTTAGTAACATAGAATATCATTGATTACTAACTAAACTGGGCTAATTTTCAGCTACGTATCTTGAGCATGTTCAATTTTTCTAAGTCTACATTTATATTTCACTTTGTATTACACAGTTTGTAGTAGATAATATAAGTACTATACCTACTAATATATAAATAAATAAATACAATAATAAATTTAAAATTATAATTTTTACCTGTTATAAAATTGCCAATAAAAATGTTATTTGTAATTTTCCTTTGAATTTTGTTACAAAAAATGCTTTAGAGGAGCGAGGCCTTGCAACTTATCACTAGGATCATAAAAAATATTTCAAATTTTACTCTACCATTATCTGAAAATTTCTACCAAATCTACCGTCCGGGTAGAATTACAATTATTATTACACCTATAAGAGAGCTCACCATAGCAGTCTTACTTCGGCATAATTTATATAAAACTTACAAAACAGTTTGTACAGATAATAATAGCTAAATTGCTCTCGGTAATATACCTTTGCCTACAACAAATACTTTTTTAAAACCACAAGTATAATGTAAATTGGTTAACTCATAATATTATTATGAATTTTGATGCATACATTTTATCACTTAGATATACTAATTTAATTCATTCTTCCACACTTTCATTGATCATTTTCAATTCCACCAAACAAAGTCACAAAACACACTTATTTCTACAACTGGCAACACTGACCAACTATACTGACCCCGCATTCCATTTGATGTTAAAAACGATCAAAACGCTCAAAATAGGAGGCATTTTGATCGTTTTTAACATCAAATGGAACTTGGGGTGAGAGAAATATTTTTTCTTTCTTTCTACAACTGGCAAATACCAACTAATAATATTCTACTAGGTATATTATTACCACTACGTTTTCCTCAACTTGAGCTTGAGTAAACACATACCAAGCATGATGAATATCCAAAGGGCCGTCACAAGAAGACCGTAGTAGACCTCAGGGCTGGTGAGAGTGGAGCCCTTAGTCATGACGTCACGAAGGGATCGCGCAGGGATTGTGAAGGGCAGGCACTGAGCGAACACTTGGAGAGCGTAGGGCATGCCCTCTAGTGGCCAGAGGATACCTGGAATTGGGAAGATGCTTATGTAATAGAGAGCAAACGCGTTACCTAATGGAAATCGTAGCCTATGGACCTATGAAGAGTTCAAGTACGCCGGCCGTTTTAGAGAGTTTTTTTTTGGAAAATATAGGGGCAAACGAGCAAACGGGTCACCTGATGAAAAGCAACAACCGACCATGGACACTCGCAATATTAGAAGAGCTGCAGGTGCGTTGCCGGCCTTAATGGGAATAAGCTCTTCTTAAAGGTTTACAGGTAATCCATCAAATGGCGGCGGTTAATTTCAGCATAATATGACAAAATGCAGGGTGCAATTAAACCTTCCTGTCGATTTTTTTCCAGGGCTTAGGTATCATCAGGAGAGTCCATTTAACAAAAAAAAAATGGGTGTTATTTTTTTTTCAATGACTTATTTTATCCTATTTAAAATCTTTGCAGAACGGTGACTCGCGGCGCGGGGGAATGAGCGGGGGTGACGCGGGGGGAGGCGCGCGCGCGACGTCAGGTCACGCGCGGCCGGCGCATGGTGTCCATTATTTGTAGTGTTTTTTAGGATAACTTTCGGAAGCTTTTTCTCAACATTTTAGTACTGAGTGATTATAAAAGAAAAAATACGTGTATTTTTATTTTTAACAAGGATCAATATATCAAAATTTGGCAGGAATTGCACCCGGTATTTGTTACATTGTGATCTATGCGTTGACACTTGACTACACTAGCGTTAGGGCTATTAGTAGAAACCTCTGAACTCACCACACAGCAATATCATCGGGTAGAAACTGCCAGTCGCCGTGAAGAATGACAGCGTGTAGCTACCACAGTAGACAGACAGGAGGAACCCGAAGCACATCCCACCCAGACCCTGGGTGAAGAGCAGCAGCCCGCAGAGAGCCAGGGAGCCCTGCGACGGCAGACTGAAGGCGCCATACGCTAGGCCTACTGTTTCTATTGTCTGAAGGGAAATGTCTATTGTAAGAAGAGTTTCATCTTTTGTACGTATAGCGCACTTGCAGCAGTTGCAGCTAGGTCGCAGCGGCCAGGTCGCGGCGGCCATCGAGATAGATACGGGATACCTTAGTATGAAACCGGCATAACCACGCGGCCAGCGGCCACACCTCTCTCGATGGCCGCCGCGAACTGGCCGCTGCGGCCTAGCCGCAAGTGCGCTATTGGGCTTAGGGTTACTGTAGAAGAGAGTGGTTGAATATAGTAGCTTTAGGTTGTTAGCCTATTCTTGTCTACTTGTTTTAATACTTGCAGTCTACTTACGGTGTACTCCTCTACTCACGGTCTTCTTGCGGTCTACTCATGGTCTACTCCAGGTCTACTTATCTACTGTCACCACATCGTCTATTCACGGTCTCTTCGCGGTCTACTCTGGTCATGGTCTACTTGAGGACTGCGGTCTACTCATCTACTAACATTCTACTCGTCTACTCACAGTCTACTCGTCTACTAATTGGCTACTCATGGTCTACTCGCGGTCTACTCACCTGTATGGCCAGCACGACGGTCTGTATCCCGACGTGCACGTACAGCATCTCGTGCGCCCGCACGCCGGCGACGGCCGACCGCTCCCAGACGCCCTCCAGCCGGTCGGAGATCATCAGAGTCGAGGTGATGAGCGTTGGCATGAAGTAGATTAACCTGGAAAGATCGTTATGGGATGAGCCCATCTTTCATATCTGTGGCCTTCATTTCGGCGGTTTGGGGGGGCCCCCCGCCGGGGTATTGGGCCTCCCCGGGGGCGGAGGGTTGCGCCCAAGTCATCAATCATGTCTGTGGCCTAGTGGGTAGACCTTTGGTTTGCACCAAAGGTGCAGGTTCGATCCCGGGTAGAGGCGTGTGATAAGATATTTTAGATCCCATGTACATAGTGCGGACGCTCGTACGGTGAAGGAAAACATCGATCCAAGCACTCGGATGGTCCCAGACGTATTGACCAGTTCATTCCTTTGGACTAGGCCGACTATGTTGCGAGAATGCCGTACGTGCTCGGGCAACCATATGGAAATTTGAACATCTTGGGCCATGCCCTACAGCATTTAAAGAGTGATGTTCTGATAAACGGATATATTATGTTTACAAGAGATGTGAATATTATAGGTACAGTGTACACTCACGTTATAAGTATCCCAGGCGCCATGTAGTCGAGCAGCTGCGCGTCCATGATGCCGTATATTGGCGTCTCGAAGTGAACCGGCATCTAAAGGTTCAGAGAAGCAGGCGATCAGTTAAGGTCAATGTCATCAGGTCTAGGAGAAAGAACCTAGAAGCTAGAACCAAAGGGTTCGCTAAACTAGCTATCGTCAATCCCACTGAGTTATAAGAGGAAAGGAAGGGAGATTGCTCTTGTGTACCGCGAATACACTTGGGTAATAAAAAAAATCTCCTGAGTCCTGCGTAACTGGTCTGTTTCTTAAATTGGCCACCGTCACCGAAACTGGTGTAGGGGTATAATTTATTATATTAATTTTTTGTTGCGCCGAGAAAATGCTTTTAAGCATTTTGCGGGGGATAGGAGGTCCTATCCGCAAGTACGTGAGTTCTGCTGCGTCCAAAGATGGTGGTGGATGCAGCCCCTCCCCACTCAAAACTCGGCCAGCCTCCAGGTCCCTAGGCGGGATGCGGGATCGCTTGAGCCTACATCTAACTATTATATTACCTGGACCAGATGTTCGTGTTTCCCGCAGGCGAGCATGGAGCGCCTGGCGAACTCCTCGTACGTCTTGTACAGCTGCGTCTTCAGGAACTGAGAGATCTGCTGGTCTGGAATCGGGATTTTGTGATTTTATTATCTTTCTTTATTTAGGGCTCCCACACATAACTGCGAATTCGCGTCGCATCGCAAATATATGCGACAAAATTCATAGTAAGATGGGAATTGGCCCACAACGCATTCCTATGAAGATTTTGGTGTTTCTCGACAGGACCACTAATATTTTATTACAAGTTTTCAAGACATCGTGTCCCTGGCCCATGTGTTCCAGCTATACATAAATTAAATTCCTACACAGTGGTACCTATGATCGAGGAAACTGATTCCTAGGCAGTTGACAGACCAACGTCATTTGGTCGGATCATGTCAATTCAATGTTAATTGTGATCTGTCGGCTGGGATTGACGTAACGCGACCAAACTACGTAGCTTAAATCCCCCATCTGCCTAGCAATCAACTTCTCTGATAGTAATTACCTACGTCCATACATGATAGGCTTGTTCCACTTTGATTAGTGCAGGTGCGAGTGCTAAGTATTGTGTTAAGTAATTAGTCAAAACACGTGTGGACAGCAACTGATTAGTACAAGCGATAAGTAAACAGTCTTTTCGCACTAAACAAAGCAAATAGAACCGTGTTCTATTTTTTGCGAGTAGCCCCGTCCCGCGCGCCTCCCTTTCCCCTGCACTCGCAGCATGCCTGCAACTAAACTCGTTGAGACACGTTTGTTTAGTGTTAAGTGTTTAGCGTATTCACGCATTGAAAACCGTCAACCGTTGTTTAGTTGCGCAGCAACAAAACTATATTGGACAGGTATTCCCACGAGCACTATAAACACTAAGCACTCGCAAAAAATATTAAACCCTAAACATTCGCACCTGCACTAATCAAAGTGGAAACAAGCCGTAAGCTCCAGCTACCTGTAAAGTCAATCCAGATGCTGATGGTGCTGTCATCCACCACATCATCCTCCACCCGACCTTCGGCGACCCTCATGGCGAGAGACGAGCTGAAGTTCCGCGGGAAGTGGACGGCGCCGTAGATCTTGCGTTTGGCGACCGCGTTCTTGGCTTCCGCGGTAGTATTGTAGGGTATCTGGAAGGAACATTGTAATGTTTTGCTTAAAATTAATGGATCTTCTGAGCATATTAATATGATTAGCTTTAAATGTTAGGAAAAATAACTCTGGAAGGAACTGTCGCCAGAAGTATTTCCGGAGCAAAAGAACTGCAAACCTTCAAGAAGAGAGCGTATTCATTCTTATAAGGCCGGCAGCGTATCTGCAACACTTCTGATGTTGCGAGCATCCATGGGTGAGGGTAACGTGAACCCCAGCTGGTCCCAGCAGAGCCGGTACTCACCGCCAGCTGGGCCCAGCAGAGCTGGTATACACCACCAGCTGGTCCCAGCAGAGCCAGTACTCAACGCTAGCTGGTACCAGCAGAGCCGGTACTTACCGCCAGCTGGTCCCAGCAGAGCCGGTAGTCACCGCCAGCTGGACCCAGCAGAGCCGGTACTCACCGCCAGCTGGTCCCAGTAGAGCTGGTACTCAACGCCAGCTGGTCCCAGCAGAGCCGGTACTCACCGCCAGCAGGTTCCGCTTCTCCATCTCTTCGAGGAACCAGCAGCTCAGCAGGTGCGTGTCGCATGACCACTCCGACGGCACCACGTACGCCGCGCTCTTGTTGGCGCAGATGTCATAACCCACTGAAATAAAAAAGAATGGCTGTTTAGGTAGATCTGGTCAAGGTCAACCACTCGCTTGGTCGTATTTTACTCCTTGTTCAAGCTTAACCAAATCGCTGGGCATGTGAGTTCATGTGAATTCCCTTTATTTCATTTGTATATTTTGAGCACAATAAAGCATATATTCATTCATTCATCAGCCCGCTCAGTGCTGGAAAATTTGGATTTATTTACTTTGTCAAAAGTTGTAAGCAACTTCCAGTGATTCAACCGGTTCATTTTGTATTCCTAACAATAATTATTGCTATTATTAGATTTAGGGCCTGTTTCACCACTTCCTGATAAGTGCTGGATGGAAAACAATAAACATTATTAACTCACCTGGTGTCAGCGCCGCCTCCTCATTGACAACCGCGAGGTCGAGGTCCCGAGGGTCGTGTCCCACCGCCATGAATAGACACACCACCTCCACGAACGGGAACAACAGCGAGAAGATCAGACCACTAGAAGGATAGAAAAAACATAGAGGGAACCAAAAAAAAAAAAAAGAGTTTAGGGATATGCCAAACCTTTTTGTAATTTTGTGAAGGAGGCCTGAAAAGTCGGAGAAAGACAGAAACAGCAAAGGAAGATTATAAACAAGGGATTAGGTGGAAGAGGAGAAATCTCCTCTTCCACCTAAAAACTCCTGGGGGTCCCACAGTGGTCTATTGGGGGTCCCACAGTGGTCTATATTAGGACGCTTCCTGTTTCTTATTTATACTCGTATAAATGACCTGCCATTCTTAATTAAAGATAAACATGGGATAGTATTATTTTATATAGCTGATTATTATTATAGCTGATGATACATTTCTTACATTCAATATCAAACGGCTTAATGCGTGTTATGACGAAGTAAATAATGCTCTCTCAAAGATTGTACATTGGTTTAGCGTTAATAATCTTTTACTTAATAGTAAAAAAACAAAATGTATTAAATTCAAAATGCCCAATGTAAGGCAAACGGAAACCAATGTGCTTTAAAATGGTGATGTTATGGAGCTAGTGGATACAGCTGTATTTTTAGGTATTACACTAAACTCCAAGCTTCAGTGGGGCCCTCATATTGCTGGGTTGGCCGAAAGACTCAGTTCAGCAGCATATGCAGTAAGTAAGATTAGACAATTTTCAGATGAAACAACAGCACGTTTAGTGTATTTTAAACTGGAATCTTAACTGTTGCTTCTCAATATGTCCTATCAAATGTATTATATGTTAAAAAGAATATATATCAGTTCACGAAAAAATGTGATACCCATGGGAGAAATACTCGTAATAAACATAAGCTTGAAATTCCGGTGACTAGACTTACTAAAGTCAAAAATTCTTTTAAAGGTTAATGTATACGCCTTTATAATAAGATCCCAGAAATCGTTCAAAATCTCTCAATTAATAGATTTAAAAAAGTTGTTAAAGAACATTTGTGTACCAAAGCGTACTATAAAGTTACTGATTTCATGAATGATAGTACACCATGGAAATAAGGTCGCCCCCTGCAGAGCTGTTTCTAATATAATATTATGTATAATAATTGTACACTCGTTGTATTTTATTTAGTCATAATGACACTGTTATTTTATAATATAGGTATTTTTTGTAATTTTCCATCTTTTTAGAAAAAGATAGCCCCGTGCGAGTTTCTTTCGCCGGTTCTTCTCGCCGGGTTAGTTCCCGAACCGGTGGTAGGCATCTGTGTAGCCCCGACGTTCAGAGAATACTTGAAAAAATTTATTCTGAATAAAAAATGTTGAGTTTGAGTTGGCTATTAGCTGATAAGATGTCAGTTTGTTTGATAACATGTTGGTAGTCGCAAATTAAATTGAAACCGGGTGCCAAACTGACTTTACTTGTCCATCCGACGCATGGATCATCTTATCAATCAAATTGCACGCGCAAAAACAAAGCACTCAGATGTCCAAGTTTTCTACCGCAGGAATCGAACCCAGGTTCGAAGCCCACGACCTTCAAGTCGAGATTCATGTATACCAGGGGTTCCCAAACTTATTTTGCCCACTTTGAGAACAAATTAATATTATATTTCAATTTAAAATGCATCATGAAATAAATCACCCCCCAAGCCTCTACACAAACAACCCCATTATTTTTCTGGGTCCCACACTGCCCCCTAGGGCCGTTATATCCTCACCCTGGATGCCGTCCGAACTGCTGTATGCTCTTGATGAATGTGGCGTTATATCTGCCCGAGGATTTGCTGCGGAGCACCGGCTTCTCCTTGGGCGTGAGGACCTGGGATGGAAGGAATCTGGATTATGTTATAAGGAACTGCCATCTAATTTTGAACAATAGGGGCCTTTTCTCTCATGATCTCGAGTATAAAATATAGAGTACGGATTATCTGACAGGTATTCCATACTATATATCTGTCAGATAAGTTGTTAATATCCGACACTTATCAGGAAATGGTGAAACAGCCCCTTAGTGCAGGATGTAAAGTCGCTTAGTTGTTACGTTTTGAAGTTTAATTTATCATCTATTTTTTTCTTTGCTTGTTTGATGGCGTATGATGAACGACCCAAGTGTCCTATTGACTGGCCAATATTTGTAGATGGCTATGGCATAATAATTTATGCCGCAGCCATCTACAAAAGTCTAAGTATATGACTAGATGACGCCCGCAACTCCGTTGCATCAAAAATGATTTAAGTGTCCTATGTCCTTTCCCGGGACTTAACTTATCTCCATACTTAATTTCAGCAAAACCGGTTAAGCGGTTTGGACTTTGGGCATGATGAGTTAATATCCGACAGACAAACAGACAGACAGTCTGACATACAGACACATTATAATATTAGTATGGATTAAGATTCACTCACATCAGTGCTAGTGCTAGTGAGACCGTTGAGAGTGTCCTGTGACTGGTACTGAAGCGGTAGGGTCGGTGTCTCTTTTGGTAGCGCCGCTAAAAACATAGAAAATGATTGAAATATTGGCTGCACTCAAATGAATTTAGAAATGGTTTAACTTAGGTTGGGTTGCACCAACTAACTTTAACTGTAACTTTAACTACAATGCAAAATGTCAAATCTTTGGTTAAAGTTAAAAATGGACGCCATCAAGACGCCATATTTAACCATAACCATGAAGCTCGACAACGCACGTGGCGAAAAAAGGAACTAACGCTGTCATCATACAAAAACGCCATTTTTGACAGTTCTCCTTTACCAGCAGCGCCCCCGCCCACGTTCATTTATAACCTTGTTGGACCAGCTGTCATCTGTCAATTTCTCCGGTCAAAGTTAAGGTTAAAGTTTTAAAATTTAAAATTCTGTACTTAGAGCAACATTTCATAGCAATACTTTCCATTCTGATTCTTGGCACGTTTAGAATTCCGTATCAGTTTTTAAGTAATTTTTTTATCATCAAATTAAAGTTAAAATACATAATATTAGCATGTTAGCAATCCAAACAACTGTCGATTATTAAACGTTAATGGTCAATGTTTGACAGAGCAACAAACTTGATATCAAATATTGACTGCTCCATTCGTTCCTCAAATATGTGTTTGAGGCACGTGGTCACAACGAACCACTGACCTCCAAAATACAAATGGATGTCAGTGCAACGTACTGATCCTAATAATAATAATACCCCCCACACCGATTTCGGTGACGGTGGCCGGTTTCATTGAAACCAGGCCAGCTACGCAGGAGTAATTTTATAGTACCCAAGTGTGTACGCAGTACGCAAGAGCACTCTCTATTCCTTTACTCTCATATAACCCAGTGGGACGGAAGACCGACACGACCGGCGAGACATCAGGCGCAGGACCGACTTTTTACATGCCCATCAGACGCATGGATCATCTTACTTGTCAGACAATCAGGTGATCAGCCTGCATTGTCCTATCCAAACTTGGAAATAACATGTTTCCAACGCGGCAATCGAACCCACGACCTCCGAGTCAAGAGTCGCGCTCTGTACCACTAGACCACGGAGGCTGATCCTAATAAGTAGACCTTCAGCGACCACTCATGACGTCAGCACACTAGTTTATATTTCGGAGAACAATCTTATTTCATCATCATCCAAAATTTTGTATCTGTTTCATTTAATAATATTATACTTTTATTTACAGTGAAATTTTATAGTTAACCACGCGTCCAAAGAGCCTTGTTTCATGTAGAGCATTAAAATTGTTTTCACTTATTTATTTATTTATTTCGGACCAAAAACAGTTTTGCAATTATTACAACATTTAGTTTGGACATTTAAAATACAAGCTTCATGCAATTAAACTAATCACAATTAAGTATTGGTCACAGCATGCAATTAACATTATACAGTAAATACAATTTAAAATTAAAATAAGTTATATAAAATTAAAGATAAAAAAGCTTAAGAACTAAAATACAGATTTGAAATAAAATAATAAAAAATAACAATTAAAATATAAACTTAAAATTACTTATAATGATTCAACTCAAAAAATTACTTATAAATATTCAAATAATTCAAATTACGACCTCTGTGGCTCAATGGTTGAGTGTGTGGCAGCTCTAGCCGGGGGTAGTGAGTTCGAATCCCGCTGACGAAACAAGAAGTTTTCAATGTTCCCCGGTTTGGATGTGTATTAAATATGACGTATATAATATAAAAAAAAATCTTAAACACAAGGCTTAAGGTTTAAGACTTTATTTCTCACAAAATACAAATTAATAATTATTATACAGTGCGAGAAACACGTGTTACAAAAAAATATATAAAAGATGTTAGTGTAAACACCGTTATCCTCGAAACCATCAAATGAGCCCGTCAAAATGAATAACTTTTTCTACGAGAACAATGCTGGGAACTCAAAAAAATCCGTCTTCATACCCATACAAATTGCCGATCGATATGAAGACGGCATTTTTTTGAGTTCCCAGCATTGTTCTCATCATAGACTTATTTATATACTGTCGGTTCTCATAGAAAAAGTAGTTCATTTTGACGGGCTCATTTAATGGTTTCAAGGATAACGGTGTTTACACCAACACACTATAGTAAAAGAACACACAGACACTGCATACAGGGTGCAATTAAACCTTCCTACCAAATTAGGAGAGTCCATTAAACCAAAATAAATTGGGTGTTATTTTTGTTAATAACATATTTTATCCCGTTTAAAATTGTTGCAGAACGGTCACTCGCGGTGCGGGGGAACGAGCGGGGGCGAGGAGCGCGCGCGGGGGCACGTTACGCGCGGGCAACGCGTCGTGTTCATTAATTGTAGTGTTTTGTAGGATAACTTTCGGAAGCTATTTCTCAACATTTTTGTACTGAGTTATAAAAGAAAAAATACGTGTATTTTTATTTTTAACAAGGAATATCAAAATTTGGCAGGAAGGTTTAATTGCACACTGTATTATGTAAGTATAGTACTTATAAAATTATTAAATATATTTCCGTTGTCTGGTACGGGGTACCCCACAAGCCACAACACAAGCCTTCAGGTACTTACTTAGCACGTGGCCAGACTGGCCAGGTCCATAGATAATAATATACCACAGAATTTATATTAGTAGTACCAAATTATACTTATAGTTTTTACAATAATATGACGTCATATGAGGCAAAATCATTAAAAATTGTACACCCGAGTTTTTGTTTATTATCACACGGAATTTTTAGTGTTACTAAAATGCATTAATTAATTATACTTTTGCATTTTAATGCAATTATAATTTTGCACCCATTTAAATATTTAATATTCATCGAATATTAAGTATTTGTAAATTTAATTTAACATACAAGTTTTTTTCCTCATTCTACCAACTAGTGTTGTAAGTTGTAACTGAATTGAATTTCTTATCAAACTACAAAGTACAAAATGTGTATATTATTATATAACGTTTCTTTGAATAATCGGCCAAGTGCTAGTCGGACTCGCGCATGAAGGGTTTCGTACCGTTATAGAGAAAAGAATAGGTCAAAAATTGTGTTTTTTGTATGGGAGCCCCCCTTAATTATTTATTTTATTTAAAGTTAAAAAGTGTTCTCTACTACTCCATGCCCCTGACTCGTTTTTTCAAGTTCATTTTCAATGTACTTACAAAAATTTTACCTCTACGATTTTATTATAAGTATGTATAGATTATTATTAATTATTTAAGTAAGTAAACATAATATATTTAAGGCCTTTGTAAAAATTTAAAAAAATCACGTTTGCTGTATGGGAGCCCCCCCTTAAATATTGATATTATTTTCTTTTTAGTATTTGTTATAGCGGCAACAGGTATACACAATCTGTGTAAATTTCAGAAGTCTAGCTATAGCGGTTCTTGAGATACAGCCTGGAGACAGACAGACGGACAGACAGACAGACAGACGGACAGACAGACGGACAGACGGACAGACAACGAAGTAGACTTAGTAATACCGTTTTTACCCTTTGGGTACGGAATCCTAAAAAATGTTTACGCAGCAAAAATTAATCTATTTATACCTACTTGAGTACACAATATTTTCTGAAAATTGAGTTTACAATAATTATAATACGTACCTCTCTTTTACACCTGATTATTCACGGTATTGTAATATACAATTTGTATTTTCTAGTTTTTCACCATTGTATTTGCATGTATTTAAATTCACACACCATCGTTACATTAAAATTGTACAGAATCTTCATTATGACTCAAACCTATCCTTGGACATCATTGTGAATAGAGAGTTATGAATTACGGAAGATTTATTATATTTACATAGCTGGTACAGGGCCGAATTTATATATTTTTATGTGTAGATGCCACTTTCATTTTGCCGCCCCTATGTACGAAATCTACCGCCATCCTAAGACGTTGCCCCTAGGATGTCATAGGACGCTGCCGCGCATAGGCCATGGCCTATACTGTCTATACATATATCCAGAGCTTTGCTGGTATGCTGCCTCATGGCCTCAGGATGTCAGGCGCACCATCCTCCAGCTGAGCTGATGATAATGAGGATATACTCACGTGGCGAGTCGATGGCCCGTCCCTCGTGCTGCCTCATGGCCATCTTGAAGAAGGCCTCCTCGAGGGTGCGGGCGTCGAAGCGACGCAGGATGTCGTCGGGCGCTCCCTCCGCTAGGAGTTGACCGTCGCGGAGTAGACCGATCTGATGAGGAGGAGGAATTGATAAAATGGTCGTTAAGGTCTGTCCTGGCCATAGAGCAAGACTGACAGAACAAAGCAATATTCTCTCTCAGTCGAGAAGAAATAACGCAGCCTTAAGAAATAAGGTTAAAACCAAACGTGGGAGAGCCATGCTTCGGCACGAATGGGCCGGCTCGACCGGAGAAATACCACGTTCTCACGGAAAAACCGGCGTGAAACAGCGCTTGCGCTGTGTTTCGCCGAGTGAGTGAGTTTACCGGAGGCCCAATCCCCTACCCTATTCCCTTCCCTACCCTCCCCTATTACCCTATTCCCTCTTAAAAGGCCGGCAACGCAACTGCAGCTCTTCTGATGCTGCGAGTGTCCATGGACGATGGAAGTTGCTTTCCATCAGGTGACCCGTTTGCTCGTTTGCCCCCTTATTTCATAAAAAAAACGAGCGTAATTTGTGAGTTGTGACTTGTGTGTCGCAGAATTTCGGCTGGCAGAAATTCTGCTGCATTCAGTTTCATACAAACGTCCTGTTTGATTCACACGAGCGTAATTTTGTGAGTCATGATTTGTATGAAAAGATATTTACGCGATGGAAATTCTGCGCTTTTACGACTCACAAAATTACGCTCGTTTGGCTTCACCCTAACTCTTAAGGCTTGGCTTCCACCGGAGTTGCGGAGCCAAGAATGTGGTTTAACTCGTTTTATCCAATAGAATAATTGCTCCGCTGATCAGACAAATTAAGAGATTCTATTTGTTCTCAAGATCACATTCTTTGCAACGTACACGTGGAAACTGGAAACGCAGTCTTAAGGCGGGGATTAATCTCAATCAAAAATGATAACCTTGCACACAACCAAAGACCAAGCGTATACCCATCGCAATAAGATTCATTTTAGCTTAGCATAAAACTATAGGTTCTCGGGCGGATCTTCTCTATTTTTCATGTTTTTTTTAAATATCTTTGGAAATAAATATTAAGAAACAAAATTGTTCGGTTAAAGAATTTTTAATATTGATTTACTAACAATTTATTCAAATAAAATGTACAATTATCCTAGTTAATACTTGTATTTCGATGAAATAGAGTTTTTTCGGAGGTAAGTTTGTAAATTAATTACAGCCAAAGTATTACGTTTTATTAAAATGTTTATGGTTTAAGTTATTTTAAATATTGTGCTTTATATCTCATATTTTTTAACACTTCGTTATTATATTGGAACTAGGTAAACCGGGAGTCACGGAATAACAAATTGGGGTTTATCCTCGCCTTAACAGTTATTATAACACACTTGATGTCCCGGCAAACGTGTTTTGCCATTAAATGATTTTCCCTGTTTTCCTGCATTTCTCTTGAAGTTTTTTCAGATTTTTTTTCCACAGACCTCACGGAGCCCGAGACCTTTCAAACGAATGCAAAACCGTGGAAATCGGTTCGTGCGTTCTGGAGTTATAGCGTCAGGAAGGAAAACCCGACTTATTTTTATATATTAGATTATTTGTAATACTGTTCTACTAAGTGGGAATATTGCTCTCTTGCGATGTGGACTGTGGTGTGCCATAATCTACCTTGTTATAGCCAGGGAAGGAAGAGGTTTTGGCAGATGAATCTGCCTTTTATGTAACTACAGTTCTACATTTCTTACGGCAAGAATCCTAAGTTCGGCTACGTAAATCTAGTATTAACCAATAGTTTAATTATGCGGCTACTTTAAGGGTGGATTGCACCAACTTACTTTAACTATACCTAACTGTAACTTTAACTTTATCTACCTATACCGCAAGCATATCCGCATCCATTCCATCTAAGATGCCTACGCGACATTATGAACATCCATTGGATCCCAACGTGTTCGAAACACGGAAGTTCTACGACGAGCTAATGTCAGCGGTATAGAGGCATATCTAATGAAACGGCAATTGAAGTGGTGCGGCCATGTCTCTCGGATGCCTAACACTGCTGTGGCCAAGCGCGTCTTTTAGTCTGAACTTAGTAATGGCAAGCGAAAACAAGGCGGCCATTTACTGCGGTAAAAAGACGTGCTCATGCGCCACATGAAGAAGTGTGACTTAGATCCGTCACAATGGGAGACAATGGCTACGGGCCGATCACTATGGAAGCGGACCGTGAGCACTAAGGTGTCAGAGTATGAGAAAGTGCGTGTGGCCGAGCTAGATGCTAAACGCGACGCGCTCAAGGCTCGACCACCTGTAGCCATACACTATCATTATGTAGGAGGGGTACTGACTTGCGCTCAATGTTCTCGCACGTTTAGTGCAAAAATCGGTTACGTCAGTCACCTGCGAGCACACGAGCGACGCTTGCAATAGCCGTAGACCCAAAGTCGCTGTGGCCGAAATCGGTCAGGATAGATATATACATACAATAACGTCATTTTTGACAGTTCTCCTTTAC
Source organism: Aricia agestis (assembly GCF_905147365.1). NCBI lineage: Eukaryota > Metazoa > Arthropoda > Insecta > Lepidoptera > Lycaenidae > Aricia > Aricia agestis. Next base: position 767,481 of record NC_056426.1, read on the forward strand.
CAGCAGCGCCCCCGCCCACGTTCATTTCAAGCCTAGTCGGACCAGCAACGTCTTCTGTCAAATTTTGTGGTCAAAGTTAAGGTTAAAGTTGAAGTTAGCCTTAACTATAACCATAACTTTAACTTTAACCTCGCCTCTGGTGCAACCCAACCTAAGCTAGTTTCGCTAGTGGCTCATACTAAATGAAATATAATATATTCCGAAAAATTATTATCTAAGGTAGTTTATTCATGAATGGCCCTAAGAACTAAATTATAACAAAAAATGAATTGCATTCGATGTAGTTTTTTTGGTCCGAACGATTGGTGTGCCCAAAAAAACCAGGTCGGTGACCGACGCAAAATATAAAAAAAAACACAAATAAACGAAGACGTGCTAAAAATAAAGTTTACTACAGAGTACAGTGTTATCTTTAATCTTTATTTTGTAATTGATTTATATGAGTAAATATGAAGATTGTAAAAATATTTATATGTTTGTTTATTTGTATTTTTCAAACAAAACTGTTCCCAATATTGAATCTATCTCTGGTTTGACATACGACCGATCGCAGCTAAAATTGAATTGACATAAAATATTATATGTCTCTAATGTCTAATGTGAGCTATTCGGTATACCTATCTCTATATAATAGTTTGTGCGTTTTATGATGATATGCGTGACACATTATAACTGACAATAGTAGGGAAGTTACCTAACAAATATTAATCGATAGTTTAAAAATATCGAATCTCTTCGTAAAGGAATTGCAATCGAAATTATCGATTTCGTACTGACATTTCAGTGGTGCCGGCGATTTAAGATGGCCGCCCTTTTTTAACCGACTTCATACGTGGGAGAGCCATGCTTCGGCACGAATGGGCCGGCTCGACCGAAAAACACCACGTTCTCACAGAAAACCGGCGTGAAACAGCGCCTGCGCTGTGTTTCGCCGAGTGAGTGAGTTTACCGGAGGCCCAATCCACTACCCTATTCCCTTCCTTACCCTCTCCTATTCCCTTCCCTTCCCTTCCATCCCTACCCTCCTTTATTACCCTATTCCCTCTAAAAGGCCGGCAACGCACCTGCAGCTCTTCTGATGCTGCGAGTGTCCATGGGCGACGGAAGTTGCTTTCCATCAGGTGACCCGTTTGCTCGTTTGCCCCCTTATTTCATAAAAAAAAAACTTCCAAAAAGGAGGAGGTTATATGTTCGGCTGTGAGATTTTTTTTTATCGATTTAATTTCGATTCAACAGAGTCAATCTCTATTGGCATAAATTCCGTTTCATGCAAATGACATTTTTCAAATGTTTTCGTCACAATAATTTTATACTCCTATTTCACAGTTAATATTTATAATTTTTATTAATAAGTTGATCTTTTCATTTTTATTCATTTACAATTATAGGAAACATTTGTTTTTGTAGATGGAATATAATTTATTACATTTTGATTTTTTTTGTTTTCTTGTAAAAAAACCCGTAGCAAGGAACATGAGAAGTGTCACCCATATCATCTTAGAACGCACAAACTATAGTAGGGCAAAACCAGAGATAGATCAAATATTGGGAAGATAGGTATAGCAAATTGTAAGGTTTATTTTGCTAGGATTGAAAATCGAGAATGACAACTGACAATACGAAACGTAAAACATACGGATCCAATGTTACATATATGCGAATAAGTTGGTAATGATTAACGATATAATGATCCTACAAAAACATAAATGTAAAAAAGGAGTCAAGTTTTGCACGTGGGAGAGCCATGCTTCGGCACGAATGGGCCGGCTCGACCGGAGAAATACCACGTTCTGAAACAGCGTACTCGGCGAAACACAGCGCAAGGCTGTGTTTCGCCGAGTGAGTGAGTTTACCGGAGACCCAATTCCCTTCCCTATCCTCCCCTATTCCCTTCCCTTCCCATCCCTACCCTCCCCTATTCCCTCTTAAAAGGCCGGCAACGCACTTGCAGCCCTTCTGATGCTTTCATAAAATTATTTAACATTTTAATGGTGATAAAAACTGGTCATTTTTTTTGCAATTTAAATAACAGCAACTGTAAAATTATAGGTATCCAATAAAGCAAAGAAATAGAGTTAAATACTTATTCATAATGTTAGTTGTGGATAGCCTATCCGGCACTCATCAGAAAGTAGTGAGCCAAGATATTTTCGTTTTCGCTTTGTTATAGAATCGCCGATCAAAATGTTTAATGTATGGAATTGACACAAGCGTTCGTTAATATGACGTTAACGTTTGACTCGTCTTATGTCAATTCCATACATTTTGATCGGCGATTCTAAAACGAAGCGAAAACGAAAAGATCTCGGCGCACCCCTCTGGCCCTTAGTCTTGCTATATTCACCTTATGCGCCTGCTTGGTCTCGTCTATGTAGTGAGTGGTGATGATGACCGCGGTGCCTTCAGCTGCCACCTCCGTCAGGAAACTCCAGATCCTGAAGACATTTTATTTTTATTTTTAACACGTTTTTTAGCTTGGGCTGTATGTATGTAACGGAATCTTTGAGCACGTATTTTACCCATCTCCAGTAGTCTATTTAAATGAAAATTTTGTATACGTATTAAGAGCCAATGTACAATGCAATAATATGTCGCCAAAATTCGTTTATCGAGCGGAAACCGTACACTTTTGACCAGGGAGAGCCACGCTTCAGCACGAATGGGCCGGTTCGGCCGGAGAAATACCACGGGCTCACAGAAAACCAGCGTGAAGCGCGAGCGTTTCGCCGAGTGAGTGAGTTTACCGGAGGCCCAATGCCCTACCCTATTCCCTTTCTTACCCTCCCCTATTCCCTTTTCGTTACCAATACTGGGGAAATTGGAGCAAAACGTTTTATACTTTTTTTTCCTTAGGAAGGATATTTTTTGAAAATCTCCCATCCAAATTTGCCATGGGATTCTGATAGACCTATACTTAAATTTATACGGCTATTAACATTTTCATAACTCGATTTTTATTACTGGCCATATTTTGCGATACCTACTTTTATGGAGTTAATAATCATTATTATGGTATTTTATAACTAAAAAAATATCAATGTGAATCACGTTTACACTTTTACAGACCAGAGCCTCAAGACGGAGAGACGTTTTTCAGCTTCTTCATAGAATCGCCGATCAAAATGTATGGAATTGACATTAGACGAAGGGAACGTTAACGTCATATTAACGAGCGCTATGTCAAAGACGTGGGAGAGCCATGCTTTGGCACGAATGGGCCGGCTCGACCGGAGAAATACCACGTTCTCACAGAAAACCGGCATGTAACAGCGCTTGCACTGTGTTCTGCCAAGTGAGTGAGTCTACTGGAGGCCCAATCCCCTACCCTATTCCCTTCTCTCCCCTATTCCCTTCCCTTCCCATCCCTACCCTCTCCTATTACCCTATTCCCTCTTAAAAGGCCGGCAACGCACCTGCAGCTCTTCTGATGCAGTGAGTGTCAATGGGCGACGGAAGTTGCTTTCCATCAGGTGACCCGTTTGCTCGTTTGCCCCCTTCATAAAAAAAACATGAAAGAAATATGGTTTTTCACGACCTCACACCAGTACCACCAATAATTCACAGAGAAGTTGAGAAAATTATGTAGACACAAAAGGCTGAGAAAGCTCCAGGAAATGATAATATAACAAATGAAATCCTAAAAGGGCTAAAACCAATAATTACACCTATTCTAACAAGACTCTTTAATAAGGTATTAGAAGCTGAATCAGTACCATCCCAATTCCCAATGGACAGCCTCAAAGATAGTCCTATTACACAAAAAGGGGGGTAAATGTGATGTAAGCAATTACAGACCTATAAACTTACTTCAACTTAAATAACTAAATTAAATACTGCAACTTTGTGCTGTCTCCCACTTTATATGGGGAGGGAATCTGGAATTCTTCCTACTCCTCCTATTTTCTTCTGATTAATTTCGTTGCGGGTCCTAAGACAGCTTTAGCATGTCCCTCGGGCTCCCTGAGATCATATCAAAGGGTTTTCATGGTTGGATACCGCTGTCGATCCTGGCGACACAGGAGATACAGTGGTGGGAAAGTGTGATGGGCCAAAACCCATTAAAAAAAGACCTATAAACTTAATGTTTAACATATACAAAGTTTTTGCAAAAGTATTACTTCAAAAAATAACCAAAGTTTCAGATCAGAATCGACCAAGAGAACAGGCGAGATTCAGAGCAAACTCAATTGTTGATCATGTACACACCGTTAGGGTCATAATAGCGCAGAGACTATAAAAAAGCCTTCGACTCTATAGAACATCGCAAAATTTAGGAAGCCCTTAAGAACCAGGGAGTAGAGGAAAAATATATAAGAATTACTTATAAAAAAACATATATACTAGAAGTACGGCAACAATACAACTAGAAAAAGGTAAAATCATCAAAATAGAGAAAGGTGTGCGTCAAGGAGACCCCCTCTCTCCAAAACTCTTCTCGGCAGTCTTGGAGGAGATATTTAGAAATCTGAAATGGGGTTGTAAGGAGGCCGCATTTAAGGATTGTTTGATTCGGACCTTGAAAATTAATATTTACACATAAATGCATAAAACGTGATCAAAACCGGTCGAGCAGTGAAAATATATTGCTCCGCTATCCTTGTGAACAGGTTATTTTGGAGGCTCAAATGAAAAGCATAATTTAATACTTATTAAATCTTATCGAAAAAACCGGCCAAGTACGTTTCGGGCCACGCGCAATATAGGGTTCCGTAGTACCGCTAGTTTTTTTTAATTTTTGTTTGGTCAATGAATGTACATTTATAACGTGTTTTACACTACTAACAACATCATCTCAGTTACTTTCAAAGGAATTTGAACGAAAAGTTTTTTAGACGTGGGAGAGCCATGCTTCGGCACGAATGGGCCGGCTCGACCGGAGAAATACCACGTCCTCACAGAAAACCAGCGTGAAACAGCGCTTGCGCTGTGTTTCGCCGAGTGAGTGAGTTTACCGGAGGCCCAATCCCCTACCCTATTCCCTTCCCTTCCCTCCCTTATTCCGTTCCCTTTCCATTCCTACCTTCCCCTATTACCCTATTCCCTCTTAATAGGCCGGCAACGCACCTGCAGCTCAGCAGCAGCATGCTGCGAGTGTCCATGGGCGACGGAAGTTGCTTTCCATCAGGTGACCCGTTTGCTCGTTTGCCCCCTTATTGCATAAAAAAAAAAAAAAGTTCCTTTATACTTCGCCGAATAAACTTTTTTAGTTGATCGACTATTACTCAATAACTTATGAAGTCTTCTTAGCCGTGATAATTTTCCTTTTAAATTCAGCATATTACCTACTCCCGTGATTTTTTTCACATTTCCAGAAATAACCATTTAGCTGGTAAAAGGGGACACTGGACTCAACGATTTTTTCCACTTTAAAACTTAATATTTTACAAACGAATCCCTAAATCGGAAAATGATCTATGAATACGTATAATGTTTTTAAAAAACCTATCCAACGACACCCCACACGGTGGGATGGGAGTGAAAAAAAAATCATCTCCGCTTGATGTGTACGGGAGGGATATTTAATAATAAAAATATTTTTTTACGATTTTATGTCCCATTCTGTCGGCATCATTATTAAGGGTCCGGGTGCCATCGAAATTCTCATACATTACGTAATACCAGAATTATTTTGTCATACGAAAATATTTTACATGTTTGAGTTATTTTTCAGCTTAAAATAGTAATTACCTAGGTTCCTGCATAAACATTTACTACAAAATATTTAAACACTTAAATATTTCTTAAAGTTTAAATATTATTTTGTAGTCAATTTACTAATACTAATCTATATATATAAAAAATGGATTTTCAATTGTGTTAGTAATGCTAAAACGTGAAAAGTCCAGGGAAGGTTTTAAGGTGACACGAAGTTCACCGGGACAGCTAGTTTATTTATATATTTTTTACTGTTTTACTATATTTTTTAGTGTTTTAAATATTTTGTAGTAAATTTTTATGCAGGAACCTAGGTAATTACTGGCATCATAGCATCCAAACGGGACCCATTTTGATCTAGTCTTCGACTTTTAGTGGTAAGTCGGAAAAGGTAACAGACAAATAGCAAGAGTGACAAGACAGACATATCAATTTATAATATTAGTATCGATTTTCGTTCTCTGGTTATATTATTTTAGTATTCATAATAAATAATCTTTTGTTATTAAGAACCAGTTTTTTCTAGGGGTTATCCAGAAACCAGTTATAGGAAACCAGAATGACTGGCAACCAGCTACTTAAATAAAATAAAATAAAAATAAAATAAAATATATTTTTATTCAAAATGGGTATCATGATACACTTTTTGAAAGTCGAACGAAGAAACTACGTTGCCTACCACCGGTTCGGGAACTACCCCGCCGAGAAGAACCGGCGTAAGAAACTCGCACGGGGCCATCTTTTACTAAAAAAATGGAAAATTACAATGTTATGGCTTACAGCTATGTAACAAAATTAAAAGAAAAGTAACCTGCATGGAGCCACCCTATTCCCAAGGTGTGCTGTCCTCGAAGAAATCATTGACTTTATAATACGCTGTAGCACACAAACGTTCTTTAACTGCTTTTTTAAATTTGTTTAAAGGTAGATTTTGAACATTTTCTGGGATTTTATTGTATAGGCGTATACATTGGCCTTTAAAGGATTTGCTTATTTTGGCTAGTCTGAACATTGGTATTGCTAACTTGTTCTTATTTCTAGTATTTACATTATGATTATCACTTTTCTTTTTGAAAATATTTATGTTCTTTCTAACATATAAGAGATTTTCCAAAATGTATTGAGATGTGACGGTCAGAATTCTTATTTCTTTAAATTTTTCTCTTAGAGATTCCAAAGACGACATCTTATAAATAGAACGAATAGCTCGCTTCTGCAGCACAAATATTGTATTAATGTCCGCCGCGTTTCCCCACAAGAGGATGCCGTAAGACATTATGCTATGAAAGTAGCTAAAGTAAACTAATCGCGCGGTCTCTACATCAGTGATTTCACGAATTTTTTTAACAGCATATGCTGCTGAACTAAGCTTATCTGCCATCATGATGATCATGATTATCATAGTTGATTGATGATCTATGATGTCATGTGATCTATATCTATACTTATTACTAATACTAATTACTAATCTATATTATAATATTATAAAGCGGATTATAATATTATAAAGCGGAAGAGTTTGTTAGTTAGTTTGTTTAAACGCGCTTATCTCAGGAACTATTGGTCCGATTTGAAAAATTCTTTCAATGTTAGATAGTCCATTTATCGAAGAAGGTTATAGGCCATATTTTATTACGCTAACACTAATAGGAGCGAATAAATAGAGGAAAGTGTGGAAAAAACGGGGGAAATTATTTGAACTCGCTAATCTCAGGAACTACTGGTCCGATTTGAAAAATTATGTATTAATTTTATTGCAAAGTACTGATTATAACAACGACAGCAACAAGAAAAGTGTATAATATCTATATTAGGGGTCACCAACTAGTTTCGCTCGGGGTCCGTACTTCGTTTTAAGACATGAAATGACCTTCGCGGTCCACACATTTTATTTAAAAAAAATATTAAATAAAGGTAATTACGTAAATTACAAAGGTATTTTTTAGATATCAATGAGAAAAGTAACCATTTTTTGTAGCTAATCTACAGTACAAGCGCTGTTTCACGCCGGTTTTCTGTGAGCCCGTGGTATTTCTCCGGTCGAGCCGGCCTATTTGTGCCGAAGCGTGGCTCTACCACGTAAACTTTCTCTTTGAGCACATGATCCAAGCAGACCGTGGGTTCATCTAACACCGAATTTCATCAAAATCGGTGCAGCGGTTTAAGGAAACAAACGAACAAACACTCTTCTCTTCTCATTCAAAACTTCAAGAAGAGAGCGTAGTCCCTCCTAAAAGGCCAGCAACGCAACAGCTCCTCTAATGTTGCAAGTGTCCATGGGCGACGGTAGTTGCTTTCCATCAGGCGACCCGTTAGCTCGTTTGCCCCCGTATTTTATAAAAAAAATCTCATCTCACGAACTACTGGAGCAATTAAAATTTTACAATAGAGATAATAGAAAGGACCACGTGAAGGGACATATACTATTATGTTTGTGGAAAAATGTACAGTTTCCTTGGAGTTCATAATTTACGTCTAGTTTATAATAATATCGAGGATACTCACTTCTCTCTAAGCACAGGATCTAGCCCGACGGTTGGCTCGTCCAGGATCAGCAGTTCCGGCTCATGGACGAGCGCTGCAGCCAGGGACACCCTCCTCTGCTGACCTCCCGAGAGGTTCTTCACGTATTGCCCGCTCGGGGGAAGCTCCAGGAGGTCGGAGAGGAGCTCGAACCTCTCCTCCATGCGGCGAGCGGTCATGCCGTAGATGCGAGCGAAGTAGTACACGGCGTCGCGTACTGTGAATTCACCGACTAGGGCGATTTCCTGTAATGAAATGTTCTTTGAGTCCCTCTATCAAAGTAACTCTATCAGCAGGGTGATTCACGATTTCCGTTCGAATCGGATTCGGAAACTTGACCACAATAGACATGACCCCATCTGGGGGTCTGCTGCCCCCCCTCTGAAAGTACCTGATTAAAGAAATTATATAAGTATGTTTAAAAAAATATGTATAATTTTTTATTCTTTATTTATCACCTACCTATCTGATTGCCTCCCTCCCCCCCCCCTTTGCAAATTGCTCCCCCCTGGCCCAGAACCTTGGTACGCCCATGCATGACCCGATTTATATTTTTTATGATTACCTATTATAGGCCACTTTAATTTTGCCGCCCCTGTGTATGAACTCTGCCGGACCTAGGAGGGACTTGAAAGGGTTGAGCACTTTACTATTATAGGGCACCCAAACCTTCAAGACCTGGGAGACTAGCTGGTAGGCCTACCTGTGACATATACCCTATACCCGACTCTTGGCCCCGGCACTCTACTGCCTGGTTGCTGAGATGTCCCGCTGTCCAACCGTCAACTTACGATTCACGATAGCAGTGCAGTTTTGGAAAAGTTGCAGTTTTATACGTGGGAGAGCCACGCTTCGGCACGAATGGGCCGGCTCGATCGGAGACATACCACGTTTTCACAGAAAACCGGCGTGAAACAGTGCTTGCGCTGTGTTTCGCCGAGTGAGTGAGTTTACCGGGCCCAATCCCCTACCCTATTCCCTTCCCTACCCTCCCCTATTTCCTTCCCTTCCCTTCCCATCCCTATATATCTTTGTAAGAAACAGCTAAGACGAAAATATACTGTAGAATGTAGATATTATTTATTTATTAGGTCTACCTTCAGATCCGCATCATTATAACTTGTTGTGAGATAAATATACAATGTTATCTCATCTAGTTTTATTTGCAAGAATATTTACAGAGTGAAATCAAATCTATCAAAGTCATATTCATAGATAATGTAAAATATATGTCATAACTCATAACTTATATGACAACATTGTGTAACTAAGAGCCCTTTTCTTGTCATGCGAATTACTACCCGCGTGCGGATCCAGTTGCGATGCGCATGGGCGTAGCCAGCCTTGGGCTCAGGTGGGGCAGCAGTCAAAATAAACAATTATAGCCTGTCAAGAAAGTGAAGAAATTAAAAAGTGGCAACATCGTAGTTTTATACGTGGGAGTGCCATGCTACGGCACGAATGGGCCGGCTCGACCGGAGAAATACCACGTTCTCACAGAAAACCGGCGTGAAACACCGCTTACGCTGTGTTTCGCCGAGTGAGTGAGTTTACCGGAGGCCCGATCCCCTACCCTATTCCCTTCCCTACCCTCCCCTATTTCCTTCCCTTCCCTTCCCATCCCTACCCTACCCTATTACCCTCTTAAATGGCCGGCAACGCACCTGCAGCTCTTCTGATGCTGCGAGTGTCCATGGGCGACGGAAGTTGCTTTCCATCAGGTGACACGTTTGTTCGTTTGCCCCCTTATTTCATAAAAAAAGGACCTAAAAGGCTTGAGCTCTTTACTGACTTTTGGGACGCTCAAACCTTAACGACCTAGGAGACTAGCAGAAAGGCCTACCTGTGGCATATACCCCACTCTTGGCCCCGGCACGCCACTGCCCGGTTCCCCAGGCTTGCCACCCAGCACCCAGATGTCCCCGCTGTCCAGTTTCCGTCGACCCACGATGCATGACAGTAAAGTCGTCTTCCCGCACCCTGATGGACCTAGGAGGCCGTAGCTGAAAGAGAGGGGTCAAAGTTAAAGAAGAGGGTAGTGAAAGAAGTAACTTAATTAGCTTTAACAAGTTTATGGAATATGAACTGTCGTTTGTGTGGTAAATAAAATGAAATAAAACAGAAACTAAGCAGAGTTTCTGTTTTCTTTAATTTCAGCACCTCCATCGTGGGTATCGCAGACACAATAGATTTTCAATTGTTATGCGGCAGCACTGCCGCTTGGTGATTGCTGGGTTAAGAGAATAAGATAAAAGGATAAATAATTATAAGTAGTATTTATATTTAAGTATAAAATTTGCACGCCACCCAAGGGCAAAATAAGAGTTGATCACATAACTTTAACATCATATTGTACCTTATTTCAGCAAATAAATTATATCTATTTCTAAGTTTATGTAAATAAACGTCAGTCAATTATTATGAAATTGAAATAAAAACAGTAAAAAGTAAATTAGTATTTCTTTCGGTAACACGTGGAAAAGTCCACTGTTACATTGAATCACTTGTTATTATGGCTGTTGGAGCTTGGCGAGTGGCGACTCAATTGAAGAGATCTCTTTTGAAAAGGTTTATTTGTAGACCTTGAGTCTTGACCCAGATTTAAGTACTTAAACTTATATTATGTTTGTTTAAGCTGTCCTTGAACAGTCATAAATACTTTCTGAGAGTGATTAAGGCTCAATTCAGATGTTTGTCTGTAATTGCTTTTTCTTTGCACCAAATCCGCCATGTTATGTTACTTGACTAACACCGCGGCCATGTTAAATTATGGACCAAGAGCCTGCGATGGCCAGACCTTCCTCCGTTTCGTAAAGCTGAAATTGAGCTTTACTCTTTCGGGAAGGTCAGGTAGACCTTCAGAACTGGATACCTCTCAAAGTAACTGCGACCGAAACTCCCTAGTTGCTGTTCGTTCTTACGTCTGTAAAGGCCACGAACAGGTAAAATTTCAGCTTTACGAAACGGACGAAGGTCTAGCCATCACAGGCTCTTCTTCTATTACTTGTGTTGCATTAATTTACATGATGCTCTTCTCGACAGTCATATCGAGGTCTGTCACTTATTCTCAGTATCAACCGCCATGTTGGCCACCACCGCCATCTTACTATCACTGTGCTTACATGATGCCCTTGTCGCTTTATTCCGCCGCCCGTCGCTCTTGTTCGCACTTTGCGCGCTGCATCACCACCGCCGCCAACTTGGATCTACCACCACCGTCATTTTAGAATCACTGTATTAACTTACATGGTCCCCTTCTCGACGGTCATGTCGAGGTCTGTGAGCACGGGCTTGTAGTCAGCTTTATTCCGTCGCCCGTAGTACTTGTTCGCGCGCTGCACCACCACCGCCGCCATCTTGTTATGTGTGCCGTCTGAAAAAAGAGACTTGTTAGATACATAATGTATTATTTTGGAAATTGTACTGTAGAGAAGCAAATTTTTTTTAATCTCGGGCATAAAATCCGCAACTGCTCGATAAAGATCTGGTTTTCTAAAATGATGGCACCGTCATCTTAGAAATCAATTACTATTCTCTAGAAAATATCTTCGCACAGAAATTTTTTATTCATTGCTGCATTAGTGGGCTCCTAGACGACCAATTATATTTTGCAATATTATTGAACAATTAATTCAACAATAAGATTGAAAGGCGTTCAATATTAACCCTAGACGGTCAATAGTATTGCACAATACGTGATATTGCACAATAAAATTGACCGTCTCGGGGGCCCTCTTACAGCCGATTTATGATGATAGCGTGATACAAAAATTAGAACTTTACTGACGAAGTATCATTGGCCGTGATAGTTTCCTTAAATAGCAAACAAAAGAAACCCTTATTTGTACCGTGTATATGGGTTGTAACGATTCGGTAACAATAACAAAACGACCTTTGAAATCATTGCTAAATCTAAAAAAAAGAGGTGTCAAGGGACACCCGGATGGAACGAAGTTATAAAAATACGTCATCTATTGACGCCCAGGAACACTAACAACGATACTTTTGTGAAATTGTTATAAAATTTATTTTAAAGTCCGGTAGATGTCGCTGTTTATTCTACAAAGGCCATTTAGTTGACGCAATGGAATACTAAGTACCACTCAATATAAGACGTACTTATTAACGCCATCTGCCCCTACTTCGCAGGTACTAAAAAAGGGTCGAAGTCAATTAGTGTCGTTCCGTCTAGCTTCCTTTCGCAACGCGCGATAAGGAACTTCGTTCCAAAAATAGTCTGGCACTTGGCGACTGCCGCGGTAAAGCTATTGCATTTAGCATCTTGTCTACACGCATACGTCTAGTCTCACGCACGACTCGAAATGAACCAACGTTAGACGAGTGTTAAGTTTATTGACGAATCTTCTTTCGACCTTTGAGGCGCCGGAGTTCTGGCCGATGGATGTGGTCTACCGGAGGTTCCGGGGGAGACTCCGGAATGAAGCGCGTCACGTAGCCGTCAACACGTGACAAAGTGTAGTTTTTAAGTGTATAATAATAATATGTATGTTAGTCGTTAAGTTATATTATATTATAATATGAATAATATGTATGTTAGTCTGTAAGGTATTTGTATTATGGGCCTAAATGCCTAAAATAAATGGTAAAATAAAAATAAAAAATAAATTATTTTCGTTACGGAATTTATTGATTCGGTCGCCGCTCAAAGCTCGCGGCCAAAGCTGTGCATAGCTTAATTTTATTGGCAGAATAAATTCAGAATCTGTTAATTTATATTACGGAGTTATGTTCACAAAATATTACCTAACGGAGCCGCGTAGTGGACCACACACGGAGAGTAATTTTTGGCAATTATTTATCTACGTTTCTTGCGCCTCCATGTGCTCAAAATCTCGCGGGGACTGTACATTTTCACGAAATTTTTTTTTTAAATAATGACTATTTTCACTATTTTGCCAAAACACAATTTTGAACTAAGAACTGGCGTTGTTATGATCGCATAATATTAAATAGTAAATATTAAACTATTTGTAAATATTAAACAACGTACATAATTATAACACCACAGTATTATATTATACAGTTTAACATCTTCATATTAGACGGCGCATTAGAATCAGGCGCAAATACATAAGCATGATTTCAAATATGTTACAGTATGGAGGCCGCAAAGGAAGATATTCCGACCGAGCGAGGTGTTATGCTCGGTCAGGCCGAAGCCCAGCCCCCGTAGACAAGTGGCAAAACGCTAACGCTAACGCTAACGCTAACGCTAACGCTAGCGCTACAAAATGTATGGATTTGACATTAGTATTCGCTAGCGAAACGATGACTTATGTCAAATCGCATACATTTTGTAGCGCTATCGCTAGCGTTAGCGTTAGCGCTTTGCCACTTGTCTACAGGCCCAGGTGATATATTTCAGCTATCGTATATAAGTATACCGACGCGCTCAGAAAACTTCGATAGCGCGATGTAGGAATGTTAGGCGAATTGTGGGTACCGCCATAAGTAGAACGGTGAACTGTGAAGTATGAGAGGACAGGACAATAATATAATCTAGGTTGTATCAAAAATAAGTCAATAGTCCTAAAGAGATAATACTATAAGGTGTATATTATGTGTCTCTCGTTCACCGTGAAAGTAGCAGCGCTAAAAGAGTTAATTTCTTTATTATTGTACTATGTAATTCATAGTGTTAAGGCATTTAATCTAATCGAAATCTATACAGTTAGTATATTATTATAAAGCTAAAGAGTTTGTTTGTTTGTTTGAACGCGCTAATCTTAGGAACTGCTGGTCCGATTTGAAAAATTATTTCAGTGTTAGATAGCCCATTTATCGAGGAAGGCTATAGGCCATATTATTTTATCACGCCAAGACTAATAGAAGTGAAAAAATAAAGGAAAATGTGCAAAAAACGGGGAAAATTATTTGAAAGAGCCTATCTCACGAACTACTGTAGCAATTTTATGTTATTTGACACATATTAAGAAGTAGACCACGTGAATACGGCTATTTTTGTGGACTAATTTGTCTGTGAAATATCTAATTTACGAGGGCAAAGCCGCGCGGAACGTCTAGTACAATAACAAAAAGTAAATCTCACAACGCTGCTACTTTCACAGTAAACTCTAAGCAAGGGGCCCTTACTCACCCTGAATAATATTAAATTTGTTTTGTTACAGCCTGTATAAAGATCATTCTTGTACTAGACCGAATCATAACTTTAGAGAGCGGAACGACGCATCATCACGTCGCACGTTAGACTTGGCACAAGTCAAACGTGGGCCAAAAATTTGACATCATGAACATTGCAGAGTCATGCAGCATGCTACTGTATGTATATGTACTGTGATTATATGTAATTCGTATTGTATTCTGACATAATAATTTATGATTGTCTGTCTGTCAGTTTATCTTCATTGTCTTACAATGCTGAAAGTGGTGGCAAAATAATTATTGTTTTATTACTTATTTTTTGTTAACATTACAATATAAAAGCAAACTTTACATTTATAATAGTATTTAATGTTATGCATAAGGTACTGTTTAGATTATCGCGTCAAGCCGACCGCGACCGACAAAAATTCAAATAAAAACCCACCGACCACAATACGACTAAGGCTCAAGTCTCAACGAACTCAAAATTACTAGAAATTCCATAAAAGTAGTTTTAGCGATTTACCCATAAAGAGGTTCCATCCATATTCCATACCAATACTATAAATGTGAAAGTGCGTCTGTCTGTCTGTCACCGAGTCGTGTCTGTGTTGTGATTCGTGAAGACCTAACAGGTGAACCGATTTTGCTGAAATGTGATGTGGAGAAAGGAAATACACACTTGAGTCCCAGTAAAGGACATAGGATACTTTTTATCCCGAAAACATGTACGGTTCCCGCGCGATAAACTAATTTTGGCGCAACGGAGTTGCGGGCGTCATCTAGTAATAAAATATAATAATAAAAATTATAAAGCATGCAATCTTTACTGAATATTAGTATTATATGGTAATAATTGTTATGGTAAAATTAAAAATAGTATGTAATGGTAATTGAATAACTATACAAGATGTTAGTGTAACCACCGCGCTGTTATACTCAAAAACCATCAAATGAACCCGTCAAAATGTACAACTTTTTCTATGAGAACAATGCTGGGAACTAAAAAAAATCCGTCTTCATACCCATACAAATTACCGATCCGGGCATCCGTATGGGTATGAAGACGGCTTTTTTTTGAGTTCCCAGCATTGTTCTTCATTGTTAAAGTTATGGTCAAAATTATTGGTGTGGTTAAGGCTAACTTAACTTTAACCTTAACTTTGACCACAGAATTTGACAGAAGACGTTGCTGGTCCGACAAGGCTTCAAATGAACGTGGGCGGAGGCGCTGCTGGTAAAGGAGAACTGTCAAAAATGGCGTTCTTGTATGATGACAGCGTTAGTTCCTTTTTTCGCCACGTGCATTTAAAACCTTGTCGAACTCTATGGTTATGGTTAAATATGGCGTCCATTTTTGACTTTAACAAAACATTTGACATTTTGCTTTGTAGTTAAAGTTACAGTTATAGTTAAAGTTTTTTTTTTATGAAATAAGGGGGCAAACGACCAAACGGGTCACCTGATGGTAAGCAACTTCCGTCGCCCATGGACACTCGCAGCATCAGAAGAGCTGCAAGTGCGTTGCCGGCCTTTTAAGAGGGAATAGGGTAATAGGGGAGGGTAGGGAAGGGAAGGGAAGGGAATAGTTGAGGGTAGGGAAGGGAATAGGGTAGGGGTTAGGGGATTGGGCCTCCGGTAAACTCACTCACACTGCGAAACACAGCGCAAGCGCTGTTTCACGCCGGTTTTCTGTGAGAACGTGGTATTTATCCGGTCGAGCCGGCCCATATGTGCCGAAGCATGGCTCTCCCACGTAATAAAGTAAGTTGGTGCAACTCACCCTAACTCTAAAGTACTTGAAATTTAATTATTGAGTATTTATTTAAGATGTAGATAAATCAGTATATTTAATACCTATCTAGGCATCTTGAGTTAATTGCAATAATTGCTTATTGTTTCAACAGCGGCGTGAAAAGGCTTCCTTGAATGACGTCATGGAATGTTTTGGTTAAAAGGGCTTGAAACTCCTCGGATGATGCGGATATAACCATTAGACCGCACCGACCGGCACAGCGCTGCGGCAATCGGTGCCGATAGGATAGGGGGAACACCCCCAGTGTTAGGTTTTTTCGTTACGGAAAAAAATCTCAGGCCATGAGCACCGATCACAGACATAGATCAAGATATATACCGCATGTGTATTTACTTCGCGTCGCGTGTATGTATATCGCGGTCCCAAACGACGAGAGATGCTCGTCTTTCGAAAGTCTGTTCTTTAGTCTGCTATCGGAATCGGACGTCAATCGGAATTTTAAAAACGCCTAAATGCCTAATTGTGCCGTATTAAGCTGTAGAAATTCGAATAGAAACGTTGGCCTGTATAATGGGCACGTTTCTTATCATCGGTACGTCACAGTAGGTTGGAATTTTTTCCACGATCGTTTTCATACAAATGGAGGGACATGCGATCTATCTTGAACTATGTCTGTGGCGCCGATAGTCAAGGATTAAAATCAGGCTTTCATGCAATAATACGAATAGGTCTTGCCCATGCTTGAAAGATAATATTATGTAAACAATTAAATTAACGGAACAAAAATAAAGTAAGGTCGTCTACCGATTTTTCCCTTCCTCTTCCTAAACCCTTCAAATTCTGTACTTAATGTCAAAGCTTGCTCGCCCAAAGCATTTTGCCAACCCGGAATTTGATATATTAAACCTTAATGCTATAAAGTATATATAGCCAGTATTACTAAGATGTCGCCAAATACTCAAACCAAAATGCGTATATCGAGGAAACCGTATAATGTTTTTCCGGAGAACGCCTCCGTGGTCCAGTGGTTAAGAGCGCGGCTCTTGACTCGGAGGTCGTGGGTTCGATTCCCGCGTTGGAAACATGTTATTTCCAAGTTTGTCAAGCATTGTCCTAACCAAACTTGGAAATAACATGCTGCAGATCACCTGATTGTCAGACAAGTGAGATGATCCATGCGTCGGATGGCCATCGTCACGGAAACCGGTGTGGGAGTTATTATTATTATATTTTTTCGGGATAGCAACAATCCGGGATAACTTTCCCGGGACTTAAAAGTAGGTATCTCCATATCCAGCAAAATCGGTCCAGCGATTTGGAGATGAAGAGGTCACAGACACATATTCGCATTATATCCATGTTTTTTGTCTCTAAACACTTTAGAAATATTATCTAATAATTTGTTTGAAATATTAGCGTCTGTATGATTTTTTGTCTGTAAGAATATTATAACA
The DNA here is from genome assembly GCF_905147365.1 of Aricia agestis. Classification (NCBI taxonomy): domain Eukaryota; kingdom Metazoa; phylum Arthropoda; class Insecta; order Lepidoptera; family Lycaenidae; genus Aricia; species Aricia agestis. Next base: position 784,992 of record NC_056426.1, read on the forward strand.
AAACAGTATAAGTAATTATTTTTTGTTATAATAAGAAAAGATTACGTGAGATTCGGCGAGACCCCCCTCTCCCCAACGTAAGATTAGATGAGATTTGACTCGACCCCTCCCCCCCTTAAACACCTCACGTAATTTGAGGACGTCCCTTATTATACAAAATATATTAAGTTTAGCAGTATGATTCTAAGAATTATTTATCATAGTGTATATGTTTTTCTGTGGTCTGGTGACTGGTCTAGACAAGGTCTGGTTGTTCGGTAAGCTTTGTAATCAATAATTAATCATCGTGATCACCTAATCGTCTTACCCGACTGAGATGGTAGAGTTAGGTTTTGCAATGGATTCATTGTTTATTTAGTCAACCACCATTTAATTCATTTCACCAACGTCTGTTAAAATGTCATGTCTTCTCTTCGACATGATACTAATTCGAGCACTAACTTTAACAGTCTTTGATGAAATTGGAATAGAAATCTAGTTTATTATTAAATTCCATTATATCGATTAAGCCGTTTACACATGGTGCCGTGACACAGGGTTTAAAGATTCATTTTTATTTTTTATATAATTATTTGTTATTGTACAATGAGAAAATTGAAATTGTTACAGATCAGATTCCCTAGCCAAGATGGTTTCTTTGTCGCGCTTTGTCGCGTGAATTCGACATACTATTAATTCATGTCATGTCAATTCCATATATCTTGATCGACGTTTCTATAAAGAAACGATAACGAAAACATCTTGGCTTTGCGATGGAAAAACATAATATTAAGGCTTCCAAAACGAACGTCACCTTTGAGTTTTTATATAAATAAATAGAAATAGATTCAAAATCGCAAATCACATTTTACAACTATGGACAGCCGATGCGTTGAATATTTTTGTAATTGCTCAACTACATGACTGTGCATATGCTTAATCATTGCTTTAATTGATTACAACTGAGTAACACGAGTCATATAAGTAATTTATTTACAAGATATTGCATACCTACATCGTCAAATAGAATACCTCTAACCGCTGCACTCGTATTTAATAAATTATTAACTTTAACTGACAACGACAAATGGAGTAAAAAAGTCACAGAATGGCACTAGAAACGGCAAAATACAAACAGGAAGACAATACAAAAGATGACTTTAAACTCATAGCGGGAGTTACTAAGAGTAGGGTAGCCAGGGACAGAGTTGAATGGAGGAGGTTGGAGGAGGTTTGCCAAATGGCATCCGGAGCAACATGCCAAATAAACAATATTATTATTTAGAAGTAAGATTATATACAGTGTAGAACAAAAATAAGTGATAATACTTTAGGGTGTGTACGTGTTCCTCGTAGAGAGTTCACTGTGAAAGTAGCAGCGCTGATAGACGAATTTTTTTTTCACTTTTGTATGGACAAGGGCCCGAGCGTCACGAGTTTCCCCATACAAAAGTGAAAAAAAAATTGTCTTTCAGCGCTGCTACTTTCACAGTGAACTCTCTACAAGGAACACGTACACACCGTAAAGTATTGTCACTTATTTTTAATAATAGTTATGTAATAGTATAGTAGGTAATGTAGTAGTTAAGCTATAAATAAATAAATAACTTTAACCTCATGAAAAATTTTACATAAAATCATTACTTAAATGTCATGCTCTTCATTAAATTAAAGTTAAGTAAATTTAAAGAAATGTATAGGGCGAACAGTTAGAACCCTAGAAAAGAGTTCAACGCGAGTGAAGCTCCTGTAAAAGGGATCTTAAAAAACGTTTTGAAATAATAATTACTAGAGATCGCCCAATGGTCGAAATTCGACCTTAGTTTCAACGACATTAGGACTACTACGTTTAGTTTGTAAAAAAATATTGACTTTATCATATTTTTTTCAACTCTTGTCTTTGGGACTCAGCTGATATCAGACTGGCCGTATAAGCATTGTCTAACAGTATCTTAGATTCAATAAAAAAAACTATAATCCATTTTCAATTTGTCACCTTGTTGTCAACAGACTTCAACCATAAATAAAAGAGTATAATTCGTATGTATAGGCTTGTCACTCAAAAATATGTCATTTCTCATGTGTGTGTGTTGTAGTGTGTGTAATGTTTTATTTGTTAAAAAAATGTATGATAAAAGAATAATTTCAAAACAATATTAGCTCGATGCACTCCTTCACCATATAAACTATAACTGTGCAAAATTTCATGCACCTACGTTTACCCATTTTTCGTAAAAAGGGTTACAAAGTTGTTCATTCGCGTATTAATATTATGATATTGTGTAGCATATAACCTTTATTGTAATTGATATAAATTAAATTAAAAAAATAAATACCTATCAAATTGCATATTAAGGCTAGATAAATAAATAAATATATTTTCGAAGCTGAGCTCAAGAATTATAATAATTATTGCAGTTCTTCTTTGATCTTAAGAGGAGACACTAGGGCTAGAGAAATGAAAAACAAGTATTTGTAAAATCTATTGCTGTCTCCCTAACCTCAAGCCTTCCCCCGCAGAGCGCGATAGAGACGACTGTAGCTTGATCTAATAAAAGAACAGAAAATCAACGATGCGTTGTCCCCTGATTTTTTCTCCAAAACTTAACCGATTAAAATATTTTTTTTAAAAACAGGCTTGAGCTGTGTTCCTGTGTTTTATTTTATTTGTATAATCTAGCCAAATTTGTTTTCTGGATGTTTGAACACAGCGGAAAATATGGCCGTGTTTTTGGGTTTTTTAACGTACATATATTATTTACAATAATTAAAATATGAAAAGAAAGAAAACATAGGGACATGCTAATAGTGGCAAAAGATATTCAGGAAAAAAATTATAACTCTACCGGCACTATCCAGGGGACAACGTTTGTATGGAAAAACGGCCCTAGTGTATCCTCTTAATATCTAAATTAGTGATTAAGTTTTACGTATAAGGTGTCGATAGTACAGTTTCTGGTAGTATCTAGTAGTGGCCTATTAGTGCCGAAGCATCATGATTGCCTCTAACGAGCTAGTCACATTTCACCATCAGTCTAAGTGTTATAGCTGGATAATGATTATACATTACATATTGGTACGTGCCATTGACGTACTGTATGTAGAGACGTCGCATGCTTATTATATTTACTAGTTAGATGACCTGGTGATTACTTTTCTCTGATCCTACAACTTGGTACAAATTTTCCCCGGAATTTCATGAATATTTGAACACTTAAATTAGATAAATCGATTCAGCCGTTAAGGTGACGCCGCGTTAAAGTAAAAAGCCGTGTTGGATTATATGTTTTAGATTGCTTGTTTTCTCCTCCTCTCATAGAAAACAAGCAATGGAACAGCTAAAAATGGAAAGGGCGTAGCGACAAAATGGTTTTTGTCGTGTAATTTAAAAACCATAACTACATTTCATATACGCTATGGGCAAATTAAAGTGTACGCTTGAACTAATTTATGTACACATTTTGGAAGCTTAAATCACTCTCCTCTGTTGGCAAAATAGGAATCCCTTTTTTACAGAGGCCTTTTTGATTGATTATTCTGTGTTATAAAAGTTGACCAATCATGTTATGCTATGGGTAATTCAAAGACAAAGACATGATGAATACTGATAATGAATTATACTTTCTTAGCTTTAGTCATTGCTGAGAAAAATCGATATCGCTACAGCCAAATTATCAAGGCGTCGCCTTAACAAATAAAACATTTGAACGGGCGAAACTAACAAAATTTAAAATTTTATTTTTATTTCTGTAAATGTTGAGTGAAATATAGTAAAGTTTTGTTTAAAGAAAATGAGGAATTCTATACATACCAGACGGGGCCCGTAACTGCGACGAAATACATTTTTCGCGCGGGAATAGTACATTTTTCGCGTTACTATCCTATGTCCTTTTCCGGGCACTAACAGTATACACTATACAGGAGTATACCTCTACCTAAGTCCTATAAGCATAATACCATGCGGGTCCACCGCAATAATGATAAACGAAAAAAAAAATAATTAAATTTTAACGAGTAATGCCATTCGATTAATTGAAATCGAATGGCATAACTCTTTAAAATGTGTTTACAAAATTAGCAGTATCTATAAACTGTATGTTTTTAATATTTGGGCTATACCATAAAGTTAATATACCTAGCGGAATAGAGAAACAAAGGCCTGAGCAAGAGAGATTTCACTATCAGTAACACTGCGTGGTAAAAAGAGACGTGTGATACAATTGACAGCAGCACCCTTTTTCTGACATCCAGTCGGCACGTGCCGCACGTTGACAATTTAATCTCATAGAAATCATGTTCAATCGTGCTTGTGTTAGGGTACACATATTTTTACACACAGATGAAACCAATTTCGGTTTCGTTTGACAGCTCGAGATTGTTGCTCTATTCCGCTAGGTATATTAACTTTATGGGCTTTACGGCTAAGACGCTATCATCTTAATCATCTTAAAAAGTAAAAACTAACAACTGAGGACATTCATCATTATTGTAGTGGACCCTTCATAATATGTAAGAGCATAATGTACTATAGTGGTACCTATTGAATGAGCATGAAACAAAATTTCATTGAATGTAATGTGATAAATATTGAATTTTAGAACAGCAGTCCCTTTCCCTTTCCGTCATTTTTACATTTTGATTTTGTCATCAACTCAAGGTTACTTCTGTTCTTTCATTTATTTATGATTATTTATCAAATGTGACTTCCGTGCAAGTATTTAACGTCAATTGTAAACTACAAGCGTATGTAATAATTATATATTAAGAGCTGCTTACTTGAGACAAGAGTAAAAGACAATCTTACACAACTTTCAGAACATAAAGATGTGCACACACAAACATACATCTGTTTTTTTTTAAATTAAATTAAGGGGCAAACGAGCAAACGGGTCGCCTGATGGAAAACAACTACCGTCGCCCATAGGAGTGTCCATGGGCGACGGTAGACGGACTAGCAACATCAGAAGAGCTGCAGGTGCGTAGCCGACCTTTTATGAGGGAATACGCTCTTTTTTTGAAGGTTTGCAGGTCGTATCGACCCGGAAATAATTCGTATCATTTGGATGAAGCGTTTGACTTCAAGATGGTGCACGTTCGATCCCAGACGGAGTAACACAACATTATTTTCTGTACGGAACCTGACGTGTGCGAGTCCGACTCGTGCTTGGCTTCAGTATTGCTAATACATTGCATTGTTATCAATAATTATTTTGCCCTCTGACGTTGTATTGTTTCAGATAATCTCTAGGTATAATTTGTAATGCAGAATCAACATTATTTACTGTAATTAATAACTTATGAAATAGATACTGTATTTAATGCAAAATGTATAGTCCTCATGCATAAAATCGATCATTTAATTACACTTTTTATTACTTTTGAATACAATATTTGGAAATCAACGCCTCGTGTAATTTGTCTTTTTACTCGACTATGGCGAAAAAAGGAGCTTTATGATTTTGCCCTGTACGTATGTGGCTATGAACGTTCATCTGTGCCCTCATAACTTCTAAACTAGTTATCTTATTAGACATTAGATAAAATTTTTGGAAGCCTCGACTAGTCTACTGAATATAGATTATAGGCTACATGATCTGTCACGTTATAGCACCGTATATATAAATAACAAATTTAAAAGTTAGTCTCGCTAAAACTTGAGAACGACTGAACCGATTTGGCTTAGTGTTTAAATATTCGTGTAAATCCAGGGAAGGCGTCTATTACATATATAAAAGTGATATGAAGGTTCAGCGGGACATCTAAGGCTCAATTTATACTAACGCAGAGTTGAAGCGCATCGAAGCGAATTCCCAAGAACTGAACATAGAAAATTCAACCTTAACTCCAGAGCGTAACGCGAATTCGCACGTATACGCGCACCTTTTTAGATTCTCAGAAGTAATGTGTGCATTAACACCTGTGGTTAACACTTTGGATTTAAGGTTGAAATTATGTATATAAATTGACCCTAATTGTCCTTAAAGTTACGTCTACTAAAGTAAAAAAATCTCGACGGTGTCGAATCATGTGTTAAACTGTAAGAATGATAACTTTTTTTTGTAGAGTCAGCATCGAAATTCGAAACCGTAAATCGATTACTAATTTAATACAGTACGTCCAAACCTTGTAGTTTCTGAGTGACCCTTATGGGTCACTCAGAAATGCCTTTGGCATAGAAATCAAAGTGCAATAACATTGGACATTAATTTTTTTATTGATATCGACAGTGATGCAACAGTGACGTCCGACAGAACAATAGTGATTGTTTGTTTATTGTTTCACACCTAACTCGTCAACTTGTCATCCACATCTCGGTACATACTAATGTTTTTTTTTTATATTTTGAGAATGAGAATGTTTTTGAGAATTTATATTATGAGACCGCACGAACGCGAGGTTCAGCGGACGCATATAAATTATATATCCACTGCGAATTCGCAAGCAAAAATGTAACTATGTAAATAACAGCGCGACCGCTATTTATATTTAAATACTAGATGGTGGAACCGTACATTTTTCCGCAAAGAAAGAAACCTATGTCCTTTCACGTGGCCTATTCTTCATGTGTGCCAACTGCCAAATAACATATAAATTGCTGTAGTAGTTTCTTAAGATAATAAGCAATTTTTAAAAAATCCGTCGTTTTTTCCACATTTTCCTCTATTTCTTCGCTCCTATTAGTCTTAGCGTGATAAACAATAGCCTTTTTCGATAAATGGGCTATCTAACACTGAAAGAATTTTTCAAATCGGACCAGTAGTTCCTGAGATTAGCGCGTTCAAATAAGCCTTTTCAAATAATTTCCCCCGTTTTTTCCACATTTTCCTCTATTTTCTTCGCTCTTATTAGTCTTAGCGTGATAAAATATAGCTTATAGCCTTCCTCGATAAATGGGCTATCTAACACTGAAAGATTTTTTCAAATCGGACCAGTAGTTCTTGAGATTAACGCGTTCAAACAAACAAACAAACCCTCAAACTCTACCGCTTTATAATAGTAAGTATGGATTATGATAACGACATAATTATTTGGTCTTCTTGAATGTAAACATATTTTTTGTTCGCGCAATTATTGTTAATTAAATAATTACTGATCTCCGTGACATGGTTGATGGCGCATGCGCGAAACAAAATGGCCGACTACAGACTACTACTTGCAAATTGTTATCCGTAAGTACCAATATATATATATAATATATTAAATCTAAATATGATAAATTTTAAGATAATTAGGTACATACGTACAATATAAAATTAACAATAACAATAGTCTACAGAAACATAAATATAAATAATTTAACAATGATGATAATTAGATTAAAATCTTAATCAAAAAGGCCCCCCGCAGCGTACCGTGCTCAAATGTCCCCATCACACTGGCCGCGTTACCGCGCTGAATGGCTAGGGAGACGTGTTGGGCCGGGTACGCCCCGGAGCTTCTTTACCCGATTCCCGCAACCGACGTCCGAGCTGGCGAACGAAAGCTTTAGCTTCGTTACACCAGGTACCCCCTGTTTCCACGGCAAAAGGAACGAAAAGGTATTTCTGCCCCAGATCCGCATACTTAGTGTGGTTCTGCCTGGCTGCGTATTCGGCGGCAGACCCCGCGGTTCGAGCAGTGCCGGAAATGTGCGAAGCGGCGTATGTACTCACGCACGTGGCATCCCATAGGAGGCAACGACCTACCAAGTACCAATATTATAAATGCGAAATTGTCTTTCTGTCTGTCTGTTCTGTTACCTCTTCACGCCTGAACCGCCGAACTGATTTTGCTGATTGCTATGGGTATACTTTGAGTCCCGGGATAGATGGGGTACGCTCTCTTCTTGAAGGTTTGCTGGTCGTATTGGTCCGGAAATACTGCTGGCAACAGTTTATTCCAGAGTTATTACCAATTTTATTGTTGTGCAGTTCACGTATTGTGGAATATTACTGACGGTCTCCTGCCTTGTCAAATAAATTGTTCGATAAAATATTGTAAGTTTAGGGGCTGCCTAGGTAGGCATTTTGGCTCCGTGTATGGTATGAGTAATTTTGTTATTTGCGTCAAATAAAAAATAAATAAACAGATTACGTATAAAAAATCGGTCAAGTGCGAGTTGGACTCGCGCACGAAGAGTTCCGTACCATTATAGAGCAAAAATAATAATAAAATGTGTGTTTTGTATAGGGCCTTAATATTGCCCTTAATATTTAATTTATTATGTTTTTAGTATTTGTTGTTATAGCGGCATCAGAAATACATAATCTGTGAAAATTTCAACTCTCTAGCTACAGCCTGGAGACAGACGGACAGACATCGAAGTCTCAGTAATAGGGTCCCGTTTTTACCCTTTGGGTACGGAACCCTAAAGGGGGCATAATCTTTTTGGACAATCGCACAAAACAGACATATTAAGACTCAATCAACTAATTAATTTATCCATGTAGAGACCGAGTACATTTGTCTGAGAAAAAGAAATACGAGCTACAAATTCTATAGAAGAAAAAATGGTTCCACGAAACGCAAACAACTTGTAATGTAACGTTACAGAGTCGAGCATTACATCAGTGAGGGAGGAGAACTGAGCATTACAATGCGCACATGGTAATGATACAATGTGTAATAATATCTCGATACAACTTGTAACATCAATACTACGTAACAGTGAAGTCATCTTGCTATGGAATGCTCAAAGTCGAATCTATAATGTTACATTACGCGCGAATGCTCCCGGTGAGGGAGTAATAAACTGGTTAAGCGTATGGAGGCTCAAGCCGAGGGTCGCTGGTTCGAATCCCGCCGACGGAACAGAAAGTTTTCCATTTTCCTGGGTGAATGTGTATTTAATATGTGTATGATAATATAATAAAAATATTAATATGTATAGTATAAAAGTATTAAATATATTTCCGTTGCCTGGTACCCGTAACACAATTTCTTCAGGTAATTAGCACGGAGCCAGACTGACGTCGTGTGAAAGGTCCATAGACTCCATAGATACGAGTATAATATTTTATTTGAGCGGTCAAATGTATGATCTAGTTATCGTTCTATGGTGTATTATATTTCGATGAATACTAGTACACTTCGGCACCGATTAAATTAGACAAGTAGGTAGCATGTGCAGGCACGTATATGGATACGAACATAGGTCATAGACACATACAACTTTATAATATAGTTTGTTACTCTTTTATGCACAAAATGCTGAACGAATTTTTTATTAAATTTGTCATGGCTAGGCTTAGCTCTGGATTAAGATAGTAATATTATTTGGTTCCTCTTAGGACTCTGTAATAACCATGTTTCCAATAGGCTTTTATTATTTTTAACAAAAATTAAAACCGACTTCTAAGGTAAAAACAATAATAACATCCTTTAAATAATATGAACTAAAAAGTATTAAATAATTTTTCCTATCTAATAGTGCCTTTTTCCGAATTCGGCTATAACTCAACTATTTCTGTACTCATCTTCATAATTTTGAAGTCGGTACCAGATATACTTAGCTGAATCTTCAGTCTGCCAGAATATTTGAAACTTTTTTAACTGGAACGAGGAGTTCCCTCGATTAATCATGGATACCATCATCAGGTCACCACTTTTGTGAACATGGTACCAAATTGGAGTGAAACCTAATACAACAAAAAATAGGGGAGGGTAGGAAAGGGAATAGGGTAGGGGATTGGGCCTCCGGTAAACTCACTCACTCGGCGAAACACAGCGCAAGCGCTGTTTCACGTCGGTTTTCTGTGAGAACGTGGTATTTCTCCGGTCGAGCCGGCCCATTCGTGCCGAAGCATGGCTCTCCCACGTACAAAATTATAGATAAAATGACAAACACGAATTATAGTAATTTGCACTGCTTGAGTTTTAAACGATACTTCCATTTGACGTAATATGCATGTGTGCGATGACACATTTGTTGTGTGTGTGTGTGTGTGTGTGTATGTGTATGTGATAAATGATAATGATGTGTGAGGTGTGTATGTGTGACCATTGTCTCGCGGAAGCGGAAGGATGGCTGGAGAAAGTTATGACTATGGTGGTCAGTTTGTCATACACATTTTGATAGAAACGCACATGTGACGCGTAGATGCATTTCTAAGGATCATTTCGGACCGCAACACGACGAGGCGAGGCGGGGCGCGGCGCGGCATAAATTTATATGGATTTGACAGATTCGCAAGACGGTCTCACGCAATTGAAATCTGTCTAATTCATACAAATTTATGCCGTGCCGCGTCTCGCCTCGCCTCGTCGCGCTGCGGTCTGAATTGAATTGACCCTTACATGGTGTAACAAAACTAAGTGACAATACTTTAGGGTGTGTATGCATAGCCTATATTGAGTTCGTTTTAAAAGTAGCAGCGCTGAGAGAGTACTTTTTTTAAACTTTTGTATGGGAAAACTTATGACGCTTGGGCGCTTGCCCATACAAATCACGAAAAAAATGTTGCTCTTTCAGCGCTGCTACTTTCACAGTGAATTCCATACAGGCGACTCATTTTATTGTTACACCTTGTATTAATGTGTTTGGCGGTTTGAAAGACCAAAAATGCAATACAAAATAATTATAATGACTGCATCGTCGCCTTACGTATGTGTGAACGCATATAATATTTATGCAATAGTCCAAACCAGTGTTTTTCAACCTTTTTATGATTCGACCCTGGTATAAAAAACTATTTCGCGACCCCCCACACATTCCTTTTTTTATGATGTATGTTTATAAATGTAAACATCTTTTTGTCAAAAATTCTCTACTATATTAAGTAGAACAATTATTGATTGTTGTTTTAATGAAAAAGTATTCTCGACCTCTGGCGATCCCCTTCAGAAGCTTCGCGACCCCATTGGTGGTGGTGGTTGAAAAACACTGGTCTAAACGATATGACAAGTAATAAATGATGCAATTGACAGTTTCAAAACGAGCGGCCATTTATTAGTCGTCCTACTTGACATAGTGCAACTTGGAGGTCAAGTCCACTATTTTAATGTCATTATGGCGTTACTATGCCTTTTATGTTATAGTTACTAGTTTAGTAATGGTGTGCTACTAGTACACATACTATTAGACTGGCCATAGACGGACCGCAAGTTGCAGTCAGGACCGACTGCTCGAGTCGCGTTTAAATTTGCACGCGACCGCTCAAGAATAGACATGATGGGATTTTTTTTCCTGATGGTAATCGTCATTACGATGGTAACATTTATCGCGCGGTAAACGTGCATTTTTCCGCGATTTTTTATCGTCCTTTACAGCCATGCTACACGACGCGGTGCGGCGCCGCACTGAAGGTCATCTCGCCGGACTACCGGCCACACTGCGGCGCCGCAACGTTTTGCAGTACTGTAGCAGCGACGGACTCGAGCTCCACCAATACATACACCCCTCCCCGCCTCGTCTCGATTCCGGTGCGTGTGCGGTGCAGCGCCGGAGCGCACCGGACGGCGGCGCCGTGTGCCATACCATACATTTTTATTTTTTATATGTAGGAAACCGGAGCGGCACCGGTCAGGCGCCGTACTGCCGCCGCATCGCATCGTGTGGCATGGTGCTTATGTCCTTTCCAAATTCTCCATGCCATATTTCATCAAGTATCTCCAAACCAAACTTCATCTAAATCGCTTCGGCCGTTTAAGCGTGAAGAGATTTCAGGACAGACAAACAGGCCTCCTCCACCTCCAGTCGTGTTCCTCATGTCTGAGGGTCGTGACCTCCCCCTTCCATGACCTTCCTTCTAATGGTCTTACGCCAGCTGTTCCTATCCTCGGCCACTCGAAGAGCGTCGTAGACGGTGGACTCAAGTGTGGTGCGGATTTGATCGGACCAACGCATGGGACTGCGACCTCGTGGTCTTTTTCCCTCAATCTTGCCAGTTACCATCAGTTTTTCAAGATTGTCTCCTTTTTTTCTGGCTATGTGTCCGAAATATTCTAAAATGCGTTTGAGGCAGATGGTAGAGAGCCTTGTTTTTATATTTAGTTGAGCCAGAATGGATGCGTTGGTTCTGAATGCAGTCCATGGAATTCGGAGCATTTTTCTCCAGCACCACATCTCGAAGGCGTCGATACGTCTGCGGTCTGCAGACTTCAGAGTCCATGTCTCAGATCCATAAAGAAAGATGGAGAATATGAGCGTGTGCACAAGTTTCGTCTTGGTTCTTAGCGAAATCTTCCTGTCACGCCAGGTTTTATGCATTTGAGACATGGCACTCTTAGCCATCCCAATTCTCCTACGTATGTCTGGTTCACAGGAGCCGTTGTTCGTGATAGTGGACCCAAGGTATACGAATTCGCTAACCACTTCTAGTTTTAGAGCGCCAGTCAATGGTAGTGTGTTTCCTCTATCTATGATCATTATTTTGGTTTTCCTTTTGTTAATAGAGAGGCCTAGGGTATTGCTGATTTGCTCCATTCTCTCCAACAGTTCTTGCATCTCGACTTCATTTGCAGCCAAGAGAGTAGTGTCATCAGCATATCGGAGATTATTTAACTTTTTTCCTCCTATGCGGACGCCTCCCCTCCATTGGTCGCAGGTTTTCCGCATAATGTATTCGCCGTATGCGTTAAATAAAATTGGTGAGAGAATACTGTCGTACTCCTTTGCCAAACTTAAAGGGCTGGGACGTCATATCCTCGATCCTTACTACGCCACAGCTATTGCAGTAGAGAGACTGGATGAGATATATTAGGTGATCCGGAACCCCAAGTTCTTTTAGTACTTTCCACAAGGAATTCCAATTGACGCAGTCAAAGGCTATAGTCGACAAAGCACATTATTACAGGTGTGTTATACTCATACGATTTTTCAATGATCTGCCTAACGTTTAAGATCTGTTCGCGAGTTCCCCTTCCCTTAACAAAGCCTGCCTGTTCCTGAGGAATTTGCCAGTCCAAGTAATGCCGAATGCGTCTGTTAATGATATGGAGTAGGATTTTACTTGCATGTGATATTAGGGCCAATGTGCGGTAGTTCTCGCATTCCTTAGTAGAGCCATTCTTATGTAAAGGTAGCACAATTGACTCGGTCCAATTTTTTGGCCACTCGCCAGTGGTCCAGATCTTATTGAAGATTGCATGCAGTACGTCTACACCGGTCTCGCCTAGTAATCTAAGGTCTTCTGCGATTATTCCATCAGGCAGACAGGCACATTTTAGCATTAATAATATTAGTAGATATCCGTACATAATAAGTTAATAACACTACAAATTACAATATGAGTTTTATAAATAAATATTTTCGAAAAACCCAAAAGGACTCATCGGACTTTTAGTTGTTCTAAATAACATTATGTTTTACCGAATCAACAAAATTTTAAATGAACCAAGGCAATTTTAAAAGGTACGCGGCCGGTTTAGTGAATTAATTTACTAATAACTGGGGAAATACTTGTTTGTTTGCGAATCACAAGGTTGATTTTAATTTATACAAAGATATAAAAAAGGAAATCGCATAATAGTAGATTCATGCTCAGATAAATTTTGGATGTCAAAAATAAAATTGAAATACTAAAATGACGGACAAAAAGAAGGCTCAAGCAGGAGGAGATGGACCAGAAGATAAAAAAAAGACCTCAAACTTGACTACATACTTAAACCTAGATCTCAAAATCTGTAAGGTCTAGAAAACTGATTTTTTACACAAGTAACTTCAGTTCATGAAGATTGAATGCTCAAGACGAAAACACGATTACTGAAAAAATACTCGATAGTTTTTTTTTTACAAAAAACATTGTTTTAGACACGTTTTTGCTTGGATCTTCGAAGTTTGCTGTCTTTTCTTTAATATTTATTAATTTTGAACATCTAAAAAGGCATTAAAACCTATATTTTCTCAAAATATTTTTATCATAATCATTATAGTTCGTCTTTTATTCAAGTAAAACTTGGCGATGATTGTTTGAATCTTTGTTTGTTAAGGGCCCCGAAGACGATCAAACGGTTTGACTCAAACACGTAAATTTTAGTTTGACTCAAACCGATTTGATCGTTTACAAAGCTTGTTTGAACGGTTTGTCAAACATTTACGTGTTTGAGCATGTTTGATGAAATTTCATATTTTCGTTGTGTTTGACGCGCCGTTTGATCGTGTTCCGACGCGTTTGAAGGTTTGAACAAACCCGGCTTAGTTTAGTGCTGGATTATGAAGAAGAAAAAGAGAAAGAAGCTGTAGTTTCTAGCACTTTCTGTAGATGTTCGTGGGTAAAACGATATTATGTTAGTCCATACCATTCTTTGGACCAGTCTTTTTCTTTTTTCTCTTCTGACGGAGGACATTAACGCAGGGCCCCCGCAAGGGCTACTGGCGCCTGTGTGCAAAAAAAGGATTTTGGCGCCCCTTTAGGCAATTTTTTGGGACTTTAGTTTTGGCGCCCCTAAAGATGGCAATTTGGCGCCTCTAGAGGATGGCACCCGTGTGCATTGCACACATTGCACATATGGTAGCGGTTGCCTTGCATTAATGTTATAAACATAAGATAAGAAAATCGCGATCCTCGTTTTAGAATCTAGAGCATTTTCTGCATCACAATTCACGATACGTGTACTCGACAGCGCGTATTGAATGAAACTGCGCAGTATCGTTTGACAAACCGTTCAAACCGACATCAAACGGTTGCATCAAACACGTAAGGTTTGAATCAAACCGTTTGATCGTCTCGGGGGCTCTTTAGAAAGAAGACATTTCAAAGATGGTCCCAATAATGCATTATAAGGAATTACTAATTGAGTTCGTTGTTTTTGAAGAATATTATTTAGTGCGCACCACAAACAGGCTTTAAAAACCTTTAATTTTTTGCGATGATCCTTCCTTAACAAAACCACAGATCACAACAAAACAATTAAAATTATTACCGCATTCCTCCGCACATCCGTTGTGTTGACTTAGCTCTTATTTGCGTTACTTTTAGCACTGTTTGCTAGTAGCTAGTAAGTACTAGCAAATACTAGATCAGGCCGAGATACTATAATAATAATTATCTATGGACGCTTCACACCACGTCAGTCTGGCCCCGTGCTGTATCTGAAGGACATGTGTTACAGGTACCAGACAACGGAAATACATATTATATTTAATACTTTTAATAAACTATACATATATATTTAAGATTTTTATTATATCATACACAATATATTTGATACACATGCATGACCCAGGAACATTGAAAAACTTTTTGTTCCGTCGGCGGGATTCGACACTAACCATTGAGCCACGGAGGTCGTCAGAACTTGTACCTGGGGCCTTATCATTAACTTTGTCAAAACCTGAGCTAATCCGCGCAGCTCAGAAAACACTTGTAAAGTAAATTGTTCTTTTTTCGCATCATAACAACTTTTACTTCTGAATGGTTGTAACCTGTAATAATTGTCTCTGAACTGGATTAAGAAATGTCAAACACGAACGTCAAATTTGACTCACGGAATTGTTTTTTTTTAGGAATTGAAATGGCTTAGCCATAACGACTAACGGAAAAATTGTAAATCAAGATGAAAATATAGTTTAAAAAAAATTGATATTTTTTATTATAAAATATACTATTTTCTAATATATAACGTGGTCAATGTAGGAATAGTTACTTTTGCACCGATTTATTGTATTTAAAGGTAATTATTATAAATGTGTAAATGGTTTTATTTATATTTTTTTGGTATTTTATAAGCCCTTTATGAAAACACTGAGAAAATAACACTCCTTCATGTTTATATTATCACAAGCATGGCGATCTAGAGGAGAAAGAATTCTCTGACATTGGCAACTAACTGAGTCGGCAATTAAAAAAAAGAAGAAGAAGGAGACAAAAAAAAGATAATTAGATATTGTTATTAAGTTTATAGAGATTAAGTTATATGCAAGAAATTGATAAGTTTATTATATCCTATACCTATTTGATACCTACGCTAAATAATCTACCATAAAAAAGTCTTAGAAATGCATCAAACTTGTGGATTACAATTACATGCATTACAACAGAGTTGATGTCATGAGTTGAACATAATTTGTTGAACTTGAACTCATTCTTGAACACCTACGTTTTTTTGAGCTTTCAAATAGGTATTATTGTAACATAAACAGGCAATTTATAAGTTTAATAATCCCCTTTTCGTGCCTTGTAAGGCATTTTACATTATTAGTATTGTGTACGCTGAACCAAATATTTTTCAGGATAAAGGATGATTGCTAACACTGAGGTACTATAAGTACTACATTTTATAATAAAGAATTGCAAGTGTAATGATGACAAAGTCCTAGGAAGATAATATATATTCACTCAAAAGCTTTAATTAAAAGAAATTTAATAAATACTCGTTTTTAAATGTTTTTTCATTTATTTTCTCACTTAAATATACCTACCTTAGATACATATTCATACACAGCTTTCATCAATAGGTACTATATTTGTCTTACATAGGCAAGTGGTAAATCTCTTTTATATTATACTTATAAAAATATTTATACAGCGGAAATCTTAAACAAGGTCTTGTCACTTAAAATCAAAGAAGATGAATCAAATATCCCTTGTGTAAATATTAATTTATTATTATTAAAGGAGTTCAAATACAAACTTTTGATGAAAGATAAAAACAATATTATAATTTCAGACTTTTATTTGGCAAACCAATAACAATTAGAAACTGCATTGCAAGTTGCAACTATGGGAAATTGCCTGGGATATCTCAGACAGAGAGCGGTCAAGGGTTTTGTGTTCTTTGTGTTGTATTATGTTGTAGAATGCCTCCCGTGTGAGTATCTCTATATACTCACACAGGAGGAGTTCTGAATGTGTCAGAATTGCTCCTCAGTCACCAACGCAAATGCTTCAACGCATGACCACTCTGTCTGATAGGTCCCTAACACGACCACATCTTTTTAAAATGTATAATACATGAGGACTTACTAAAGTCCTCATGTATTTTAAATTTTAATGTAATAATATAAAACTAATATTATTATTATTGAGGTACAAAAGTATTTTTGGTAATAATAATATAAGTTCCAATGAAAATATTATGTTTTATGAACAATAAGTATGTTTGTTATGCAATTTTTGTTATGTCTTTTTGGAAAAAGTACTATAAGTAATGTAGGATTATATTTTTGAGTTTTAGTGACTATTCCCATTGTATATTATATCATATTGTAGTCAAGAGAAGTTATAAATGAAAAAGTGCATATGAGAATTTAGCTAATTTGGATTTTATATTATCAATGATTTAACTTTTCTAGTAGTTTAGGTGTATGTGTGTGTGTTAATATTTATTCGTGAATATACATGAATCTAAAGTTTCAAAGGTTGTGTTCTCAAAATTCTTGTTATTGAGAAAGTAATACCTTTGAATTTACCTCTTTGGTGCAGCGTTTATCATGCATGGTTTACAAGGAAATAGTTTGTGAAATAACACAAAGACCTACTGCAATCAAAAGATTGTACGAAATGCTCCTAAGATAGGTTCCTAAGAAGTACATAGTAAGTCCTCATGTATTTTAAGTTTTAATTTAATATAAAACTAATACTTATTATTATTATTGAGGTAAGTACAAAAGTATTTTTGGTAATACATAATAATATATGTTCCTATGATAATATTATGTTTTATGAACAATAAGTTCCATATGTTTGTTATGCAATTCTTATTAAGTAAGTCTTTTTTGGAAAAGTACTATAATGTAAGTTTTTGTTTTTGAGTAAAATTTAGTGATTTACACTATTCCCATCATATAATACCATATTGTAGTCAAGAGAAGAAGTTATAAATGAAAAAGTGCTCATATGAGAATTTAGCTAATTGGGATTCTATGATATTATCAATTATTTAACTTTTCTATTAGTTTAGGTGTGTCAATGTTTATCCGGAGCATGTTATACATACATCTAAAGTTTAAAAGGTTGTGTTCTGAAATTTCTTGTTAAAAGTAAGTACTTAATATTGAATTTACCTCTTTGGTGCAGTGTTTATCATGCATATACCAAAATACTTCAGGTTTACAAGGAAATAGTTTGTGAAATAACACAAAAACCTACAATGCAACTATAAGATTGTACGTAGGTTTTTGGTGAAAATTCATACTTGTTTTACAGTAATTATACACAACACTTGTGTTCCTTATACCTTGTATGTGTTTCTTGTGTACTAAATCAATGCAGTCTTAGCTCATCGCACAAATGCAAACCTTATTGTTGACTAGACATATAGGTATATTGTACTAATATACTACACCTCACTTATGTTATTATTCTGAAACCTCACTAACACTAAATGGATTACTAAGGTCTCTACGTCTTTACTTATGTATCACTTCGTGATTAACTTGAGAATACTTAATCGTTTTCCAAAAATTTGGACACTTCGAATGTTTAGTTTTTTGGTTTTAATAACGAATTATTTTCACTAAAATATAGCTATAGACTAAAATATAACTTATTAAGTAACTAACCAACTAAATAGCAATATAATTTAAGACTAAAAAGTATGTAATATTAATAAATAAAATTACTAAAATGTAAACTATTCTGTAAAAGCTACTCGTTGGTTGGTGTTTATTGAATTGCTGTATTTGACGTAAAAGCAAGCGAGCTTATGTCAGAAGTGTTGTCATGATACCAAATGATACGAAATTATTACTCAGTTAACAATGGAGAAGTGAGTTTTGTGTCACGTGACCACTGACTGGCTGGTAAATAGAGGTCATGGTACCAAAATGCGAGCCAGTCAGTATTCTGGCTGGCTTTAAGAGCTCATGATAGAGGGGCTGCCTTAGCATTGTAACTTTAAATTTGTAATCAGACAGTTATTATTTTAACGGTCGCAAGTAATTATAATTAATTTTTATGGTTTTACAGAAAAACGTGTGAAGAACTGTCATGTTGCTTTTTGTGTTACATATTATATATTCATCTTTCCTATTCGTTATCTTAATTTTACTGTGTTTTTAAAAAATAAGGTTTACAATGAACATGTTTATTCATTCATTATTTTTTCCATTTTAAATTATTTTTATTCAAATAAAAAAAAAAAAAAAAACAAACGTAAACAAAAAGTATGTGTGCGAGTTTAACCAACATTTAGGGCGCGATCAGACGTGCGCGTGTTCTACTGTAGCGTCTAGTCTGTAGCGTATAGGTAAACACGCGTGCAGCACGCGCTGAACCCGCGCAAGGCCTACGCGCGTGCCGCGCGCGTGTTTTCCCATACGCTTTAGTACAACCCGAGCAGAACACGCGCACGTCTTTAAGTAAGTATTGAATTTATTTATTGAGCGGTTAACGTGATACTTATATTAAATTAGTAGCGTTATAGCCATCGATAGCCTAGACTTTCGTCATTTTATAAAAGCTGAAAGTTTTCCTGTATGTTACATTCATGACCCCTATAGAGGTAAGAATGACCAGCAACTATTGTTTTTTTTATGAAATAAGGGAGCAAACGAGCAAACGGGTCACCTGATGGAAAGCAACTTCCGTCGCCCATTTACACTCGCAGCATTAGAAGAGCTGCAGGTGCGTTGCCGGCGTTTTAAGAGGGAATAGGGGAGGGTAGGGAAGGGAAGGGAATAGGGTAGGCCCTACCCTACCCCTTCCCTTCCCTACCCTCCCCGGTAGGGGATTGGACCTTCGGTAAACTCACTCACTCGGCGAAACACAGCGCAAGCGCTGTTTCACGCCGGTTTTCTGTGAGAACGTGGTATTTCTCCGGTCGAGCCGGCCATTCGTGCCGAAGCATGGCTCTCCCACGTATTATTACTATTATTATTAGGAAGTTTCTGTCGCGTTTACTTCCGGAGTACCAGTTCTGAAGGTCTACCTGACTTTCGATAAAGAGTAAATTTTAATTTTACAAAAATCTATCGCAGGAACATTTTATATTAAGAGGGATTACTGAGTACTGACCCAAAAAATCAAACATCGTCCTTCTCTCTTCACACTCACGCCCGTCTTTCATATGCCAGGTGAAAAAGGACGACGCGGATTCATCGCCGAGTTAGTTTTACTATAAATAAAAGACGAACTATAATGATTATGAAAAAAGTATTTTAAGCAAATTTAGGTTTTATCAATACCTTTTTAGATATTAAAAAATATTAAAGAAAAGACAGCAAACTTCGAAGATCCAAGCAAAAATGTGTCTAAAACAAGGTTTTTGTAAAAATAAAACTATCGAGCATGTTTTCAGTAATCGTGTTTTCGTCTTGAGCATTTAATCTTCATGAACTGAAATTACCTGTGTAAAAAAACAGTTTTCTAGACCTTACAGATTTTGAGATCTAGGTTTAAGTATGTAGTCAAGTTAGGGTCAGGTGCATTCTTAACATTAGATCTAGCTTAGCACTCATAATTTACTAGATAACGCCCGCAACTCCGTTGCGCCAAAACTCGTTTATCGCGTGGGAACCGTACATTTTTCCGGGATGAAAAGTATTCTATGTCCTTTCCGCTCACTGAGCGTTTTTCGTCTTTGAGCGTGACATATATATATATATATATATATATATATATATATATATATATATATATATATATATATATATATATATATATATATATATATATATATATATATATATATATATATATATATATATATAATATGATCCCTATACAGGTTGTAACAAAAATAAGTGATAATACTTTAAGGTGTGTACGTGTTCCTTGTAGAGAGTCCACAGTGAAAGTGGCAGTGCTGAAAGACCAACATTTTTTTTCACTTTTGTATGGGGAAACTCGTGACGCTCGGGCTCTTGCCCATACAAAAGTGAAAAAATGTTTTCGTCTTTCAGAGCTGCTATTTTCACAGTGAACTCTCCACAAGTAACACGTACACACCCTAAAGTATTATCACTTATTTTTGTTACACACTGTATAGATGTGACTATGGAATATGGATATGCAACTATAGATGTGCAACTATGGAGTTTCAGTCGCGGTTACTTTAGGAGGTATCCAGTTCTGAAGAACCTGACCTTCGATAAAGAGTTAAATAAGCTCAATTTTTCATCTTATTTTCTTCTCGATAACTGTAGCAATCTCCTCTTGACCCTAATACCAGCTGCTAAGACCGTACATTTAACAAGGGAGCCTGAGGTCAACGTAACAATAAACATTAATGTTACGTTGACCTCAGGCTCCCTTGTTACTGCCAATTTAATGCCAAACCAAACCAAAACCTGTTCAGCATTTCCGGAAATCAAGATTATGATACAAATTACAAAATAAAGTTTTAAGTTCCATAAGATAGCGTACATAATTTACGACAACCTTTAAAATAAAATAATTAGATACAATTTTAATTTAATAGTCGCAACAAAATAGTATAATATATAATATTAAATATTACTAGCTATTTAACCGAGCTTTGGTCGATATTCGATAAAACACGAATTAAATGACATTTTCTAAAAATGATTCCTAGCTAGATCGATTTATCGCCCCCGAAATCCCCTATATACTAAATTTCATGAAAATCGTTGGAGCCGATTCCAGGATTCCAATTATATATAAATGTCGCAGCCAACTGGTTTAAATAGCCGTTCAATCAAACAGCTAGCCCTTTGACTAAACAACACCATTTAATCACACGTCTAGCTTTTTAATTGAATATTTATGTCGCTCAAAACGTTCATGACTACAGCTGATTCAAAAGCCGCCGTTTGATTGAATTAGTTCAGCGCTCACCACCGCGGCGCTAGGTGCGTTTTCCTTACAATATGGCGTCAACTAACCGGTGTTTTGTGGTTGCATTAAGATATTTTTCGTAAATATACGTTACAAGTATTATTAAAGAGTCAGAAATTATGGGGATGTGCCCCCATAATTTCTGACTATTTAACGAGTGAATCAAATTTAAACTATTATTCGTGGAGAAATAAGGGGATTATGGGACTAAGGGAATAATAAGGTATTTATTGCAATCGTGTTCAAAATGAGTTAGAATACAATTAATCTGCTTGTAATCATTACACTTGTGTAATAATAGCACTAAGCTAATGGTCCTCTTAGTTAATTCAAACCATTAATTCAGTTGGCTAAGCGTCATCTAGCTGTAGTGTTGAACGTTGCAGTCAACAGGTCGGCTAAACGACGTATAGCCGTGTGATTGAATGGTGTTGTTCAGTCAAAGGTCTAGCTGTTTGATTGAATGGCTTTTTTTACCAGTCGACTGCGACATATATACAGGGTGCAATTTAACCTTCCTGCCAAATTTGGATATATTGATCCTTGTTAAAAATAAAAATACACGTATTTTTTCTTTTATAATCACTCAGTACTAAAATTTTGAGAAATAGCCTCCGAAAGTTATCCTACCAAACACCACAAAATATGGACACATGCACGGCCCGGCCCCGCCCCGCCCTTCCATTGACATTCTTGCAGTGACGGATTAAGACTACTTGATGCCCTAAGCAATCCATGCCTGTGGGCCCCCCTATCCGTATCTTAACTAGAATCGGTCTTTGAACCTTTACTCTTCTGGTGCCCCCTCGACGTGATGCCCTAGGTAATTGCTTAATTTGATTAAGGGCTAATCCGTCACTGCATTCTTGTTATTATCATAAGTTGCGAATTTTCCCTTCATACCACAGAATAGATAATAGTACGAGTACTTCATACTTTGTCGGACTTAGGACCGTCAAATGTAAAGGACGTAGACAGGTATGTTTAGAATAAAATTAATTGATACACATCAAAAGAATCGAAAATTACAACTTTTTAATTACAAAAAATAAGCACTTTTATAAATTTATAATAAATCTAAACCACATCCTTTGCATTTAGGCGTATTTAAAAATTCAATTAACTTATGTACACAGTACAACTAATTAAAAAATAAAAATCAAAACTACCCACCACTAAATCTTATTTACTTCCATCTTGTCTACACTTAGCATAGTTCAAACGAGTTCAAACTGCAATCCGTTTTGCTCTAAGCAAAGTCTAGCGCGTTTTGCACATTGTCTTTAAAAGTTTGTTAAGCACAACTTTGTCACTTTTAACCTCGTCAGAGGCATGTCTTCGAGGCTGGCTAGGCGTGTGCAGGTGTTGCGAAGTGCGAACTGTCCATAATCCGAGTCTTTGATTGTCTCGCGATTCAGATTCAGGGTACAGCTGCTGCATTCGAGAATCATCAATCAGCTGTTACGAAGACGAGGAACGCTTTCTTGCTCGTACAGCCTCTGGGTTCCACGTAAACTTTCGCCACTCAAAATGTAGCACCTCCACCTATGCCTCCACATTTCATAACACTCGATCGTGGTTAGGGTACATTGTAACAGACACTAATTAAAGCGCGGGGGCCGGGGGCGCCGTGACAAACAAAATAATTACGTGTTAGCTATACAACTACGCGCGTGGTACTAAACGGTCGCCGGCGACCGGCGGGCGGCGGGGCGCGGGCCTCCCACCCCGCGCGTCACCCCCGCTTTACCCCTACGCATAACCGGTCTCGACTGGATATCTGTGCGGCGCGAATCGCGATGTACTAGCTCGGTCGCAATATCGCAATTATTATTAACTTATGAAGTAACCATTGTGCATCGATTTTTTTTGGGATAAAATATGTTATTGTAAAAAAATTAACACCCTATTTTTTTGGTTTAATGGACTCACCTAATGATACCTAAGCCCCAAAAAAAATTTGGCAGGTAGGTTCAATTGCACCCTGTATACAAGAATTATTGCTCGTTTAAAGATATAAGATATAAGTACTCGTATTATTCAGATGCTGAGTTTGAGTCCCGGGAAAGAACATAGGATATTTTTTATTGCGGCAAAATGTATAGCTACCGCGCGAAAAACATTTTTAACCGACTTAAAAAAAGGAGGTTATCAATTCGATGCGTATGTATGTAATATTTCCATAACTGCCCAATTTTCGTACTTATAAATGTTAGTCTATAAGTATGAGCGTCTGAACAAATGTGCCAAATTTCAAAAGTGTAGAATATATTTTGCCAAATGCAACAAATAGCAAATACAAATAGCCATGTAAAGTGCCTCCATAAAGCGCCTTCGAAAACTCGGAGCATGTTTTTAATTATTATACGTTTGATGAAGGTATGTGTGTATGTTTTTAATTTTTATGTTTGTGTTCGCATATCACTGGAACTATCATTCCGATTTCAGTAATTCTTTTTTGCTGTACTAGGTATTGTTCAACTTAGGGAATAGTGCAAGTTTCATCAAAATTGGTTCAGTAGTTTTGGAGATAGGGAGTTTTAATTCTCAATAACTTATTATTTTGAAGTCGGTTTTATGTTTTTAAAATACATTTTTCTACACCAAGTAGTAGACAACACCTAGATTATTATAAAAATAAAATTAATTAGTTACACCAGCATAGCTAGCACAAGCACGTAGACAAACGAAAGAAACTAAATTTTGACAGTTTTACCGGAAAAACATCGGAGAAAAAGTTTCTTTCGTATCTCGATATCTTTTGCTTTTGAAAATCTATAAGTCAAGCATGACGAACCGCTTTTGACATTTAGTTTCTTGATTCTTTTTTTATTTTTATAATGGCACTTGGCTATAAAACCATGGCTAGTGTCGAGTAAATGGCGGCAAATTAAAAAAATCGATGTATAGCAACCCTGTCTATAGCCGGAATTATAGTTTTGATCTACAAACTACGAAAAATAAAGTTCCTTAGTTTTTATTATTCGTATTTCGTAGATCAAAACTATAATTCCGGCTTTAGACAGCGTTACTACACGTCGATTTTTTTAATTTGCCGCCATCAACACTGGCCATGGTTTTATAGCCGAAGTGCCATAATAAAAAAAAAGAATCAAGAAACTAAATGTCAAAAAAAAACAATTGCCGTTGCTATAACGGTTGCTATGGAAAGAGTTTCTTGTCTTTGTCCACTGAAACTGACGACGGGTGGCGCCATGCTCAGAAAAAAGATATGTAGACATGGGAAAGAAACTGCCATTACTTTCTTCCGAAGAATCGACTGGGCAACGGCGTGCTAGCTATGCAGGGCTTCTTACACTGTGCGTCGCGACGCACCGGGGCGGGCATGTTGACACAACCAAATCGAGTGATTAGTTGATACTTGATTACATCCCGGGCAGTCTCCCCGCTATCAGAAGCTAGGCTCAGAAAAGCAAGCGCATCTTTCACATTAGCCAGCCTTGCTGGCTTTAATATCTTTCAGAGATATCTTTTTTGAATTTTTATGCTAATATTTTGATTTGGGCACTATTTCCTCATAAAAATAAAAATGTCCAAATAGTGTTTTTATGATAATTGATAACCAATGTAGGCTGGTTCTAAAATTGGAAAGTATTTTTGGGGGGCTAGGTTAAGGGGCGTCGCGTCGTCAAGAAATGGCAAAGTCCCTAGGGCGTCACAATTCAAATAAGTTTGGGAAGCCCTGAGTTACACTATAATTATTGTTATGATGCATCGACAAGGGATCGTATTACTGACAACTGATGCCAGTAGTTTTATTATGCAATCATTATTTTATCTCATATATCAGCATTTATATTGCACTGACGACAAAGTCATCCACTATTCCCATTTTAGCACCTAGCATAATTGAAAAGAAACTATTCCATTAAAAGTTTTCGTTAATGTTCACGTTAATTTTCCTCCTCTATTTGAAAATGTTTTGACGATTGTGAATGAGCTGATTCGTCGAAGATTTTTAACTCGAGACCAAAAGGTGGAAAAGGAAACTTATACAGGTTAACAAGTTTGTCTGTGTGCCAGTCTGTCAGTGTGTGTCAGTCTGTGGCATCCCATAAAGTTAATATACCTAGCGGAATAGAGCAACAATCTCGAGCTGTCAAACGAAACTGAAATTGATTTACATCTGTGTGTAAAATATGTGTACGTATACAATTCCACAAGCACCTTTCTAAACGTGCCGATAAGTGCCGACTGGACGCAAAAAAAAAGAGTTCTGCTGTCATGTATCACACGTCTCTTTTTACCACGCAGTGTTACTGATAGTGACATCTCTCTTGCTTTTGTTTCTTTATTCCGCTAGGTATATTAACTATATGTGACATCCCAACGGTTGGACCGATTTTAAATTTAATCAATGATTATTTTTGTTTCAGTTATAATAACTATAACTCATGACACTGTGTAATATTATACTGTCGCACTTATTTAGATAAGAGCTTTTTTTTTATGAAATAAGGGGGCAAACGAGCAAACGGGTCACCTGACGGAAAGCAACTTCCGTCGCCCATGGACACTCGCAGCATCAGAAGAGCTGCATGTGCGTTGCCGGCCTTTTAAGAGGGAATAAGGTAATAGGGGAGGGTAGGGAAGGGAAGGGAATAGGGGAAGGTAGGAAAGGGAATAGGGTAGGGGATTGGGCCTCCGGTAAACTCACTCACTCGGCGAAACACAGCGCAAGCGCTGTT
Source organism: Aricia agestis (assembly GCF_905147365.1). Classification (NCBI taxonomy): domain Eukaryota; kingdom Metazoa; phylum Arthropoda; class Insecta; order Lepidoptera; family Lycaenidae; genus Aricia; species Aricia agestis. The sequence continues at coordinate 811,336 of NC_056426.1, forward strand.
TCACGCCGGTTTTCTGTGAGAACGTGGTATTTATCCGATCGAGCCGGCCCATTCGTGCCGAAGCATGGCTCTCCCACGTATAAAGCTTGCGAGTTAACAGAGAATATAAGAAAATAATCCAGTTTATTTATTTTGGATTCGAAGCTGCTACCCTTCAAGCACTTTCACACTGCAATCCCGTGTAACGTAATGAATGTGTAATAAGTGTTCTCATAATTAAATACAAACAGTGGAATAATATTCATAAAGAATGAATATTTTGAATTGTTTATTTCAAATATTATATTATGGGTAAGATTTAATATTCATTATTATGTTACAGTTAATGTGCGTAAACCAGTTACACTGCAGATTAACAAGGTATTGTGCAGATTATCTGGGTGAGACAGTTAAAGTGCAAAAGTTTCTTCTTTGAATAAAACATGTTATTTAGTTGTAGAGAATTATTAACAGGTTCTTGTTTGAATAAAACATGTTATTTAGTTGTAGAGAATTATTAATTATAATTTTTTGAACATAAAAGCATAAATTATTAAATTTTAATACAAATGTTACTCCACAAATAAAAAATAACAGATCGTATCAACTAGAAAAAAAAAAACAAATCAAAACAACTACATCCTTAGGTTGACAAGTTTAAGTCAAAGTTTATAGGATTTTTACGAAGGAAGAGAATGCAAAATAACTAGGTAAAGTGCAAATACAAGCTTTTTTATTTAAAAATTTCACACTTTAACGAATGGTATCAGGGAATCTGCAGATTACCTAGGTAATGTGCACGTTAACGTATTCTGCATTCTAACGGTAACATATACATCAAGTACGCGTGAACTTGACTTCAAAACAGAAAAGACTTATTAGTTACTATTTAGATGACGCCCTCAATTCCGTTGCGCCATAATTCGTTACTAGCTATTAATACCAAATTTCCGGATAATTTTTTTATAATAATTTATCTTTAAATTTAAACACGTATACAAAAACATTTTAATGCATAAGTAACATTTAATTGATTCTGATATATTCATATAACTACGAGTAAGCAAAAAAAAATTGTATAATTATTCTAGTATTTTTTTTCATTCAAATGACTGAAATCATCTACTGTACTTACAGTTTTGATTACAACTTACAGTACCTAACTTACAATATTTTGATGATTATTAACAAAACCGCTAGTGTATCTATTTTGATTAATTTATAATAATAACCTAGTAAATTTTAGTGGAAATAATGCAAGATTGTGTTTTATTAGATTTAACAAATATTTATTTTGTAATCCCAGGAATATTTTTTTTGCGAAATTTAGCAAAATATGTTTATATAAGTCGTCGCTTTATTTGTTAAAAAAAAACGACGTAGGTATTTTATTACATTCATTTTGAATTTCAATGTGCTGTTATAAATACATAACACATGTGATGCTTAAACACTGGTTTTCATTGAGAAAATCTTCCTATGTATTTTTAATATACCCAAAAACGAGCTAAACCAGATTTAAATATTATAAAATTAGTTGTCCCGGCAAATGTTGTTTTGCCATAAAATGATTTTCCCTGTTTTCCTGCTTTTCTATTGAAGTTTTTCTGATTTTTTTTCTATAGACCTCACGGAGCCTGAGAACTTTCCAACGAATGCAAAACCGTGGAAATCGGTTCGTGCGTGGAGTTAGAGCGTCAGAAAGGAAAACCCGACTTATTTTTATATATTAGATGTTAGTACACAAAAAAGTTATTAATCGGGACTTAACGCGACTTATTCTAGTAGTGATATGCTACTACGAGTAAGTACATACGACTTGACGTTTCGGCCGTGTTGCAACAGCCGTGGTCACGAGGGGACTCAAAAAGAAAAAATGTTAGTAAATATTAGTAAACATTTGTGTAGGAGAACTTATAACATGTAATAGTTCCTAAGTCCTAACAAAATGTAACAAATGACAACATTATTTGTTGGTAAATGCAGTGCCGTAAATAGGGCGGTGCCACCGGTGCCCAGGCACAGGGCGTAGACTCTGGGGGGCGCGCAAGAATGGCCAGAACGGACAGATCCTTATTTTTCGAATTGCTCTCGATAAGTTTCCGCTGCGCCTTTGGCTGCGCCCCAGAGATGTTTCCCAATGTAGTAAAAAAATATCCACAGCCGAACATATAACCTCCTCCTTTTTGTAAGGAAGAAGTCGGTTAAAAAACAAAGGTGCAGTTATATAGAGGCTCGCACAGGGCGCAAAAAAAGCTATTTGCGGCACTGGGTAAATGTTTTTATGTTAGAAAATGTTTACAAACATTTTCGTCGCCGTCAGTCTCGAGTTGTAATAATTTACTATTATTTATTAAACAAATGCACTTATATAAAAAGTAGATGTTGTCCGATTTTCAACCCTAGCCGATAATGATATGCTCGCTAAGATTCACAAAAATCGGTCGAGACTCGAGCCGTTTCAGCGGAATTCAACCACGCACCACGTGACGCGAGAATTTTATACAGGGTGTAACAAAAATAAGTGATAATACTTTAGGGTGTGTACATGTTCCTTGTAGAGAGTTCACTGTGAAAGTAGCAGCGCTGAAAGACCAAATTTTTTTTTCACGTTTGTATGGGGAAACTCTTGACTCTCGGGCCCTTGCCCTTACAAAAGTGAAAATAATGTTTCGTCTTTCAGAGTTGCTACTTTCACAGTGAACTCTCTACAAGGAACACGTACACACCCTAAAGTATTATCACTTATTTTCGTTACAGCCTGTATATAATTTTATAGATTGATATTTTCTTCACTCAAGATATTGGTCTGTGATTGCCCGCGATCGTCGTCGATTGTGCATACGCAGCTTTACAATCATGGTGACAATCAAAACCAATCATTAAACACTTGACCGTTATTTGAAGCATAATAATTGAGATAGGCACTTCCGTTTCCGCAGATTTTACCTCCTTTTCTTTCCTGAATGTTGGTAGCTCTGTCAACCTTGGCGCCATCATCGAGCAGGTAGAGGGAGAATTCCCGATCGACTATGATCATTGGCGTTTTGTTTTCCGCACCGCACAGTCGTGCTCAGAAGTCATTACGTATTATACCTCCTTATTATATAACTCCCAGTTATATAATTTAAATTTCAGTGTTGTGTTTTTACCGTTTTTCAAGTGTTTTGGTAATTCACGTAAGTTATATTTTTGTACATTTTTTCTTTAGAAAAGATGAACATTTCATATTAATAACGATTTTATCGTTCGTATCGTTACATTAATAACGAATATAAATTTAAATACTACATTTAAATTTTTAAATATTAATTTTCTAGTTAAGTTCTTGTGTTTGTGTTCTTTCCTAGGTTAAGGTAGCTATTAATAATGAATAACGAATGTGAATTTGTTCATGATTCGGTAGTGACACCAGCTAACGTTAGATTTGAAACTACCCACTAATGTGGTTAATAAAAAAGGCCTTGTTCTCGTGCAAGGTCATCTAGTAGTAGTAGTTGAACAAATGATTCGAGCTCGTCATCGACTTCTACTTCACACAGCAAACGTAAATCGAGGCGCCGCCGCCACAAAAAGGGGGGGAGCAAATACAGACAGCGCTATAACCACCCTTTAGCTAAATTAACTCAAGAGGTTAATGAACTTAACAAAAAGGTTAATTATTTTTACGAAAACCGATCTATTTTTCAAGGTCATGCAGTTGCATCGACGATGATGTCAGTCGGGAATTGTATAGCAAATCAAATGAAAATGAAACGACCGTTAGCAATTGTTTATAACCGAATCTTGTTTTTGAAATTAAAACAAAACTTAAAGAAACGTCCGTTACGAAAACTTCTCTTTTAGGGGTTTTGGGTATATTAAATAAATATTCAACATAACGAATGGTCAGAAGTTCGTTATTCTGAAGTTCAAGAATCTTATAATCAATCATATACTAGATTTTGTTGATTTAGAGGTCAATGATGAGCTTAAATATTTAGATTGTCAAATCTCACGTGCACAACTCATACGCGGCATTATTATATTGCGTACTTATGCAGCGCGGAGCATTGAAATCTGCTCCTAAGAAATTGTTACAATGGTCACACGCTTCAAGCTTGACCCTTGAAGGTTAAATGAAACCGTTAAGGATTTGTATCACAACGTAAGAGTTACTTTAATTAATTTGTGGTCTGAGCTGAGCTTTGAGATCTATGAGGTTTTCAAATGAGACGCAATGCAATTATCAATTTCGTTCACGACCCAGTTCTTGCAATCATTTTATCTAAGTTAATTCCGAGTTGCTGGTGTTACTACTCGAAAAGACTGAGGGAGCTCGCAAAACCTTTGTTGCGAATAGTCAGAATAATGTTGCTGCCGCTGCGCAAGCGGGTTCTAGAGCAACAGATTAACTCGCCGCCCCCCGCAGGGGCAGCCTAAGAGTTATATATCCGCGCAGGGTATGTCTCATGGATGTTGTGCTAGCTCGCACATTTCCCATGCTCACCAGTCTGCGCAAGTCTGTTCATACAATCGTCCCCCGCAGGGACAAACAATAAATTTTGAACCACGGTCAATGCCTAGCAATGCACGAAGTTCTTTTCACTCGAGAGCTTAGTCTACCCCCGCAGGGGCAGACTAAGAGTTGTATACCCGCGCATGGTATGTCTCATGGATGTTGTGCTAGCTCGCACATTTCCCATGATTACCAGTCTGCGCAAGGCTGTTCTTACAATCGTACCCCACGGGGACAAAGAAATAATTTTGAACTACGGTCAATGCCTGGCAATGCACGAATTTCCTTTCACTCGAGAGGAGCTCGATTGGACAACTGAGGGAACTTCCACGGCAAAAGTACCCGTGAACGTGCCGCTTCTCTTTCGGATCTCGGGAATGCCAAAAAAAAAAAAAAAAAACGTAAGTACTGCAATCAAAAATTCAGAGCGGGTCAAACTTTGAAGTTTTACCGCCGTTTCTCGTTGGCAGCGCCTAGATGCTCCATGTTATTATTATAAAGATTCTAAAACCACCTCGGTTCATTCCAAAATTAAACCAAAATCATTTTTCTACCACAGAGTCGGAGGATATGTGTCTCCAAATTCGACAAATGATATTCCAGGGTGTATTAAAAGTTTGCCAGCCCCTTGCCAAGTTTTATTTATGTTTCTGGTCCCTAAGGTCGACGGGTCCTGCCGTCCTATTTTCAATCTTTCCACTCTATTCGATTATGTTTTGACTCAGCCATTCGGGCTCATAAATGTTCAACTAATGACAGTTTTGTTTTGCAACCCAACGATTGGCTTTGCAAAATATCCCTGTCCCAAGCATATTTTACCTGGCAGTCGCTCCATCGCACTGACGGCTCCTACGTCTGTATACAAGGGACAGTTGCTGCAAATTACTTGCTTTTTATCCGGTCACCTGCTTCCCTGACCAATTGGGTTAAACAAACCCTCAGAGAGCAAGTTCTGCGTATCATCGTTTATTAGGACGATTATCTTATTGCTTATTAAAACAAAATCATCCTACAGAAGCATGTCCAGATTTTGCTTCAAAGACTTTACTTACGCCTCAACAAGACCTGGTAATCTAGGTGTTCGTTGGAACACGTTTCAAAACGAAAAGCTACTTCCAGGCGAGAAAATGTCTAAAATTCTTCAAAAGATTTTACCAGTCCTGAGTCCTGACAAAGAGTTTTTTTCCATTATTTTACAACATTATGTCCGTATCCTAAAAACCGCCAAACTGTATTTCAGTTTGTTGGTAGATCTAAAGACCTTGCAGAGCATTCCGCGATCTCCTGAACTTCACCAGTTTCATAGTACCGAAGGCTACATTACCGAGCTCTCTTGTCTCTTCTCATAGACTTGGATAAGTCCGCATTTCCGAATCGCTGCTCTCTACCGAGACAAGCGTTACGTTTAGCGACGATCTTCGGTGGTGGTTGCAAAGTCATCATCTATCAACTTCCTTTCTTTGGAGCCCACCATGGCACTGCTTGGCAACAGATGCGTCGGACCTAGCTTGGGGTGCTCAACTCGACCACCTTTCCTTAACGGGGACATGGTCAGCATAAGAAAATTTCATGCATTACAATCAGAAAGAGCTTCTAGGGCTCTGCTTCTCCGATGTCAGCAGTCAGCACCAGACTCTCGCTCGCTCGACAGTTCTTTGGCAGAGCGACAATCGAACAGCTATAACCTATATTTGGGACGAAGGTCGCACCATGTCAGATGCCCTGATGGACATAACCATTCAGATTTTTCGAGTTATTGGATCATTCCCAAATCTGTTAACTTCTTGCACGGAGAAGATCAGAAAATGCGGCTTACTTGTGTGACCGATATATGTTCTTCCGCCGAAGCTCATGTAGTGACTAATTATGTAACTCTCGACTTGACCGATCAAGCAGGTTTAGATCACGATGCCTTTTCTCAGGAGTACCCCCTAGCCTAGGTGCTTAATTAATCCCCAATGTCCTGGCTCACCTAAATCGGGCTCAAAGAATTTATCTCCTAGTGGTTCCACGCTGGGAACGAGTATTTTGGCGGGCAGATCTCAAGTCGAGTGCAATAGCAGCACCGTACACGATTGGCGATCTGGAGAAATACACAATCGACATTTCAACGGGGGTCCCTCTTCCAAAGATCAGGAAATGACCCTGGAAGTATAGAAATGTGGAGGTGGTCGTAAAATTGTAAAATTTCTGAGGCTGAGATGATAACCATATAAAATTATTGTTATTATCATGACCTGCTACTCTCAAAACTTATAAAGTTGCCTGGTATAGATGGTTATCCTGGTGTAAGTTTCACAGATGTGATGCTATATGATGCTCACAAGCCGACGGCCACAGTCCTTGCAAAATTCTTATCTATTTTTAATAGATTAAACTCTCTTATAACATTATTTTCTTACATAAGTAGATAATATCTTCCATGTCTGATACAGAGATTTCTGGCCCTTTAAGTTCTTACGGTTTGGTAAAACATGTTAAAATCTATTGCATTGAAAAAGCTTGTACAACATAAATTAAAAACTTATTGAAGTCTGTTGACGCCAGTTGACACAAGTAATTTATTTGTATTTTCTAGACATACAGATATTTTGCTTTTGTTTTCGTCGGGCAGACGTGTACATGATCTTACACACTGTAAGAATACAGTGGTTTAAAATTCTTTAATGTGATTAATTCATTTAGTCATAACTAAAACGAACAGTTCTGATTCTATACAATCTAGCTGGAAGATTTTAAGCAATCCCAGTAATAAGCAACCTTGCTGTTTACTGGCTTAAATGCTGTAATCACTTTTTTCATCGCAGGCGTAGCGATTAGCGAAGCTAAATGTGCAATTTATTTACGAGCTTGCGAGGAAAACCATCTGCCGCCTTTAGCTGGCGGTATCAAAACTAACTTGTCTGAGACAACTGCACCACCAGGTAACGTCCGCTCAGCTATGGCTGAAAGTTGGATAGACAATGTATCCATTCATGAAATACTTTTGGGGCCGTTATTGAAAATCGGTACAAAAAACTAGTACTTTCATTTAATTCTAACGATTTAAGGAATTATTTTGTTCCTTTAGTTGATTTCATTATGTCCATATCAAAGCTTTTTTTACAAGTTGTATTTTTGATTTGTCAATCAGTTTTTGGTGTAATAATTGTGTAAAAAAGTGTTTGAACACTGGATTTTCTATTCCATCACTCTTATATCTCCTATATATAGTTTTAGAAGTATTCCCACAAGGAATTACTATTTTATATTGTTATATTTTCTTTTCACATTGGCGTCTTACTTTTATTTTGTCACATTGGCGTACATCATCACCAGGCGATAACAAACACGTCTCAATTATTATGCTTCAAATAACGGTCAAGTGTTTAATAGCAGCGTTTTACCCTGAAATAAAACGCTTATTAAATACTTACCTTATTTGAAGCATAACTTTTTATTTCTGCCTGGTGCAATTTCGACTCAATGATCATAGTCGATCGGGAATTCTCCCTCTACCTGCTCGATGATGGCGCCAAGGTTGACAGAGCTACCAACATTCAGGAAAGAAAAGGAGGTAAAATCTGCGGAAACGGAAGTGCCTATCTCAATTATTATGCTTCAAATAAAGTAAGTATTTAATAAGCGTTTTATTTCAGGGTAAAACGCTGCTATTAATCATTATCACTCACTACACGACGCCAGCATCTCCGTTGCACCAAAACTCGTTTATCGCGAAAGAATCGTACATTTTTCCGGGATAAGAAGTATCCTATCTCCATGCCCAGCAAAATTGGTTCAGCGGTTTGGGCGTGAAGAGGTAACAGACAGACATACACACTTTCGCATTCATAATATTATTATATTAGTTTATAAATATGGATCTTTTCTTCACTCAAGATAATGCAGGAATCGTACTTTTTCCGGGATAAAAGTATCCTATGTAAGGAGTAAAGACATATCCCGGGAAAGGTTCCGGGAATCAAAGTATCTCCATACCAAAAAGCGAAATTGGATTGGCGATTCGAGAGGGAGGTTTCAAGAAGCTTATTCGTTATCAAATTTTCAACCAAAATTTTAAGTTGTTTGTGTTGTACATTGTTGGCAAGTATAGTACATACTTATAATATAAAAATAACTAGCTGTTTGACCGAGCTTTGCTCGGTATTCGATAAAACACGAATAAAATGACATTTTCTAAAAATGATTCCTAGCTAGATCAATTTATCGCCCCCGAAACCCCCTATATATTAAATTTCATGAAAATCATTGGAGCCGATTCCGAGATTCCAATTATATATTATATGAGTGCGTCGCATTCGTTGAAGTCTTTTACTCTGTAATAAAATTTTACAAGATTTTTATCTTCGGCATTTTTATGTTCTATCTGACTTAAAAAAAGTAGGTTTCTCAACACGATCGTATTTAAGATTTTTTCTATGTTTGTTCGCGGATAACTTCTCCGTTTGTGAACCTATTTTGATGATTCTTTTTTGTTGGAAAGAGAACATTTTACAAATGGTCCCATGATAGGAAATACTGTTTGAAGTCTTTTTTTTGTTAAAATGATTTTATTGGATTATTTTTTCAGAGCTTATAAATTTAAATCAAACAGTATATTTTAGGCGAGTTTATCACGGAGTACAAGTGGCTGAAACGCAAACGAGCGTTTTGGCCGCTACATCGCGAGATTACAAGCAAAATGTATGCAACGATTTATTTAGATGGCGGTGCAGTCGCGCTGTCATTTAAATACAATGCGCGCTTTCCGCGAGATGCTACGCGTAAAATATATTATGTTCACTGTGTTCACTGTAGGTTGTACACCGCGGGGCTAAAATAATCACATTCAGCGATTCCTCTCAATCAATTTAGCAAATGAATTGTCAAAACTGTCAAACTGACAAATGTCAAATTAGTACAAATTACTAGACATGAATTGCAAGCAGACTTGCATTCTGCGATTTAAAAAAAATGAATCATAATATGATTCTTCAAAGCGACCATTTTAGCCCCGCTGAAGGTTGTACACTCAGTTCTACTAACATACTGCATTATTTTATAAAATTATTTTAGTGATACAGCCAGTTCGTGAACCTTTCAATAAAAGTAATAATAATAATGTCGTGATAAGTATCTTGTTTATAATAATTAAGGAGACAAACATACAAAATATATATCCCGGAAACATGCTTTTAACGAGTTTTTATCAAGATATCTTATCTTATATCTTTAAACGAGCAATTCTTGTATATATACAGGGTGCAATTAAACCTTCCTGCTAAATTTTTTCCAGGACTTAGGTATCATTAAGAGAGTCCATTTAACAAAAAAAAAACTTGGATGCTATTTTTAAATGACATAATATTATTTTATCCCATTTAAAATCGTTGCAGAACGGTCACTCGCGGGCCGCGGCGATGGATATGAGAGTGTCCATTGATTGTAGTGTTTTGTAGGATAACTTTCGGAAGCTATTTCTCAACATTTTAGTACTGTGTGATTATAAAAGAAAAAATACGTGTATTTTTATTTTTAACAAGGAACAATATATCAAAATTTGACAGGAAGGTTTAATTGCACCCTGTATATCATATAATTGGAATCTCGGAATCGGCTTGACCGATTTTCATGAAATTTAGTATATAGGCTGTTTTGGGGGCGATAAATCGATCTAGCTAGGAATCATTTTTAGGAAATGTCATTTTATTCGTATTTTATCGAATGCCGAGCAAAGCTCGGTCAAATAGCTAGTAACAATTAAGGAGACAAACATGCAAAATAAACATTCCCGGAAACATGTTTTAATGGGCCAGTTCGATGGTAGTTGGTACCCGGCCTCTTAACGAGTTTTTATCAAGATATTATGTAGATTTTAAATGTCAAATCAGATACACTTAATGGACCGAGTCCTGTATGTGTGATCCATAACCATACTTAATATTATAATTAACTAGCGATTATAACTAACCGCCCCGGCTTCGCATCGGGTATAAAATATATAGTCACTGAAAAATGATTAAAATCGATTCAGCAGTTGTGACTTATATTCATTATTACTACCCGTGACCCGCATTCTAAATCTGTAATATGTTCGAAAATATTATAATATATTATATTAAATATAATATATAAACTGAGAGTGTCATACAAAATTAAATCTAAACCGGTTTAGTGGTTTTAATAAAGGTAAAAGACATACAGACGGTCGCTGGTCGTATTAATAATATTATCTATACTAATATTATAATTGGGAAGGGTCTGTTTGTTTGTTTGAACGCGCTAGCACAAACATAGAGTATACCACGGAGAAGGACATATGTTACTTTTTTTACGGAAAAATGTACGGTTCCAGTGGAATTCCTTATTTAAGTGGGTAAAACTGCGTTGAACGTGAAGATTCAAATATTCTTATATTTTATATCTTTAAAGGAGTGAGCACACTGAGACGGGCAGCAGCGTGCCGGGGCTCTTCGCAAAAATCCGCCTACATACAATTAGTATGGAAGCGGAAATCCGCTGCGCCCCGACACAGTGTGCGATCAAAAATCCGCCTCCATACAAATTGTATGGAGGCGGATTTTTGCGATGAGCCCCGGCACGCTGCTGCCCGTCTCAGTGAGCTCACTCCTTAAAACGAGCAATTCTTATATATATATATATATATATATATATATACAAGAATTGCTCGTTTTAAGGAGTGAGCTCACTGAGACGGGCCGTGCGTATATATATATATATACGCACTTTCATTCAAACTTTCAACCCCAATTTCACCCCCTTGGAGGTAGAATTTCCAAAAACGCTTAAATACATATCCATTCATTTTAATCAGTAACCCAAAAATAAAGTTTCATGTTTCTAACTCAAGCAATGACGGACTTTCATTCAAACTTTCAACCCCTATTTCACCCCCTTCGGGGTAAAATTTTCAAAATTCCTTCCTTAGTGGGTGTCTACTTAATAAAACAACCCTACTCACCAAATTTCGTGAAATTACTTTCACAGTGTTCCTTGTAGAGAGTTCACTGTGAAAGTAGCAGCACTGAAAAACCAATTTTTTTTTTCATTTTTGTATGAGGAAACTCGTGACGCCCGGGCCCTTGCCTAAAGTATTATCACTTATTTTTGTTACACCCTGTACATAAGTATATAATAATTGGAATCTTGGAATCGGCTCCAACGATTTTCATGAAATTTACTATTTAGTATATAGGAGGTTTCGGGGGCGATAAATCGATCTAGCTAGGAATCATTTTTAGAAAATGTCATTTTATTCGTGTTTTATCGAATACCGAATAAAACGCTAGTTAGATAAATAAGTTATGAGTTATGACCTTCTCGTTAGCTACTGTTTGCATACATAATACTAGGGTTGTTGAGGAAGTGATTATGAGGAAGAGGAGGAGGAAGAGGAATTTTCACGCGCAAATTTAGAGGATGCGGATGAGGAAGAGGATATTTTTTGAGGAAGAGGATGCGGATGAGGAAGCGGAAGAGGAAGCGGATGAGGAAGAGGATGATAGGAAATTATAATAATAATACTCCCCACACCGGTTTCGGTGACGGTGGCCGGTTTCATTGAAACCAGACCAGGTACGCAGGAGTAATTTTATAGTGCCCAAGTGTGTGCGCAGTACACAAGAGCACTCTCTATTCCTTTACTCTCATAACCCAGTGGGACGGAAGACCGACACGACTGGCGAGAGATCAGGCGCAGGACCGACTGTTTACATGCCCATCCGACGCATGGATCATCTTGTCAGACAATCAGGTGATCAGCCTGCATTGTCCTAACCAAACTTGGAAATAACATGTTAATTGTTAGGAAATTATAAATACTAGCGGACCCAACCCAAAAGTCTTTGTCCTGTCTGTACATAACTAGGTACATAGGTACTTGTATATATATATAGGTATATATATATATATATATATATATATACAAGAATTGCTCGTTTTAAGGAGTGAGCTCACTGAGACGGGCCGTGCGTATATATATATATATACGCACTTTCATTCAAACTTTCAACCCCAATTTCACCCCCTTGGAGGTAGAATTTCCAAAAACGCTTAAATACATATCCATTCATTTTAATCAGTAACCCAAAAATAAAGTTTCATGTTTCTAACTCAAGCAATGACGGACTTTCATTCAAACTTTCAACCCCTATTTCACCCCCTTCGGGGTAAAATTTTCAAAATTCCTTCCTTAGTGGGTGTCTACTTAATAAAACAACCCTACTCACCAAATTTCGTGAAATTACTTTCACAGTGTTCCTTGTAGAGAGTTCACTGTGAAAGTAGCAGCACTGAAAAACCAATTTTTTTTTTCATTTTTGTATGAGGAAACTCGTGACGCCCGGGCCCTTGCCTAAAGTATTATCACTTATTTTTGTTACACCCTGTACATAAGTATATAATAATTGGAATCTTGGAATCGGCTCCAACGATTTTCATGAAATTTACTATTTAGTATATAGGAGGTTTCGGGGGCGATAAATCGATCTAGCTAGGAATCATTTTTAGAAAATGTCATTTTATTCGTGTTTTATCGAATACCGAATAAAACGCTAGTTAGATAAATAAGTTATGAGTTATGACCTTCTCGTTAGCTACTGTTTGCATACATAATACTAGGGTTGTTGAGGAAGTGATTATGAGGAAGAGGAGGAGGAAGAGGAATTTTCACGCGCAAATTTAGAGGATGCGGATGAGGAAGAGGATATTTTTTGAGGAAGAGGATGCGGATGAGGAAGCGGAAGAGGAAGCGGATGAGGAAGAGGATGATAGGAAATTATAATAATAATACTCCCCACACCGGTTTCGGTGACGGTGGCCGGTTTCATTGAAACCAGACCAGGTACGCAGGAGTAATTTTATAGTGCCCAAGTGTGTGCGCAGTACACAAGAGCACTCTCTATTCCTTTACTCTCATAACCCAGTGGGACGGAAGACCGACACGACTGGCGAGAGATCAGGCGCAGGACCGACTGTTTACATGCCCATCCGACGCATGGATCATCTTGTCAGACAATCAGGTGATCAGCCTGCATTGTCCTAACCAAACTTGGAAATAACATGTTAATTGTTAGGAAATTATAAATACTAGCGGACCCAACCCAAAAGTCTTTGTCCTGTCTGTACATAACTAGGTACATAGGTACATTACACAAAAATTAATTAAAAGGGCATTTTCCAGTGGACCAAACTATGAATCTAAATCATTCTCAAAACACACACACTAAAGAATCATCAAAATCCGTCCCACAATTAAGGAGGAGTTCAGTAACTAGTCTAAGAAAATTAGTTTCAAAATCGACGATCAGACCGAATAATTCGTCTAGTTTTGAAAGTTGGTACAGTTGTTCCTAAAGGTGTCCAGATGAATATACTAAAAGTCCCCGAGGGTGGGACAAGAGCCGGCGGTGGGGAAGGGGGGGAAAGGTCTCTTTTTCAAGGTTTTTGTTTGTGACTCGAAAATTATTTAAAATATCTCTTTAGTGACTTCTACCTTAATTATCTACATTACTATAAATTACGTCCAAACTGTACGATCAAACGATCATTACTTTAGGAAATACAGAGTATTAAAAGGGTACGCTCGCACTGTTTTTCCATACAAACGTATTCCCCAATTTACTCCCTGGACAATGCGTTTAGACAAATGATTTTTATACAATAAGTACTATGATCTCTTAAAGCTACGTTAGATTTTTTCTAAATTTACTAATAAATAAAAAATAATGCCCCGTACCCCGCCAATCGATCGACCATAAAATAAATTTGAAAGATGTTTACGATAAAATAAAAACGTAGTGGTATAGACTCATTCTTCCTGAAGATATTTAAAAATAATAAATTTAGATAGGATCAACTTTGAAGGAAGAATCACGGGAATACGTTACCTCGATTAACTGTACCTAGAGACAGATACAGTAAATCGGCGTAACGTAGTCCCCTGATTCCACCGCGCGCCGGCTGTTGTCCCACCCTCGGAGACTTTTAGTATATTCATCTGGACACCTTTTTTTTTTATGGAATAAACGTAACGTAACGTCGTATGCAAACGAGCAAATGGGTCACCTGATGGAAAGCAACTTCCGTCGCCCATGGACACTCGCGATGCCATGTTTGGATTCGCGACGCGTATGCGCAGTGAAATTCCTCATAAATTCCTCTTAAATTTTGAGGAAGCGATAGCGGAAGAGGATTTTTTAATTTTTATTTATGAGGATGCGGTAACGGTTGAGGAACCCAAAATATTGCGGAACTTCCTCATTATGAGGAAGCGGAAGAGGAATCCTCAGCAACCCTACATAATACAAGAGTTGGGTCAGTACACATCTTAACGACACAATTTTAACTTTTAAATAAGCCATTTTAAACTTTATTTACTCCAAAAGAAGATACACGTTGAAATGACAGATTTGTTCGCGGTGTTTGCCTGTTCCAAATTTGAATGGCTTGATAAAAAATATTATACAGCCGAATATTATAGTACCCCTTCCTTTTTTGGAAGTCGGTTAAAACACATCGCCTTGCGACGTAGCAATGTGATCTAACCTCTATTCTTTATTGCAGCGGTCATTCATACTTCCATACTAATATTATAAATTCGAAAATGTGTTTGTCTGTCTATCTGTCTGTCTGTTACCTCTTCACGCCCAGACCGCTAAACCAATTTTGCTGAAATTTGGTATGGAGATACTTTGAGTCCCGGGAAAGGACATAGGATACGTTCTATCCTGGAAAAGTGTACGGTGCCTGCACGAATTTTAGCGCAACGGAATTGCGGGCGAATCAATATTTATTTATTTCTTAATCCTTATATTGTGACCTCAAATTGACCTTAAAATGTTGGCCCTTGAACTAAAGACTAGCGCAGGTAAGTACTAAGTGTTAAGTACTCAGTACCTGACTGCAAAACTAGTCAATTTTATACTGACTCACATATTTTTGACGAGATGGTAGAATATTACGTGGAAATTGTACATTTTGCATAATTATCAACTAGCTATTTGACCGAGCTTTGCTCGGTATTCGATAAAACACGAATAAAATGACATTTTTTAAAAATGATTCCTAGCTAAATTGTTGGAGCCGATTCCTAGATTCCAATTTTATATATTTAATATATTTAATATACAAGAATAGCTCGTTTAAAGATATGAGATTATGTTGACTCGCATTTTAGTTTATTGACTTATTAGATTCGGTTATCGCAGTGTAACCTTACATTTTGCAGACATAGACGTCTTTGGTCCTTTATTAGGGCATGATCAGATATACTTCTTAATCGGTTCAGTGCTTAACATTAGTAAGTGACAGACAGAATGAAGTCTGTGAACTGCAGTAGTAATCGTGCATTTTTCCACGAAAACAAATATCCCATGTCCCCCTCCACGGGAAGCGCCATAGAAGGACATTGAGTAGACCACGGGGTCAACTCAATGTCTATGTAAAGTTTCACCAAAATCGGTCCAGTAGTTTCAGAACATACAAACTTTTTCTCTTTATAAGTTTGGTAGTAGGTAGTAAACTAGTGTATTAACAAGGGTTTAGACATAATTTAAATGAATTGATAATAAGGAAAAGGTAATTTCATTCATTCATAATTAAAGACGTGAGTGGAAGAATCGAACAAGTAACATTTCGTAACATACGGACAATAATTCATTTTTTCCCTTATTACTTTTATAAAACTTGTAACTTATCTACTTCATAACCTACCTTATATATCTGGCTACACATATAATCCACAGTTTTTCTATTTCAAATAAATTTTCCGGCCCTACAGCCTTCATTTAAGCAAAAAAACGGGAAGTTTTTTCATGTTACTTACCTTATTCTTCCACTCACGTCTTGAATTATTATTATATGGCGGCTACGTTAATAAATTATATTACAACCCATATCATCATTATTAATCTCTCAACCCAGGCCCAGGTATTAAAATTTGATCAGAAGAATAAGCACGACAGCTGCTGCTTTATCAAAATAAATGATTTTCTTAATTTTTGCTTTTCCGTAATCGGGTAAAAATACGCACGCTGAAAATATTTTGAATATTTAGGGTTCCGTTCCCAAAGGGTAAAAACGGGACCCTATACTGAGACTTCGATGTCTGTCCGTCTGTGCGACTGTCTCCAGGCTGTAACTCAAGAACGGTAATAGCTAGAGAGTTGAAATTTTTACAGATTATGTATATCTGTTGCCGCTATAATAGCAAATACTAAAAACAAATTAAGAGCTCACCTGACTCTAAAAATTAAACATCGTCCTTCTCTCTTCACACTCACGCCCGTCTTTCATATGCCAGGTGAAAAAGGACGGCGCGGAATCATCGCCGAGTTAGTTTTACTTGAATAAAAGACGAACTATAATGATTATGAAAAAAGTGTTTTGAGCAAATTTAGGTTTTATCAATACCTTTTAGATATTAAAAAATATTAAAGAAAAGACAGCAAACTTCGAAGATCCAAGCAAAAATGTGTCTAAAACAAGGTTTTTTGTAAAAAAGAAACTATCGAGCATTTTTTGAGTAATCGTGTTTTCGTCTTGAGCATTTAATCTTTATGAACTGAAGTTACTTGTGTCAAAAAATCAGTTTCCTAGACCTTACAGATTTTGAGATCTAGGTTAATGTATGTAGTCAAGTTAGGGTCATATGGGCTCTTAAATTAAAAATTTCTGGGCTCCCATACAACGTGATTTTTCAAACATTTTTTGCTCGATATCAATGATGACAACAGGTAGTCACTTGAAATGTAAACAAAATACTCAGCTGTATTTATACTTTAATAATTAATAATATAATTTAAATAAAATAAATAATGAAGGGGGGCTCCCATACAAAAACACAACATTTTTTACTATTTTTGCTCTATAATGGTACGGAACCCTTCGTGCGCAAGTCCAACTCGCACTTGGCCGATTTTTCTTATTTATTTCTGAAAATTACTAATAAACTGTATTTTACGAATTACAGTTTATTTGTACTTAATTAAAATATTTTAAATTACTTAATTAAATTAATTTAATCAAAATATTCTTACCTTGTACTTAATTATTTTTTAAAAAAATCACAAAAACTTTAGCACTGCACTGAAACACGTTCGAAAATATAATTCGTAATTCAAATTTGACACTAACTTTTTTTCACGCACAACCGTTGTGGCAAAGGCGCGCGCGCACACTGCTCTAAGTAGTACACTTTCATCTTGACCGTAGCGTTAGGAAACTACTACAATTGACAGTTTTTTTGTGTGCAAGATTGCGATTATAAACAAAATTAGGTTAAGTAATCATTACTTAAGGTATTGACATAGATTTAAAGTGCGTGTATAAAGTACTTTTAGTAATTACTTCTATGTGTCTAAACTCCAAATTAAGATGTCAGAACTCAGAAATAAGTTCATACAAAGTTTTTCGATATAAAAACTAAAGGTGCTCCCTTACCGGGAGCAATCGCTTGTAATGTAACGTTACAGAGTCGAGCATTGCAATGCGCACCTTGTAATGATACAAAACCGAGCATTACAATGCGCACCTTGTAATATTACAGTGTGTAATATCTTGATATAACTTGTAACATCAATTATAGTTTGTGCGTTATAAGATGATTTGGGTGACAGTTCTCATATTCCTTGCTACGGGTTTTTTTACAAGAAAACAAAAAAAAATCAAAATGTAATAAATTATATTCCATCTACAAAAACAAATGTTTTCTATAAGTAATTGTAAATGAATAAAAATGAAAAGTTGCTAAATGCGAACTTATTAATAAAAATTATAAATATTAACTGTGAAATAGGAGTATAAAATTATTGTTACGAAAACATTTGAAAAGTGTCAGATGCATGAAACGAAACCTACCTATGTCAATAGAAATTGCCACTGTTGAATCGAAATCAAATCGATAAAAAGGGCGGCCATCTTAAATCTCCGATACCACTGAAATGTCAGTACGAAATCGATAATTTCGATTGCAATTCCTTTACGCAGTGATTCGGTATTTTTAAATTATCGATTAATATTTGTTAGGTATCTTCCCTACTATTGTCAATTATAATGTGTCACGCATATCATCATAAAATGCACAAACTATAGCTATGGAATGCTCAAAGTCGAATGTTACATTACACGCAAATGCTCGTCAGTCAGGGAGATAGTACCTATTATAATTTGTAATGTATTTTTTTTTAATGAGATGAGGGGGCAAACGAGCAAACGGGTCACCTGATGGAAAGCAACTTCTGTCGTCCATGGACACTCGTAGCATCAGAAGAGCTGCAGGTGCGTTGCCAGCCTTTTAAGAGGGAATAGGGAAGGGTAGGGAAGGGAAGGGAATAGGGTAGGGGATTGGGCCTCCGGTAAACTCACTCACTCGGCGAAACACAGCGCAAGCGCTGTTTCACGCCGGTTTTCGGTGAGAACGTGGTATTTCTCCGGTCGAGCCTGCCCATTCGTGCCGAAGCATGGCTCTCCCACGTATGTGGGATACGTAATGCTTAAAGTCGAATCTTTAATTTTATATTACACATGTAATGTAATGTTCAAAAAGGAATATATAACGTTATATTGCAAGTGGTTGCTCGCGGTGAGCGAGCACCTTTACCTATGCGCTTAAAGTTAAAAACCTAATGACATGGATAAAAAAATGATTAATAATTAAATACGACCATTGCAGTGAAAAATAAATTATAAAACTAAAACATTTTCAAATCTTTCTATCTTCTAAAGTCTATGGTTACTTTCAGTCTCTATGGTCTACTATGTTTGTTATTCTATGACTTGCTTGTACTGTAATATTATACAGTATATATTATAAGTCTATGGTAATATATGACGAGCACAACTCCGCTGCGCCAAAATCAGTTAATCGCGCGGGAACCGTACATTTTAAAAGTTAAAAAGTATCCGTAGGTGTTTTTTCAGGGGACTCAAAGTATATCCATACCAAATTTCAGCAAAATCGGTCTAGCGGTTTGGTCCTTAGGAGGTAACAGACGGACAGACACAGTTTTGCATTTTTTAATATTACTATGAATGTCTTCTTGCCTTTGTTTGGCATAATGGAAAAAATCTTTATTTTTAGGGTTCCGTACCCAAAAGGTAAAAACGGGATCCTATTCTATCTATCTCAAGAACCGCTATAGCTAGACTTCTGAAATTTTCACAGATTGTGTAAGTATACATATATCTGTTGCCGCTACAACAACAAATACTAAAAACAAAATAAAAATTATATTTAAGGGGGCTCCCATACAAACAACAAAAATTTTGGTAAGTACATTTTTGCTATATGACGGTACGGTACCCTTCGTGCGCGAGTTCGACTCGCACTTGGCCGATTTTTATTATTAAAAAACTACTACGTTATACTTAATACTACTAACTACACTATATGACACTATGTATGGACTTAAGGTTGGGTTGCACCAACTAACTTTAACTATAACTGTAACTTTAACTACAATGCAAAATGTAAAATCTTTGGTTAAAGTTAAAAATGGACGCCATATTCAAGACGCCATATTTAACCATAACCATAGAACTCGACAAGGTTTTAAATGCGCGTAGCGAAAAAAGGAACTAACGCTGTCATCATACAAATAACGCCATTTTTGACAGTTCTCCTTTACCAGCAGCGCTCCCACGTTCCCGCCCAAGTTCATTTATAACCTTGTTGGACCAGCTGTCATCTGTCAATTTCTCCGGTCAAAGTTAAGGTTAAAGTTAAATTTGCCTTAACTATAACCATAACTTTAACTTTAACTTTAACCACGCCTCTGGTGCAACCCAACCTAAGGGTGAAGCCAAACGAGCGTAACTTGTGACTTGTGAGTCGCAGAATTTCGGTTAGCAGAAATTTCAGTTTCATACAAAAGTGCTGTTTGATTCGCACGAGCGTAATTTTGTGAGTCATGAAAAGATATTTACGCGGCAGAAATACTGCGACTCACGAGTCACGACTCACAAAATTATGCTCGTTTGGCTTCACCCTAATTACCTAATACCTGTAATTAAATGAACTAGAGATCACCCAATGGTCGAAATTCGACCTTAGTCTCAACGACATTAGGACTACTACGTTTAATTTGTAAAAAAATATTGACTTTATCATATTTTTTTCAACTCTTGTCTCTGGGACTCAGCTGATCTCAGACTGGCCGTGTAAGCATTGTCTAATAGTATCTAAGATTCAATAAAAAAACTATAATCCATTTTCAATTTGTCACCTTGTTGTCAACAGACTTTTTAACCATAAATAAAAGAGTATAATTCGTATGTATAGGTTTGTCACTCAAAAATCTGTCATATTCTTTAGTGTGCGTATTGTAGTGGGTGTAATGTTTTATTTGTAAAAAAAAGTGTGATAAAAGCATAATTTCAAAATAATATTAGCTCGATGCACTCCTTCACCATATAAACTATAACTGTGCAAAATTTCATTCTCCTACGTTTCCGCATTTTTCGTCAAAAGGGATACAAAGTTTTTCGCTTGCGTATTAATATAATATACTAGCTGTTTGACCGAGCTTTGCTCAATATTCGACAAAACACGAATAAATGAAATTTTCTAAAAATGATTCCTAGCTAGATCGATTTATCGCCCCCGAAACCCACTATATACCTACTAAATTTCATGAAAATCGTTGGAGCCGATTCCGAGATTCCAATTATATATATACATTATACAGGGTGTAACAAAAATAAGTGATAATACTTTATTGTGTGTACGTGTTCCTTGTAGAGAGTTCACTGTGAAAGTAGCAGCGCTGAAAGACCAAAAATTTTTTTCACTTTTGTATGGGGAAACTCTTGACGCTCGGGCCCTTGCCCATACAAAAGTGAAAAAAAATTTTCGTCTTTCAGAGCTGCTACTTTCACAGTGAACTCTCTATAAGAAACACGTACACACCCTAAAGTATTATCACTTATTTTTGTTACACACTGTATACAAGGATTGCTCGTTTATAAAATATATGAGATAGATATTTTGACATAAGTCGCGTACATCGCCTGTCAAAGTCTTCATTCAATTGACGTTTACTTATTAATTATCATATTTTAGCAAAATGTATCTAAGTGCGGTTAGACAGAATTCGATGATGGCTAGACGGGTGTGTCACTATATTTACTTTAGAGTTTAGTCGATTCTTGAAAACGAACATAAAAGGGTTGCGAAAAATGACGAGCAAACGCGAAATGATAATAATTAGTATTGTCAATACTGTAAAGCCAAAGTTTAGTAATGTTTGCTTATCCGACTTACGAAGGGAGGGTTAAACTTTTAACCATATTATAAGGGCTACAAAAAAGCTCAAAATAGTCAGAACCTAGGGGAATTATAACTTTAGATAATCGTTACTTATCTATTCTTTAGAACGTTTTCGTAACGATGCAACCATCAGATAAAAGATTCTATTGTTTCTGTTAAAATAATGATTTAATTATTATCTACAATGTCTTAACACTCGCGTGACAGTTAGCTTGCATGTCAACTGAACCTTGGTTTTATTCCGTAAGCATCTAGGTATTAGTACTATTATATCAGAGATTGATTCATAGACCCCCCCCCAATATTCAGCATATGGGGGGTCTATGTAATTTGGTTGCGTGGCGCTCCCCGTACGGAGACGCCGTAATTTACCGTGTTTAGGGTTCCGTACCCAAAGGGTAAAAACGGGACCCTATTACTGAGACTTCGATGTCTGTCCGTCTGTCTGGCTCTAACTCAAGAACGGTAATAGCTAGAGGTTTGAAATTTTCACAGATTATATTGTATATATTCTGTTGCCGCTATAACAACAAATCTCAAATACTAAAAACAAAATAAGATTAATATTTAAGGGGGGCTCCCATACAACAAACGTGATTTTTTCGACCTTTTCTGCTCTATATCAATAATGGCAACAAGTAGGTACTTGAATTTTTCTCAAAGTCCTTAGTTATAATATGTGTAATTTAATATTTAATAATAAAATTAAAATAAAGTAAAAAATTAAGGGGGGCTCCTCTACAAAAAACACAATTTTTGGCCTAATTTTGCTCTATAATGGTACGGAACACTTCGCGCGCGAGTCCGACTCGCACTTGGCCGATTATTACAGTATTATTAACTCATAATTTGAAAGCTACAAAATTATAATAAAAATACAGCAAAAATCTTTCAGCATATGAGCATTATTTTCTCTGTTATTAATTTCCTACTTTTGTTTATTATCTAATATCTTATCTTATATCTTTCTTGTATATATATATATATATATATATATATATATATATATATATATATATATATATATATATATATATATATATATATATAATTGGAATCTCGGAATCGGCTCCAACGATTTTCATGAAATTTAGTATATAGGGGGTTTCGGGGGCGATAAATCGATCTAGCTAGGAATCATTTTTAGAAAATGTCATTTTATTCGTGTTTTATTGAATACCGAGCAAAGCTCGGTCAAATAGCTAGTAATATCTTTAAACGAGCAATTCTGTATATTTATAATTGGAATCTCGGAATCGGCTCCAACGATTTTCATGAAATTTAGTATATAGTGGGTTACGGGGGCGATAAATCGATCTAACTAGGAATCATTTTTAGAAAATGTCATTTTTCGTGTTTTATCGAATACCGAGTAAAGCTCGGTTATACAGGGTGTAACAAAAATAAGTGATAATACTTTAGGGTGTGTACGTGTTCCTTGTAGAGAGTTCACTGTAAAAGTAGCAGCGCTCAAAGACCAAAAATTTTTTTCACTTTTGTATGGGGAAACTCGTGACGCTCGGGCCCTTGCCCATACAAAAGTGAAGAAAAAAAATTCGTCTTTCAAAGCTGCTACTTTCACAGTGAAATCTCTACAAGGGACACGTACACACTCTAAAGTATTATCACTTATTTTTGTTACACACTGTATATAGCTAGTCATGATAATATCAGCTTCCAAAGTAATACCAATTTATTTAAATTCAAGCATACATTCAGTATCTCCCTAGTATTTACAAATTATTTGAAACACACGCCAATAGAGCCAAAATTTCATTAACTACATATTTGCAGTTTGAATTTTTTTAGTTCAATTTTGAACCATCTTAGCTACTTCATTGCTGTGAAAAAGAGATTCGCGATCATTATTTCCGCTAATGAAAGTAATTATTTCTAATTAGATTTAACAATGCAACGTAGTTAACTTTACTTTTGAACTAAAATAAGTAAAAAATAGAATTTTGTAGCGACCTAGGAGACAGATACACGTAGTCCTCTGATTCCTCCTTCAAAATAGAGCCTATTTACTTATTATTTTTATAATTAATATAATATTATCTTCAGGAAGAGTAAGTCTATGCCTCTAAGTTTTTATTTTATATTAAAGATCTTTCAAATTTGTTTTATGGTCGGTGGATTGGCGGGGTACGGACATTATTTTTTTGCGATTTTTGAAGGGTCATATTTTTTTATTTATTAGTAAATTTAGAAAAAATCGCACGTAGAGGCAAAGCTTTAACAGTCCCAATATTGTATAAAAAAATCATTTGTCTAGACGCATTGTCCAGGGAGTAAATTGGGGAATACGTTTGCATGGAAACATTTTTTTTCCTCTTAAGATCAAATACCAGGGGCTAGAAAAATGAAAAAAAGTACGTGTAATATCTATAGCTGTCTTCCTTACCTTAAGCGTATACCGCAGAATGCGATAGAGACAACTGCAGAAGTTGTCCCCTGATTCCTTCTCCAAAACTTGACCGATTTAAGTACTTTTTTCATTAAAGATTAAAGAAAGGCTTGAGCTGTGTTCCTATGTTTTATTTTTTTTGTATAATCTAGCCAAATCTGCTTTCTGGATGTTTGAACACAGCGGAAAAACTGGCCATTTTTTTGGGTTTTTGAACGTTCATATCTTATTAAATAATTAAATTATGAAAAAAAAGAAAACATAGGGACATTGTATTAGTGGCCGTAGATATTCAGGAAAAAAATTATAACTCTACTAGCATTATCCAGGGAGGAAACAGGGGACAACGTTTGTATGGAAAAAAGGGGGGGTGTGGACTCCTCTTAAGTCCAGCATAAGACAAACATCAGCTTTTTATTTTAAACCGCTATAATATTAATCGATTTGGACGAAGTTTCACATGTAAATATTATACTTAATAACTGTATTTTAAAAAGATAAAATCGACTTCAAAATCGAGAATTAAAATTATTAAAATTAAGTAATTGAGAATTAAAACTCCCTATCTCCAAAACTACTGAGCCGATTCTGATGAGACTTGTACCATTCCCTAAATTGAACAATTCCTAGTACAACAAAAAAAGAATTACTGAAATCGGAATGGTAATTCTAGATATATCTGAACACAATCATAAAAACATACATACATGTGTGTATGTATGTGTAGTGTAGTGTATATGTATGTACTTACGTACATACATATCGCTGGCCCCGGGCAACAAAGCGGTAAACGCCGGTTACGCCCTTTTTAATGTTATTTGATTTTTGGCTTCTCTGAGTATTAGTCTATCACCCCTATTTATTTCATATTTTTAAAATAATATTTTGGGTATGATAAATGACAAAAGCTTTATTGAATCGAAAATTCTCTTACCACTAAAACTGTATTCTTGCATTACTCTATGAAACATGACTAAAAACCGGTGAAGATACGATACAACTAAGCTTTCGCTGTAAGATTCCCCAGAAGAACGGAGTAATCGGCTGGTACGCTCGAAATCTAAAGCGAAAAATACGTCGTATTATGTTCTTATAGCCGTAAATCTCAAGCCGTTTGGTGATTTTATAAAGTCAATAAACAATGTTACAATTGAAACAATAGCGCTTATTAGTTGTATTGTTACGGTACGGCATCAGGTGCGCAAGTACATACTCGAACCTTCTAAAAAGGTCTAATGTTTGTTTACGTGTTTACCCTTTATTTGTTAGCGTGTTTGAATTTAGACCTTATGACTGAGTCCATAAGGTCTAAATTAAATTCAACTTACTGCACTTATCGCAAGGACGGCAGTTTTATTGTGGTACATGCCCGAGCCTCCGAGAAATTTCCCACGGTTGTTTACTTGTTTACGTGAATCGGGAAATTTCTGGAATTCGTCTCGCCATATAAAAAGAGCCGCAGGCAGGCCCGAAAAGTTAGTTCAATCAGAGCGATCTTCAAGGCGACATCAAGTGATCAATAGTGAGTGAACCAGTGAAACCTGCGACTTGGCTACGACCTAGGACAGTGATAGTGCTTAGTGATTGGACCTAGTGATTAGTGTTTGGACTTAGTGCTAAGTGTTGTGACCTAGTGTTTAGTGCAGTGTTAATAAAGTCTTCAAGAGAGTCACCAGGTCTTTCTCTCCAAATCCTCGAACCCTAGCACGTAACAACTGGTGTCGGAAGTGAGATATGGAGATGCCATTGACTCCGAGAGAGGACTTCAAGGGGAGTGTCAGGACAAGGGCGCAGCGAGCTGCTGCCATTGACTCCGAGAGAGGAGTTGCGGAGGCCACACCCACTGGGGACCAAGCTCCGCCCACTGAGGGACAGGCCCCACCTACTGGCCCCGTCCACCAGGCTCCGCCCACTGACCACGCCCACCAGGCTCCGCCCACTTTGGGCGAAGCCCCGCCCACTGGCTCAGCCCACCAGGCCACGCCCACTCTGGCCACACCCACTGGCTCCGCCCACCAGGCCACGCCCACTCAGACCACGCCCACTGGCCCCGCCCACCAGGCTCCACCTACTCAAGTCCTGCCTGCTCAGGCCCCGTCGACCAGCTCCATCCATCCAGCCACACCCGTTGTTTCTACGGCCCCTCAAATGGCTCCTCAATTAGAAAGCATAATTGAGTTAATTCAGGCATTGCAAGATGCCGAAGACCGCAAACTCAGCGCTTTGCAAGATTCTCAAAGGGCAATGATGGAGTCACAAGACCGCAAGCTCGGCGCTTTGCAAGAGTCACAAGAACGCAAGCTCGGCGCTTTGCAAGAGTCACAAGAACGCAAGCTCGGCGCTTTGCAAGAGTCACATGAACGCAAGCTCGGTGCTGAAATCAGAGCGATTCGAGAATCACAAGAGCAACAAAAAGACCTCCAAGAGAAAGCGCTTCTGGCCATAAAGGATGTCAGTGACACGGTGGTTAAGCTTCGTAAAGACGTCGACGTAATGAAAGAACGAGTTACTGGGTTAGAGACGGTTGTGGAAAATTTGAAAACCGGATTCACAGAACTACAGAAGAGAGTAGTGCGCCTAGAAACTACGGGAGTTGCGGTGTCTAGTGGAGTCACTGGTGTGGCGCAAGGACCAAGAGTAAAGATGCCACCGTACGACGGCACTACTTCTTGGAACGCTTATCGTCGGCAATTTCAGACTGTTGCTACCGCAAACGGATGGACGGAGGAGCAATGCTTGACCGCTCTCACTG
Organism: Aricia agestis; assembly: GCF_905147365.1. NCBI lineage: Eukaryota > Metazoa > Arthropoda > Insecta > Lepidoptera > Lycaenidae > Aricia > Aricia agestis. Next base: position 838,238 of record NC_056426.1, read on the forward strand.
TTGCACTCAGAGGGCAAGCTGTGTCGGTTCTGGAGGCACTGCCACATACGGGAAATGGTTTCCAAGACCTGATGGAGGCACTGGAATCCAGATACGGGGAGCGACACCTGGAGCACGTGTTCCGTGCCCAACTGCGTGACAGAGTCCAACGTTCAGGAGAAGGACTTCAACAATGGGCGTTGGAAATTGAAAAACTCGTCAGGAAGGCATATCCAGGAGCCGATACCAAGATGGTCGACACAAATATTGTTCAAGGATTTGTCGACGGAATCAAAGACTTGGAGGTCAGGGCTGCAGTAAGACTTGGTCACCATACCTCGCTAAAGGAAGCATTAGCGCATGCTTTGGAAGTCGAGGCTGTGCGCCATGACATACGGCAGACCCATAAGATCCACAAGGTCTCTGAAGAAGTTGTGGTGTTTGTATAGAACCTTTTTATGAGTTTACCTTTTTGATAAGCATTGTATTTACTGTCAAAAGTTGTCATCGTCATTCTGTTAATAAACGTATTTTCGTTAGCATGTCCTAAGTTGTATTATTGCTAAATACGCATATATCTTAGTGGCGACGAGGTAAAACCGACAAAATGTCGGTGGGTAAGTTGACTGAATTTGATTCAGAGTCAGATTGCTGGGAATCTTACATAGACAGACTCGAGCAATACTTCATGTGCAATAGCGTTAAGAATGAGCTGAAAGTGGCAACGCTGATTACGGCTGTAGGCGCGGAGACGTACGAGTTGATGACCAACTTATGTACTCCGCACAAACCGGCCACGAAGCAATACGCGGAGCTTGTTGAGATTGTGGGAAAACATCTCAAGCCGAAACCGTCGGTTTTAGCCGAAAGATACAATTTTCGGAGACGGGTACAGAATCGCTCGGAGAATATTGCGAACTTCGTTACCGATCTAAAGAAGCTATCCAAAAATTGTGGATTCGTGAACGACTCTCTATTCGAAAATTTAAGAGATCAGTTTGTATGCGGGCTAAGGAACGACTCTATCAGACAAAGAATATTCACTGAGGAGGGTGTGACTTTCGATAAGGCCTATAAGATTGCTGTAGCGATGGAGTCGGCAGAAGCGGATTCATCCATTGTAGCTGGCGGCCGGGAGGTGCCGATGACTCCAGTCGGTAGAGACCCCACAAACAGACTGCACAATCTTTATAATCTTGACGGAAACCCAGTTTTAGCTAAAGTTTCGGGAAGGCACAAGACATCATACAAAAATAATGCCCAGATATCATATAGAGACTCGGTGGTTACTAATGACAAGAATGAGAGTTGTCCCACTTGCGGGTATCAACATAGAGCAGAACCTTGCAGATTTAAGTCACATATTTGCAAGATGTGCAACAGGGAAGGTCACCTCAAGAGAATGTGTCCCCGCAGGAGGGCTGCTACGCGCCTTGACTGTCTCGAGGAAATCGGAAACGACAGCACGGGTACTTTAAATAAAGAGGTGGTATTTAACTATTCAGTTAGTACTCGCTCGTTTAAGGATTTCCCCCCCTACACTGTTAATATTACTGTTAATGGTAAAACATTACCAATGGAGATTGACACAGGGAGTGCAATTTCATGCATTAACAAAGAAACGTTCGACAGAATGTTTGAAAATTGTGAAGTCTTTCCTAGCGAGATTAAGCTAAGATACTACACAGGAGAGCTGAAAGATCCCTTTGGGAAAATTAAGCCTTTAGTTACATACAATCAATGTAAAAAAAAATTAGACTTGTATATAGTAGATAAAGGTAAAAGTAATCTTTTGGGTCGGCAGTGGATAAGCGAATTAAAAATATATCCGCAGCCATCTCAAATGTGTAGCATTAGCGAGGATTTTAATTGGACGTATTTCAGTTCCAGGTTCTCTAAGGTGTTTGCGGACGGACTCGGGAAGTATACGGGTGGAACAGTCGGTTTTCGTTTACGAGAGGGAGCACAGCCGATCTTTTTACGTGCTCGCCCGTTAGCTTACGCTTTACGTGAGCCGGTAGAACGGGCACTCGAACAGCTGCAGCGTGATGGCGTCATTTCACCTGTGTCGAGCTCGGACTGGGCGACACCTATCGTGCCGGTAATGAAAAAGGACGGCACAATACGGATTTGTGGTGATTTCAAACTGACGTTAAATAAGTGTTTAGAAATCGATCGTTTTCCGTTACCTCGGGTTGAAGATCTATTAGCGAAATTGCATGGAGGAGATAAATTTTCTAAAATTGACTTATCGCAGGCTTATACGCAATTCGAACTCGATGAATCCCAAAAATTCACAGTTATTAATACACATAAAGGTTTATTTAAGTATAATAGACTAATTTTTGGCTTAGCATCTAGTCCGGGAATTTTTCAAAGAAAGATGGAACAGATTTTTGCGGGATTGCCCGGGGTAGGCGTTTTCTTGGACGATATTATCATAACGGGTAAGGATGATGAGTCACATCTAGCTACCTTAAAGGAAGTTTTTACGAGACTGGAGAAATGGGGTTTGAGAGTTCGAAAAGATAAATGTACTCTTTTCGGCAACTCAGTTACGTACTTAGGCTTTGTTATCGATAAGAATGGAGTTCATACTGACCCTCATAAGGTTGAAGCGATTAAGGAAGTTAAAACACCAGATAACGTTTCCGATTTGCGATCTTTCCTAGGGCTAGTGATCTATTATGCTAAATTTGTCCCCAATATGAGTACTATACTAGCACCATTATACGACCTTCTTAAGAAGGATTCTAAGTTTAGGTGGGACCAGAGATGTGAGCGGGCATTTAACGATGTTAAAAACATTTTAGCCTCTAGTGAAGTCCTCGTACACTATTCTTTAGACTTACCACTTATTTTGACGACAGATGCCAGTAGTATAGGTATAGGAGCAGTCATTTCGCATATTACGTCTCAGGGTGAGAGACCGATCGCATACGCTTCCCGAACGCTTAACTCGGCAGAGAAAAATTACTCCCAAATTGAGCGGGAGGCTTTGTCTATTATATTTGGTGTACGAAAATTCCATCAATATGTATATGGGCGTAAGTTTATTCTGAGGACGGATCATAAGCCCCTGGTTTCTATTTTCGGAGACAAGGCGGGTATTCCGGTCATGGCGGCTAGTAGGATGCAAAGATGGGCCGTTATACTAGGTGGTTACGATTATAAAATCGAATATGTTAGTAGCAAGAATAACGCGGCGGATGCCTTGTCTAGATTACCGGTTGCTCAACAGGTTAGCGTGAAACAAGAGAGCACATATCTTTCGTTCGTGCAATCTTTTTTACCAATTACTAGGAAGGAGATACAAAAACAGGTCAGCATAGATAGTATCCTTAGAAGGGTGATGTCATTTTTGCATTCTGGCTGGCCCGATTCGTGCCCAGAGGCGGAATTGCAACCCTACTTCGCGAGACGCAATGAGTTATATATCGACACGGGGTGTATCGTGTGGGGATATAGAATAGTTATACCGGCTAGTTTGCGATCTTATATTTTGAGCGAATTGCATGTAGGGCACATGGGGATAGTTAAGATGAAAAGTATAGCGCGCAGCTTCGTTTGGTGGCCGGGGATAGATACAGATATCGAAAGAGTGTGTAGGGATTGCGCTACGTGCGTAGCTGAGAGCTCGGCTCCACCTAAGGCGATGATACAGCCGTGGCCGCATGAGCCGGAACCGTGGTCGAGGTTGCATGTAGATTTCTTGGGCCCTTTAAATGGTAAAACATTCTTAGTGGTTATCGACGCGACCAGCAAGTGGCTGGAAGTTTTTCACATGCCGAGGACGACCGCTAGCGCGGTGATTAAGGTGCTACGGGAAACGTTTGCGCGGTTTGGGCTGCCGAAACAAGTAGTGTCCGATAATGGACCACCTTTCTCTAGTAGAGAATATCTCGATTTCATGACAAATAACGGTATTAAGATTTCGTTTTCGGCGGTTTATCACCCGGCCTCTAATGGTGCCGCCGAAGGAGCAGTCAGAATTTGCAAGCGGGCGTTAAAAAAATCAGCCCGGGATGGCTGCGATTTAGATGCAGCATTGCAGGCGTACCTGCTGGCATATAGGAACGTAGAGCACAGCACAACGGGTGTGTCGCCCGCCATGCTGTTACAACGTAGAACGCTACGTACGAGATTAGACCATTTGAGGCGGGGTAGACCGATTGAGGATAGGGTGCGGGTAGCTCAAGAAAAGCGAATAGGGTCCGCCGGGGGTCAAGTGCGAGCTTTTCAAGTTGGGGAGGATGTCGTGGTGCGCAATTACGCGCAAGGCGAAAAATGGGTGCAAGGGAGAGTAGAGGAAGGAGTAGGCTCTCGGCACTACGTAGTGAATACGGGTCTAGGGCAACTTAAAAGGCACGTGGACCAGATGAAACCGTGGGCAGTGCCGTATGAGCCTCCGGACACGCATACCCCGGGAACCTCAAGGGGTCCCTGTAGTAACCCAGCTGCGGGCGAGAGTGGCGTCCCTGTACTAGTAGAGACACCTTCTTCAAGCGACACTCCCGTGGCGACGAATCCACCGACCTCAGTTCCACCTGTACGCTTGCACCGACCCAAGCGCCTTACGAGGCCGATTGATAGGTTTGGCTATTAGTTGTTTAATATCATCTTATTAAGTCACTGAGGCTGATTATTTTGATGTTTGATAGATAGGGTTACTTAGGCTAGTTATGTAGTATTTTATAATTTAGTGTGAGGGTGTGGTGTTTGTATAGAACCTTTTTATGAGTTTACCTTTTTGATAAGCATTGTATTTACTGTCAAAAGTTGTCATCGTCATTCTGTTAATAAACGTATTTTCGTTAGCATGTCCTAAGTTGTATTATTGCTAAATACGCATATATCTTAGAAGTCAAGGAAGTTAAGGCTTCTACGAGGAAAAGACTCGAAGCCATGTGCTATAAGTGTGGTGAGAGGGGCCATCTTCAGCTAAACTGTCCGCAGAAGAAGACCCAGATGGCAAGGATAAAAAGGATCGAGGAACAAATGGAGGAGTTGAAGAAGCAAGCGGTTTCGTCCCCTACCCGGAATCATGGGGAACGAATAGAATCCAGAACTAAGGGGCGAGTACTGGATGACGCGGAGAAAGCCCCGGTAACTGTTACCTCCCAGGCACGGAGCGGAACAAAGAGAACAAGTAATTTGGGCCACATGGAGAATGAAGCTATGAGAAAGGCTCAAGAAAGAGATGACGACCTTCGGCACATCATCACATGGAAGAAACGGGGTGACATAAAACCAATCTGGAGTGAGGTTGCACCCACTGGCGCTGTCACTAAGGCGTACTGGGAGCAATGGGACAGTCTGATACTTCAGGACGGACTACTCTACCGGAAATGGCAGAAGGCTAACGGCAGAGAGTTCTATTTTCAGATAATTGTCCCAAGGGCAAGAGTACCAGATGTCCTCCGCGAGATACATGAGGGCGTATCAGGGAGTCATCTAGGCGTCAAGAGGATGCTAAGGAAAGTGCGAGAACGATTCTTCTGGTTGCATTGGAGAGATGATGTGCAGGATTGGTGCCACAGATGTATTACTTGCGCTGCTGTAAAGGAACCACAGACCAGGAGTGGTCGTAGGAACAGCGTGGCGCGTTACCATGGCAGTAACAATGATGCTCGGGACGAGCATCTCTAAGAGGGGAGTAGTGTTACGGTACGGCATCAGGTGCGCAAGTACATACTCGAACCTTCTAAAAAGGTCTAATGTTTGTTTACGTGTTTACCCTTTATTTGTTAGCGTGTTTGAATTTAGACCTTATGACTGAGTCCATAAGGTCTAAATTAAATTCAACTTACTGCACTTATCGCAAGGACGGCAGTTTTATTGTGGTACATGCCCGAGCCTCCGAGAAATTTCCCACGGTTGTTTACTTGTTTACGTGAATCGGGAAATTTCTGGAATTCGTCTCGCCATATAAAAAGAGCCGCAGGCAGGCCCGAAAAGTTAGTTCAATCAGAGCGATCTTCAAGGCGACATCAAGTGATCAATAGTGAGTGAACCAGTGAAACCTGCGACTTGGCTACGACCTAGGACAGTGATAGTGCTTAGTGATTGGACCTAGTGATTAGTGTTTGGACTTAGTGCTAAGTGTTGTGACCTAGTGTTTAGTGCAGTGTTAATAAAGTCTTCAAGAGAGTCACCAGGTCTTTCTCTCCAAATCCTCGAACCCTAGCACGTAACAGTATTATACTTTTTTCTATTATTTCAATAATTTTTTATACTATTAAATTTTTTTTGATATGGTTAAATAGGTAAAAAAAAATAACTTTCATATGAGAATATCTTCATTATTTTGAAGTCGGTACCAGTTTTAAATATTAAAAATATTTTGTCATAGAACTCAGTATTATTAGCTGGTACCGTCTTCAAAATAATGAAGATTGTGTACAGAAATAGTTGAGGTTTAGGAGACTTATGCCTAAGGCACTTCAAAGAGTAAGATTAAGTCGGTTAACAAAATCCTGGAAAATAATGTACGGTTCTTACGATTATTACGCATATGTAACCCTTTTAGTCACGTGCCATATCTTTTTTTAAAAATGATAATGTATTTGGATGGTTATAATATTAACTATTTAAATATCAAATCGCTGAATTCTGTCCGCAGCGGTCATTAACCCCTGTCAAAATATTGGTCAATTTAATATTTTTCTATAGAGACCGTGATTGACAATAAGGTGACAAATGTTTCTAGTTTAGGAGCAATATGGTGTTTTGCACACTCGATGTGAACTCAGTATGAAGGATATCACTTCAAACTCATAAATAGTTGGAGATTATCATACTCAGAGGTTTTCCGATGAATCTATATTAGTCTGTGTCTTTATAAGGGTTGATTCAGACCGCGCCCACCCTTTTTAATTTGTACATAGACTCACTGATCGAGGAGCTTAGCAAAGAGCACGTAGGTTGTCATATAGACGGCATATGCCTAAATAACCTTAGCTACGCCGATGACATGGCTTTGCTGAGCCCCTCGATCGGTGGTCTAAGAAAGCTACTTAGGATTTGTGAGGAGTATGCTTGTAGACACGGGCTTAAATATAATATTAATAAGTCTCAATACATGGTCTTTCATGCCGCCGGTGGTAGAACCCCAAAACAGGTACCTGAAATTCTCCTGAACGGAATCGCTCTCAGTAGAGTCGAGGAGTTTAAGTACCTGGGGCATATAGTCACTGTCGACCTCAGAGACGATAAGGACATCGAGCGGGAGAGGAGGGCGTTGTCCAAAAGAGCTAATATGTTGGCTCACAGGTTTGCGAGGTGCTCAGTTGAGGTGAAATTAACACTCTTCATTATTATTTTTTATTAAGTATACATAACTTTAAAATTTCAATTTAATGTAATTACTAAATCATATATTTTAAATGTATTGTAATTTTAATGTAATGACTATAATGTAATGTAACGAAAATTTCAAAAATTTAAAATGTAATGTTATGGGTCGCAGAAGCCTGAAATAAATGATTTTATTTTATTTTATTTTATAGGGGAGTTTAGGGAAGGGAAGGGAATAGGGGAGGGTAGGGAAGGGAATAGGGTAGGGGATTGGGCCTCCGGTAAACTCACTCACTCGGCGAAACACAGCGCAAGCGCTGTTTCACGCCGGCTTTCTGTGAGAACGTGGTATTTCTCCGGTCGAGCCGGCCCATTCGTGCCGAAGCATGGCTCTCCCACGTATAAATAATAATTATAATTTACTTCTATTAAATCTGACTGAAAAATATTTTATTTTCAACACTTCATTTTGCAATTTGCGCAGAGTAGGTAACACGTTTTTAGTTCCCACTTGCCAGGAAAATCGACGTTTATTTTATCTTCCAGGGGGGCTGCCCCCCCTTGCTCCTACCCGGGTACGCCCATGCATGATGGTAAACCATGATTTTCACCATGGTTGTGTAGTTGTTGTCCTTTATTAGTGTACAGTAATTATTGTAGACTGTAGACTTTGTTATCCGGGGAGCCATATTCTTACTTTTCAAATATATTATGTTGTTGATCTCACAAGTCACGTTCCAACTGATTTTCATCTCAATGCAAACAAAATATTATTGAAAATTAAAACAAAAAGCCTAATATTTAGAATTTTCAAAATTTATTTAAATTTAAACCGGGAATTTGAAGAAACAAAATATCATAAATTATTTTTTCTGCGTAAATATTATAGGACCCGGGTTTTTCCAAGGGTGGCATCTATTGATACAAATAAGAACTAAAGTTAGTCAGATGGTCTTTGAAATAATTACAAATATTTTATGTAGATAGCGCTTTTCTTTCCACTGTAGCGACATCTAGTGAGTATTAAGATAACAAGTTTTGAGGCTATATTTCGTATAGTTTTTTACAGTGATGCATAGATGGCGTTGTATTGCTTGTTTTAAGTGCAGATTTTTTGTTATTTTAAATTTTTAATACAGTACAAATTAAAAGTCTGGACAAAGTTTTATAATATACTAGCGGCCCGGCCCGGCTTCGCACGGGTGGACATTGGTTTTTAAATTATTTTTTTTAAATAAAGGTAGTCAATCTTTAAGTTAAGCAGAACATAAAAATAGTTTACATTATTTAGCCTGCAACTACTATATTATAATTATTATGTACATATAACACATTTTTATTGTATTTTTTTTTATATTTTTATATTTTAAGTGTTATGTTTGATTATTTTATCCTTACCTGCAGAACTATAAGACTATAGTACATTACTTTGCGATAAGTAAGTATAGTCTATAATTTATAAAGCATAAGCAAGAAGGAATATTTTGGTAGATTTTTCACACAATTATTAACACTTAATACGGTTCCCTTTTTTCTCTCATTAAATATAGCCTATATTCAGCAGAAATAGTGTGGATTAAAAAATATGCATTAATACTTCCATCGTAAATCGGCATCGTGGGTATCGCAGACACAATAGATCTTCAATTGTTATGCTGGCAGCCGGCTGCCGCTATTGGAGATTTATAGTTAAAGAAATTAATTAATTATAATAGCAATCAAAACTTATTTTAAAAAGTTCTAAAAATATTACTTTCGTAGTCATAACTTTTAAAGCTTTTTTGAAATTAGGATTATAATAATGAAGCACGATAGTCTATATCAAATCAATAAAGCAGCACCCGGCTGTCGCATAACTATTGAAAATCTATTGTGTCTGCGATTCCCACGATCGAGGTAATATTTACGTGGACTCTCCGGGCGAGTCTGTGGCACTGATAATTAAATCTCTCCCCTACCTAGGGTTGCCAGGTCGCTTAGCCAAAAAGCCGGACAAAGGAGCCAGCTTGGCCGGACATTTGTACAAAAAAGTCCTGAACATCGTATACTTAGAATCTGAACTCGTGTAGGAATACGTTCGTAATTTTCTGTTTTTTTTTAAACAATTTTACATACAACTTTACATTTTGTTAGGTGTAAAACCTTCTAAAAATAGTAGATTTTCATATAAAATTATCGATTAAAAAGCTCTACAAAAGCCGGACTCCTCTTAATTTTGGCCGGACAAGCAATCAAAAAGCCTGACTGTGTCCTGCTTTATCCGGACGCCTGGCAACCCTACCCCTACCGCACGCACACCCGCGCATCGCGCCTTGACGCCCAATTCGCAACGTGCAGCAGAAATCGTAATATTTTAATTTCGCCATAACATTAAAACCAAACGTCCAATTTTAATCATTCAAAGACCAAATATTATCTACATTAACTGTACTTAGTGATGAAATAATTTATTTTGATAAGGGTCAATAACATGATTTAAATAAACGCATTTAAATATAGTCCAAAAAAAATTCTAGATTTTTTAATAAAAAAATGGTTATTGTGCCTCACTCAACATAGATAGGTATAGTGTGTCGCGGACTTTTTTGTAGATATTTAAAAGATCTATAATTACTTAGAACATTTTATGCCTCTATCTTTTATAGTTTAGGCAGCGTACGCAAAATAAGTAACTTTTCTGGTTGATTTTTTAAACCTTGCGTCCGAAAATCCCAAATATCTTACGGAACCTTATATTTTTCCAAAATAAAAATTAGCCTATGTTCAGCAGAAATAATGCAGGATTCCAATGGTAAAAGAATTTTTCAAATCGGTCCAGTAGTTTCGGAGCCTATTCGACTCAAACAAACAAACAAACAAACAAACAAACAAAAAATCAAATCTTTCCTCTTTATAATAGTAGTGTAGAAGAGTCATCATTATTATAATATCATCTTGGAGCAAGTTTACGTAATATTCGTTTGTGAATTCCGTAATTACCTACCTGTTTAAATTTTTTAAACGTGTGGACGGCGAAGGTTTTTTTTATTTCTTAATATGGACCCCGAACGAAACTAATTGGTAACTCCTGCTGTAGGGTGTGTATGAGTCCCTTGTATTGAGTTCACTACATGGGCGTACCCAGGTTCTGGGCCAGGGGGGGGGGGGGGCAAATTACCCAGGTTCTGGTGCCAGGGGGGGGGGGGGGCAAATTACCCAGGTTCTGGGCCAGGGGGGGCAAATCAGATTTTTCATAAGCTAGGTGTTTATAAAGAATAAAAAATTAATAATTTTTAGTTGTAAAAATAATATAAGAGTCATCATTATTATAATATCATCTTGGAGCAAGTTTACGTAATATTCGTTTGTGAATTCCGTAATTACCTACCTGTTTAAATTTTTTAAACGTGTGGACGGCGAAGGTTTTTTTTATTTCTTAATATGGACCCCGAACGAAACTAATTGGTAACTCCTGCTGTAGGGTGTGTATGAGTCCCTTGTATTGAGTTCACTACATGGGCGTACCCAGGTTCTGGGCCAGGGGGGGGGGGGGCAAATTACCCAGGTTCTGGTGCCAGGGGGGGGGGGGGCAAATTACCCAGGTTCTGGGCCAGGGGGGGCAAATCAGATTTTTCATAAGCTAGGTGTTTATAAAGAATAAAAAATTAATAATTTTTAGTTGTAAAAATATTGTATTGCAAACAAATGGCAAAAATTCGTTCGGCAGCTGCCCCCTGCCCCACCCCCCCCCTCGGTACGCCCATGGTTCACTATGAAAGTAGTATCGCTGAAAAAGTTTTTTTAGCTTTTGTATGGGCAAATTCATGAAGTTGGACCCTTTTTCATAGAAACATAGAAGTCAAAAGTAACTCTTACACCTTGGGTAGGAACCAATTAAGAATCCTTACCAGAAGCCTAACTGGGCACTGCAAGCTCAACAAACACCTAAACAGAATGGGTATTTGCAGCATAACGACTTGCAGATTCTGTGAGGAGGAGGATGAAACACCTATTCACCTTCTCCTCGAGTGCCCTGCTCTACTACAGAGCAGGAACAGGCACCTTGGTCGCCACGAATACTCGTCCACTGAGGAAATTCGTGGCACCAACCCCAACCATATCGTTCAATTTATGAGCAGTATTGGGTTGGGGAGGATACTCTAGTGCGAAGGAGTCACAATAGATCCTCATGGGTCGCAGTGACGTCAGGGCTACAGCGACCTGCCTTTTTTAAAAAAAAAAAAAACACTTACAGCGCTGCCTGCTACTTTCACAGTAAACTCTATACAAGGGACTCATACACATTACACACCCTAAACGCCTCTACTGGTATAGAGCGCGGCTCTTGACTCGTGAGGTCATGGGTTCGATTCCCGCGTTGGAAACATGTTATATCCAAGTTTGGTTAGGACAATGCAGGCTGATCACCTGATTGTCTGACAAGTGTTAGATGATCCATGCGTCGGATGGGCATGTAAAAAGTCGGTCCTGCGCCTGATCTCTCGCCGTTCGTGTCGGTCTTCCGTCCCACTGGGTTATGAGAGTAAAGGAATAGAGAGTGCTCTTGTGTACTGCGCACACACTTGGGCACTACAAAATTACTCTTGCGTAGCTGGCCTGGTTTCAATGAAACCGGCCACCGTCACCGAAACCGGTGTGGGGGAGCTATTATTATTATTACACCCTAAACTTTAGAACCCTAAAATATAAATTCGGCAACGCTTTAGGGCCTAAAGCATTGCCGAATTTATATTTTTTATGAGAGTAGGCCACTGTGATTCCGCCGTCCCATGTACCATCGAGGAAGTTGATTCCTATGCAATTGACAGACCAACGTTATTTGGTCGAATATGTAAATTCAGTGTTAATTGTGATCTGTCAGCTGGGCGCTGGGTTTGACGTAACGCAACCAAACTACTTAGGTCCCCGATTTGCATAGGAATCAACCTCTCTGATAGTACAAAATCTGTAAACACCAAGCCCACTTTTTTCCACTTTTTTGGTAAAAAGTGGGATCCCGTGCGAGTTTCTTACGCCGGTTCTTCTCGACTGGTTAGTTCCCGAACCGGTGGTAGGCACCATGTAGACTTTCTGAAAATATGTGTTTTTAATTTAGAAATGTAACAATTTTTTTGTAGCCGTAGAGCCTCTATGGACGCTGCCGCCTAGGCCGTGGCCTATAACGGCCTATTTATACATCCGGGGCTGTATAGGGACACATGTACACGCCCTCAGTATTATCACTTTGTTTTGTTACTATAGAAAGTGTTATTGTTAATATTAATCTCAATTAACTCATCACATCACGTCCTCCTATCACGTATGAGAATTGAGACACGTACGGGCATTACAATAAAATCATTTGTGTGTTTGTTATCTTTGATTATATCTTAAACAATTGTTCAGAGGTCGATTATCTATAAGTATACCTACACATCCATACTAATATTTTAAATGCGAAAGTCTATCTGTCTGTTACGTCTTCACGCCTGAACCGCTGAACCGATTTTGCTGAAATTTGGTATGCAGATATGAGTCCCTGAAAAGGACTTTACTAGATGACGCCCGCAACTCCGTTGCGCCGAAATTCCTTTATCGCGGGGAACCGTACATTTTTCCGGGATAAAAGTATCCTATGTCCTTTCCCGGGACTCGAATCTCCATACCCCAGCAAAATAGGTTCAGCGGTTTGAACGTAAAGAGGTAACAGACAGACAGACTTTCGCATTTATAATATTAGTATATATTATATCAGACGTGTCTGTCGATGGCTATAGAGCAAGGTATTCACTACTAATTAGTATGATAATGTAACCGCTCGGGGTGTAAAGTAAACACAGTATAATTATCACACAGTAGAGTAACTCAGGAGTGTCCTTGAAATTGTGAGGTTTTAGAATTTAGATGATTAATAATAATAAAAATAATAATATCTATGGATGCTTCACACCACGTCAGTCTGGCCCCGTGGTAAGTACCTGATGGACTTGTGTTACAGGTACCAGACAACGGAAATATTATATTTAATACTTTTATACTAAACCTATATGTATTCAAGATTTTTATTATAAGATACACATATTTAATACACATCCATGACCCTGGAACTTTGAAAACTTTTTGTTCCGTCGGCGGGATTCGAACCCGCGACCCCCGGCTTGAGCTACCAACGCGCTCACCGCTGAGCCACAGAGGTCGTTAATGATGCCCCCTCCCTCTTCTAAGATATCAAGAGATTTCAACTTCCCCCCTAGTCTCATGTAGATCATGGAGAAAACGTACCTATTCTTAGTTTGCAGTGAGTTATGTTGAAAAGGTCATAAATTAGAGTGATGATTAAAAATATTTGAATTACTATTGTGCTAGAAGGCACAAGTCCCTGTTCTCCCTCGAATTAGATTTAGCGAGATTTGGTTGGAGTGGAGAGAAGCGGTCTTACCATAAAAGATGAAACATCTATTGAACAGTTGTTTTGAGACCATTTTTTTTTACTGAATTTTTCTCTAATGAACTGTTCAACGGGTGTTTAAATCTTTTGCAGTAAGATCGAGAGTGTTAAGGGGGTTAAGGGGGAGGCCCCTTAAACATTTTACGTAGAGATTTCAGTTTTCCCAGAGACAATACGGGTAAAGTTTTCATTTTCTACCAACATTGGTCTGGCGATCCATGCTGCCGTAGCTTTGTAGTGGTGTAGAGTAAAATGATACCTAAATATAATCCTGTGCCATAAAGTGGCATTTTAACATTTTAGCCGCATTGATCCGTCCGATACCTTATCGATCATAACATAATTTTGCTAGTTTAAGTTTTCTGCCACTAATGTGTGCGTCGATCTTATGAGATATTCTACTGTATATCAGTTATATTATGTAAGAACCTACGCGCCTAATGCGCGTTCCTTAATAGTGCTAATTAGTTTAAGATGTGTGTTAATATAAACAACTTACACGCGACAGGATATCCAGTGGACTCCAAGCATTTTGTCGCAACGAACCTACGTCCTTTCGAAACTCAAAGTATCTTCATGATTATTTTCATCTAAATCGATTCAGCTGTTTGAAGAGGTTCTATTGACAGATTGGATATAAAAATATAACTTCAGATATTTTGTGCACAAATATTATGATCAACAATCAACTGCTTATTTAAAACGTTGAGGCAGAAAAAATCCCTTTTTGCTAGCTTGAGACACTAAGTATTATTTAACTAGCTGTTGCCCGCGACTTCGTCCGCGTGAGTATAGTAGATCACGATTCACGTCCCAAGTATTATTTATTGTACAAAAATATTCAATGTACAGCATTGACTTTCCTACGATTTTATTACTTATACGAGTATATAGATGTTGCTTCGCTTGCGTAATTTAGGAATTTCACGCGACCGTACATTTTTCCGCAAAAAATAGCCTATGTCCCTTAACGTGGTCTATTCTTCATGTTTGCCAAATAACATAAAAAATGCTCCAGTAGTTCTTAAGAATCTTAAGATAATAAGCAATTTCATATAATTTCCCCCGTTTTTTCCACATTTTCCTCTATTTCTTCGCTCCTATGAGTCGTAGAATAATAAAATATAACCTATGGCCTTCCTCGATAAATAGGCTATCTAACATTGAAAGAATTTTTCAAATCAGACCAGTAGTTCCTGAGATTAGCGCGTTCAAATAAGCCCTATCAAATAATTTCCCCCGTTTTTTCCACACTTTCCTTTATTTCTTCGCTCTTATTAGTCTTAGCGTGATAAAATATAGCCCTTAACCTTCCTCGATCAATGGGCTATCTAACACTGAAATAATTTTTCAAATCCGACCAGTAGTTCCTGAGATTAGCGCGTTCAAATAAGCCCTTTCAAATACTTTCCCCCATTTTTTTCACATTTTTCTGTATTTCTTCGCTCCCATTAGTTTAAGCGTAATAAAATATAGCATATAGCCTTCCTCGATCAATGGGCTATCTAACACTGAAAGAATTTTTCAAATCGTTAGTAGTTCCTGAGATTAGCGCGTTCAAATAAGCCCTTTCAAATAATTTCCCCCCGTTTTCTCCACATTTTCCTCTATTTCTTCGTTTCTATTAGTCTTAGCGTGATAAAATATAGCCTATAGCCTTCCTCGATAAAAGGGCTATCTAACACTGAAAGAATTTTTCAAATCGGACCAGTAGTTCCTGAGATTAGCGCGTTCAAACAAACAAACAAACAAACTAACAAACTCTGCAGAATTATAATATTAGTATAGATATTATAAGTATAGATAGAGTCTTAGCCCATTATCGCGTGGCCATTTTGTGCTTATTTTCATACAAGTATGTATTTTATTGAATATTTCTGTACTTTGTCGATCATTTCGAAGCATATTATAATCCAGAAAAGAAAGTAATTTAGTTTATGATATCAATAAACTATAGCACACGTAAAAGCTATGCAATTTTTGTAGCCAAATTATTACTAACTAGCTGTTGCCCGCGACTTCGTCCGCGTGGACTTCAGTTTATAGCACGCGATGTCAACAAAATTGGTGTCAAAAGCTTTAATAAAAAAACCCTGGTACCCCTTAAATCAAAACAGCTATGCAGTGTCAGTAGGGTTGCTGAGGATTCCTCTTCCGCTTTCTCATAATGAGGAAGTTCCGCAATATTTTGGGTTCCTCATCCGTTACCGCATCCTCATAAATAAAAATAAAAAAATCCTCTTCCGCTATCGCTTCCTCAAAATTTAAGAGGAATTTATGAGGAATTTCACTGCGCATGCGCGTCGCGTATCCATCTTTTTTGTGTGCGTGTGTTGTGTATGTTACTGAACTCCTCCTTAATTGCTGGACCGATTTTAATGATTCTTTATTGTGTGTGTTTTGAGAATGGTTTAGATTCATAGTTTGGTCCACTGGAAAATGCCCTTTTAATTATTTTTTGTGTAATGTATAAAGACTTTTGGGTTGGGTCCACTAGTATTTATAATTTCCTATCATCCTCTTCCGCTTCCTCATCCGCATCCTCTTCCTCAAAAAATATCCTCTTCCTCTTCCTCATAATCACATCCTCAACAACCCTATTAGTGTGCATATAATATTTCAATTTTTTAAATTAATCTTTATATTTTATGCCAAATTTTTAAGGTTATTTAGCCCCCCAATTACACAACTTTACCCATAAACTATTTATCATTGATAGGTTTAAGGTTAACTCACTGGCTACTGCATAGATAAAGTATTGATTTAATAAGTAACGTATAAAAGAAATAACAATCGAGAAAAATGGACTATGCGATAATACCACCTCTTATACAACGACTTCTGGGCAAGCGTTAGCGCGATGTAGGAGACGCACGGCGCCATCTATTTTGAATTTTTGGAACTAACTTAATTTGAACAAATTTACGCATTTTCACCCCCTTACAACGCTTTTTTCCAGTAAAAAAGTAGCCTATGTCCTTTCTCAGGCTTTAGACTATCTGTATACAAAATTTCATTACAATCGGTTCGGTAGTTTTGGCGTGAAAGCGAGACAGACAGACAGACAGACAGACAGACAGACAGACAGACAGACAGAGATACTTTCGCATTTATAATATTAATATATAATATATAATATATATATATATATATATATATATATATATATATATATAATATATAGATAGTATAGATTGATATTGTGACATTTTAAGCACTAATGCCTTATACAGGATGTAACAAAACAAGTGATAATGCTTCAGGGAGTATACTTGTTCCTCGTAGAGAGTTCACTGTGAAAGTAGCAGCGCTGAAAGCCCAATTTTTTTCACTTCTGTATGGGGAAACTTGTGACGCCGCGCTGGGGCGCTTGCCTATACAAAGTAAAAAAAAAATTGGTCTTTCAGCGCTGCTACTTTCACAGTGAACTTTCTACGAGGAACACGTAAACATCCTAAAGTATTATCACTTACTTTTTTTACACCCTGTATAGCATGAATAAGAGATTATTAAAATTGTAAATTATCTTTTTAGCTTACAAAAATACCGATTGAAAAGCCCAAAAAACGTTGTTCAAAACTTACGTACTATTTAATATCAAATCCACGTGTTTGAGGCATTCTTTGGCTGTTATAAGGTATTGTTTATTATTTAGCGGAACCAGAAAACTCAATAATATCGAGCATAAAATGTTCACTAAACTAAAAGCCTTTATTGACACTTTTATATGGTACCTACATGAAAATATATGCAGACGTTTCCTTTGTTATGTCCGAGTAACTCGGTCCTAACTTGACACGCTTTTCACGTTTTTCACGCCTAATGCTTATACATCGATATAAGCCTATCTCCTATAGTCTATCTCAATGGCTTGAGATGAAAGAGTCATCCATAGATTCTAAGTATTTTTTTTTATTTCGAAATTCGAATACAATAATTATTTTTCTAAATTTAATTTGTTATTATTTTTAGCAATATTCCGCGAAATTTAAGTCAACTTAACGGACGTTGTTCGTAGAGTCCACATCCTGAGGATGCTCCGGTGTTGGGGCGAAACGCGCGTCGAGGTTTTCAACCTGCATGGTGGTGAGGGGCCTTGCACGGATTTGCCAACATTATTGCTTGTGTGGTGGTGGTGTTTGCAAGTTCTTGCATGCGAGTGTACGCATAGGCAGTGTGGGAGGAGGGAGGTGCTGTACGCATGCCTATGCGTACACTCACTCATTTACTTAAAGGTGGAAGTTGTTTTCGCGGAATATTGCTAAAAATAATAACAAATTAAATTTAAACTATGGATTTCCGCAAAGTAACGCCTGATTCCATTAACTAATTATTTTTCTGCCTAAACTTCATATTTATAAGCAAAAGATCATACATAAAAAAATCTCTGTTGATTTTTTAGCACCTATTATGGTGATAATAAATGACTGTGATGAGTAAACGACACAAAACAAGTTATAAACAAAAACCACAATAAAAAACAAGGCTCTGCCTACGTACTTGTGTTTATATCTTGTTAATATAAAAATATTCCATTTAAGCGAAGGAGTGAGGTGTGCGGACCTTGGGAAATCCGACTGAAATTAGTGGTTATAATATTATACTTAACCAGACGCTGTTACGCAATAACCAAACTTATTGAGGTTGCACAAGGTTGTGTTTCAATTGCGGCCGTCCGAAGGCGAGCAAGCTGCGACTACGCAAGGCAAGTTCAGTGTTATGCCAGCGAGCGCGCGCGCGCTACGTTCTAAATTCGAATTTTGAAAATTGTGGTGTGCCAGTGCTTGTCTATGGATTATTGTTTTTTTATGTGAAAATTTAAAAGGTAAGGATTTGTTGTGTTGTGTCTTGTTTTTTTGTTTGAATAGATAAAAGGATGTCGAGGTGAGTTTTAAAACTTGTTTTGATGAACGTTACGGCAAGGTTTTTTTCGTTTTTGCCGGAAGATATCAAAACAATATTCATAAATAATTTTTTTAATAATAAGTAACTAGTAATTTGTTTTTGCTAACAAAATAATTAGTCAACAAAAAATTATCAAAAATTACTTACTAAGATAATTTTTAACAAGTTGCAACCTTTTTAATTGCGGGTAGTTCTGAAAGGGATGTTACTTCTATAGAGTCTGGCTAGCGAAAGATGAGACTGGAAAAAGGCGGCAAATAAAAAAATCGACGTTTAACAACCATGTCTATAGCCGGAATTATAGTTTTGATCTACGAACTACGAATAATGAGGTTTCTTAGTTTTTATTATTCGTAGTTCGTAGATTAAAACTATAATTCCGGCTATAAACAGGGTTGTTATACGTCGATTTTTTTAAACTTTTAAACTTTTTACGTGGACGATCTATGGTACAAAGTAGAATACTTTACTTGTAAAGTTTTATTAATTCTAAACGAAACTTACATAGCATAAAATAATAATTACTTATATTTAATTTATATGAATGGTCACATCCGAAAACCTTGGTTTCGTTATTTTGTTTTTAACTTAAAGGTAACTTAATTTAAGATTGCGTTAAAAAATTTCCGTTGCATTCCAATTTTATAAGTTCATTATAATTTACCCAAAAAATTGGTGTTGTTACAAATCTGTACCCTTGCTAATAATTATTATAAGAAACATGAAAGTCAGTCTGTCTGTGAGTTTGTTATCTCTTCAGAGTCGTTAAATCAATTTTGATTAAACTTTGTATGAGATGCATTAACTCTCAATAAAGTACAAAGGATGGTTTTTATTCCAGAAAAATGTCGCAGTCATCTGGCTGTAATCTGCTATTTGACTGAATGACTAGCGAATTCAGTGCAACCATTTAATTGAGTGACTAAAGCCCAACTCTATGTCGTTGGTTAACGTTTAACGTGTGAACTAATGGCCAACTCGTCAAGTCTTTGACTGTTGACATTCAATCAAATAGCAGATTCAACTAAATGATTGTGGCATATTATGTATACTAGCTATTTGACCGAGCTTTGCTCGGTAATCGATAAAAAACGAATAAAATGACATTTTCTAAAAATAAAATATAAATAAAAGGTTGCAGGCAATATATTTTAGTCTATTTATACTTTATATACGTTCCTTTCTTAAACGAGTAATTTCAACATCAACAACGTCAAAATCCTGTATTACGGGTTTTACAATAATTAACATTTGCCCGCGTTTTTATACTTATTGTAATGATCTATTTTATCTCTTTATGTTCGTGTGGAAAATTTAAGATAAAGACTATCTATCTCTATAAATAAAAATTACTTGATTTAAAATTGAAAAGCCACTGAACTGATTTACTTAGCCAATTTTAGTGTTGAAACATTATTTGAAGTCCAGGGAAGGCTTATATATATAATTCTTGGCATCCAGATTACATACAGTTGTTTTAAGACTCTTATAGGCACGTATTTAGAATATGTATTTATTTATTGTTTTAAGCAGGGGTTTTTTCCCAACGGAAAATATCACCCCCATGATACATAAATTACAGTTCAAACAATACAAAATCAACACAAAGAGATAAAAAAAAGTAATGATACAAAAACAAGACATGATAACGCCGACTTACACAATATTTAAAAAGTTTATAAAGCCCTCTGGCAGCTATAGAATTTGGAAAAGACAAAACTGTATGACAGAAATCTACTTACTTGAAAATTATAATTAAATACATAACAATAATCCTGTCTCTCGGCCTCGGCCCGGACACACTCCATCAGCACGTGATATACGTCCTCCACAACGTTACACTCCTCACAGTTGGGACTCGGCGTCTTCCTCATAAGGAAACCGAAAGCGTTCAATGGAATATGTCCAGACCTAATCCGAAAGGCAGTGATGATCTCCTCTCGATTCAATTTTATGTTCTCGAACCAAGGGGATCTGCACAACGTATGCTGGATAGTTCTGTACCAGATTCCCTTGGATCGAGACCTCTCATCAAAGTATTCACTCCATACAATCTTTACACATCTTTTTCACTACATTCATAAACTCATTATCATAACCCAAACAATCCAAGGAGACCCCATCATCGATCGCCTGTTTAGCTCTTTACCTGGTCGACCCGCTCATTACCGTCAATGCCGATATGCGGGGACCCACTGCAACACAACGCGCTTTCCGCACCTGTAAGTGCAGCCAAGAATTATATTTACATATATCATTCCAATGTAATATACTTGCTACATAAACGATGATTTCCTGCATATAACACTTATAAGTACAGAACGTAGGAGAGCCATGCTTCGGCACGAATGGGCCGGCTCGACCGGATAAATACCACGTTCTCACAGAAAGCCGGCGTGAAACAGCGCTTGCGCTGTGTTTCGCCGAGTGAGTTAGTTTACCGGAGGCCCAATCCCCTAACCCCTACCCTATTCCCTTCCCTACCCTCAACTATTCCCTTCCCTTCCCTTCCTTACCCTCCCCTATTACCCTATTCCCTCTTAAAAGGCCGGCAACGCACTTGCAGCTCTTCTGATGCTGCGAGTGTCCATGGGCGACGGAAGTTGCTTTCCATCAGGTGACCCGTTTGCTCGTTTGCCCCCTTATTTCATAAAAAAAAGAACGTCTTTTAAGTGTTTACTTCACGCTATATTATAACTAAATGTAATAAAAATATATATATAGTTTGATATTATTTGTCACAGTGCAAAAACATAAGTTTTCCTTTGTGCTATAACGCCTGCAACTCCGTTGCGTCAAAACTTTGTCGTGCTGGGACTATAGTTGCAAAACTTCTGAAAAATTCCGAATAATTCCGGAATACTTCTGGGAAAGTTTCTTTAAATTTGAATTATTCAAAATGAATTTAATAAAAAAAAATATGAATTTTTATTTATGCTGAAAAATCGTATTTTGCATCAATCATCGATCGCCGCCGCGCATAGAGCGTCGCCCGCCGGCCGCTATCACCGCTTCGCACGCGCCGACTGCCACGGCGAAATATTCGACGGAAACATTCGATTGCGGGGTACGAATCTTTCCGCGGGGTGAGGGAAAACTTCTCCGGGGAGCATCTCCCTTCCGCACCGCCGTCGCCCGCTCGTACGGGCGAGTGAGTCGTGCGAGCGGGCGACGACGGACGACGTGCGGCGGCGCGGAAGGGAGATGCTCCCCGGAGAAGTTTTCCCTCACCCCGCGGAAAGATTCGTACCCCGCATTCGAATGTTTCCGTCGAATATTTCGCCGGAATAATTCAATGGAAATATACGTGTTTGTTTGTGGTTTGTGGTGGTTGAGTGAATTATTTGTTCAGTGGCACATTACGTACTTAAGTAAAATATAAATTGTTTATCTATACCTACTTCTAGGTTTAATATTATAAATGCGAAAGTGCGTCTGTTTGCCTGTCTGTCTGTTACCTCTTCACGCTCGAACCGCTGAACCGATTTGGCTGAAAATTGACATGGAAATACTTTGAGTTCCGTGAAAGGACATAGGATAGTTTTTATCCCGGAAAAATGTACGGTTCCGGCGCGATAAACGAATTTTGGCGCAACGGAGTTGCGGGCGTCATCTAGTTTTATCATAAATTAGTAATGGCCAATGGGATTGATTAATCTATACTTACCTACTTATTACTTACTTATATCCATACTATCCATACTAATATATCCTATTTTAAGTAAATCAGAATAAAAACCATAAAAAATAAACGAACTTATATGATTAGGTATTATCAAAGAAAAGTAACAAGCCGTTACCAGCCGCTATTTATCGCTAGTAATGATAATAAGCCAAAAAAGCCGTTTCTCGCCGCTTGGCTAATAATGTTAGTAACCGGCATCACATATTCTTAGATACACAACTAAAGATAAATAGTTTACAACTTCCAAGCGCAATTTTCCTCGTTATTTTTGACAGTTGAAATATTCCCAAAGTTTCGGAATATTTCGGAATACTTCCGAAGTATTCGACGGGAATAATTCGGAATCTTTCCCGCCAGCATCTCCAGCTGGGACCGTACATTTTTTAGGATGAAAGTATCCTATGTCCTTTCCCGGGACTCTTCATACCAAATTTCAGCAAAATCAGTTCAACGGTTTGGGTGTGAAGAGGTAACAGATAGACGGACAGACAGAGAGACTTTCGCATTAAAAATATTAGTATAGATTTTCTAGATGTTATTTCCATCTGTTTATCACGCAGAGTAACGTACATTTTTCCACAATCAAAAATGTCCCATATTTTCTTTCAGATTCAAATTGTCTCTGTACTAAATTCCTTCAAAATCGATTTAACGATTTAGGTTGACACACAAATAATAAAAAAAAACGTAATTTTTGCGTTCAAAATAATAATAATTATAAAATGTTATAATTAACCCATCATGATCACAATTCACAAGTGCCAAGTACAAAGACTTACTCGTAATAAGCCTCTGCCTAAATTATAATAATTTACAACATAGTTCCTGTACTGATAATGATACTGAATACTTTTTAAATTAGTTTTAAAGTAATTAAAGTATTGACACAGAATTTCATTTTTGTTGTGAGAAATTACGATTTGTACGAAAGTAAATGAATGATTCCTAAGTATATCCAAACTAATATTAAAATTAGAAAGTATGTTTGTTTATTTATTTATTTGTTTGTTTGTCCTTCCTTCACGCTCTAACTAAGAAACTAATCGTATTGTTTTTTGGCATAAACTTATTTGAAAAGATGTAACCGCCTATGTTACTAGGCTACTTTTGGTCTTGGAATAACATCATGTTTCTAAGGGAGCTTACAGGAATATTTGCATTTTACGCGATTTTCAAATTCCACGCGAGCGAAGCCGCGAGCAAAAGCTAGTATTTCATATTTTAACTTCCTTCTAAATCGTGCACCTTCCACCGAATCGACAACGTAGAAAAATATATCTACGCAATTATGTTCTGAACTTAATGTTTTTAACGTGTAAAACGGGCATTAACTACATATTTTAATAATATAAAGTGTTACACTTTACGTAGGTACTGATAATCGCACTAATAATCGGTAAAAATACTTTACATAATAAATATAATTTTTAATTCCCACGTAGAAACGACCAAGTGGTAGTTAACTCAGTTGTCATATTTTCAAGCGCAATGTAGATGCAGACAACTACAATATCTCGTAAATTAAACAGAAATAGAAGAAATTAAATATACATGTGGATTAATTTATAAATAATGAAACAACGATGAAAATTTCAATAAATTTGATTGGAAATTGACAAAATGGGAGCATTTTTTCCTATTATGCGCTCTCCTGAAAAGTAGCTGTTTTGTAGATGACTCTTTTTACTTTGCACCCGTCGACATGTTGGGCAAATGCCTTGCCTCTTTCTTTCCAAAATTCACGGTCCTGTGATATTACTGGCCACTCATTAATAATAAATACCTAGATGACCGAGCTTTGCTCGGTATAGCAAACACTCATTGACTTCGTGTTACTTAAGTACGCCATCTGCTGGAATAGCTTTAGCTGTTGTTATGTCGTTAAAACAATTAGTTGCTCACAAAATAGTATTATTATTCACCAGTAGATGTCAGGAAGAGTCACATTTTTCAGTTTATCGATTATCGATAAAACACGAATAAGAAGACATTTTCTAAAACTGATTCCTAGCTAGATCGATTTATCGCCCCCGAAACCCCCTATATACTAAATTTCATGAAAATCGTTGGAGCCGATTCCGAGATTCCAATTATAAATCTTATATCTTTAATACAAACTAGCTGTTTGACCGAGCTTTGCTCGGTATTCGATAAAACACGAATAAAATGACATTTTCTAAAAATGATTCCTAGCTAGATCGATTTATCGCCCCCGAAACCCCCTACATACGAAATTTCATGAAAATCGTTGGAGCCGATTCCGAGATTCCAATTATATATATATATATATATATATATATATATATATATATATATATATATATATATATATATATATATATATATATATATATATATACAAGAATTGCTCGTTTAAAGATATAAGATTAATAATATTATACTTAAGTAAAATTACTAAAAATTTAGCTCTGCAAAAAACACAAAGGAACACATTTTACCAGTAATAAAGCAGTCGTTGTCGCAAATCGAATTATGTATAACTATACAAGATCGTCTCATATAAGGTATAACAATTGAGGTTATTATTGTAGAGGTAATATGACATTGAGACTTCCGTATAGCTCCCTCACTAGTTAGATTATGTCTGCTTATCAGCGAGTGAAGCGAGTCCTAGTATATCCCACAACCTGTACATTTTGTGGTAACATTACGGAAAAACTATCATGCCTATTAATTTGTGCTTTAAGAGCGCATATGACCCTAACTTGACTACATACTTAAACCTAGATCTCAAAATCTGTAAGGTCTAGAAAACTTATTTTTTACACTAGTAACTTCAGTTCATAAAAATTGAATGCTCAAGACGAAAACACGATTACTGCAAAAATGCTCGATAGTTTCTTTTTTACAAAAAACCTTGTTTTAGACACATTTTTGCTTGGATCTTCGAAGTTTGCTGTCTTTTCTTTAATATTTTTTAATATCTAAAAAGGTATTGAGAAAACCTAAATTTGCTCAAAACACTTTTTTCATAATTATTATAGTTCGTCTTTTATTCAAGTAAAACTAACTCGGCGATGATTCCGCGCCGTCATTTTTCACCTGGCATATGAAAGACGGGCGTGAGTGTGAAGAGAGAAGGACGATGATGGGTTTTTAGAGTCAGGAGAGCTCTTAACATAGTAATTTTTATTTATATGTAGATGTGTTATCTACATATAAATAAATATGTAAATTATTTATATATGTTATCTACATAATATAAATAATCACAAAGCTCGGCTTTTAGCTAGTAATTACATTGGGGTATGTATGTGTCTCTTACATAATATAGTTCAATGTGAAAGTAGCAACGCTGAAATAGTAACTTTTTTAAACCTTTGTATGGGAAAATAATGGCGCTCAGGCGTTTGCCCGTATAAATCATAAAAAAATATCTTTTAGGGCTGCTACTTTCACAGTGAACTCTACAAGGGACACATACACAACCTAAAGTATTTTCACTTAGTTTTGTTTTTTCACTCTGTATTTAAACAAAAAATGTATTTTTAATTTTGTTAGTCTTGCTAAAACTTAAGAACTGCTGACATGTAATACTTAAAATATAATATATAATAACTGAAGAAGCTTGAAAGAATGAAAGATAACAAAATGTTAAGAAATTACTGTAAAAAAGACTTAAACGCGTGCGCAGGGAAAACTTACTAATCTAAAAAAAATAAGTCGGGTTTTCCTTCCTGACGCTATAACTCCAGAACGCACTAACCGATTTCCACGGTTTTGCATTCGTTGGAAAGGTCTCGGGCTCCGTGAGGTCTATAGAAAAATTTTTCAGAAAAGACTTTCAGAGAAAAGCAGGAAAACAGGGAAAAAACATTTTATGGCAAAACAACGCTTGCCGGGGCAGCTAGTAATATATAAATGCAAAAGTTTGTCTGTTCTGCTCGTTACTTCTTTACGCTGAAACCCCTAAGCCGACATAGATAAAATTGTGTAAGTCCTTTCCTCCTACCTAGCATACGCCAACGAGATATCTCACTCTACATGTTTTCTCGATGTTTGATGGTTTGTCTCTTCATCTCTATTCACCCTAGCATGCCAAACATTTTTTGTCGCGTAGATCTATCATCGAAATAACACATTTTTATAGACTTTGGTCGAGATAATGTCGAGATTTTGACATTATGAGACGAGTAACTATTCGTCTCATAATGTCAAAATTTAATTATCTCGAGAGTGAGATATCTCGTTGGCGTATGCTAGGTAGGCTGGGGCGCAAATATTTTCAGTTCAAAGTTTGAGCAGGACACACAATTTTAATAGTTTTCATAGTTCTAAACTTAAAGCGCAGGCAGGCTTACGGGGGCAGGTTACTATTATTATTATTTACTAGATGATGCCCCCTTTGTTGCGCCAAAATTCGTTTATCCGCACATAAACCGCACATTTTTCCGGGATAAAACTATGCTATCCTATCTATCCGGGACTCAAAGTATCTCCATACCAAATTTTAGTAAAATCGGTTCAGCGGTTTGAGCATGACGAGGCAGTGTTGCCAGATGGTCTCGGCGACGTTCCCCTGAACTTATTTGATGTCCCCCCAGAAATCCCCCTAAATCTAGGGGGAAATCCCCTGATTTGGCAACACCGTGACGAGGTAACAGAGACACACAGATATAGTTTCGCATTTATAATATTAATATGGATGTTGACTATGTATTTTGGCGGTAGAGCAAAATTATGTTAATCTAAGCTATAAACTACGTATGTGCTCAAAATTTAAATTGCCAAATCCGTTTTTACTTAGCCGCACTTTTCTCAAATCATTGTTTTTATAATTATCATCATCCTGTTGAAATTAAAGTTGTCATAATATTATGCTGTGTCAATATTACTGTCATAATCGTCATTGTAATTAATCTAATTAAGAATAATGATAGATATGTCTCTGTTAAATTCATTCTATGTATTATACAGCAAATAAATAATAGACAGCGGCTGTTATTTTTCTATTTCAAACATTTTGCAATAATAATAATAATAATAATAATAATATCTATGGACGCTTCACACCACGTCAGTCTGGCCCCGTGCTAAGTACCTAAAGGACTTGTGTTACAGGTACCAGACAACGGAAATATATTTAATACTATTATACTATACATATATTTAAGATTTTTATTATATGACACACATATTTAATACACATCCAGACCCGGGAACATTGAAAATTTTGTTCCGTCGGCGGGATTCGAATCCGCGACCCCCGGCTTGAGCTACCGACGCGCTCACCACTGAGCCACAGAGGTCGTCAAAATAATGTATTATACCATTTTAGTTTATAATATTATACTAGTTGGTGTCCGTAACTCAGTTGAGCCAAAATTCGTTTATGGAATGGAACCTTACATTTTCCGGGATCAAAAGTATCCTATGTCCTTTCTCGGGACTCAAAGTGTCTCTACATCGAACATTAAAATCGGTTTAGCGGGTTTTTTTTTTATGAAAAAGGGGGCAAACGAGCAAACGGGTCACCTGATGGAAAGCAACTTCCGTCGCCCATGGACACTCGCAGCATCAGAAGAGCTGCGGGTGCGTTGCCGGCCTTTTAAGAGGGAATAGGGTAATAGGGGAGAGTAGGGATGGGAAGGGAAGGGAATAGGGGAGGATAGGGAAGGAAATCTATTAAATTACTTGCTTATTATGATTTTGTTTTTGTGTATACATTATAATTCTGACTTTTTGCTATAATCCATTGACATGTTTAATCTTAATATAATTTAATTTGCAATAATATCTCAATGTAATAAAATAAAATAATTATTATGTAATAATACTTATCATAGTTTTAAGTTATACTCAGAAATTTTTTGTTAGTTAACAATCACACAATATATTATAATTCATTTAAGTAATTGTTCTTCAGTTTAGTAGTTAATAATTTCATAATTTCATATTGTATTTTGTGGAGTTTTGATTATAAATGCCGTGTCACCTGCTAAGGTACATGCATTAGAAAAAATTATAATAATTAATATGCTTATTTTAATGATATTTCGATGCATCTGCTGTTTGGTGTCCTGATTAAATAAATAAATAAATAGGGTAGGGGATTGGGCCTCCGGTAAACTCACTCACTCGGCGAAACACAGCGCAAGCGCTGTTTCACGCCGGTTTTCTGTGAGAGCGTGGTATTTCTCCGGTCGAGCCGGCCCATTCGTGCCGAAGCATGGCTCTCCCACGTAAAAATTTGGGCGTGAAGAGGTAACATACAGATACACTTTCGTATTTATAATGTTAGTATGTATTTTACAGTACGTTTAATGCCTTGAGACCTCTTCAAGGCTTTCAATAATTATGAAATGTACGTGCTGAGGTCAATACTTTTCTCTAGAGACAATGTGCTGTATATTGTATACTGATGTGTACTGTGCATATCTTTAAGGCCTGTATTACACCTACCGAGTGGAGTGGTGACTGGTGAGACAGTGCAAACAGACAGTTTGATTGGACGAGAGTACTGTCTTACAACTCTACTCGGTAGGTGTAACAAGGCCCTAAGTCTTCGCATATCTACTGGATTAGTTTTGATGAAAATTTATATACTCGTAGAATTATGGAGTTGACAACGGAGGAGGTCTAAAACTACTTTTATTGGTAAAAAATTACTGTTCATTTTGCGCGTTAAGCCGATTTTGATGACAACTATATTGTAGATACTTTTGATGCATTAACACTTTTTATTAAGGATTTGGAGGTAGGTAATAGGAAATAGGTAGTAGGATAAGCGAAATGTACTAATGTGTGCGTAGCTTTATTAACCTGCCTATATCACACGCTCCAAAAACCATGGGACAAGATTGACATGGTCTTTAGTAAAGGCTTTATTTAGGCTTAGCGCTCACTTAAGACACGACCTCACACGACAGTCTCAAGACAGATTATTATTATTGCTATACAATTAACACAAAAACGCACTTTGTTTATCACACGGAAACTGTACATTTTTCTGCAACAAAACACTGTCCTATATTCTTTACCAGATCTTAAGAGTTCGGGTGCCATCGAAATTCTCATACATACGTAATACCAAAATCATTTTCTCATACGAAAATATTTAACATGTTTGAGTTATTTTTCAGCTCAAAATAGTAATGGCCTAGGTTCCTGCACAAAAATTTACCACAAAATATACGCACTAAAAATATTTTCAGTGTGTTACAATTTTGTAGTAAATTTTTGTGCAGGAACCTAGGTAATTACTATTTTAAGTTTCTTTAAACTAAATTTAATTCGGTTCGGTGGTTCAAGTGTGCTATAACAAACAGACACACTTTCGCTATATATAAGTAAGGATTGCAATTGTCTGCCTCAAAACTGTCGTATCTGTCTTAAGTCTGTCGTGTCAGTTTTCAGACTGTAGTGTCTTTCTTAAGACTTTCGTCCTGCCTATGTCGTCTTAAACCTGTCGAGTCTGTTTTAAGACTGTCGTATCTGTATTAAGACTGTCGTATCTGTATTAAGACTGTCGTATCCGTATTAAGACTGTCGTATCTGTCATAAGTCTGTCGTATCTGTTTTAAAATTGTCGTATCTGTCTTAAAACTGTCGTATCTGTCTTAAGTCTGTCGTGTCAGTTTTCAGACTGTCGTGTCTCTCTTAAGACTGTCGTACCTGTCGTAAGACTTTCGAGTGTTTTAAGACTGACGTATCTGTAATCTGTATTAGGGGGGTATTACATTATCATTTATATTGGATCATTTCTATGATCATTTAAAGGATCCAATACATATGATCATTTGATCATATCTGCGTATTACAATATCATATTTCATTGATCCTATTTTACGTCATATGTGGTTTCAATAGCCAATGGAGAGCGCTAACGCTGACAGGTATTGACGTCAGGGTTACTAGATCTCAGAGAATTCGATTTGTCAAAAGACATCGTCATTTTTAATATGGCTTGTTTTTTGTTATTTCAGCAAGATTATCCCAGTATATAATTAGAAAAATAATTACATTACATTATTTGAAACAAATTAACGAACAAGAAATTAAAAACTCTTTTTTATATTAAATAACTGGCAACACCTATTTCTATGACCGTGTTGGATCCAATCTCTCAGCAAATGTCAAAAATCTATGATCAAGGAAGAAATGAATCATATGTCTATATTACATTATCCAATATCATTGACTCAATGATCTCGGATCCAATATATATGATAATCTAATATCCCCCTTAAGACTGTCATATAATTATGTCTTAAGTCTGTCGTATCTTACTTATAACTGTTGTATCTGTCTTAAGACTGTCTTGTCTCAAGTGAGCAACAGATCTTAGAAGATCGCCCCGAGTCTTGTCAAAACTATTAAGCTCAACTCATGTTTATAATAACTTTGGGGTTTTGAAACTTTGCCTGTGCGTAATGCGGTAATGGGTTTTGATCTTAGCCTATATAACTTTGATTTAACTTAACCTGTCTGCACCAGACATATTGTGGAAAACTGCGTAATTATACTGCCCAAGTGTGCGCAATGGACGCTTTAGAAGTAACAAAAGTAAGTGATAATAAAAATAAATAAATAAAATGCTGAGAAAGTAGCAGCGCTGAAAGAGTTATTTTTAGGGTTCCGTACCCAAAGGGTGAAAACGGGTCCCTATTACTAAGACTTCGATGTCTGTCCGTCTGTCTCCAGGCTGTAACTCAAGAACCGTTATAGCTAGAATTCTGAAATTTTCAGAGATTGTGTGTATCTGTTGCCGCTATAACAACAAATATTAAAAACAAAATAAAATTCATATTTAAGGGGGGCTCCCATACAAAAAACGTGATTTTTTGGCCTTGATGGCTCTATATCAGTAACGGCAATATATATGCACTTGAAATTTTCTGAAAATACTCAGTTTTATTTGTACTTTAATAATTTATAATAATATTTAAATAAATGAAATAAACAAGGGGGGCTCCCATACAAAAAAACACAAGTTTTGGCCTAATTTTGCTCTATAATGGTACGGAACCCTACGTGCGCGCACCAACTCGCATTTGGCCGATTTTTTACTTCTATCATCAATGTTGCTATGAGAAATGCCTCAACGTCATGAA
This sequence comes from Aricia agestis, assembly GCF_905147365.1. Lineage (NCBI taxonomy): Eukaryota > Metazoa > Arthropoda > Insecta > Lepidoptera > Lycaenidae > Aricia > Aricia agestis. The sequence goes on from NC_056426.1 coordinate 869,604, forward strand.
GTTTCCCAAATTATAATTTAATTAAGTTTAACTCTTTCGTTTTTTTTACAGTAAACACTATACAACTAGGGACACAAACACACCCTAAAGCAGCTGTTCTCAAACTTTTTTGCGGGCGGAACCCAATACAAAATGTATTGCTCGCGGAGGCCTTTTTGCGCCCTAGAGCTCCACAGAGTACACTTTGAGAAGGGCTGTCTTAAAATATTACCACTTTTCTTTGTTACACCCTGTGTATTTCATGTTTATTATCATTATTATCATTATTCTCAGTATAAAGGAAGTAGGTATCTTAGTATAATGATGATCTGCATGCTAAGGCCGCGACATTCAATTGTTTTCCTCTAAGTTGGCATTTTCCATATAATGTCTAAAGTCTAAGCTTAAGAGCTGGCTTACATTTATAACTCCCCACACTGGTTTCGGTGACGGTGGCCGGTTTCATTGAAAGCAGGCCAGTTACGCAGGAGTAATTTTATAGGGCCCAAGTGCGTGCGCAGTACAAAAGAGCACGAGACGGACGACCGACACTACTGGCGAGAGATCAAGCGTTGGACCGACTTTTACATGCCCATCCGACGCATGGATCATCTTACTTGTCAGACAATCAGGTGATCAGTCTGCATTGTCCTAACCAAACTTGGAAATAACATGTTTCCAACGCGGGAATCGAACCCACGACCTCCGAGTCAAGAGCCAAGCTCTAAAACACTGGACCACGGAGGCGTTGGTTTACATTGATACTGTAATGGGCGCCAAAAATAAAAAAAATAAGGAAGCAAGTCTAAATTCGATAATGTTAATTAATTCAAAGTGACAGCTAGGAATCAGAGAGTGTATATAATAGTAATTGTGGTAAAACGATCAATTCCCTGGAAGTTGTTTACAACTTTTCATTCATACGTCATAATATTATGGATACGTCTTATATTAGTAAGACGTATCCATACTAATATTATAAAATATGCGAAAGTGTGTCCACCTGTTACATCTTCACGCCCAAATCGCTAAACCGATTTTGCTGAAACTTGGTATGGAGATACTTTGAGTCCGGGAAAGGACATATGATACTTTTTATCCCGGAAAAATGTACGGTTCCCGCGGGTTAAAAGAAATTTGGCGCAAGGGAGTTGCGGACGTCATTCAGTGAAGTAGATAAATCCAAATTTTGTTTGATGAAGCAGCTTTCAAAGAAAAGAAACTACATCAAAATCGGTGCATCCGTTTGGATGCTGCGATGCCACATACAGATAAACATTTTTTTTATGTAATAAGGGGGCAAACGAGCAAGCGGGTCACCTGATGAAAATCAATTTCCGTCGCCCATAAACACTCGCAGCATCAGAAGAGCTGCAGGTGCGTTGCCGGCCTTTTAAGAGGGAATAGGGTAATAGGGGGGGGTAGGGATGGGAAGGGAAGGGAATAGGGGAGGGTAGGGAAGGGAATAGGGGAGGGTAGGGAAGGAAATAGGGGAGGGTAGGGAAGGGAAAAGGGTAGGACATTGGGCCCCCGGTAAACTCACTCACTTGGCGAAACACAGCGCAAGCGCTGTTTCACGCCGGTTTTCTGTGAGCCCGTGGTATATCTCCGGTCGAGCCGGCCTATTCGTGCCGAAGCATGGCTCTCCAACGTTACAAACATACAGAGAGAGTTACGTCAAACTTATAACGACGCTTTTTGATGGTGGAAATAATATAATTACATTCGGTTATACATATAAAGATGGGTTATAAATACAGCCTAAGTAACATGTCAATGTAACAAGTCTATGTAAAAAGTGCCTACGTCAAACATCAAGTTTTGTTTTTGCGCAGTCATTGTAACCAAGCCGTCATACCTTTTTTGATAATATATTTAGTAAATAATCTTCATAACTTCATCTCAATATATCCTTGTAGGGGAACGTTCCTGTTGAGACTTGAGACACATTATGTTGTCACTGTCAGCTGTCACCAAAATGACACTAGTGTTCGTTTTCATTACAGCAAAATTCAAATATCACCATCTTATAAACCACCATGCCACCATCTTATAAAGTGGCAGACTCTTGAAAGACTTTTGAACACATAAAGTCTTTCAAGAGTCTGCCACTTTATAAGATGGTGGCATTAGTTCCCGTCACAAATCACAATATGTGCAAATATAAGGCTCAATTTATACCGGTGCGGAATGGAATGGAAGTGACTTTTTGCAACGAAACTGTACGAAGCACATTGAACTTTATGTTAACAGTATAAAACACAAAGCCGAACGAGCCAAAAACTTGGACGCGCGTCTTCCGCAAACTTCTCGAGACTTCTCCCGCGATGCCAATTTCCTCGCATGAGGCGAAATCGATGCTTCCATTCCGTTCCATTCCGCGGCGGTTAAATTGAGCCATATATTAGCACAAATTGTGATTTATGACGGGAACTAATATTAAAATATATTTTAAATATTTAATAAGTATTAAAATTATTTATTATTTAATAAACAAGGTCAGGGTAACCGGAAACGACGGACGTTGTGGAGCAACAAACACAAGTAAAACAGAGTTGTAGAACAACAGACCAACAGATATTGTAGATCAATAATTAAAATCAATAATATTATCATAATATATAATTGAATAGGGAATATTATGCAAGGGTCCAGTGGTTTAGAGCGCGGCTCTTGACTCGGAGGTCGTCGGTTCGATTCCCGCGTTGGAAACATGTTATTTCCAAGTTTGATTAGGACAATGCAGGCTGATCACCTGATTGTCTGACAAGTAAGATGATCCATGCGTCGGATGGGCATGTAAAAAGTCGGTCCTGCACCTGAAGGCCTAGACAAGCGCCGAGCGATTGTCGTAAACGCCAACGCCACAAAATGTATGGGATATGACATTAGTATTCGCTCGCTTCATACATTTTGTTCGCGTTTACGACAATCGCTTGCCACTTGTCTACTAGGGCTGATCTCTCGCCAGTCGCGTTGTCGTTCCCACTGAGTAAAGGAATAGAGAGTGCTCTTGTGTACCGCGCACACACTTGGGCACTATAAAAATTACTCCTGCGTAACTGCCTGCTTTCAATGAAATATACGTGGGAGAGCCATGCTTCGGCACGAATGGGCCGGCTCGACCGGAGAAATACCACGTTCTCACACAAAACCGGCGCGAAACAGCGCTTGCGCTGTGTTTCGCCGAGTGAGTGAGTTTACCGGAGGCCCAATCCCCTACCCTATTCCCTTCCCTACCCTCCCCTATTCCCTTCCCTTCCCATCCCTACCCTCCCCTATTACCCTATTCCCTCTTAAAAGGCCGGCAACGCACCTGCAGCTCTTCTGATGCTGCGATTGTCCATGGGCGACGGAAGTTGCTTTCCATCCGGTGACCCGTTTGCTCGTTTGCCCCCTTATTTCACAAAAAAAAAAAAAAGAAATCGGCCACCGTCACCGAAACCGGTGTAGGAGTTATTATTGAATATATTGTGATGGATGGGTAGGTTATTCCACTGAACGTTCTGAAAGTATTATTTATTTACTGCTGTTTCTGTCTTCAATGCGTGGTGATTGGTGACTAACATCCAAAAAATTTGGAAACCTGCCAATTAAAATATCATTAAATAATACTAAATTAATAATGACAGGAATTAACATACTTGTAATTCTTGTTTTGTTTGGAGCGAGAATAACACTTGAACAGTTTATTTATTTTAAAACTTAGAGTAAAATCAACCCAACTTCCATACTAATATTATAAATACGAAAGTGTGTCTGTCTGTAACCTCTTCACGCTTAAACTGCTGAACTGATTTTGATGAAATGGTGATTCTTTGAGTCCTATTATAGTCGATTCAGTCACTTGTATTTTTTTGTAGTCGGGTTATAGTTTTCCGTATCTGTATTCCAAAAACCCGATTAATAAGACTTCGATGTCTCTCCGTCTGTCTGTCTTGGCCATAAAGTTAATATACCTAGCGGAATAGAGCAACAATCTCGAGCTGTCGAACGTAACCGAAATAGTTTCATCTGTGTGTAAAAATATGTGTACGTATACACTTACACAAGCATGATTGAACATGATTTCTATGAGATTAAATTGTCAACGTGCGGCACGTGCCGACTGGACGTTAAAAAAGAGTGCTGCTGTCATGTATCACACGTCTCTTTTTACCACGCAGTGTTACTGATAGTGACATCTCTCTTGCTCAGGCCTTTGTTTCTCTATTCCGCTAGGTATATTAACTTTATGGTTTTGGCAGATTTTTTAAACGTCTTTACTTGTTCTATCAATTCCCCATGGTCCATCCATAGATTATAAAATCATAAATAAAGATTTTTTATACCTTCAAATTACATTAGCCAAAAAACAGACAGTGGATTTAAGAATTTTAACTCTAAAATATACACAATAGCGTTGAAATTGCAATAACAGCGAGATGTCATTGACCTCGCTGTTTTGAGAACGCTAAGGACGACTCTTTTAGAATTTATAAGAACATTTTCCATAGAATTGTGATAAATAATCGTTACTAATAATATAAATGCGAAAGTGTGTCTGTCTGTCTGTTACCTCCGAACGCCCAAACCGCTGAACCGATTTAGCAGGAACCGTACATTTTCCGGGATAAAACAACCCTATCCTCATTTAGGAGTTAGGACTCAAAGTAGCATTCATCATAATGAGTTCAGCGGGGCTAAAACGAGCAAACGGGTCACCTGATGGAAAGAAACTTCCGTCGCCCATGGACACTCGCAGCATCAGAAGAGCTGCAGGTGCGTTGCCGGCCTTTTAAGAGGGAATAGGGTAATAGGGGAGGGTAGGGATGGGAAGGGAAGGGGATTGGGCCTCCGGTAAACTCACTCACTCGGCGAAACGCAGCGCAAGCGCTGTTTCACGCCGGTTTTCTGTGATAACGTGGTATTTCTCCGGTCGAGCCGGCCCATTCGTGCCGAAGCATGGTTCTCCCACGTATAAAGATCTCGCTTTGAAGAATCATGATATGAATCATAATATGATTCATTTTTCTAAAATCGCAAATTATGCAACTGTGCTTGCAATTCATTTCTGTATATTTGTACTGCGGGGCTAAAATGGTCGCTTTGGAGAATCATAATATAATGAATCATAATATGATTCACTTTTTTAAAATCGCAAAATGCAAGTCTGCTTGTAAGTTGCAATTCATTAATTCGTACTAATTTGACATTTGTCAGTTTGACAGTTTTGACAATTCATTTGCTGAATTTATTGAGAGGAATTGCTATGTGACCATTTTCCCCGCTGATTTGACATTTGTCAGTTTGACAGTTTTGACAATTAATTTGCTGAATTGATTGAGAGGAATTGCTAAATGTGACCATTTTAGCCCCGCAGTAATTTAAGCGTGAAGAGGTAACCACTAACCTGATCTTTTCATAATCTAACTCTTATCTATTTCAAAAATTGCATTAAAATCAGTTGAGGCTTATGCAATAAAGAAGTGACTGAACTATTCACAAATAAAAATCTGATATTCAGAAAAAAGCCGTCTTATGAAATATTATGAATGATATTCCAATTACAATATTGCCATTTAAATTTTAATCATAACGGAATTATTCTTAAATCATTAATAATTTTACACCTGTTCTAGTATTGTTGCAAAAACTTGTTAATATTAATCCTGTAGAGTGGTGAATTTTAGAATCAATATCAAATTTTTGGGTCTCGGTGTTTGTTGACAAACTCTGGGTATTATGTCTGGATCGATTTGGATAAGATTTTGTGTACTTATCGGATGGCTCTGAGAATTGGCCAATATCTATTTTTTATCTGCGGAATAACTAGCAAAACAGTTTTTGTCTGTCGAGTCAGATATAGAGTTAAATTAATATAATTGTACTCCGTTTCGATTCATTTCGATGCATATAATGACGACCTCTGTGGCTCAGTTGGTGGGCTGTTGGTAGCTCAAGTCGGGGGTCGCGGGTTCGAATCCCGCCCGACGGAACAAAAGTTTTCAAAGTTCCTGGGTCATGGATGTGTATTAAATATGTGTATCATAATATAATAATAAAAATCTTACATATATTATGTAAAGTATAAAAGTATTAAATATATTTCCGTTGTCTGGTACCCGTAACACAAGTCCTTCAGGTACTTACCACGGGGCCAGACTGACGTGGTGTGAAGCGTCCATAGATATTATTAATTATTATTATAATTATACTCCGTTTCGATTAATTTCATGAGTAGATGAAGTTTCTCTATAAATTTTATTAACATCGGTTCAGTGGTTTGAACGTGGCAGATATTACATTTATTTTGATGTGACTCGCCTATACTAATAATAATAATTACTATTGTATCTATCCTCATTTTCCTTTTGAGTCAGTTGATTAATATTAATGAAAGGATAATTGTAGGATAATCAAAGAATAGCATTGAGTTACTTTTTATGTAGTTAGCATGAGTACTACGTTTTCATTCTTTTTGTTCTTTCATCGAGTCTAATGTCAGCCGTACATGCTACGGTCTACCGAAGAGATCACCAGTGGGACGGAAGACCGACACGACCGGCGAGAGATCAGGCGCAGGACCGACTTTTTACATGCCCATCCGACGCATGGATCATCTTACTTGTCAGACAATCAGGTGATCAGCCTGCATTGTCCTAACCAAACTTGGAAATAACATGTTTCCAACGCGGGATTCGAACCCACGACCTCCGGAGTCGAGAGCGACGCTCTAACCACTAGACCACGGAGGCGTTATTAGATAGACTACTTAATTACTAACATAGCGATAAGTTTCTTTACTAACAATTTTATGGATCTGAGTTATCTGAAATAAACATATTTTATTTTATGTATTTATTTATTTTATTAGAAGAATTTTTGTTGTCACATCTAAGTAGAAATTTAATCTCTTTAATCTCAAATTCAAATTCAAATTCAAATTCAAATTCAAATTCATTTATTTTTGCGTATGTGTGTTACAATAATTTATGTCTTATATTTGATATTAGGTTCAACACATAGGCCTTTGTTGGCATGCAAAATTAACAATAGAGAATTATTACAGTCTAAAACAGGTCATAAAAGAATTATACAGTCAACAATAATTAATATAATGTAGTAAAATGAATTCATTAATATTATTCTAAACTATTATGTATAAAAATGTCATTATTAAATTAAAATGTCAATGTAAATAGGTATGTAGTAATTTCTCCATAAAAATATTTAAAACATGTCATAGTACGTTATTCATTTAGAATAATATTATTATAACAATAGTAAATTAATTTTAAGTTTATTAGAAGTCGGCAATAAATTAGATACATATTATGTTTAAAATTTACATTCACGAAAGAGATCTTCGATAGTATAGAAGCATTTATCAACCAAATACTTTTTTAATTCATTTTTAAATCTTTGAATGCTGTCTATTTCTCTAAGACTCTGCGGTAGTTTATTGTATATTTTAGTTGTCATACCAAAAACATTTTTTCTAATTAGGGTGGTTTTTGATTCAACACAACATAATTTGTCAGCTAGTCTTTTTGTGTTGAAACGCTCAAACAAATGTAGATTTGATCGCACAAATAATGCTACTTCGTATATGTACAAACACGGAAAGGTAAGAAGTTTATATTTTTTAAAATACGGCTGACAACTCTCAGTTGTACGTATATTGGCTATAATTCTGATACATTTCTTTTGCGCCTTAAATATATCTTCACGCATAGTAGAGTTGCCCCAGAATATGATACCATAACGAAGGGTAGAGACCACGAAACCATTGTAGGCCATTAACAAACCTTTGTCATTAACCACTTTAGAGGTAGTATATAGAGCATAGGAAAATTGATTTATTTTCTTACAGACATGTTCTGAATGTTTTACCCATTTAAGATCTTTTTCGATGTATATACCTAGAAATTTTGTAACTCCAATATCTTCAATTTTATCCCCATTATATTTGATATCTAATGTTTTTAATAGAGGTTTTCTTTGCTGGAATTTCATTATTTGTGTTTTCTTTAGATTTATGAGTAAATTATTAGATGTCAACCAATTTATAATGTCAATTAAACTTTCATTTATGTCATTTTCGTAACTACCAAGATCATAACAGGTAAACACGACAGTACTGTCGTCCACGAATAGAGTCATGGGGTACTTTATGCAGCGAGGGAAATCGTTTATGTATATCAGAAATAAAAGAGGCCCCAGAACACTGCCCTGGGGCACGCCATATTCTAATTTTCGACGTTTTGAAGAGTATGTAAGCTCTGTTTTTGTTTTCGCACATATTCTTGTAATTTGAGTAATTTGGGTCCTATTTGTAAGAAAAGATTTTATCAAATTAAGGATACTTCCTCTTACCCCATATATATTCAATTTTTCTATTAGAATATCATGTCTAACGCAGTCAAAGGCTTTAGAGATATCCATAAATAGAGCTGTCACCGGTATAGATTTGTCAATATTTAAGACTATTTTGTTTAAAAAATTGTAAATAGCTAAATTAATAGATAAATCCTTTCTAAATCCCTTCTGTTCTTCAGAAAATAGATTAAATTTTTCAAAATATGAATACAAAGTTTTATTTATAATTTTTTCTATAATTTTTGAGAAAACGGAAATAATAGCAATTGGACGGTAACACGTTACATCCTCTTTTTCGCCTTTTTTAAATAGAGGTTTGATTATGGCTGTTTTAAGCTCAGTAGGAAATGTGCCATCTTCTATACAAAGATTGATAATATAACTAAGCGGTGATGCTATTACTTCAGCCACACTTTTTACTACCGGGGTAGATATTTCGTCAATACCGACACTTGTTGTATTTTTTAATGAATTTATTGTTGATTTAATGTCAAGAGGTGATACATAATTGAAAAATAAAGAATTAAAGTGATTACATGTCAGGGTATGTCTATAGTTTAGAATGTCATTATTATTTAAATTTTTTACTTGGTCAATAAAATAATTATTAAATGTCTGTGCTATATTTTTAGGGTCTGATATAATTAGTCCATCACTAGTTTTAATTTGTTTTATTTGTTCTTTAGGAAGGTTATTTTTATGCCTATTAATGATGTTCCAGGTTGCTTTTGACTTATTTTTCGACGTATTGATGTAATAGAGGTTTTGCGCTTTTTGTGTCAAATTAATTATCCTTTTAAGTTTTTTTGTGTAAGTTTGATAAATGTTTTTGTTATAAGCACTTGGATCCTTTCGGTATAGCCATAATAACTTGCGTTTTCTTTTACAGCAAAGTTTAATTCCCTTAGTGATCCACTTGTGTTTTTTGTTAGTTGAAATTCTGAGTCGAATAACAGGAAAACAAAGATCATAGAATAGCTTAAACTCATTAAAAAATATACTGAAAGCTTGATTACCCGTCGTGCTTGTATAAACATCTGTGAATTTTAAGCTTTCTAGATAATATTTGAATTTTGTTAAGTTTTCATGTGAAAAATCACGTTTATGTTTGTACCAGTATTTTAAAGTGCATGCTGCTTTTACTGGGAAAGAGATTAGCTGAGCATTGTGGTCTGAGAGCCCAAGGTCTAAGTTGAGGCTCTTCCTTCTATGCAGATTGTGTAAGATGTTATCAATACACGAGTTACTAGTTAATCTAGTTGGTGAATCAAATTCAATTTTCAAATTGTAACACTCTGCTGTTTGGAGAAATCGCCGTGAATATTTATCATTTTTAAATAAGTTTATATTAAAATCACCACAGATGATTATTTTTTTATAACTTTTGGCACAAATTAAATTTAGAATTTTGTCAAATTGTTCAAAGAATAATTCATATTGGGCGGGGTTGGTTTTTGGGCTCCTGTATATACATAAAATTATTATTTGATGGTCTAAAAGTTCGATAGCGCAGCATTCAATGATATTGCTAATAGACAATTTATTAACATTCTTTAGTAACTTGTATGTAAAGTCATTTTTCATTAATATACAACTTCCGCCATTTCGATTATCTCTCGAGTAACTTGAAACTAATTTATATGGAGCACAGTCGAGCAATTCGGTATCAGTATTTAACATATTGTGCTCAGTTATACATAGGACGTCTACGGTTAAATTATAATTATTTAGTAAGTCTTGTAAATGAACATTTAATAGATTTGCTTTACTTAACTTTCTCTTCTTCTACTTCTTCTACTTCTTTCTTTCTACTTTACTTTCTCGTCTTTGGGATTCTCAGCTCAACGCAACTTCGCCTATATACATATGACAATATTTTTTTTTCGGTTAATCATCCAACATTCTGTCTACACTAATCATGAAAAATCAATTCTTGACAATCAATGATTAGGCATTGTGTGTGTGTACACTGTACATACATACACATACCTAATAATATGTGTGTGAGTGTGTGTGTCATTGTACTAACGTATTGTCATCGTGTCTCACGTTTTTTCTCTACTAATAATCACGTATTTACGAACGCGCCGATTTGCGAGTTATACGTTATCTATATCCCAATTATTTTGATAGATAAGCTATGTAAACATATATTATAAATACGTGTCTAGACTGTCTGTCTGTTACCTCTTCACGCCCAAACCACTGAACTAATCTTGCTGAAATTCGGTGTGGCGATACTTTAAGTGCCGGGAAAGGATGTAGGATAGTTTTTACCCGGAAAATATACGATTCCTGTGCTATAAGCGAATTTTGGCGCAACGTAGTTGTAGAATGCAGGCGTATTCCTTAAGTGATGATACATTTCAAAATTAAAGTAAAATTACCCTTCTTTGCGACAGTCGGATAAATACTAAGCATAAAATTTAGTTTGTTATAATTTTTAACAATATTCCGCGAAATAAACCTCAACTGTGAATGAGTGAATGTACGCATAGGCATGCCTACAGCACCTCCCTCCTCCCACACTGCCTATGCGTACACTCGCATACAAGAACTTGCAAACACCACCACCACACAAGCAATAATGTTGGCAAATCCGTGCAAGGCCTCTAACCGCCATGCAGGTTGAAAACCTCGACGCGCGTTTCGCCCCAACACCGGAGCATCCTCAGGATGTGGACTCTACAAACAACGTCCGTCAAGTTAAAGGTTGACGTTAATTTCGCGGAATATTGCTAAAAATAATAACAAACTAAATTTTAAGCTATGGATTTCCGTAAAGTAACGCCTGATTCTATTAAATAACTAATTACTAAGTACCTTGAAGAAGAGAGCGTATTCCCTCTTAAAAGGCCGGCAACGCATCTGCAGCTCTTTTGATGTTGCGAGTGTAAATGGGCGACCGTAGTTGCTTTCCTTCAGCCGCCAACAGGTCAACCTGTTTGCTCGTTTACCCGCACATTTTATAACAATATAGTATTCATTACATAATATGAATAAAATCTTAACGCCTTGGTTTTATAGTATGTACTATAAAGTAAACTAGCTATTTGACCGAGCTTTGCTCGGTATTCGATAAAACATGAATAAAATGACATTTTCTAAAAATGATTCCTAGCTAGATCGATTTATCGCACCCGAAACCCCCTATATACTAAATTTCATGAAAATCGTTGGAGCCGATTCCGAGATAAGAATTGCTCGTTTAAAGATATAAGATACTATGAGTAATAAGGTACATACTACGAAGGCTGTATACAGGATGCTCCAACCTTTACTTAACATGTAACATTCTGTAGATAAAGGATTTCTAAGTACGTGGGTTTTTACGTTACAATTACATACAATGTCACACATTTTACTTAGAAATAAAAAGGAATAACATTCTAAATAGAACACTCAGAGACGAATACTGATGTTGATTTTTTAATTATTAATCTGCCCCTAACATTACTGTCAAACTGTTTATTAAATTGAAGTTTAATCATCATTAAATGTTTGAATGCGGCTGTGACAAAATTAAAATAGGACTAAATTAATGTGCCATTGTACTCCTTTATTGCGCGGTTAACACGTGATATTTAAATTGGTCGCATAATGCGCTATAGCGCATATGAAGCAATGTTAACGTAGATCAAAAGAAGAAGTTATAGCACCTCCAATCTCCATCGTGGGTATCGCTGCCACAATAGATTTTCAATTGTTATGCGGCAGCCGGCTGTCGCTGGGGATTGATGAGTTAAATTTAAATACCTATAATAAATGGTTTAGTTTATTCCAGCCTAGATCTGTTGCCGTGCTAAAATTAGCTTATTCACTCAAAAACAATATTTTTCAGGACTCAGAGAATACAAACCAAAATTTCAACATAATCGATTCAGATTAGGCGTAAGGAACAGAAACTCCTTGCGACGAAATTCATCTGTCGCGCGGGAACCGTACATATTTTCTAGATAAAAGTATCCTATGTCCTTTCCAGGGACTCAAAGTATCTCCATACTCCAGCAAAATTGGTTCAGCGGTTTGGGCGTGAAGAGGTAACAGACATACTAAAAAGTCGGTCCTGCGCCTGATCTCTCGCCGGTCGTGTCGGTCTTCCGTCCTACTGGGTTATGAGAGTAAAAGGAATAGAGAGTGCTCTTGTGTACTGCGCACACACTTGGGCACTATAAAATTACTCCCGCGTGACTGGCCTGGTATCAATGAAACCGGCCACCGTCACCGAAACCGGTGTGGGAGCTATTATGGCAAAACAACGTTTGCGGGGACTTTGCGTTTAGCTAGTATAAGTGCCAACCCACACGTACCACAACCACACGACATCGCAACGACAAAATGTCGTCGAGCTGTGGTTACGTGTGAATGGTGTCGCTGCAGCATTTTGTGGTTGCGTTGTGGTACCGACAAAATGACGTTGCGATGTGGTTGCGACGTGGTTGCGTCATGTGCAAGTCGACTATTGTGGTTCGACTCCGGCTTTTATAGCGGAAACACGTCTTGCCCAAAATTTCAGAACTCTAGCTATAGCGGTTCTTGAGATATAGCCTGGAGACAGACTGACAGACGGACAGACAGACGGACAGACATCGAAGTCTTAGTAATAGGGTCCCGTTTTTACCCCTTGGGTACGGAACCTTAAAAAAAATATTAATAATAATAATGTTATTATATAAAAAAAAAAAACATTAAATAAAAAAATATACGGCAACGAAAAATTCGAGTAATGAAACGCATTCGTGAGTAACGTTTCGTACTAGATGGCGTATCCATTACTCAGTACCAACTTTTGCTTTGGAAGAGCGCGGGCGGCGTGTCGTTGCATCGACGCAACGTTGTGGTTGCGATGTGGTTGCGACGTGGTTGCGATGTGGTCGGTATTTTACAAGTGGTCGACAACGACTGCAAAATGTGGTACGTGTGAATGGTCCAGTTCATTTACAATACGAAATATACGCCCGACCACGTCGTGTGTTTGTCGTGTGGTTTCGGTTGTCGTGTGGTTGTGGTACGTGTGGGTTAGCCCTAAGTGTGGATTAGTAGTAATCACAAATTAGTATTGATGACATCAGTAACAATTTTACGAAAGTTATTACAAATCATTCATGTTGACTTAGTTACTCATTCTCAAGGCGCAAGGTTAAGTTTGTTCCCAGAAGTGGGATTGCGCAGAATCCAAATCCGTTCAAAGTCATTTTACCTTAGTTTGACCCTTAAACAGTTGTAATAAAGGCGTAAATCTTGCGCAAGCGACATTGGTACGTGGGTATTGTTTTGTGTTAATATTTCTTAATTGCCATTAAAGCCTTAATAATTGCATGTTATTGTAATAGAAAGTGTGTCTGTCTGTCCGTCTGTTTATAACGTCTTCACGCCCAAACTGCTGAACCGATTATGATGAAATTTGGTATGGGGACACTCTGATATCCGAGAAAAAATGTACGGTTCCACCGCTATAAACAAATTTTGGCGCAACGGAGTTGCGGGCGTCATGTACCTAGTATAATAATTATATTATGCTTACCTAATTAATTTTTTGTAGCTTTAAATAGTTTCAGATTTTTGGACATGTTATATATTCAACAATCGCTAATCCGTACTAATAATATAATTGCGAAAGTGTGTCTCTCTGTTTATCTCTTTACGCTTAAACCGCTGAACCGATTTCATGTCGGAATACTTTGAGTCCCAGTAAAGGACATAAAATACAACTTATCCTGGAAAAATGTACGGTTCCCGCGCAATAAACGTATTTCTGCGCAATGAAATTCGGACGTCAACAGTTGACGTCCGAATTTCGTTGCGTCGTTACTAGTATTCAATAAAATGTATTTAAATAAGTATGCTAAGATTATTGGAAGGAAGTTCCTTATCGCGCGTTCGGCGTAAAGGAGGCTAGACAGAACGATATTTGACCTCAACAATTTTTTATTAGTACTTGCAGATAGTATTCCTCTGCGTCAACTAGATGGCGTTTTTCATAATTTTTTTGAGTGTATAATAATATGTAAGTATACAGGTTTTTTTAACATAAGAAATAACTTCATTCCATTCAGGTATCCCTTTACACCTCTCAATATTTTTTAAACTAATTCTATAATAATTAATTTTAGTCTCTAATATAAAGTTGTTTTTCATCTCAAGGATGTGGAATTTGGCCGGAGTCTTTCTGCCGCTGACTATGACGCGAATGACTGTGACATATGACATATTGGCAGTGACCCTTACGTAACAGTGTTATAAAACATAGTTATAACTTCATAGAAGTATAAATATGATGTTATTCTATGCGGTTTATTGTATATAATTGTCATTTAATTTGATAATACATGTTTATAGCATACTAGAAGTCAATTTATGAATTCTTGTTATTGATTAAGGCCCAGTAGTCCCTAAAATAAGCAGGTCGATGTCTGTCAGTACGAATATCGACGTTAAAGACATTAAAATAACATTCATCACGTCGCCGTGGTATCCCGGTGAGGTTGCCACGGCGACGTGATACTAACGGCCCTAATACTCCAACGCAGCCATTCTCAAAGTGTGCTCGGTGGAGTCCCAAATAGCAAAATCAGCGGTTTGGGCGTGAACAGATAACAGACACACACTTTCGCATTTATTATAATAATAGCATGGATGATGAACTATTTCAGGCAGGCGAGGCCACGGCAAAAGCTAGTTCATAATAATGTATTTTGTTATCGAGTTGTACTTTGCTTTCGCATTAGAAGTCTAAACAAAAATCTATGAATCTCTCGGGATGTGAAGTTTGAACCATAAATGATATTTATTGATGTAATACTGAGTAGATGGTTGAATTCTAATATTTGGATGTAAAATAGCAACACATTTAGGAATCTCTGTCTTTTTTGTTTTCGTAAATCAGTAGGTCGGACGACTGACTTGTCCCCATCCTCTGTGTCGAATGCGTTACTGCATTTCTCTGCGTGAAAAAAAAAAGGTCGGACCTGACACGACTGGTGAGAGATCAGGCGCAGGATCGACTCTACATGAACACACAAAAATATACCATCCTCATCACCTTGATGAGTGGCATTCTCCCATTATTATATATTCTGCCGCGCACTGCAAAACTCTGGAACGAACTGTCAGTGATTGTCACCAGTACGAGTAGTATAATACTTCCGGACCAATACGAGTTACGACCTGCAAAACATCTGCAGCTCTTGTAATGTTTATAATGCAGGTCTCTAATGCCTTACCATTAGGTGACCAGTTTGTTCCTTTGCCCCCTTATTTCATAAAAAAAATCACAAGCCACCATATCATGCAACGATTTAGGTACTTAATAAGTAACAGCGTGGTATCGCCTTACTTATTGCTAGCGGTCAAACCGCGCGTTCGAAATGTAAATCCACCCTAAAGTAACTCAATAGTATTTTTTTTTATGAAATAAGGGGGCAAACGAGCAAACGGGTCACCTGATGGAAAGCAACTTCCGTCGCCCATGGACACTCGCAGCATCAGAAGAGCTGCAAGTGCGTTGCCGGCCTTTTAAGAGGGAATAGGGTAATAGGGGAGGGTAGGGAAGGGAAGAGAAGGGAATAGGGTAGGGATTAGGGGATTGGGCCTCCGGTAAACTCACTCACTCGGCGAAACACAGCGCAAGCGCTGTTTCACGCCGGTTTTCTGTGAGAACGTGGTATTTATTCGGTCGAGCCGGCCCATTCGTGCCGAAGCATGGCTCTCCCACGTATAGGAGTATAACTCCTAATATAAGTATAATAACATACCATACGCATTTCGCACTGAGTGATAGCTCTACTAATAAAAGTACCTATCAGAGCGTGCAGTTTGTAATTTGTATCTCAAAATCTTGCAAGATTGTTACACCCAACCTTCACCCCAATATACAACGCATAAAATTAACATACAATATGCATATTTTGGACAATTAACATTCGTGTACTATAACTATTGAAGTTCTATTTAAGTTAAAACTTTGTTAAATGTTGTTTGAATAAAATAAAGAGAAATCACTACACAGTTTAAAACAAAGTCGTTTTTTTCCCTCATGTCCCTTTGTTCCCTTTAATCTTTAAAACTACTGCTGCGGTGCTGCGGCTTAATTTGAAACTAATCAGTGGGCCTACCACGAAACCGTTTTGAGACTCAAACGATCGGACGAGAATGCCGCGACCTGCTCTAACAACGTCATTTCACGTTTGTAAGAGTAGGATGCAGCATTCTCGTTCGATTGTTTGAGTCTCAAAACGGTTTTGTGGTACAAGCCCAGTTTTGCGGGTAAGGCTGCTTATACGTGGGAGAGCCATGCTTCGGCACGAATGGGCCGGCTCGACCGGATAAATACCACGTTCTCACAGAAAACCGGCGTGAAACAGCGCTTGCGCTGTGTTTCGCCGAGTGAGTGAGTTTACCGGAGGCCCAATCCCCTAACCCTTACCCTATTCCCTTCCCTACCCTCAACTATTCCCTTCCCTTCCCTTCCCTACCCTCCCGTATTACCCTATTCCCTCTTAAAAGGCCGGCAACGCACTTGCAGCTCTTCTGATGCTGCGAGTGTCCATGGGCGACGGAAGTTGCTTTCCATCAGGTGACCCGTTTGCTCGTTTGCCCCCTTATTTCATAAATAAATAAATAACGATAGGTGGTAAAAAAACAACTTCAAGTCGGTTTTTTTGTAACGGTTAAAAATATTACTGTACGGAAATCGCACATGCACCATCAGAGGACTGATAAGTGCGTTGCCGGGTAGTATTACATCTTATTGCTCAGACATGAAGGTCGTACGCGCAATAAAGACTAAAGTACCTGCATGCTCCAGTAACTCCACATAATGTGTGTTACCAAAGAAATGAGTATTATGTTGTTAAAATTAGATACTCAATGAGGCGCCTAAGCGTATTATAGGCGCCCAATGAAGTGACGGACAGTAGCTACACTCATACGTGTTACCAAAGAAATGTGTATTATGTTGTCAAAATTAGACAGTTAATGAGACGCCTAGGCTGTTTGATATAGGCATTAGGCGTCCAGTGAAATGGAAGAAATGACAAACGGTATAACTATTTTTATACGTGTTACCAAAGAAATGTGTATTATGTTAAAGTGATAAGTCAGTCAAGGAAATGCCTAGGCTGTTTATTATAGGTTTTCAATGAAATAACGGACACGTTATCTTTAAAAATATGTTGTAGTATTAAGCCTACGAGATGCTTTAGGCTGATAGTAAGCCGGAATTTAATTAAATGCGCTAATAACAGTCAGCTCATTGTGAGTTAATACTTAATAGTTATCAAGTGGTAGAATGACATTCAATTGATTTGCTTATATAATAGTAATTATAAGGAATAACTCTTTTTATTTTTTATCATTACTTAATAATCGTTGAAAAACATTAATATCATTAGGTTAATGTTAATACTTATAGTTTATTTTTATTTATAAAACATATTATAATTTGTCTTTTTTACGTTTTACGCAGATTTTTTTTCAGTTCCGGGTAAGGCCATAAGATTTTTTTTACGAGGGGCCACCTAGGAGACTTAAAGGGTTACGAGTTACGTAGATGTGGAATCACATAAAATATTAATTATTTCGATAAATATTGTGTATGCGTTATGACAAAATTAGTACAAAGGCTATTTTCCAAGGTGTCATCGAAGGAGAACCTTGGATTATATTATTATTATTATTTGACGACCTCTGTGGCTCAGTGGTGAGCACGTTGGTAGCTCAAGCCGGGGGTCGCGGGTTCGAATCCCGCCGACGGAACGAAAAGTTTTCAAAGTTCCTGGTTCATGGATGTGTATTAAATATGTGTATCATATAATAAAAATCTTAAATGTATGTATAGTATAAAAGTATTAAATATATTTCCGTTGTCTGGTACCTGTAACACAAGTCCTTCAGGTACTTACCACTGGGCCAGACTGACGTGGTGTGAAGCGTGCATAGATATTATTATTATTAACTAGACGTTTCGCGCGGCTTCGCCCGCATAAATTAGATATTTCACGGACAAATTAGTATACAAAAAATAGCCTATGATCCTTCAAGTGGTCTACTTCTCATCTGTGCCAAATAACATAAAAATGCCCTTTTAAATAACTTCCCCCGTTTTCTTCCACATTTTCCTTTAGTTCTTATCTTATCGATAAATGAGCTATTTAACACTGAAAGAACTTTTGAAATCGCACCAGTGGTTCCTGAGATTAGCGCGTTTAAACAAACAAACAATCTCTTCCGCTTTATAATATTAGTATAGATAATATTGAATAACAATTAACTATTCATAATTATGAATAACTAATGAACTACGTATAACAATAGGTTTTCCTGTTTAAAATATTGTATTGTAATAATTAATAGAATAGTATTATTTAAAAAAAAGCTGACAGATGCAAAATAGATTTTTTAAAACTAGATGACGCCCGCAACTCCGTTGCGCCAAAATTCGTCTATCGCGCGGAAACCGTACATTTTTCCGGGATAAAAAGTATCATATGTTAAGGACATACTGAAAGTATTTCCACACCAATTTTCAGCAAAATCAGTATTGGTGTGAAGAAGTAACATACAGACACTTTCATAATATTAGTTTGGACAAGAGGCGCCTCTTCCCGTACACGCGTTATGACTCAGTTATCACACTGAGCCGGTTTTCCGCTCTTTGTGACGTCGGATGCAGTTCACGCCATACAAGATTATCACATTACAAAATTTTCCACATTTCCTACGACAAAGACTTTGGAAACATTAATTCTCGTGATGATGTTACTAAGAGAATTAATGTTTCCTAGGCCTGCTATTACTCATATAAATGTGTCGTCTATTAAAAATAATAAAGGTAGATCTTTATATAATATCTATGGCAATGTAGGTACTATAAGATAAATTAATACAGCAGGTGCTGTAGCCCTAGCATGACCACCAGTAGAAATGCGAAAGTATAGACAAACTGTGGACATAAACTAAAGGTGCCGTTCCGATCTTCACCGCGGCCAATCGCGACCGACAAAAATTCAATTAGAATGCCACTTTATGACAGACTATAGTATATGTCATAGAGTAGGATATTATTTGAATTTTTAGGACTATAGTCTGTCATAAAGTGGCATTTTAATTGAATTTTACGGAACGAAAAAAGATCTGAAAGCTACCTTAAGTTTATCTCCACAGATTGTCTCTACTTTTGCATTTCTACTGGTAGCCATGCTAGGGCTATAGCTGTCGTACGTTAGTCGGATTAGGCACTAGATCCTCCTCCTCCAGTCGTGTTCCTCATGTCTGAGGGTCGTGACCTCCCCCTTCCATGACCTTCCTTCTAATGGTCTTACACCAGCTGTTCCTATCCTCGGCCACTCGAAGAGCGTCGTAGACGGTGGACTCTAGTGTGGTGCGGATTTGATCGGACCAACGCATGGTCTTTTTCCCTCAATCTTGCCAGTTACCATCAGTTTTTCAAGATACTAGATACTCGTATATTATATGATAACTAGATGGGTAGTCTTTCTCGGGATCTCTAGAAAAAAGTCTAGAGTCTAGACTAACATTATGATGAGTACTATTTCTTTCTTTTATCAAAATCGGATCAGTTGTATAGACAGACAGACATACAGGTAGATAGACATTCGCACTTATAATATTATTATGGATTATAATAATTAAGTGTCTACTATATTTAACTATCTAAAAGCCGAGCTTTGTGAGGGCTCGCGTCGTTTTCTTCTTTAAGGCAGTTTTTTTTAAATACAAACCTTGACTGACCGATGATAACACATCTACATATAAATAAAAATTACTATGTTAAAGCACAAATCAGTAGGCGTGATAGTTTTTTCCGTAAAGTGTACGACAAAAGTGCTCAGGTTGTGGGATATAGTACTATAGAGCTCGCTTCGCCCGCCCTGATGAAACAAAATAATTATTTAACGACTTTTTATACTTGTTTATTAAATAACTAGTCTACACGATGTAATATTTGACATTGATATTCGCGATAAAAGTTGTTTGAAGCGAGACATGATGTGCACACTACATTGCGTAATTATAACGAGAATATTTCGAGAGAGCGTTTGCGAACGCGCGATGCACCGCTCATATGTTAAAACCAGGTGTTTTATGTACAAAGTACTTCCATACTAATATTATAAACGTGTTAGTGTGTCTGTCTGTCTTTTTTTTTTAATGAAATAAGGGGGCAAACGAGCAATCGGGTCACCTGATGGAAAGCAACTTCCGTCGCCCGTGGACACTCGCAGCATCAGAAGAGCTGCAGGTGCGTTGCCGGCCTTTTAAGAGGGAATAGGGGAGGGTAGGGATGGGAAGGGAAGGGAATAGGGTAGGGGATTGGGACTCCTATAAACTCACTCACTCGGCGAAACACAGCGCAAGCGATGTTTCACGCCGGTTTTCTGTGAGAACGTGGTATTTCTCCGGTAGAGCCGGCCCATTCATGCCAAAGCATAGCTCTCCCACGTCTAAAAGTCTTTCTGTCTGTCAACAGACACAGAGGTTTTACCTCTTCACGCCCAAACCGCTGAACCGATTTTGCTGAAATTTGGTATGGAGATACTTCGAGTCTTGAAAAAGGACATAGGATACTTTTTATCCTAAAAAAATGTACGGTTCCCATTTTATAACGAGCTTCTGAGCAACGAAGAGCATCTAGAAGCGTCATCTAGTATACAAATATTTTTCTGTTCCGCCAACGTCACAGATCAATTATTATTAATTATAATTACATGTTGACGAAGCTTCATCGGTAATTCCCGAGACATTATCGGAAAGGTCAGACGATAATCATCTTTATGTAGTAAGTGATAAGTCAACCAAAATGTGTCGGATATGACTCCAAGTAAGATAATTACAGGGACAAAAGAGATTGATATACAAACGATAAAAAAAAGTTATCATTCAAAGCTGCTACTTTCACACTTAACTCTATACAGGCGACTCACCACCACCAACACTTTGTTATGTTATACAGTTTAACCCGTATAAATATTACTAGCTATTTGACCGAGCTTTGCTCGGTATTCGATAAAACACGAATAAAATGTCATTTTCTAAAAATGATTCCTATCTAGATCGATTTATCGCCCCCGAAACCCCCTATATACTAAATTTCATGAAAATCGTTGGAGCCGATTCCGAGATTCCAATTATATATATAAAAATTGCTCGTTTAGAGATAAAAGAAACGCTGATATATAAAAAGTAAAAATAAATAAGTCTATAAGTGCTCCAATTTTAAGGTGTATCGTGTTAAGCTGCAACTTAGAAACTGAATCTTCAGTTATAAGCGTTATTTTCTTAATAAGTTTCATCAAAATTAAGGAAGCAATCTTCGAACATCCAAAATCTATGATGCCGTATATAGCCTAAGTCCTAACTCATTAGTAGCCTAACTTGTCGTAAATAACACGAGTTTTTTCACAAAATTTAACGAACCATACAAATATTGCTGAAAAATACTTCCTGTTATTTTATTTTTGGTTACTTGGTTTTTATTTCGAAAATGTTTTTCTTGTAATTCTAAAATATGTACTCAGAACTGTATATAGGGTGTAATAAAACAAAGCAGTACATGTCCCCTATATTGAGTTCACTGTGAAAGTAACGTGGGAGAGCCATGCTTCAGCACGAATGGGCCGGCTCGACCGGAGAAATACCACGTTCTCACAGAAAACCGGCGTGAAACAGCGCTTGCACTGTGTTTCGCCGATTGAGTGAGTTTACCGGAGGCCCAATCCCCTACCCTATTCTCTTGTCTTCCCTTCCCTATCCTCCCCTATTACCCTATTCCCTCTTAAAAGGCCGGCAACGCACCTGCAGCTCTTCTGATGCTGCGAGTGTCCATGGGCGACGGAAGTTACTTTCCATCAGGTGATCCGTTTGCTCGTTTGCCCCCTTATTTGATAAAAAAAAACAGCGCTGAAAGAATAACTTTTTTAAACATATGGGTAAGCTTCCCAGCATCATGAATTAGCCCATATAAAAAAAAGTTTACAAAAGTTACTCTTTGTGCGCTGTTATTTTCTTTGAATTGAACTCTATAGGTACAGGGGACTCAACATACCCTAAAGTATCAAAAATAACACTTTGTTTTGTTACACCCTGTATAAATAAAAATGGATCATCGGCAATCGTTGACTACTCGATGATAATCGCGTGTATTGGTCCATCTTACGCCATCGTGAGGAGGACGCATAATTCTTTATTTGCACATACAAAAAAAAAACATTTAAAACACTTAAAAAGACAAAAACAAAAGAAATATACAAAATTACGAAAATGCGCCAAGTGGCGGTCTTACCGCTAAGCGGTTTCTTAAAGTTGCAAAAAATATTTGTCTTGACTCTACAGAGGTCAGAGATGTGATTAAATCTACTTAATCAAAATATTTTAATAGTTGTTGATTAATTTTGATGTTATAATTGACTTTTTAGCTGAATCTAAATATGGCTATTGGCTATACTAAGTTTCAATTATTTTTGATCAAAAGATAAACAAACCTTACTGCAGCTAACAAATGACTAAGAATTTTTTTCTCGTCTTAAGCGATTTTATTGTTTTTTTTTTAATTTAGTTTCTGAGATTTTTGACAAGAATTTTTATACAAGGTGTAACAAAACTAAGTGATAAAATACTTTAGGGTATGTATGTGCTCCTTGCAGAGAGTTCGCTGTGAAAGTAGCAGCGCTGAAAGACCATTTTTTTTCTCACTTTTGTATAGGGAAATTGCCCATCCAAAAGTGAAAAAAATTGGTCTTTCAGCGCTGTTACTTGTACAGTAAACTCTCTACGAGGAATACATTCACACCTTAAAGTATTATGACTTATGCCCGTTTGCACTAAACTTAGGAATCGCCTAAGTCCTTGCCTAATTTGTTTAGGCTACTCCTAGCGAAAAATTTGCTTGCACTAACCTTAAGCCATTCCTAACTCCACTTAGGAGATTCCTAACTTTAAGGGCCCGAATAGGAAGCGCCCAACGAGTAAGGCGATACTTAAGTAGTGTTTTTTGCGTTACACAGCATAGATATCCTTATCCTGCCCAACCTCGGTTGAAAAAAAAAGTACTTTACGTTATTTTCTCTCTATGTCATAAAAATCGGCAATTTTTTTGATGTGCTTTTGATTTGATTTCGATTGACTGTTTAGGTTTTATCTTAAAAAACGTAAGGGTTTAATAACGCTATGGCAGAAGATATACTAGATTTCTTGGAATTCTTAGAAGAAGTTGATTTCAATATTGAAAGTCAAGCTAGGGCTCGCGTTACAAGATCGCGACCAAACTGGTTCCAAAATTACGACGAAATAGACTTCTTCAAAAGATATAGGATGTGTAGAAGTACAGCATTGTGGATTTTAGACCAAATCGCCCAGGATTTGGAGTATACAAGTGATAGGTAAGTAGCTATCTATATGATCTGATGTAAATATCAAATAGTTATTTTCTGCAACCAGGAATTGGAATATGGGGTCTTCAAACTTTTTAGAAGGACCCCCGCCGGTGCCACTTACAGAATGTCTGTGGGCGGCTTTAAAAGTTTTGGCTTCAGACTTCAATTTTCCTCACAGCTTCTTTAAAGTCTCTGTTGTCCTGCAATTAGTATTTATCCCGAATAAAGTACTAAACTAACTTAAAGTGAAGGGAAAAAGATCATGTAGTGGATAGGAATTAAATGGGTTTGACTGACCTTATCATATCTCCACCAGAGTTGTGGATGTTGGTTATTTTTCTCCATGCAAGCTCTTTTTCTTTATTTGTAGCTGCATCGTGAGACGTCACCTTTGAGACGATGTATTGTCCCTCTTCGCGCAATAGTCGCACAAACCGTAATTTCTCCTCTGCCGTGAAATTGGGAGTTCTTTTGCGTTTTAAACTTTCCATTTTATTAAGGATAAACACTGACCTTTTACCTTTTAAAATTAAAAACCACACGATGACTATCTCTGTTGCCAAAAACACTAGACGATGACAAATTCAAACAGATTTTGTTTTTTTAAATAATAGACCATAAATAATCTGTCATTACAATCGTTCGTCATTCATTTAATATTCACTTTACTAGGCAATTCCTTAATTTCGTCAAAGCTGAGACAAAACTGTTAGTGCAAACCAAATTTTATTTAGGCTGCTCTTAATCTTAGGTGTATCATAACTAGGACAAGCCTAACCCAAGTTTAGTGCAAACGGGCATTAGTTTTGTTACAGCCTGTATGTTTCTCTAGCGCACTTAGGGCCTGTTTCACCACTTTCTGATAAGGTGCCTCATAGGCTATTCACAACTTTTTTGACAGATTCACCATACTTGATCTGTCAAGTTAATTGGTGGATAGCCTTATCAGGAAGTGGTGAAACAGGCCCTTACTTAAGTAATGTCAAAATATCGCATCTCCTTTGCGCTAAAATTCGTTTACTTTACCGATATAAAGAGTATCCTACAGGCTACATCCTTTCCTGGGACTCAAAGTTTCTCAATATAAAATCTCATCAAAACCATTTCAGCGGTTTGGGCGTCAAGAGGTAACAGACAGACAGAATTTAGCATTAATATTAGTATGGATTAACAACGATGTTCAATAGATACGACTCCTCTCAAAAAACCATTGATAAGTCTACGGAATCCTATTTTCTGCGGAACATTGTCAATTGACGTGAGTCTTGTTTTTGCAATGTCAATAAGTCAGAGGTCACAACAAAATGGCGGACGTGTCATTTCCTGACGTCTCACGGCCATATTTTCCATAATTAGTAAATAACTAATAAAAAATATGACGACGATATTTTACTGAAGTTTTATGTGGATATGACACTTTTAATAAGTACTTGATGAAGTTCGCAACTCAGTGGCGCTAAAATTCGTTTACCGCGTGGGAACTGTACATTTTTCCAGGATGAAAAGTATACTTCTAGTCCCGGGACTCAAAATATTTCCGTACTAACTGTATTTTAAAAAGATAAAACTGACTTTAAAATTTTACGTAATTTAGGATTAAAACTCCCTATCTCCAAAACTACTGAACCGATTTTGATGAAACTTGCACTAACCCTAAGTTGAACAATACCTAGTATAACAAAAAAAGAATAACTGAAATCGGAATGATAGTTCCAGAGATATGCGAACACAAACATAAAACATACATACGTACATACCACAGATATCAGAAACAATTGGTTTAATATCTCTATGGTACATACACTTTTGAAATTTGGCACATTTGTTCAGATGCTAATATAGACTAACATATACGAAAATTGGGCAGTTTTGGAAATATTACATACATACGCGTCGAATTGATAACCTTTTTTTGAAGTCGGTTAATAAAGAGTAAAATCGGTTCAGCGGTCTTGGCGTGAAGAGGCAGACAGACGGACACACTTTCGCATTTATGATATTAGTAGTATGGTCTAGTGTTATAGAGCGCGGCTCTTGACTCGAAGGTCATGGGTTCGATTCCCGCGTTGGAAACATGTTATTTCCAAGTTTGGTTAGGACAATGCAGGCTGATCACCTGATTGTCTGACAAGTAAGATGATCCGTGCGTCGGATGGGCATGTAAAAAGTCAATCCTGCGCCTGATGTCTCGCCAGTCGTGTCGTCCGTCCTACTGGGTTATGAGAGTAAAGGAATAGAGAGTGTTGAGTACTGCGCACACGCTTGGGCACTATAACATTGCTCCTGCGTAACTGGCCTGGTTTCAATGAAACCGGACACCGTCACCGAAACCGGTGTGGGAGCTATTATTATTATGTGACGTATTTGATATAGTATGGATATCAAATACGTCACATCACTGACGCAAGTACTATCCCCCACAAACCATAGCTTTTTCCCCAGGATGTTTGACGCACGATGACGCCGTGATTGAGCGTCATAACGAACCAGACAGACAGGTTTTTAAATGAACAAATTGATACATAATCGTTTATACTGGAATGTTGAAAATACGTGTCTTAGTTGAAGTAGACCAGCCTTTCCCAAAGTGGGCAAAACGCCCCCTTGTGGGCGCTGAAGGTCTACAGGGTGTTGGACCCAGAAAAAATGGAAGCGTTGTGTTGTGCTTGGGGGTGATTTGTAACTTAATTTAATCTAAAGGGTGTGGGACCCAGAAAAAAATGAGGGCGTTGTGTAGAGGCTTGTGGGGGGCGATTCAATTTCATCTGAATGTATTTTAAATTGAAACAATGGGGGGCTCTACAACATAATTTGTTCTCAAAGTGAGCAGTAGACAAAATAAGTTTTTGAACCCCTCAAGTAGACGAATGATGTCAGGGAACCGTACATGTTGTCTACATCTGCAATTCTGCACCACCTAGAAACAATTCTCTACATAGAGTGCTATGTGTTTTGCCGGGATAAAACCAATACTAATCGATACTAAATAATAACGCAATAGTTAGCCGACGTTCAAAAAAGAGTTTATAATATCATGTTCGTCTGTATATTTTTATCTATCTATTACGTCTTCACGCCTAAACTTCTGAACTCAAAAACAAATTACTTAGAATTAGACAATACATTAATACACATTGTTTTCTTTGTCGTTATTTTCAAAATCGTATGGCAAAACACATACGAATTATACACAAAATTATATTATGTAGGTATTTGAGTAGGAATTAGGGTCATACTTGCTAAGGATTTAGATCAGTAGTCAAAGTTGTGGTAAAGTTGGTGACCTGTGAGCTTAAGTAACTCTAATACAAAAGTTAGCAAGAAGGATTATAGATATTATTGTGATGCCTTTATACAGACGTTATAAGTTGAAAACACTACATTTGTCAATTGTCACGTAAGAATCGAATCTAGAACCTCAGAGTTTGTGACTCTGAGGCTCTAAGCGGTAAGCCAGCTTTACTCAACGTGTGCTAAATAGACAGTGGCTCCGCAAAGCTCTGTAGGGGCTCCGCGATAATACCAGTATAATAATGCAAAAAATTTTTTTTTTAAGAAATAAGGGGGCAAACGAGCAAACGGGTCACCTGGTGGTAAGCAACTTCCGTCGCCCATGGATACTCGCAGCATCAGAAGAGCTGCAAGTGCGTTGCCGGCCTTTTAAGAGGGAATAGGGTAATAGGGGAGGGTAGGGAAGGGAATAGGGTAGGGGATTGGGCCTCCGGTAAGCTCACTCACTCGGCGAAACACAGCGCAAGCGCTGTTTCACGCCGGTTTTCTGTGAGCCCGTGGTATTTCACCGGTCGAGCCGGCCCATTCGTGCCGAAGCATGGCTCTACCACGTAAATATACGTCTGCTATCAATCAGATTCTTAATTATTTTTTTAAGAACTTGATTTCGAATCCGTATTCTAAATGACTAGGTGAATATTCATTTAATAACGAATTAAATAATGTATATTATTATAACTTTTTATTTTATTGTTGGTTTCCGTCAGAAATTTAACTTTTGGAAAGGGTTCTGCCACCAACATTTTGAAAACCACTGCTCTAAACTACTGGAACACAGAGGCGTTGATCATAGAATACATAAACTTACTTTGGTAATTATTACCATGCATATAATTATACTCCCCATACCGATTTCGGTGACGGAGGTCAGTTTTAATTGAAACCAGGCCAGGTACGCCGGAGTAATTTTATAGTGCTCATGTGTGTGCGCAGTACACAAGAGCACTCTCTATTCCTTTACTCTCATAACCCAGTGGGACAGAAAACCGACACGACTGGCGAGAGATCAGGCGCAGGACCGACTTTTTACATGCCCATCCGACGCATGGATCATCTTACTTGTCAGACAATCAGGTGATCAGCCTGCATTATTCTAACCAAACTTGGAAATAACATGTTTCCAACGCGGGAATCGAACCCACGACCTCCGAGTCGAGAGCCACTAGACCACGGAGGCGTTAATGCATGTAATTACTAAAGTGTTAACATATTTGGGCAGACATATTTGGGATAACCTTGGCATAAAACTTCTTGCCTTACTTGCATTTGCCGTTTTATGCATATTTACCGCCCATGCTTACCGTACTACGGCGAAGCCAAAAGGCCCACTTGGCGGCTAAACTTACGAGTTATCCATACTAATATTATAAATGCAAAAGTATGTCTGTCTGTCTGTTACCTCTTCATGCCCAAACCGCTGGACCGATTTTGCTGAAATTCGGCATATAGGTACTTTGAGTCCCAGGAAAGGACATAGGATACTTTTTGTTCCGAAAAAATATACGGTCCCCGCGCGATAAATGTACATAATATACCCGATAAACCCGGTTTAAACAATGATTATTAGTAATGAGACAATGTTTAAAAAAATTGTGTTCATTAGCAATCTATTTCTTCTATATAGGGTGTAAAAAAACTAAGTGATAATACTTTAGGGTGTGTACGTGTTCCTTATATAGAGTTCACTGTGAAAGTAGCAGCGCTGAAATATATATTTTTTGTGATTTGTATGGGCAAGCGCCCGCGCTACATGATTTTTTTCCATACAAAGTAGAAAAAAGAAGTAACTCTTTCAGGGCTGCTACTTTCACAGCGAAATCTATATAGGGGACTCATAGATTTCGCTGTGATACATGGACGCTGTTAAGCATTCGTGTACTAACCCACACAAAAATTACGTATTGAGTTATGAATGTAATTATGTTCTGTAGATGATTTAGAACAAGACTGCATTCAAAATTTAACAACAAAAAAAATTGTGGCTTAAGATACTAATGCTTAACAGCGACCACACAACCTAAAGTATTATAACAGTTTAGTTACACATTGTATATATTGTCTGACATAAGTCGCGGACGCGACCTTGAGCGTTCGGACGTCCGAACCGAATATGGCTGGCCGGATGTTTTTGCATCCGCGGACGTCCGCGGATGAACCGTGCACATTGTTAAGCCGCATCTGTAAGCCTCGACTTATGCAAACGTCCGATAATTGAGGAGCTGGCGAACAGAACTGGATTAGTCCGCGAAAAAAATTTTACACAATTTTACAAAAAAAACCGGCCAAGTGCGAGTCGGACTCGCGCACCGAGGGTTCCGTACAAACCTGCAAGGTTTACAAAGTAACTACTTAAAATTTTAAGCTTTTCGGAATTTTTCTGTTACCTGTGCTGTAAGCTATTGCTTCTTACCAAATTTCGAGATTCTATGTCAACGGGAAGTGGTCTTTAGGTTTTAATTCCCTTGCGTGTAGTTGCGAGTTTCAAAATATGCGGTATCAATGGTTGTACTTTTGCGTTTTGTGTTTTTGCGTTGACTTAGAATTTTTTTTTTTTCACGGGTTAAAGGCAATTAGATCTAAGTATTTGATATGAATTTCAACTTGATAGCTCTACGCGTTCATGAGGAAAAAAAGTAATAAGTTTATATTTATTAAAAAATATATATTTTGTAATGTAACTAAAAATTTAAGGTTTTCGGAATTTTTCCTTTATGTGTGCTATAAAACGTTGCTTCATGCCAAATTTCAAGATTCTAGGTCGACTGGAAGTACCCTTTAGGTTTTGATTCCCTTGCGAGTACTTGCGAGTTTCAAAATATGCAGCTTAAATTGCTGTTTCTTTTGATTGCGTTGACATAGAAGTTTGATTTTGTTACAGCTTAAAGGTATTATAGACCTGAGTATTTGGTATGAATTTCAATTTAATACCTCTACGCGTTTATGAGGAAATGGGTAGTAAGTTTAAAATTATTAAAAAAATATATATTATGTGATGTAACTAAAAATTTATGGTTTTCGTAATTTTTCCTTTATCTATGCTATAAGACGTTGCTTCGTACCAAATTTCAAGATTCTGAGTTCACGGGAAGCACCCTGTAGGTTTTGATTCCCTTGCAAGTGTCGAAAATTTGCGGCATAAACGGCTGTATCTTTTGATTGCGTTGGCTTAGAAGTTTGATTTTTTCACAGCTTCAAGGGACAGTAGACCTGAGTAATTGATATAAATTTCAGCTTCATACCTCCACGCGTTCCTGAGAAAAAGGGTCTTGACAGACGGACGGACGGACAGACGGACAACAAAGTGATCCTATAAGGGTTCCGTTTTTTTCTTTTGAGGTACGGAACCCTAAAAACGAGTGTCAACTACTACAGCTACTAATACTGAACTAATCCGGTTTTGTTTGAAAATGAACTTTTTAAGGCCTTTTGAACCGGTTTTGATTGAAAATATTAACAGGGATTGACGCAGATGGGTCAAGAGAAGACGATTCGAAAAAAAATACTTTCGCACTCTGGTGGACTTGTCCGGTTTTGTTCGCCAGCTACTCAATTATTTGTTTCTAGCTTTACTTGGCCCTACAAGGCCCGGAGCACATTTAGGAGCTGAGTTAGACGTACCTTAACATCAGCTGTTTTTTACTATAACAATCACGAAAACAACATTTAGGAAGTCTAAAAATGACATTCACGAGTCAGTGCTAAGTGATGATAAAAACTCATGTTAATTTCAAAACAGGTTCCATTTCTAGAGTTAGTGCGTCATGACCTTAACTATTAATACTGGTTTAACCTCAACACCTAAATGAGTAAACAAATTGCCTGATGTTAGATGCATTTATGAGAATAAGTGACTCAAGACAGGTAGACTATAATAATCTATACATTTTATAAAACAAAGTCGCTTTTTTCCCTCATGTCCCTTAATTCCAATTAATCTTTAAAACTACGCAACGGATTTTGATGATTCTTTCAGTGTTAGATAGCCCATTTATCAAGGAAGGCTATAGGCTATATTTTATCTAACTACTGGTCCGATTTGAAAAATTCTTTCTGTGTTAGATAGCTCATTTATTGAGAAAGGCTATAGGCTATATTAAAATATAGCCTTTTTCACCTATTAGTCTTAGCGTGATAAATCACGCTAAGACTAATAGGAGAATGTGAAAAAAAAACGGGGGAAATTATTTGAAAGGGCTTATCTCGCGAAGTACTGGAGCAATTTTTATGTTATTTGGCACAGATAAGAAGTAGACCACGTGAAGGATCAAAGGCTATCGATTTTAATCATTTTTTCAGTGGCTATATTTTTATACCCGTGCGGGGCCGGGCGGGTATTATAATAAAATCATTAAGCTATATTTTGGCACATAATATTATAATCTACATAATATTCTATAAATATTATAGAAGTTTAGGTCAGAAAATTGTTCTTTTGTCTACGGACGTTGGTTCGATTCCCATGGCTTCCACAAAATTAGTTAGGTATTTAAGTTTATTAGCATAATATAGTGGACCGATTCTGATGTTTATTTTTGTTTGAAAGCTGACATGATCGAGAGTGTTCTTCACTATAAAGGAGTGAGCACACTGAGACGGGCCGTGCCGGGGCTCAGCGTATCCGCCTCCATACAATTTTCGTACAATAGAGGCGGATTTTTGCGATGAGCCCCGGCACGCTGAGCCCCGCCCCGGCACGGCCCGTCTCAGTGTGCTCACTCCTTACTAGTTCACCATCATCCATGGGCGTAGCCAGCCTTGGGCTCAGGGTGGGGCAGCAGTCAAACCTCAAACCCTCCCCCCCCCCCCCCCCCCCCGGTAATTTTTTAAGTAAGTATAGAAAATAAACCAACCAGCACTATTCAAAAAAATATTAAGTTAACTAGATTAACTACAAATTAAAATGAAACAAAACAAGCAAACAATACGAATCGCCGCTAACTATTTATATTGTGTAACTTTCACGGATATTATGATTGTTGTTAGTATAAGATTTTTTTTTTTAATTTGGACCTTGTAGACTTTTTAATTAGGCACCAGGTCAAACCCAGGGTGGGGCAAGCGCCCCAGCTTGCCCCAGTGTGGCTACGCCCATGCCATCATCAGCCTACTCAGTGCTGGAAAAGCTGGGTTTTATCTATTTCACGAAAGGTTGTAACTTGTTAGCAACTTCCACTTATATTTTGATAATCCTCGAGACAGGTATGAGAGTTTTTAATCGGGGATTGGTTTTTTGGGTTCCGTACCCAAAGGGTAAAGACGGGACGGGTAAAGACGGGACGGGACGGGTCTGTCCGTCTGCCTCTCTGTAACTCAAGAATCGCCATAGCTAGTTTCAGAAATTTTCACAGATTGTATATTTCTGTTGCCGCTGTAACAACTTGTCTACTTTCGCTCTATAACGGTACGGAACCGTTCGTGCACGAGTCCAACTCGCACTTAGCCTAGTTTTTTCGTAACATTTTTTTTTTAACAATTTTTTTTTCAGACAAAATGCCGGCCTACGACAACGAGGGCGCGAATATATCGCTAGAAGACATCCGGAACCCGCCAGAGGATGTCACAGAACGGAGGTTAAGGATGTTCAGATCACAGAAGTCCACAGTGCATTCTAGAAGACAGCAGGCGGTCTGCGTGAGGCGAGCGTATAAGATATACGGAAGCAAGAAGAATCCTAATGTCGTTTTGGACAGCCTGAATATGACGGTGCCTAAGGGGACAATGTAAGTATTTAAACTACTTAACTAACATTTTAAATCTTTCGGACTGCTTATCTTTTTGCTTTTGATCTGCCTTTCCAAAATTGGGTGATAGCACCGCCTTGTGAAGGTGAAGGTGTTTTTTTGTGAAATAAGGGGGCAAACGAGCAAACGGGTCACCTGATGGAAAGCAACTTCCGTCGCCCATGGACACTCGCAGCATCAGAAGAGCTGCAGGTGCGTTGCCGGCCTTTTAAAAGGGAATAGGGAAATAGGGGAGGGTAGGGATGGGAAGGGAAGGGAATAGGGGAGGGTAGGGAAGGGAATAGGGTAGGGGATTGGGCCTCCGGTAAACTCGCTCACTCGGCGAAACACAGCGCAAGCG
Source organism: Aricia agestis (assembly GCF_905147365.1). Taxonomy (NCBI): domain Eukaryota; kingdom Metazoa; phylum Arthropoda; class Insecta; order Lepidoptera; family Lycaenidae; genus Aricia; species Aricia agestis. The sequence goes on from NC_056426.1 coordinate 902,708, forward strand.
CTGTTTCACGCCGGTTCTGTGAGAATGTGGTATTTCTCCGGTCAAGCCGGCCCATTCGTGCCAAAGTATGGCTCTCCCATATCTGAAGGGGAAGAAAAAAATGGGGGCGTTGTGTAGAGGCTTGGGGGGGTGATTTATTTCATCTAGATGCATTTTAAATTGAAACAATGGGGGCGTTAAAACATAATTTGTTCTAAAAACTAAGTTTGGGAACCTCTGCTTTTCATCAATATTCAAAAAGTTTTTTACTTAGAATATGGAATATTGTGCAAAGGTCGGAGCAGAGGCCGCTACTAGTACATATAATCCATAAAGTTAATATACCTAGCGGAATATATTAACTTTATGATATAATCCCACATGTTGCCAGTTGCACACGTCATGTCAGAATATTGACAGGTCAGAAACGTTGCCAAACGTCGAACAAAACTTTTTGTTTACTGTCTGTGCAGCTGGTGCTGCCTCTAGCGTCAAAAGATTGCAGTAATATTATGTCCTATTAGTTAAGGGTGGGTTGCACCAACTTACATTAATTATAACTGTAACTTTAACTTTAACTATAACTACAGTGCAAAATGTCAAATCTTTGGTTAAAGTCAAAAATGGACGTCATATTTCACCATAACCTTGAGCTCGACAAGGATTTAAATGAACGTGGCGAAAAAAGGAACTAACGCTGTCATCATACAAAAACGCCATTTTTGACAGTTCTCCTTTACCAGCAGCGCCCCCGCCTACGTTCATTTCAAGCCTTGTCGGACCAGTTGTCATCTTTCAATTTCTGTGGTCAAAGTTAAGGTTAAAGTTAAAGTTAGCCTTAACTATAACCATAACTTTGACCATAACTGTAACTATAACCACGCCTCTGGTGCAACCCACCCTAAGATTTTGTTAACCGCGAAAATATTTTTGAAAATCCCAAAAAAATTACGGTTCCCGCACGATAACCTATTTTGTATTCGTCGGCCAATATCTTGTGTTTATAACAAATCAAAATAAATCATGATAGACACGCCTCAGTGTAAGGCCTTTGGGAAATCAGGTGTATGGAAATATTGATCTTCATAGATTAAAATAAAAATTCATGTTCACACTGAACCTGCAGAAACAGCCATTGAAATATTATGCAGTCTAGAACAGTAATTCTGACCATATTTTGACCGCTTCAATGTGATAACAGCATCGAAATAGAATACAAAATAGAACGATCACTCCCATACATTTGACCACTCAAATATGGCTCCAGTTACTGACATAAACGTCTTTTATACGTCGTTTATACGTGGGAGAGCCATGCTTCGGCACGAATGGGCCGGCTCGACCGGAGAAATACCACGTTCTCACAGAAAACCTTCGTGAAACAGCGCTTGCGCTGTGTTTCGCCGAGTGAGTGAGTTTACCGGAGGCCCAATCCCCTACCCTATTCCCTTCCTTACCCTCCCCTATTCCCTTCCCTTCCCACCCCTACCCTCCCCTATTATCCTATTCCCTCTTAAAAGGCCGGCAACGCACCTGCAGCTCTTCTGATGCTGCGAGTGTCCATGGGCGACGGTAGTTGCTTTCCATCAGGTGACCCGTTTGCTCGTTTGCCCCCGTTTTTCATTAAAAAAAAAATTAACCCTCTTGGCTTGGGCAAGGCGTGTACAACATAACTTTTTTCCATGTTTTAGAGATTTATCGTTTTGAAGTAAATTATTGTTGAACTTCATATTTTGACGTATATTATGTCTCAATGGGTACTATAATAAATACCGTTTCTTCTTTGCATAACCGAACCGAGTAAAGTACGAATTTTCACGAAACACAAACCCAGCTGTTCATTTTGTGGACCAATTTTTTTGACTCAGTTACTCTTCTATAATATATTTCATCGTTGTACAGAACTAATAGTAACCTCAAGGGTTAGGAGTAAGGCGCCTATTACATACAAAACAATAAACATTCATGCTCAAATCAGCTTCCCATAGGAATATAGTTTGCAGATGTTTGTCTGTCTAGACATGCTATTTTCTAGACGTTCTTGATTTTGATGGAATTAGGATTGGACATACTTTTATTCTCGGGATAGAATGGGTTTTATAAAAGAAAATGCACAGTTCCATCATCACGTTCATGACTGGCAGTCTCCCACCGTGCGTTTTTCGCGTAACTTTCTGCCGCGCACTGTAAACTCTGGAACGAACTGTCACCAACAGTATTTCCGGACCTATACGACCTGCAAACCTTCAAGAAGAGAGCGTATTCCGACTTTTAAGGCCGGCAACGCACCTGCAGCTCTTCTTATTTTGCAAGTCTATGGGCGATGGTAGTTGCTTTCCATCAGGTGACCCGATTGCAAGAAAACCTTCGAATTCCGACTATACAGGGTGTACCAAAAATAAGTGATAATACTTTAGGGTGTGTACGTGTTCCTTGTAGAGAGTTCACTGTGAAAGTAGCAGCGCTGAAAGACCAAAAAATTTTTTCACTTTTGTATGGGGAAACTTGTGACGCTCGGGCCCTTGCCCATACAAAAGTAAAAAAAAAAAATTCGTCTTTCAGAGCTGCCACTTTCACAGTGAACTCTCTACAAGGAACACGTACACACCCTAAAGTATTATCACTTATTTTTGTTACACACTGTATAAATGCGAAAGTATGTGTGTTTATATTCAACAATCATATTCTTTTTCCAGCTACGGCCTCCTCGGCGCCTCAGGGTGCGGGAAGACCACGCTGCTGTCGTGCATCGTTGGGCGGCGGCGGCTGAACTCCGGCGAGATCTGGGTGCTGGGCGGGCGGCCGAACGGCCCAGGGTCTGGAGTACCGGGACCCAGGGTTGGGTATATGCCGCAGGTGAGATTATATTGTAGATGAGAGATGAGGGAAATACCGTAAACGGTAGGGCATTTTCCTAACATCCATACTATTATTATTAATGCAAAAGTGTGCATGTCTGTCTGACTATTTGTTACCTCTTCATAGCGCTGAGCCGATTTTGCACCAAAATTAGTTTATCGCGGTGGAACCGTACATTTTTCCGGGATAAAATTATAGTTTCTGATATCTATGAAAGTATCCTTTTCTGGGACTCAAAAGTATCTCCATACCAAATTTCAGCAAAATCGGTTCAGCGGTTTGGGTTGTCGTTGGGGTGCTTTCGCATTTATAATATTAACAAGGATTAAAGTTGCTTTAATTTTCCCCCATGCTACCTTTACGTCTTCGTTTCAAATAAGATGTTCAATAATTATATCATCCTTTCCCATAAATGACGTCATTATGTCTGCTCATGTCAAGCGCCATTTTTTGGCGGGAAATCCTGATTGATGACGTCAATATATTAAACATGGCGCCTAATGCTCCACAGATAATAAAGTCTTTTAAGACCAAATGCCAATTTAGGAAATGCTAGTGGTTTTTAGGTACTAGAAGTTGCGCCTTCGTATGCTTATAGGAGCCTGCGGAAACCGTACTCTTTGAAAACATTTATACGTGGGAGAGCCATGCTTCGCCACGAATGGGCCGGCTCGACCGGATAAATACCACGTTCTCACAGAAAACCGGCGTGAAACAGCGCTTGCGCTGTGTTTCGCCGAGTGAGTGAGTTTACCGGAGGCCCAATCCCCTACCCTATTCCCTTTCCTACCCTAGCCCTATTCCCTTCCCTTCCCTACCCTCCCCTATTACCCTATTCCCTCTTAAAAGGCCGGCAACGCACATGCAGCTCTTTTGATGCTGCGAGTGTCCATGGGCGACGGAAGTTGCTTTCCATCTGGTGACCCGTTTGCTCGTTTGCCCCCTTATTTCATAAAAAAAAAAAAAATCTTTCTTTGAGGCCACTAAAGGACTTATCTACCTCTCCTAATTCAGACGTCTAAATCGATTCAGTAAGAAAATTTAGTCTTGTGAAATCAGAAGATTCTAATAATTAGTCTTCTTTTTAGGATCCTAATTAGGACGTCTAAATTAGGAAGGTGGAATAAGGCCTACGACAAAAATAGAAGGATCGACGTCAATTGTATTATAAACAGCGTAACAAATAACAATCATGGTATATCACCAGGCAACGTGTAAAAGGCCCTTAAGGCGTTAACTTTTAACATTATTTTAATAAGTTAAGCTTGAGATTAAAAAGTCAGTTTAAATCTCAAGACGCCACTTAATTTTATATCTAGGGTACTTATTATTCTCTTTATGAACTTATTTACTATCGTCTATCGTAAAATAATAAAATGAAAACTAGTTGATTTTTTATATGGTTAGATAAAGAATATAAACTGTTTAAAAATCCATACTACATACTAACTATCCATATCCATGCTTTATATACTAAAATATTAAACGCGAAAGTGTGTATGTACACCTGCCTGTCTGTCTGTTACCTCTTCACGCCTAAACCGCTGAACCGATCTTGCTGAAATGTAGTATGGAGATACTTTGAGTCCTGAGAAAGGATATAGGATGCTTTATCTCGAAAAACATTATGGTTTTCATGCAACGGGCTTCATCTAGCACAGGGGTTCCCAAACTTATTTTGTCTACTGCCCACATTGAGAACTAATTATGTTTTAGCGCCCCCATTGTTTCAATTTAATATGCATCCAGATGAAATAAATCAACCCCCAAGCCTCTACACAACGCCCCAACTTTTCTGGGTCCCTTTATATCTTTAGACCTTCAGCGCCCACAAGGGGGCGTTATCGCCCACTTTGGGAAACACTGATCTAGTATAAAATATTTTTATCTAGCCAAATAAAAATGCAACTGTATATTTACTTTTATAAATACGGTAAGTTGATAAATATTTAGTTTTGTTTTAGCGGTTGCAATTTTAAAATGCGCTTTATCTTTGCCATTAAAGACCGGTTATTTGAATAATTAAAAGTAATTTACATAAAATAATAATTTATTGATTACATGCTAAAACTTAAAGGCAGTCATGCAACAGTTTATACTTATAAACTGTTGTATGAGTGCCTTTAAGTTGTAGCATCTGTTGCTCTACCATGAGTATAGTATAGTATTTATCGACACTCGATACCGACTACGTAAATATTTAGTACGGAAAATTTTACAGTGCCTCTAGCGGTTACTAAAATAGCCATACTAAATAATATTTACTATCCTAAGATCCGACCGTAAAATTCTGCATGAATCGTTTTTTTCGATCAAATATATTTTAAAATAATCTTTAGAACGTATAGAGTGGATTAATGTTGGGTTGCCTTGTCAAAAGTAGCCGCAAGTACCTCTAATTGAGCAAAATGAAAGCCCGTAATACAAACTTGCGTGTATTCAATAGAAAAGTAAGAGAATTAAGAAGGAATGACATTGAGGAATGACAGGACAAAAATAAAAACGCCTGTCAAATAAAAATAGCAATCTTGCGAGTTCTCGACGTCCTCAAATAATGCCAGGTATAATAATTGTAGGCCTGGACATTTGTCATATTATACAAAAGTGATGGCAACCCCAGTTTGCGGCTATCGTGCAACTGGCAAATATGGATATTCATGTACAAGATGCATAAAACTTTAATTTGATATCAAAATTATTAAAAAAAATCGATGCTTCAATTTTGATGAAGAACTATGTCTGTTTACGGGCTGGCAACCCTAGGTTGCGGCCGACTTAGAGCTGGCAACCATTTATACCTTATTTTCTAACGTAATTTTCTTTCAAATGATGTAAAATTTACTGAAAAAAATATAGATGCAAATTATGCATTTATCTCATGAACATTCAACTTAATTAGAGGTACTTGCGGCTACTTTTGACAAGGCAACCCAACATTAATCCATTCTATACGTTCTAAAGATTATTTTAAAATATATTTGATCGAAAAAAACGATTCCTGCAGGATTTTACGGTCGGATCCAATACTATACGTAGTCGGTATCGAGTACCAATAAATACTATAAGTTTAAACTCATGGTAGAGTTAGTGAGCCGTAGAGCCTTAACCGATTTTGATGTTTATCAAGACACTAAGAAACGGGATAAAAGAAGGATAGTTTTTAAAGCCCAAAGTACATAATAGCACACTAGACCACAATCACTTGATGTTAAACACAATGGCGCATGGCTCATCACAGCCTGGCAATCGACTAGTCATCATAGAGCGCGAACCTTGCTAGATCTGTGCTGGCCATCGTCGTCCGCCATCATACACCACAGATCTAGCAAGGTTCGTTCTCTGCGTCATACCTTGTACTATTATCTATTCTGTGGTCATACACACCCCCTCTCTACAGTGGCGATGGCTTGTCACTACAAGCCATCGCCACTGTAGAGACGGGGTGCCAGATCGGGGGCCAGCATGGACCATTGTGAAGAGGCACCTTTAAAATTTATGATTAACGCGCGATTATTCTAATTTAGAGACACCTTTATAATTCACGCGATTATTCTAATTTTGACGCATCGAAATTGCGGGCGTCAGCTAGTAATCTACAAATAAAATTATTGATTTCTTTGCGAAAATGCAATTCATGTTAATAAAATATATGCCACTTGGTTTTCTTTATGAAAATGGATTGGACATAGTTGACTTCACCTTGATATTTTGATTGATCGTCACACGTGTACGGTGTAGCCGCCACAATTTGTACGTCGCCACAAATAGGCTTGGTTTACATGCGTCCGCTTGAACTTACGGTTTGCGGTTACGCTGCGAGATAAGAAGCAAAATATTATGTACACTAAGTGGTGGCTACCAAACCTTCATAGCACTCTATACCAGCAGCAGCTAGCATAACAACAGTAGAAATGGGAAAGAATCGAGATACTGACAGATTTTATCGACAAAATGGCGGATTCACAATGTCTAACTGTCACTTTGTCTTGTCTAACTGTCACTTTGTCTATTCTTCCATAGAAAGAAACCGTTTCTATGGTGCCCATGCTACGCCTGCAGGGACACATACACAGACACACCCTAAAGAAGTCATTCTCAAAGTTTGCTTGGCGGAGGCTTGGGGCTCTGCAAAGGCTTTGTAGGGGCTCTGCGAGCAATACATACATTGTTTTTAGAAATGTCACTTCTTTAAAGTGTTGTGCCACCAAATGTTTGTACTGCCTCTCTACTTAGACTGGCCATAGACGGACCGCAAGTTGCAGTCGGGACCGACTGGCGACTGCTCTAGAGCGGTCGCGTTGGTTCCGACCGCTCAAGAACTGCTCGAGCAGTCCCAGTGCGGATATGAAATTTATACTTCGATCACAGTTTCCAGGAAATGCTATTGTATTCTATTGTTCTCGCGATCACCGGTGCTCTTATGGGGCTCGAAGAATTAGTATGAAAACTGCAGATCGCCATGCGGCGACCGCATTTTGCAGTCGCTTTCGACTGCAAGATGCGGTCCGTCTATGGCTGGCCTGACTCAACTTCTTTTCTACCAGGAAGTGGCGTTGTTCGGGGAGTTCTCTATCCGGGAGACGATGATCTACTTCGGCTGGATCGCGGGCATGGAGACCAAGGAGGTGGACGAGAGGACCGACTTCCTCGCCAACCTGTTGCAGCTGCCTAACATCAGCAGGTAACTCCTGGAGTTCTGTCCCTTTAGCTAAGACGTTTTTTATCGCTTCTTCATAGAATCGCCGTTCGAAATGTATGGAACTGAAATTAGACGAGTCAAGCGTCAACGTCATGTAAACGCTTGTTAATTTCATACATTTTGATCGGCGGTTTTATAAAGAAGAGACAACGAAAAAGTCTTGGCTAAAGGGCCTGGACTTGGTGACTAAGCGCGCTTAGCATGGCAGCCATAAGGTTTCCTTCACGGTAGAAAATACTGACAGATTAGCAATAGGAATATATCAGTTTGTCCCTACGAACTACGTCGGTGTTTCTATTCTGTCGTAATTCTTCTGTGGTCACGACACCATAACTACATCAAACTTCTGTGCTTAGGAGTTAGGACCACTAGTAGGGTTTTATTTTGAGCTTTTTTTAAAGAATGAATACTGTCAATGACCTTCTCACCCTCAGTTTTAGTAATTTTTTTTCTTATTTTCTTCTTTTAAGCACAAATTTACATAAAGTCATTTACAAGTTATTAATGGAGTGGCGTACTGATCACTTTAAAGATCTCTTCCATAAAATCGATTCAAAAAAGATCTCTTCTCTACTTCGGCCCTCAATACCCAAAGTTTTTTTTTTTTTTTTTTTTATATGAAATAAGGGGGCAAACGAGCAAACGGGTCACCTGATGGAAAGCAACTTCCGTCGCCGATGGACACTCGCAGCATCAGAAGAGCTGTATGTGCGTTGCCGGCCTTTTAAGAGGGAATAGGGTAATAGGGGAGGGTAGGGAAGGGAAGGGAATAGGGGAGGGTAGGAAAGGGAATAGGGTAGGGGATTGGGCCTCCGGTAAACTCACTCACTCGGCGAAACACAGCGCAAGCGCTGTTTCACGCCGGTTTTCTGTGAGAACGTGGTATTTATCCGGTCGAGCCGGCCCATTCGTGCCGAAGCATGGCTCTCCCACGTATTTAGTTTATGTAAATGCTTTATTATGAGGGGTCAAAAGTGACTCCAAATGGTTCGTGTAATATTATACATGGTGCTGCTCGCCAGGAGGTCTCTTATACTTGAACTTGGCTTGATACGCAATAATATTATAATATGCTGTTTGCTAATATAACATGAATATAACCTTGTTTCCAGGCCAGTCAAGAATCTCTCTGGTGGTCAGATGCGACGTGTGTCTCTGGCTGCTGCTCTGCTCAACCAGCCCGAGCTGCTCATCCTGGATGAGCCTACTGTTGGAGTGGACCCGGTGTTGCGACAGAGGTAATATATTAATAACTCCCGCACCGGTTTCGGTGACGGTGGCCGGTTTCATTGAAATTTACAGTTGCGCAGAAGTAATTCTATAGTGCCCAAGTGTGTGTGCAGTACACAAGAGCACTCTCTGTTCCATTACTCTCATAACCTAGTGGGACGGACGACCAACACGACTGGCGAGAGATCAGGCACAGGACCGACTTCAGGTGACCCGTTTGCTCGTTTGCCCCCTTATTTCATAAAAAAAAATGTCTCAGTTAAATTAAGATCTTATTATTCATAAAAAATAAGCTTCAAGAAATTCGAAATTGAAAAATAAAAGAAGACGGTATATTGATTAATTAAATTAAAGATACCCTACATGTCGTAACTCGTTAAAATTGACTTTTAGCTTTTATTTGGGCAGGTCTCCTTGAATTTAAAGGGCACTTGAAACACATTTTTATTATAATTATAGATGGTACAGGTGTTTTTGGATATGTGTATTATTCTTTTTAGTCAATCTGTTACTGAGATGCTTATTTTGAGACGAAAAATTAAAAACTTGGCTTCAATTGACATTTTCGTTTTATAATTACTAGAGCTCGCCCAATGGTCGAAATTCGACCTTAGTTTCAACGACATTAGGACTACTACGTTTAATTTGTAAAAAAATATTGACTTTATCATATTTTTTTTCAACTCTCGTCTTTGGGACTCAGCTGATCTCAGACTGGCCGTGTAATTTGTCTAATAGTATCTAGGATTCAAAAAAATTATAATCCATTTTCAATTTGTCAACTTGTTGTCAACAGACTTTTTAACCATAAATAAAAGAGTATAATTCGTACGTATAGGTTTGTCACTCAAAAATCTGTCATATTCTTTAGTGTGCGTATTGTAGTGGGTGTAATGTTTTATTTGTTAAAAAAATTTATGATAAAAGCATAATTTCTAAATAATATTAGCTCGATGCACTCCTTCACCATATAAACTATAACTGTGCAAAATTTCATTCACCTACGTTTCCGCATTTTTCGTCAAAAGGGATACAAAGTTTTTCGCTTGCGTATTAATATATAGATATTTTTTTGTTTCTATTCTAGTATTTGGGACCACCTGGTAGAGATCACAAAGGGGGGAAGAACAACAGTCATTATCACCACACATTACATCGATGAAACCAAACAGGCTAACCTGGTAAGTGAATACCTAAAAATTAGAAACCCTTATGCCAATATAAGGCACAAATTACTATTATACGGCACGGCACCGAAAATTGTTTTATTACCATCCAATAAATTAATACTTATGAGGGTTTATTTGTATTATTCCGTAACGAACTGTCGTCAGCAGTATACCCGAACCAACACGGCCTGCAAACCTTCAAGAAGAGTGCGTATTTCCTCCTCCATATACAGAGTGTCCATGGCCGACCGTAGTTTCTTTCCGTCAGGTACCCGTTTGCCCCCAATTTTATTGAAATAAAATTTGAGGGTAAACCATACTTGACTATGTAGTCGGGTGGTTTCGGAGTTCGGACTAGATCCTATTCAGATACCAGCAGGCTTAGTATGACAACAGTAGAAATGGGAAAGAATCGACATACTGACAGATTTTAGTGACAAAATGGCGGAATTTCTTTGTCTAACTGTCACTTTGTCTATTCTTCCGTAGAAAGAAACCACTTTTATGGTGACCATGCTAAACCTGCAGCATGACATAGTCAGAAACACAAAAAAAGAAAGAAAAAAATTTGCCTTTTACAGTACCAACATAACATCAACCTCCTTAACAAGTCACTTCTTCCATCCCCACCATATATTTTAAATGCGAAAGTGTGTCTGTCTATCTGTCCGTCTGCCTGTCTGTCTTTTACCTCTTCAAGTCCAAACCGCTGAACCGATTTTGCTGGATTTTGGTATTATTATATACTTTGTGTCTCGGGAAAGGACATGGGATAGTCTTCATACCGGTAAAATGTACGACTGCCGCGCGATAAACGAATTCTGGCACAATACAGTTGCGGGCGTTTCCACTAAGGCTTTTTACAGACGAACAGCACTTGTCGACGGCACGCGTCAACCATTGCCGTCGACACTTGTCAACGGCAGACGACGGCAAAAAAGCCTAAAGCAGAAAAGGTTGCCTATTGCTACCACTATAACATTAACCTTATTAATGGCTTCTTTCAGATCGGTCTCATGCGCGGCGGCAGATTCCTTGCTGAGGAGTCACCGACCGAGCTGATCCGCCGCTACCAGGGGGACTCTTTGGAAGACGTGTTCCTCAAGCTGGCTGTACTCCAGAACAGGGGGAAGAGGAGACGATCCAGCATCCTCACTGATGTGCTGGAGAGAGTGGAAGTGCCTACGTCACCGGTTAGTACAAAATATCGGCTTTTTATGATAGTCTAGAACAGTTTGTTAAAAATGTTGGCTTCGTATGATAGCCTAAATGTGATCGCTATTTTTGGTGCTGCAGAGCCTTCACGCAGACGACGCGACGTTGCAGGCAGAGCTAGTAATAAATATTAGCTTGTATGGCTTTGAATTGATGTTAGTTTAAAGCTTTAGCTTGCTATTACTTAAAATAGCTGTAGAGCTGTAGAGTATCCAGGGTATTTTGTCATAAAAAACACCACCAAAAACACCCTCCATTTATTTCATGCCATTTAAAGCATGCCAAAGATATATACACCTTCAAAAACCTGACACTGTCAAGTAAAAAGATGAGCAGCAATTTAAATCTCTTTTTCTAAATACTCCAGGATCCCACAGTAACCGAAGATGCCGAAGTTGGGGAGATCTCCGGTGAATTCGGAGACAACTTCTCCATGAGCTCGCGCCAGGGTGTGGTCGGGGAGGTGGTGGTGGAGGACCTGCCTCCAGAAGACGCACCACGAGAGGGCTGCATCGAGAGGATCAAGCCCATGAAGTGGAGACACATGAAGGCGCTGGTGTGGAAGAACTTCTTAAGTCTGTTCAGGAATATTAGGTAAGTTGAGGATACGCAATCTTTGCTGCCATATTTTTAACTGACTCCCAAAAAGGCAGAGGTTATGTTTGTATGTTTATATTTTTTCAAAACATCGAGACACGATTTAAGGCCTAAGAATTCTCTGCTTATCTACTTACTCCCTTTTCATACCTTCCTGTAGTGTGTGTGAAGGTTTGACAAAGGGGGGTAATAGTGAGAAGCTAATAACTGTCTTACGATAGCGATTTAACAACTCCATCGTGGGTATCGCAGACAAGATTTTCAATTGTTATGCGGCAGCCGGTTGCCGCTTGAGGATTGATGGTTTAAAATGTATCTTTGCAATACCCAAGAAGTGTCCGAATTTCAAACTGCACACATGTTACTCAGCGCAACATCCTTTGCTTTTATGATGAAACAAGACAGTTGTGTAGTAGATAAATGAAGTCAATTTTGAGTCGCTATCTTAAAGAGCCATCTCGATAGCTTTGTCCATATTGTGCCTTTTTCTGTTCGTTAAGGGCATGCGTTATAGCGCAGTCAACAGCGAACGTGAGGCATGCCCGCGAGTCGCGACGCATGCCCTCCGACCGTATCCAAAACTTCAAAAATGACAATATTGGCATTGCGTTCCTTGAAGCATTCAATTATTGAATGCGCCAATATGAAAGTTGATGACGAAAATTGAAGATGAAAGTGCACAGTGTGGACATAGCTCGCATCCAGCCCTGCATAAGAACTGCAAAAATAATGTCGAAATGCAAGACCCAAAACTGTTCAAGCATCAAATTTTCCGTCGAAACTACCCACATCTTACTTCGTGTTGGCGGCTGCAGCTCTATAATAGAATCGAACGGTCCGACTTCGATCCTATTGACTGAGAAAGCAAACACGAAAGTTTATACAGGGTTAAATACTCACATACGGTTTTGCTCGATAGTTTTACTCCAACTCGAAGGCTCGCATCGAGCCGCTCGAAAGCTCGCATCGAGCCGGCGCGCGGCGCGATGGAATTATATATGTATATCGATTTAGAGTTTTGTTTTGCTAAGTAGTCTCATACGGTTTTGCTAGATAGAGCAATAACGTCGAGCAAAACCCGCGTTTCGGGATTTCGTCCACACATTTAGCATTGCTCGATAGTTTTATTCTAAGCAATGCTGAATGTGCGTACGAAAGCCCGGGCCGCGGGTTTTGCTCGACGTTATTGCTCGATCGAGCCAAACCGTATGCGAGTACTTAGCATAAGAATACAGTGATGATACTTTAGGGTGCGTATATGTCCCTTATAATAAAAATAGAGTTCACTGTAAAATTCGCAGCGCTGAAAGAGCATTTTTTATGGGAATTGGAAATGGGTAATTTTTTATGGGTATGGGAAAATTCCTGACGCTAGGGCGCTTGCATATCAAATCACAAATAATACCCTAAAGGAGTGAGCACACTGAGACGGGCCGTGCCGGGGCTCAGCGTGCCGGAGGCGGATTTTTGCGATGAGCCCCGGCACGGCCCGTCTCAGTGTGCTCACTCCTTATAAGCGCTGCTACTTTCACTGTGAACTAAATATTATGAGGGACACTTATAAACCCTAAACTATTATCACTTAGTTTTGTTACACCCTGTACCTATAAGTGCATAACGTCCCCGTAGAGCTAAAATTCACCAGATAGCTTTTTCATCATTTTTAGATACGAGCGTTTAAAGTTTTAAAATTTTCAAAAAATTCCTGCAGATTTCTGTTAAGAGATATAAACTTTTTCTTTTTGCTATTGCTTGGATGGTATACCAAAGTTACTTAAACAATAATTTTTAATGAATTTAAATGTATTTTTATACTAAATATTCAATAAAAACTACTTTAGTTACTTTTCGCCCTTAACGTTTCTTTCATTAGTGTAATTTTATTGCTTGTTAAGTGCATTTAGTGAGCTTTCGCATAAAAACTGAAGAAATAAAAAGGGTTATAAGTATGCTTAGTTAATTTTCAACTAAATAAAAATTAATAATGCTCACTTAGTGAAAAGTTGGAATTATCGTTTATTAATAAAAACAACATTTTAATCAGTAATCCTTATAAAATTTACAGCATGAAAACGAAACAAAACTATTTTTTTTTTCTATCATTCATAATTGGATACGGATATGGGGGACTGGCCGACGAGTAGTACCAGCCAACCCACTAAAAACATTTGCCATCAGCCGTATAACGGAGAGTGTCCTGAAACTATCTAACACAAGAAGCCCACCTCGACTGGCTGGTCTACCACATAAGGGATAGGATTTCCAACAAAATAAGGGAACTTAGGCCAACTGAAACATTTTCATCGAAACCGGGACTGGGTCTGCTGAGAAGGTTCCCATATACACCCAAAACCCCTTTAGACAAAGTCTTAGAACTTTTCAAAACCACGTCTCTGCTCTTTTGTTCTACCGAAATCTGTATCCTGAGCCGAATGGAGGGTGGATCTTCCTCCCTGTTCCGCTCTGCGGCCCTTTTCTGTGAAATTACGGATTCACAGCTGATGTCATGGCGCTGCATCGCACACCACAAGTCCTCCACAGCGCCACATTCGCCACAGTGTCCGAAATATACTAAGATGTGTGATGTTTTCATGTTTAGTTTAGCCAGAATGGATGCGTTGATTCTGAATGCAGTTCATGGAATTCAGAGCATTTTCCTCCTGCAACACATCTCGAAGGCGTCGATGTGTCTTCGGTCTGTAGCAGCGGATCCTTAAAGATAGATGGAGAACATGAGTGTGTGGACAAGCTTCGTCTTTTTTGCATATTTTGTCTTTTCGGTCAGGTTTTTTGTGAAAATCTGGTTCACAGGAGCCGTTGTTCGTAATAGTAAACCCAAAGACGAATACGCTAACCACTTCCAATTTTAGAGCGCCAGTCACAGGTAGAGTGTTGCTTCTATCTATGACCTTGATTTTGGTTTTCTCTTTATTAATAGAGAAGCCCAAGGTATTGATGATTTGCTCCATTCTCTGAAACAGTTCTTGCATCTCAACTTCATTTGCAGCCAAGAGAGTAGTGTCATCCTTAATGCTAGCTATCTACAATTGATTGCATTACATGTGTAATGTGTATACCTAAAGGCTAAAGGTTTAGCAAAAACATTAAAACTTTATAGGGATCTTCACGGATAAGACTCTTTGAGAAGGTGCCCAAAAATTATCTCCTTAACTTCCCTTACTTGAAAAATGATATTTATAATTAAGGTAAGGGACCAATTTTAGTGAAATTATAACAATTACATAATTTTATGTCGCAATTTTTAAATCTAAAGGACATGTTGTGAGAATTGTACTAAGCTGAAGGTTAACGTAAGAGACTGCATCGTATTTTAGAAGCATTTACGCTATTTTTCTAACACGTTAAAATATTTACGTCCTTTAAATATTTTTTTTACTAAAAACCTGTCTAGACGTTAAAAAATGTGTACTGTAAGGGACATTTTTTAACGATACAGGAATAAAATAAATAAATAAAATAAAAAATGTTTTATTTCTGAGTAAATTTGAATCAAATTTTTTCAGAATGTCTACCTGATGCCTACCACCGGTTCGGGAACTACCCCGGCGAGAAGAACCGGCGTAAGAAACTCGCACGGGTTCCACTTTTTACCAAAAAAGTGAGAGAAAAATTATTCTTTTAAAATAAAGTTTACAATTTTGTAACTTAATATTATATACAATGTCAACATACATAATTGTAAGTCATAATATAATAATGTAGAAGTAGCCTTGCAAGAAGCCATCCTACTCCCAAGATGTGCCAAGAATTTCAAGTATACCAAACGATAGAGCTCGAAATTTTGAATTCAATGATATTTATAATATAACTCATTTTCGCCAAAACACATTACGTTAATTGATATTCCCGGTGTCGAAATATGCACTTGAAGTAGCATACAATGTCACTAAGTCTTGTTAGATGAACACATAATTCGCATTTGCAGTATTTAAAAGAAGTATAAAACTCATTAAAATGGTTTAGTTGAAGAATTTTTACAATATATTTATGCAAAAAGTAACTAAATAAGACGTAGTGAATTTACGCATACCAAACACAAACGCTAAACGCGTAAATTAATAGATCGAAAATTCACTAAGTAGACTTAGTTAGTTTCATTTAACATTATTCAATGCAAATATTTAGAGAGTTGTAACTAAATCAATGTAGTGAATTTTCGATTTATTTAAGTTACTTGAAATATGATTTGTTCATAGGACGAAACGTACCTAAATCAATTTAGTTACGTAAAAATGCGCTCCGTTAGTAGCTATAATTAATTATGTCCATTAAGTGTTTTTTCGCTATCGTAGTCGATCTAAAAACACGAAGTTAGTGAGTTTTTACACAAATTATCTCCGAAACTACGCATCGTATCGATAAACTGGTAACACAGAAAAATAGGAAAAAAATCACACATCTCAATGGCATCCCTAACTCAATTTTGGCCATTTTGCTATCTGGTGAGTTTTAGCTCTACGGGGACGATATATCCAGTCTGTTTACAGAGTGTCTCCATGTCCGAGTTGAATATTTAAAACTATTCAGAATATCAAACCGATAAGGGAGCGTTCAAGTATTACGTAAGATTTTTTAAGGTTTTAGACCCTTAACCCGGTTTAGTGCCACGTAACATTATAAGGCACTTTCTGTTGAATATTATATACTAAAAAATATTTTATAATTTATATTCTAGAAAACGTTATTAAAAATACGACAAAACATTTCGAGAAAAGGTAGGTAGTGCCCACAGAAATGGATCTAGTGTAGTGCCCTTGCGCGCTTCGCTTGGCTCATCTTGGCGGGGGCACTCCGGTGCCCCCAGATATTTTTCGCTGCCATGTTGTGAAGATTTTGAACAACCCCTAAACACGGATGTGCTGAAAGTCATATGAACAGAAAATGTAGGCACTAGTGCAGCGGAAGCAATGCTAGTAATTCTTTATTCCATTCCATATTTGGATACAAGGCGTTATACCATTAGACCATTTTGTAAAGCTTAGGATATAGAGACTGCATCGAAGTATAAAGGCTGCATTAAGGAGTGAGCACACTGAAATTTACAAAGGCTATACCATTAGAGTGAAAGCGCAAACTGAACTGGCTTAGCTTTTGTTTGACAAAAACTTAACGAAACCCTAATCTATTATAGTACTGAAAATGATCCAAATCGCCTAGACTTTGTTAGCTAAATTCTTTCTAACATTGTAGCAACAAATGCTATTCAATTTGATACCGATATGGTAAATAAATCGTCATCGTTAGCTTCAAAAATAGGTGGATACTTAGTTACATGGAAATTATTATTATTTGAATGTTAAAATAATTAAATTACACGTTTCTATTCTAGATTTGAGTGACAAAAACTAAAATAAATTAACAAACGAACTTTTAATAGGTAAGAAACAAGTATCTACACACTACACAGTTGTTGAGAGTACAAATAATAATAAAACTATAATATTAATTCTGGCGTAGGTACCTCTAATGTAAAATACAAAACGCAGATAATATAATAATTTTTATCAAATTTACGATTAGCTTAGGTAGTATTTTTACAATTTAAACATAGTTCGTAACAGTCAGTCTTATTTATTAGTATGGCACATAACATTACACAACAAAACATAAGATGAAAGATAGACAGATATAAAACCTAATCCTAAATAATGTTCAATGAAGTAACTTTAGTTTAAGTTTTTTAGCACTTGCTTGATTTTTTTCTATACTTATTAATACTTATATTGTGAGGTCTTACTGCCGACCAATCGCGTTCGCGATAAACAAGTATAATGGTGGTGAGCCTCTACTCGACTAGGTTTTGTTCGTACGTAATGTTTGAAAATATGTCGACAAAAGCTTATCTATTTCAGTGAATACGTATAATACAGTACTAGGTTTTGTCCGTGCATTTTCTTTGAAAATATCAAAGCAAAAAGCTAATTCACTTGAGTCAATTTTTTTACTGAGATAGAATAGGTATTGTCGAGTAATATGCATAAACAAAAGCTCATCTATTAGAGTCTGACTCGTGACTCAAATAGTATAGCCTTTGTAAATACGCTCAGCGTGCCGGGGCTCATCGCAAAAATCCGTCTCCATACAATTTGTATGGAAGCGGATTTTTATCGCATGAGCGAATCGCACACTGTGTCGGAGCGCAGCGGATTTCCGCTTCCATACAAATTGTATGGAGGCGGATTTTTGCCATGAGCCCCGGCACGGCCCGTCTCAGTGTGCCCACTCCGCGACATAAAGCTACCGCAGACGACGTGTCGTCGCGATGCTACTGGTTTCTATGTATTTCTAGGAAATACCCTCCGCAGCTAGCGACATTATACATAGAAACCAGTAGTGTCGCGAAGACACGTCGTCTGCTGCCGCTTCATGTCGCCGGCTTCCAACTTTTAGGTACCTTTAGTGTTGGTTCATACTAGCAGACTTGCGAGCATAGCAATTTCATCTAGATATAAAACTCCCTTTGTTACGGATCGGATATAATAGTACAATGTTTTGACGCTAGAGGCAGCGCCAGTACAGACAGTAAGCAAAAAGTTTTGTTCGACGTTTGACGTTTTTTTTTAATGAAATAAGGGGGCAAACGAGCAAACGGGTCACCTGATGGAAAGCAACTTCCGTCGCCCATGGACACTCGCAGCATCAGAAAAGCTGCAGCAGGTGCGTTGCCGGCCTTTTAAGAGGGAATAGGGTAATAGGGGAGGGTAGGGAAGGGAATAGGGTAGGGGATTGGGCCTCCGGTAAACTCCAAGCCAAGAATCACGACTAAAAGTAATTTAAATAGCGTAGATTTGCCCAACTACTGATAAATCTATTTTCTTATGGCACAATCGACGTTCATTAGAACCATAATATTACAGGTTCGTAATCAATTACTTATCCATCATTGGTTAGCGTGGAGATGGTGCATTATTTATAGATTCTAGTCGAGCGTAGCATCTGCTCCGGAAACCTTTTTTCTGAAGAGATTGTGGCATCTCGACAAATAAAATCTACTGTGATTAATGAATTCTTATTTCATTAATGTTATTTATATTATATATCTCTATGGCTCAGTGGTTGATCGCTTGACGATTTAGACTCAGGTTTCGTCGCTAGACCGTGAGATCATAAAAAAAAAACATTTTTATTTAATTCAGAATAATATGCAATTTTATGCGACTGCGCTGCTGTTAACATAAACCGTTACAGTTCGACAAGGCTTTATTTGAACGTGGCGAGAAAAGGAACTAAACGCTTCTATCATACAAAAACGTCATTTTTGACATGTGTTTGACAGTACTCCTTTACCAGCAGCGCTTCCGTCAATGTCACCCACGTTCATATATATAGCCTTGTCGAGCTGTACATATAGTTGCTTGTGATCTATTGGTGTAACCAAGGCACACCCCCAACCCGGGGCATCCATGATGGGTTTCCCCTGCGCAAAAAAAAAGCGGAGAAGACGCATCTAACAAAAAGTTGTCAATGTTCCTGGCAAGGGCTTGGCACCCTTCCAAGTCCTTTGGGTACTTAGCAAGGGGTAGACAGACGTGGTATAAGGGTCCATAGATAATACTATTGTTATTTTTAGATCCTTAAGGCCAAATAATTTTACCTATAAATTTCATCATTGCCTATAAAGTTAATGCTCGAATTAGTATCACGTCACCTATTTTTTTCTCGTTGAATGAGAAGACAATATGACATTTTAACAAACTGTTAACACTTACAGACGTTGGTGAAATTGGGCCTTAGTGTTTAATTGCTTTTTTCCACTAAAATTGTTTTCGTCTCTAAGGTTCGTAAAAATACTTTGGACACGCGACAAATTAATGAGTAATTAAGTCACAATTACTAGGCTCTCAGCGTAACAGTAATTAAATTAAGGAGTAGGTACCTTGGAAATAAGACGTTTATTCTGTTCCGATCAAGATTAATCTTAGTGTAAATAAAGTATTTGTTCATTGTAGCCCGCTGGGAGTTTACAGCACAATTGTGGTAGGCACCATGTAGGTACCAGTGGTAGGCACCATGTAGGACATTCCCAAAATATTTATTTTGAATTTATTCAGAAATAAAACAATTTTGATTTTTTTTGATAGCCAGAACGATCGATGTGGTTTAGATGCAGTTTTAATATTAATTTTTTTGTTAAAAAAATACTGTAAAAATGCCTAAAACCAACGAGCTTTCAAGTGCCGCGAGCGGCGAGCCGGGGGGCATGGTAATCCAGTGTCGATTCTCGTGTGTCACCGACGCGAGCCGAGTAAGTTCGCGAACTTAAAACGCCGGTACTTTAAGTTCGTACTTCTATCAGACCTTTTAGTATCCGAGAGCAGTGGCGGAGCAAGACCTAAACCGGTCAAAAACAACCGCGAGCCGCGAGGCCGTAGGCGTTGTAGGCCGTAGTCTTTAGGTTAGAAGTTATGAGGGAACCTAGTATAGCCACAGCGCCCATAGCCCACATACATACAAGTCAATATAACCTTCCTTTTTGCTGCGTCGATTAATTAAGGATTTTTCTTCCAGCCTCCTCGCCTTCATCATGGGTCTACCGCTCTCCCAGATCACGCTGTTCTGCCTAGCGATAGGCCACTACCCAGTCGGCTTACCGATAGCCATAGTCAATCATGAGGTGGAATCCAACTCCACTGACGTGTTGTGTGACTACTCCAAGGCCTGTCCTCAGGATAAGCAGACGTATGAATGGAACTTGACAAGATTCAGCTGTCGATACCTGGACTTCTTGTCGCGGAAACAGAAGAATTTGGTAAGTCATCATCCCTAGTAATATTAATAATGCGAAAGTGTGTCTGTCTGTCTATTAACTCTTTAAGCCTATTTTTCCGAAATTTGGTATGGAAAGAAAAATATTATTTCTGTGCGGTTTATTTAACTATATATTCATATTATCTGGACGCTGTTAAGCATTCGTGTACTAACCCACACAAAAATTACGTATTGAGTTATGAATGCAGTTATGTTCTGTAGATGATTTAGAACAAGACTGCATTCAAAATTTAACAACAAAAAAAATTGTGGGTTAGGACCATAAAGTTAATATACCTAGCGGAATAGAGAAACAAAGGCCTGAGCAAGAGAGATGTCACTATCAGTAACACTGCGTGGTAAAAAGAGACGTGTGATACATGACAGCAGCACTCTTTTTTTGACGTCCAGTCGGCACGTGCGTTGACAATTTAATCTCATAGAATTCATGTTCAATCATGCTTGTGTAAGTGTACACGTACACATATTTTTACACACAGATGTAAACCAATTTCGGTTTCGTTTGACAGCTCGAGATTGTTGCTCTATTCCGCTAGGTAAATTCACTTTATGGTTAGGACACTAATGCTTAACAGTGACCATCTATTAATGCGAAAGTTTGTCTGTCTGTCTGTTATTTCGCCAAGGTATGAAGACACTTTGAGACCCAGGAAAGGTAATGCTTTTTATCCTGGAAAAATGTACGGTTCCAGCGCGATAAATTAATATTAGCGCAACAGAGTTGCGTTCATCTAGATTTTTTTTTATGAAATAAGGGGGCAAACGAGCAAACGGGTCACCTGATGGAAAGCAATTTCCGTCGCCCATGGACAGCATCAGAAGAGCTGCAGGTGCGTTGCCAGTCTTTTAAGAGGCAATAGGGTAAAAAGGGAGGGTAGGGAAGGGAAGGGAATAGGGGAGGGTAGGGAAGGGTATGGCAGGGGATTGGGCCTCCGGTAAACTCACTCACTCGGCGAAACACAGCGCAAGCGCTGTTTCACGCCGGTTTTCTGTGAGAACGTGGTATTTCTCCGGTCGAGCCGGCCCATTCGTGCCGAAGCATGGCTCTCCCACATATTCTTCCAATATTATCTTAATATTTTTTTATAATAAATGAATACTAATTTATTTCTCCATAAAAACGATGAGCTTTACTAATCGAATGAAATTTTAACGTAGTCAGCTTAACGACCAAAGCAAATTCATATTCAATTATCTGCGACTTGCTTACTTGCGTTATTGTAAGTGCTTAATAAAGGTACCATCAGAGAAATCGATTCGACAGTCGACACCTGTCTATGGCAAAATAGTTTCAGAGGCTCGACAGCTTACGTTATTTGGTCAGGTTATGTGAGGTGATCATTACTTTAAGTTATTAATTTCTCTTAAAATCTGTAAACAAGAAACATCATATTTATTTTTATATAAAAACTAGTCGATGCCCGCAACTCCGTTGCTCAATTTTTCTCGAGCCTGGAAAGTATCTCCATACCCAATTTTATCAAAATCAATTGAGCCGTTTAAGTGTAAAGTGGTAACGTCTGTCTGTTACCGCCCTTTCGTATTTATTATATCAGCAAGGATTTTTTCTCTAGATTTTCGTCAAGTAACGCCTGATTCTCATTTCTATCAACTATATAATAATCGTCCGTCGTCTGATTGTCATAACACAAGTTGTTACTTAGCATAGGATTAGACGACATGATGAACATTATTGTATACTATTACTAGCTGTCCCGGCAAACGTTTCTTTGCCATATAAAATATTTCGCCCGTATCACTGACCTCCATTAATTTATTCAACAAATGCACTTATCAATAAAAAAAAAATTAGACACTACATAAAATCAAGTGAGGTGAAGCGCCTGCTACCCTATGTAGGTTAGGAAACCTGTAGTAAGGGCTAGCAGTCTCTTTTCGCCTAAATACAGAACATACAATTTTTATACAGTATTAGCAATAGTTCCTGAATTACAATATGTTATAAACTTATGTATTCTAAATGGCACAGATTTTGATTCAGTATAGTTATGATTTTATCTATTTACCTTTAATATAACAATACAATTAAATATTTACCTTATTTCATCTTAGTTTTAAAATTACATAATAATATGGATGTGGAAGAGTAGAAGAGTATTTATTTATTTTTTTTTTTTTTTTCAGAGGCACATCAACAACATAAACACAATCAGTACAATCAGTTACAATATTCAGACTAGGGCTATGCGCTTATGTCAATTACAGATATGCACAACATTATTAACACAATTCAATGTAAACAGTCAGTACAATAATATTATAAGAGTAGATATAACAAATGCACTTATCAATATAAAAAGTAGCCAGTAACCGATTCTCAGACAGAATATGCATATAAAATTTGGTAAAAATCAGTAAAGCCGTTTCGGAGGAATACGAGTACGATAACTAATATTGTAATACGAGAATTGTATATATAAGACATAAGACTAGCTGACCCGGCAGTTGTTTTGCCATATAAATAATTTCAAGTATCAATATAAAAAGTAGATAAAAACATATTCTCAAGCCTAACGAATGTACATACAAAATTTTGTTAAAATCGGTTGAGCCGCTTTGGAGGAGTTCGCGCACAAACACTGTGATACGAGAATTTTATATATTAGATGTGTGCTTAATAAAGAAAGGACAGAAGAATTAGAAAAATAAGGAATTTGAATTTGAATATTTCTCCCAGGTTGGTTACCCAGATTACGAGTCTGCCATGTCGGCGGCCACCACAGGCCATGCTAGAGCTGTTCTGGTCTTCCCGGCGAACATCTCCACCTGTCTGCTCGACAGGGTCAGAGATCCCAGGCACGCTGACGAATTCACCATCAACAACTCCGATATTCAAATACACATGGACGATACTGGTAAGCGAATTGTTTTTAACGTCAGAAAATGCGACAGAACATTTTAGTCACGTCAGAAAATGCTTATGTCAGAATTGTACCTAATTGTCTGCCGAATGAGGCATCCGAGAAAGGGATGAATTTACTATAAAAACCCCGTTATAGAGATACATATTATGGACGATACAGCTAAGCTGCCGTCAGAAAATAGTAGCTCGCTTTTTAGTCATGTCAGAAAATGCCCGCTCGCTACGCTCTTGATTGTATTTTGTATAGTCAGTCAAAAAAGTGAAGAAATTAAAAAGTGGCAACATCGTAGTGTCATCCCTTTCAAATTAATCTAAGAAAAAAGGGATGACACTACGATGTTGCCACTTTTTGATTTCTTTACTTTTTTGACAGACTATAAAATAATATTCGTTTACATGAGCCTACGAATAATAAAAATGTTTACAACCATACCATATTGGGTGGTGAGCGAATAATAAAAACTAAGGACACGTAACTCGCATACTTCAATCGTTTTGAATTTGGTTCCATTTTGCACATTAAAATAAGGCAATATAGCTACGAAACAGTACTTAACTAACTTAACGTACTAAATTCTTGCATGTATTCGGGCCTCTTTTTGCATAAAGTATGCATGTATTCGGGCCTCTTTTTGCATAAAGTATGCTTGTATTCGGGCCTCTTTTTGCATAATGTATGCATGTATTCGGGCCTCTTTTTGCATAAAGTATGCATGTATTCGGGCCTCTTTTTGCATAAAGTATGCATGTATTCGGGCCTCTTTTTGCATAAAGTATGCATGTATTCGGGTCACATTTTGTAGAATCGGAACAATTTTTTTTGACACATGTACACTTCCTTAGTTTTTATTATTCGTAGGTGGTGCGTAACCAAAAATGCTGACTCTCTAGTCTCTTGCTCTCTGATGACGTCACAAAATGCTCACTCACTTCGCTATTATATTGGCGTGATTAAAATATTCCTTTAAACGAATTAATGAGCACAAATGAATTGTGAAACGTGAGAACAAATGAAATATAATTAGGCTCTTTTCAGAGCATTATCCTCGTTAAGTAGAACCTAATTAAAAATATAAAGGACGCTGACAAAAGGACTTGTACAATGAACTATCAGGTTTCATCAACCAGATTTTGCTATTTCATCAAATATTTCTACAGCTTCGTTATACAGGCTGTAAACAAACTAAGTGATAATTATTGATAAGTAACTTTTTTTACTTTTTTTGGGCAAAAACATGATGCTGGGGCGCTTGCCCATACAAATCACAAAATATAACTATTTCTTCCATTTCCAAGAGCGTTAGCTCTTTCAGCAGCGCTGAAAGAGCTAACGCTCTTTCAGCGCTGCTACTTTCACAGTAAACTCTCTATAAGGGTAACATACACAGCCTAAAGAATTTTCACTTAGTTTTGTTACATCCTGTAGTTTCGATTAAGATAAAGCTACAAAATGGAAGTTCGACGAAATGTCAAACGCGTTGTAAATGGTAACATCACAAATCAATAGTTTTTAGGGTTCCGTACCTAAAGGAAAAAAATTAGACGTGGGAGAGCCATGCTTCGGCACGGACGGGCCGGCTCGACCGGAGAAATACCACGTTCTCATAGAAAACCAGCGTGAAATAGCGCTTGCGCTGTGTTTCGCCGGGTGAGTGAGTTTACCGGAGGCCCAATCCCCTACCCTATTCCCTTCCCTACCCTCCCCTATTACCCTATTCCCTCTTAAAAGGCTGGCAACGCACCTGCAGCTCTTCTGATGCTGGATTGTGTCCATGGGCGATGGAAGTTGCTTTCTATCAGGTGACCCGTTTGCTCGTTTGCCCCCTTATTTCATAAAAAAACGGGACCCAAATTACACCCTATTACTAAGACTTTGTTGTCTGTCCGTGTGTCCGTTTGTCTCCAGGCTGTATCTCAAGAACCGCTAGAGCTAGACATCAGAAATTTTCACAGATTGTGTATTTCTGTTGTCGCTGTAACAACAAATACCTGCTTAAAACGACAAATTTACCTAAATCTGCAATACTTTTTTTTGTTAAAAATAGCATAATCTATACTTGGTTATCTACAGTTAATTCTAAAAATAGCAATATAATATCGACCACAGTGAGTCCACATTAATCTCTCAATCGTGTAATAAATCTGGCGTTGTGCTTGAGTGCTCTGGTGTTAGTTGACACTTATTTTCGCTTTCGTATTTTTGTCTACAGGAATTTTCTATTTTTCTCGCAATGAAAACCATACTTATTTTGAAGTAGAATTACCGGTTTTTAGGTGGATATGTGAAATACTTAAACGTCATGAATGTACTATACTCCACTCGGGCTAACTCGTCGCTAGCGGTCATTGAGTCCCTGTCAAAATTTTGTCATTTTCCATATTAAACCACGATAAACAATATCTGACATTTCATTGTCAATCGCGGTTTATATGGAAAATGACAAGTTTTTGACAGGGTGTCAATGACCTCTAGCGACAAGTTAGCCCGAGTGGGGTATAATACAATAATTAATAAAAAAACACTTCTTGAGCGTTTTTACTGTCACAGCGTACTGTTTATTAAAAGAGGCACATACTCACTCCCTAAAGCATTGCTTACAGCCGCACCCAGAAACGTATATTTAGTGACTATTACATTTATTATTTAACTTTAATTTCATTTAGCTTTCGACAGAAAACGTCAATTACAGTACTCCCAAATTAATAATGCACATGGAAATCTTCGCTCACTGTCGTAGTCACGAAAACACCCGAATCTATGAAACGTAAGAGCCCCAAACAATGCACTTGCATTTTGCACCTTGTTCAAAGGAAATAGAAGTAAATATCCTAAAGCCGGTGGCTGTCCGCTGTCGCCGGTCACCGGGAAGCCATTACCATGGTAACGTCCAAGCAACGTCAGACGCCTCCATAAACCTATAAGTCTATGGACGCCTCTACGTCGCTGTAAAGCGCTGTTTTTGTTAAGAGGAGTCCACACCGCCGTTTTTCCATACAAACGTTGTCCCCTGTTTCCTCCCTGGATAATGCCGGTAGAGTTATTTTTTTCCTGAATATCTATGGCCACTATTAGCATGTCCCTGTTTTCTTTTTTTTAGAATAGAATAGAATAGAATAGAATAGAATACGTTTATTTTTTCCAACACACAACATATACAGAATAGAAAATAAAAAATAAAAAGGACTTAAGCTATGTACAATTATAATTATAGGTATATGTTATGTGATGTCAAAAATTGGCCCCAGCTCAGCTATACGCAGCAAGCAAGCTTGCTGCACTGGTATTCTAAACATTTTTCATAATTTTATTATTAAAAAAGATAAGAACGTCCAAAAACCCAAAAAAATGACCAGATTTTCCTCTGTGTTCAAACACCCAGAAAACAAAACTGGTTAAAATATACAAAAAAAAATAAAACATAGGAACACAGCTCAAGCCTTGCTTTTATTTTTAAGAAGAGTCCACACCGCCGTTTTTCCATACAAACGTTGTCCCCTGTTTCCTCCCTGGATAATGCCGGTAGAGTTATGATTTTTTTCCTGAATATCTATGGACACTATTAGCATGTCCCTATGTTTTCTTTTTTTTCTTAATTTTAATAATAAAAAAAGATAAGAACGTCCAAAAACCCAAAAAAATGGCCAGATTTTCCTCTGTGTTCAA
Organism: Aricia agestis; assembly: GCF_905147365.1. Taxonomy (NCBI): domain Eukaryota; kingdom Metazoa; phylum Arthropoda; class Insecta; order Lepidoptera; family Lycaenidae; genus Aricia; species Aricia agestis. The sequence continues at coordinate 929,794 of NC_056426.1, forward strand.
ACACCCAGAAAACAAAACTGGCTAAAATATACAAATAAAATAAAACATAGGAACACAGCTCAAGCCTTGCTTTAATTCTTAATGAAAAAAGTAATTAAATCGGTTAAGTTTTGGAGAAGGAATCAGCGGACAACGAATCGAAGATTTTCTGTTCTTTTATTAGAACTTTTGTCGTGTTGTCTCTATCGCGCTCTGCGGTGGGAGACTTGAGATTGGTGAGACAGCAATACATTTTCAAATACCTATTTTCAATTTCTCTCGCCCCTGGTGTATCGTCGTTAGGTATTATCAGAGAAGTTGATACGTAGGCAGTAATTGGCGGACCTACGTAATTTGGTCGCGTTACGTCAAACCCGGCTGACAGATCACGACTTATTAAATTGACATAACCCGGCCAACTGACGTAGGTCTGCCTACGAATCAATTTTTTCGATGGTACTATTCGTACACCTGCAGGCATAACATATCAAACATAGGAACGGGAAAGACTGGACACACTGACAGATTTTAGGGACAAAATGGAGGATTTCCTTTGTCTAACTGTCACTTTGTCTATTTTCCGTAGAAAGAAACTTCTATGGTGACCATGCTAAGCCTGCTGAAGATAAAAGCAAATCATTGTAATTGTCTACTGTACAATGCAGACACTTGTAGGACGAGTAAATTAAACACAAAATACTGTATCACTAAACACTTCTGCTCTTCGTGGTGGAGTGATGGTCACTCCGACTCCGGGCGAGGGCTCCCCACCAACCACTACTTCGTGGGCGTGTCTCTCTTTATTCATCAACACGTCTACATCTACTAAATCCAATACCTTGTTGCAGACAAGCAAGTTGAATGGATGCTGTCGAAAGACATCCAGATCGCGTACATGGACGCCACCAAAAACCTCGCCAGTACTTGTGATCTTCCACGGAACCTGCTGACTATACCTATTCGTGTGAGTAAAAATATAATACCTGTGACTATACCTGTGCATGTAGATAGCTGACACAGACTTAGATCAAGATAGATACCGCATGTGTATGTACTTCGCGTGCCATATCGCGTTCCCAAACGACGAGCAATGCTCGTCTTTCGAAAGTCTGTTCTTAAGTCTGCTATCAGAATAGGACGTCAATCGGAATTTTAAAAATGCCTAAATGCCTAAAAGTTCCATATTGAGCTGGAGAAATTCAAATAGAAACGTTGGCCAAGATAATGGACATGATTCTTATCATCGGTACATCACAGTAGGTAGGAAAAAAGTGACACGCTCGTTTTCATACAAATGGAGCGACATGCGGTATCTATCTTGATCTATGTCTGTGATAGCTGACTATACCTGTACAGTGTTTATGTGAGTATACTAGCAAGCGCGACGGACGTTGTCCCGTCATGTCTTGAAGTTTAAATGAGGGTGTTTGAAATTCTATTTGCCACATGGTGCCGCTATGTAGCCTTATGGCGCGGCCATACACGCTACGGTCTATGGGAAAGGTCCACCTGTGCAGGTAGACCGGAATTCATAGACCTGTGCAGTTCTTTGGACCTGAGCAGGCGACCGGCGCAAAATCAAAAAATGCGCAGGCATACCTACACAGGTGATATCTCCGGTGAACCGTGGCATGTATCACTTACATTAAGGTCTATCGTGTCAAACCGCTGTCATATGACACGATATAGCTGTCATGTGTCACGAAAAAGCTGTCATGTGCCACGACAAAGCTGTCATGTGCCACGACTCACGATATAGCTGACATGTGTAACGATAATATGTCTATTTGACATGATAGACCCTAAGGCTACATAACGGCACCTGTAAATAGATTTTCAAACACCGTCATTGTTAAGAGCAATTCTATAAGGTGATAGTGTTATCTTCAATTTTCTAATTTTCCACGTAATCTATAATATAAAAATGAGTCGCTGAATGTGTTGCTAAGCGCAAAACTCGATAACGGTTGGACCGATTTCGCTAATTCTTTTTTTAAAATATTCCTTGAAGTACGAGGATGGTTCTTACGGAGAGAAAAATTCTAAAAAAAATTTAAATTTCCTGAAAAAGTCTAAAAACAACACTTTTCTATACTCCCATACAAAAGATTTGTGATAATCATAAAGTAAATATACCTAGCGGAATAGAGAAACAAAGGCCTGAGCAAGAGAGATGTCACTATCAGTAACACTGCGTGGTAAAAAGAGACGTGTGATACATGACAGCAGCACTCTTTTTTTGACGTCCAGTCGGCACGTGCCGCACGTTGACAATTTAATCTCATAGAAATCATGCTCAATCATACTTGTGTAAGTGTATACGTACACATATTTTTACACACAGATGAAACCAATTTCGGTTACGTTTGACAGCTCGAGATTGTTGCTCTATTCCGCTAGGTATATTAACTTTATGGTGATAATACTTAAAAGTCAAATATACAAAAATGGATTTTCAATTGTGTTAGTAACGCTAAAAGTCGATAACGGCTGAACGGGTTGGGCTAATTTTAGTCTTAAAATATTCGTAGAAGTCCAGGGAAGGTTTTAAAGTGACACGAAGTTCACCGGGACAGCTAGTCTTTATTATAAAAATGAGTCGCTGAATGTGTTGCTAAGCGCAAAACTCGAGAACGGTTGGACCGATTTCGCTAATTCTTTTTTTTAAATATTCCTTGAAGTACGAGGATAGTTCTTACGGAGAGAAAACTTTAAAAAAAAATTTTAATTTCCTGAAAAAGTCTAAAACCAACACTTTTCTATATAATACTCCCATACAAAAGATTTGTGATAATACTTAAAAGTCAAATATATAAAAATGGATTTTCAATTATGTTAGTAACGCTAAAACTCGAAAACGGCTGAACGCGTTGGGCTAATTTCAGTCTTAAAATATTCGTAGACGTCCAGGGAAGGTTTTAAAGTGACACAAAGTTCACCGGGACAGCTAGTATTGAATAAAAAAATCTGCCCGTAAGAACAATCCTTGAACTTTTTCTAAATCATCTAGACGTTTTCGATATCTAACCTTACCAACGTAATATATTTAGTTATTAATTTTTCTATAATATAAAATAGAAATAAATTCTTCTCTTCATTTTGATTTCAATATAAACAAAAAACACTAACTAAAACAGTAACTTTTGTTCTTTATAAGTGACCTTTAAATTAGGGGTGTAAATCCACCAGCACTGAGCTTAATTTACATTCAGATCAAATTTAAGAGAAATGGATAAGTCAATTACTCTTTTAAAAACGTTTTTATTTTTTTACAGTTCAACAGACCGGTCTACGGCTTAGAAGAGTCAGATTTTACCGACTTTGCTTGCCCTGGAGTTATTCTCACGTAAGTTCTTGCTTCTCTAATCTCTAGTCTAGAAAAATCTACTTTATAGACGCTTTGTGCGGTTTTCTATCGACAAAAGAATTGACAAATTGGGAGATCGACAGGTTATAATTCAATTACAACAAAAAAAACTACATCAAAAGCGGTTTACCCACACGTAAACATACACACAAACACTATGCAAAATATTGAAACGATTAAATCATTGGAAGTTGCTTACAATACTTCATGAAGAAGATTAACCCAATTTTGAAACACTGAGCAAGCTGATGATTTGATGATGATTTATTGTTAAGAACACTAATTGATCATGTCAGCTTTCAGCCAAAAAACTAAATCGAAGTTGATTCATCCGTTTGGTTGCTACGATGCCACGGACAGACATTCACACACAGAGACAGACAGAAAGACAAAAGCATCTTTTTATCACCCGCCATTTTTCGTCAGGGCAAAAAACGTCTCGCCAAGTCCATAAACTGATTACACCTACATTAACTTTTAAAATTCTCCGACCAAAATAAGTTTCGAAGGCGGAAGAATTCTCTCCTCGATTCACCGAGCCAGGAATTAAATCGGCATAATTATCATTGTCAAATTGTTTCCAGAATCGTTTTCTTCCTCGCTGTAGCTCTGACGTCTGCGTCCATGTTGGCTGAGAGAAACGAGGGTATTCTGGAAAGATCGCTGGTTTCTGGAATTACTGGTAAGTTGTTTTTACCATTATCTTCTAAGTGGCGAATGAATGAATGACGCCTTCGTGGTCCAATGGTTCTGAGCATGGCTCTTGACTCGGAAGTCGTGGGTTCGTTTCATGTTATTTCCAAGTTTGGTTAGGACAATGTAGGCTGATCACCTGATTGTCTGACAAGTGAGATGATCCATGAGTCGGATGGGCATGTAAAAAGTCGGTCCTGTGCCTGATCTCTCGCCAGTCCTATAGGTCTTCCGTCCCACTGGGTTATAAGAATAAAAGGAATAGAGAGTGCTCTTGTGTACTGCGCACATACTTACTACACACATACACTATAAACCTATACCTGCGTAACTGGCCTGGGTTTCATTGAAACCGGCCACCGTCACCCTAACCGGTGCGGGAGTTATAAATGACTATAATAATATATAAATCCCTCTCAGGCACGGAGATCCTCTTCGCGCACGTGTTCGTGCAGATGCTGGTGATGGTGGTGCAGTCGATCTCGGTGCTGGTGATCGCGCTGGCGATCTTCAAGCTGACGATGCACGGCCCGCTGGGATGGATAGTGCTGCTGACGACGATGACGGGGCTGTGCGGGATGACGTTTGGTAAGTTCCTGAGCATGATGATCAACCATTGACATAGACACAGACATCTGTCGATCTCGGTGTTGGTGATCGCGCTGGCGATCTTCAAATTGACCATGCACGACCCGCTGGGGTGGATAGTGTTATTGACGACGCTGACGGGACCGTGCGGGATAACGTTTTTTTTTTTATGAAATAAGGGGGCAAACGAGCAAACGGGTCACCTGATGGAAAGCAATTTCCGTCGCCCATGGACACTCGCAGCATCAGAAGAGCTGCAGGTGCGTTGCCGGCCTTTTAAGAGCGAATAGGGTAATAGGGGAAGGTAGGGATGGAAAGGGAACGGAATAAGGGAGGGTAGGGAAGGGAATAGGGTAGGGAATTGGTCCTCCGGTAAACTCACTCACTCGGCGAAACACAGCGCATTGCGCTGTTTCACGCCGGTTTTCTGTGAGGACGTGGTATTTCTCCGGTCGAGCCGGCCCATTCGTGCCGAAGCATGGCTCTCCCACGTTTGGTAAGTTCTTGACCGTGATATGATGAACCATTGACATAGATACAGACATCAGTCGATTTCGGTGCTGATCGCGCTGGCGCACATTTGTCAGCACCGTACGCGTCGTACGCTTCGAACGCACCGCATAGTACACGAAATGCGGCGCGTACGGTGCGGACGAATGTGCGAGGTTTCACATCATTTCATACAACAAATTCTCAAATGCGTGTTCATAAATGTGCGATCACTTTTAATCGCTTGTACTGGTCCATCATATTGTGTAAACTTGGACCTCTAGAATAAAATATCATGATGATTGGAAAGAAATCATGGCTGTAAAAGATAATAACACAATAAATAATAGTTGCCTAACGGAGTATACATTAATTCTGCCTGAACATTGTAAAATGTCTATAATAAATAAAATATATTGTAAATATTTTTACTAACAGTAACACTTTTGTGTTATTACTCTGAACAAGTAGAACAAAAAATTATGATTTACCAATAAGGGACGCTATGAAAAACTTGTAGCAATATGAACTGTATCTCTATCTCCCTGCAGGTTTCGTGGTATCGTGTATCTGCGACAACGAGAGGACCGCGACGTACCTCGCCATGGGCTCCTTCGTGCCCATGATGATGTTGTGCGGCATCGTGTGGCCCGTTGAAGGTAATTTCATCATTAACTTTATGATAACGATTATTATCATCATGTTTTATTGCTTCTAATATTCTTACTACTACTACTATTTGTACTTTCTAATTACCTTCTCCTTCTTTTAGTGCCTCTCATTGGAGAGGCACTGGAAGAAATAAATGTTGGCATTCAATCTTCGAAACTTTTCCTTGTATAAAGCGAGTCTAAAAAGTTCTTCTTACTTCCTCCTTTCCTTCCTTTTGATCTAATCTAATTTAACCGTTGCAATCTTTTTTTTCAATTTCTTTAAGAAGTCAGTTCCAAATTATTGTTATCATGATCATCGGCTTCACTTTAATTTTTAACTTAAAAACTTTTTCTTATGATTTTCGCTAAGCTCAAGATCTACACTTTCCGTTAACTCTTATTTATATTGTTATTGCTCTATTCAAGCTTATTCTATATTTGCTTATTGGTTATAATTTATTTTTCTAATTTAAAATCTCTCTTCCAGGTATGCATGTAACTCTCCAATACATCAGCTACTTCCTACCTTTAACCAAGTCGACAGAATCCCTCCGGTCCATGCTCCAGCGTGGATGGACCATCACAGCACCTACCGTCTACTACGGCTTCATCTCCACCAGCGTCTGGATGTTCTTCTACCTCACCATCAGCATCCTGCTCATCAAGTTTAAGAAGGGCTAAAGGTGCACCAGCTTTATGTACCTTCGAAGAAATTTATTCATAGGCAGTTGACGGACCTAAGTAATTTGGTCGCGTTACGTAAAACTCATCCGACAGATCACAATTACCATTGAATTGACATAATATTATGTCGACCAAATGACGCGGGTCTGATCAATTTTCTCGGGTATACCATCGAAAAAATATATTCATGGGCAGCTGACGGACCTACGACATTTGGTCGAATTATGCCAATTCAATGTAATTCGTGATCTGTTAACTGGGTTTGACAAAATGCGACTAAATTAGGTAGGTCCGTCATCTGCATAATATGAATAAACTTCTCTGATAGTTTATTCAGTTTTATAGTATTTGGTTTAGTTTAAACCTTAGGTAAATGTATTTAGAAGCCTATTTTTCATTGTTTTGTGACTCTTTGCGACGGAATTGTGCTTCGCGTTGAGGATGTTATTATTTGCTCAAATCACTTAAGCTTAATTTTTGACTGTTCAAAATGATTAGCTATAACAGTTTTCGTTTCATATTCGATTAGGTTTTTATTGAAACCACATTTAAATTGGTTACCATTTCACGGCCATATTTTTTTTTATAAAATGTGCTGTATCATAGCTTTTATAACTGTAATTAAAGTGCCTTTCTACGTTGGTCTATGATGTATAATCATGATTGCAAACATGTCTATAGCATGTTACATTATATTGTAGAATATAATATGTCTGTCTACATGTACTGTTTGTGTTGGTCCATCGTTGGCCTACGTGGAAAGGCCCCTTAAATTACAACTTAAATAACTAGGGTTAAGGGAGTCAGTTAAGTAACAGTTAATTTTATTTGCTCAACAGTTAAGTTAAAATTAGGGTCAATCACACAGAGACGAGAAGTTGTAAGTTTCATTCAAAGAGTTTGAATTTCGAAGTAGATTATGCTGCGTTTTAAAGCAAAAAATTGCGCTGCCTTGCGTTAAGTCTTGGTGTAAGCTGACCCTTAAAGTTTTGTATGTGGATAATTTTGTACAACTTATTATTAAGTGGTGATGTACAGGGTGTATGTGGTACATTCATCTGGTTGAATCTACTATTTGATTGAATAGCTAGTGAATTCATTAAATGAAACGATTTAATTTTATGGCTAAAAGCCAACTCGTCATATCGTTGACGGTTAGCGTCAAAACTAGAGGTCAACTCGTTAGGTCTTTAACTGTAAATTAAATGGTTTCATTCAATGAATTCGCTAGTCATTCAATCAAATAGCAGATTTAATCAAATGACTGCGACATATCTATTCGGACTAAATGTGATGCATTTGGAAAAGGCTCGACAATTTTGCCATTGGATAAGGATTATTTATATAACTATTAATTTAAAGTGCCTCGAAAATGCTTAAGATGTCGGAAAACGCCTAGAGACATTAAGAAAATTAGTTTGCTACCACTTACCACTGACCTCCATTATACAAGTACGCTGGACTTATGATAACCTTTGAAATGACAGCTATTTTTTGTGCCTATTTGAAGCGGAATCAGCGCCCCCAATGCGGGGGAAGAGAACTAAATCTGACGTAAAAATGACGTTTGAAAGTCGCCATATTGGCGCTGATAGGAGTAGTGGGAGTACTTGGAACTAATACTAGTTTCTAAAAGTAATAGCGACTAGGCGGCCATTTGCAAGTTACGTCAGGCGCATTGGGGGCGCTGATTCCGCTTCAAATAGGCACAAAAACAGTTGGGTATCATAAGTCCGGCGTACTTGTATAATGGAGGTCAGTGGTAGTTACTAATTAAATGTATCTTTGGGAATTTTTTTAATTATTTTTAATCAGAGCAACATGTTTCGACTTAATGTTTATGTTATTTGGAATTTAAACGCATTAAAAGTGCCATCAAAAATAAGCATTTTTTAAACGTACCTTTTTTGTTCTAAATCTTCTTTTTAATGTTTATGGTACAAGATTGTGAGTTTTTTATTAATAATATTGCTAGGTATATATTTTAACATTTTGTTCCTTCACGCACGATATAATTAATATGATAGTAGTTAAAACATAGTTAATAATATGTTATTAATAAACCGACAAATTTTCTTGTGTGACGTCATTCGTGATGTTTAATTATAATGATAATAATGAATGCTTAGCAGATTGGTCGCCATTATAATATTATATTTATATTATATTGCTTATAATAACATGGCGTTAAGCGCCTACTGGCAGTTAGCCCGGCCGCAGTCCGAATTTTTCTGATCATAAGCATTTATGATCAGAAAAATTCGGACGCCCGCACACCTATCAGAAATTTCTGATAGGTGTGCGGGGTCTAGTACAAAATGTATAGACATCCGTTTCTGTCAATATTATATTCTATATCAATTATTGTGACGTAAAGTTATTTTATACTTATTTGCCGGATACAAAACAATACGTAATATAATATTAGATGTTCGTTTATGTAAAAGTCCATCAAAGATGGCGGATCGACCTAATTGAGTCGGGTTATGTCAAGTCAATTAATATCTATTGGCTTGTTTTGTCTGTGAGCTTGACATACTCCGACCAAACTGTGGGGCTCCGATATCTGCTTATTTCTCTAAATAAATACTTTATGCCTAAGGGATGGTATAATTTTTTTTAATACTAAGCTAATCAGGGCTCGAAAACAGGGTAAGCCCCAATTTCACCAACGACTGTTAAAGTTAAATTAGTATCACGTTACCTCTTTAATTTTTGTTATGAATGAAAGAGAAGACATGACATTTTAACAAGCTGTTAACACTAACATACGTTGGCGAAATTGGGGCTAAGTCAAGGATTCACCCTCTTTTACTCTGATTGTAACCAATTTGGTTATTGTTAGTGCATTGTATTGGCATTAGAATAATTACAACAGGCGATTTTCCGCTCGTTTGCCTATTGTGCCTCAGAATAACGGGTTTAGGGACCTCAGTACTGTACATATTTATTTTGTTACTTAGGTAAGAAATGTGATACTTTTGGTGAAAATAAATGTATTAGTTGTGATTCGTTTGTTTTTTCTGAGCCATTTTTTATTTAGGGTCATACGTGGGAGAGCCATGCCTCGGCACGAATGGGCCGGCTCGACCGGAGAAATACCACGTTCTCACAGAAAACCGGCGTGAAACAGCGCTTGCGCTGTGTTTAGCCGAGTGAGTGAGTTTACCGGAGGCCCAATCCCCTACCCTAATCCCTTCCCTACCCTCCCCTATTCCCTTCCCTTCCCATCCCTACCCTCCCCTATTACCCTATTCCCTCTTAAAAGGCTGGCAACGCACCTGCAGCTCTTGTGATGCTGCGAGTGTCCATGGGCGACGGAAGTTGCTTTCCATCAGGTGACCCGTTTGCTCGTTTGCCCCCTTATTTCATAAAAAAAAAGGGTTTGGAAATGAAGAAAAATTCATGTGATTCGAACCACGAAAACGAAAACGATAGTAAATTCAATTTATACGCAATAGGTGTTCGTAAAATGTAAAATTAATTGTCAAACAAGTTCTGACTTTTGAGTAAACTTCTAAATATATTCCTCTCAATCAATTCAGCAAATGAATTGTCAAAACTGTCAAACTGACAAATGTCAAATCAGTACGAATTACTAGATATGAATTGCAAGCAGAGTTGCATTTTGCGATTTAAAAAAAATGAATCATATTATGATTCATGTCATGATTCTCCAAAGCGACCATTTTAGCCCCGCTGGTGTAACAAAACTCAGCGTCCAGCGATAATACTTTAGGGTGTGTATAATATATAGTATAGGGTTCGCAGTAAAAGCAGCAGCGCTGAAAGATATTTTTTTTGTGATTTGTACGGGCTAGCGCCCGAGCGTCATGATTTTTCCACACAAAAGTAAAAAAATACTCTTTCAGCGATGCTACTTTTACAGTATTAGCTCTATACAGGGGACCCATACACACCCCAAAGTATCACTTAGTTTTGTTACACCCTGTATAAGTCGTTTCTCGTTTGTTTTACTGATTGCGGACTGGAAACTTTATTACACTAGAACTATAAAAGTCGAATGAGGGCCTGTTTCACCACGTTCTGATAAAGTGCCGGATAAGCTATCCACAACTTATTTAACAGATTCTTCATACTCTATCTGTCAAGTTAAGTGGTGAATAGCCTATCCGGCACTTATCAGGAAGTGGTGAACAGGCCCTTAGGGTACTTAAAGGCCGGCAACACATCTGTAGCTCTTCTAATGTTGCGAGTGTCCATGGGCGACAGAAGTTACTTTCCATCAGGTGACCTGTTTGCTCGTTTGCCCCCTTATTTTATACTAGATGACGCCCGCAACTCCGTTGCGCCAAAATTAGTTTATCGCCCGGGAAACGTACATTTTTCCGGGATAAAAAGTATCCTATGTCCTTTCCCGGGACTCAAAGGAGATACCATAGCCAGCAAAATCGGTTCAGCGGTTTGGCCGTGAAGAGGTAGCAGACAGACAGACACACTTTCGCATTTATAATATTAAGTATAAAAAAAAACTAGTTAAAAAATCCCGCCAGAAAAGAACACTTTATTGACTAGTATATCAAGGTCTCCCCAGCGTACAGCCATACACCACGGCATAGGTCTCCGTAAGCCGCAGCGCGCACGTGGCCGCGTTGTTGTGGTAGGATTGTTCTGCGACGCGTGCGTGAGGGTTGATTGATACCTAGGAATGAGAGGAAGAGAGAATAGAGAGAGTCTTAGTCAAAAATCAAAATGTATTCGCCAGTTTCGATAGATTTGATGATAAGGCGCTGTGCACGACGGGGCGGGGCGGGCCGGTCAACTTCGCTGCGTACGCCCGTCGATGTCTGCGGCTGCCCGCGCCGCGTACACAAAGCTTACGGCGTCTGCGTTACTACATGCAAACTGGTTTGTGTGATCCACGGCGGGCAGCCGCGGTCATGCGCTGCCAGTGCCCGCCGGACACCAGCGGCGCGGTATTTTTGCCCGCCGTGTGCGTTGGTAATATAGGATTCCATTTGTGCTATCGTTCGCGGCGAAACTGACCGGCCCGCCCCGTCCCTTCGTCTGCAAAGCGCCTAAAAAGTGGGATTTTACATAATGCTTCACGTGTCATGGCATTTGTTTGCTTGTTGACATAATATAAGTTAAACTCTACATTAGATTCATGTCATGTCAAACATTTTGATTGGCGCTTCTATAAAGAAGAGATAAAGTTAAACGTGTTGGCTAAGCCCCCTGATATCCGAACGTCGAGTTCCATGCTGACGGAACCACTGGACCAGCAGATCCGGCACTTACTGCAGTACTCAGAGCCATTTAACAAAATATACTTAACTTTAATTTACGAATATTTTGACACAAACATCATACATTGTCTATCAATCTCTCTATTATTTCATCAAGCCCCATACGCTCACCGGTGAACGAGACACAACAGAATATCTATTGTGTCTCGTTTTCCCATGATCGACTTATTAAAAGAGCCCCCGCAGACTGCATGTAGACTTTTAGTCGGCCTATAATTTAGTCGAAAGCTTAATCAGTACCTTCATGTATGAATAAACGATTTGTATCCCCGATATGGTCAAACTATCGGCCGACTAAAAGTCTGTAGTCAGCGGGGGCTCTAAGTGTTGCTGCTAGACTGACCTTGAAAGTGTAGTCCCCGGGTTCCACATCTGTCACATCGACCCACTGGCAATCTATGTTGTACTGGTACACGTCAGAGCAGTTCACCGACACACCTGGATGAGCACAAGTGCGGTTTCAATAAATGCGATCTTAAAGTTGTGCAATGTGCATGGCTTACCGCCCCGTCTGATTACTCATAGTGTAGTCTACCAATAGTGTAGCGCGCCCCGCTCCTTTCCCGAGCGATACTACAGTAACAGTAACAGTTGTTAAAAGTTGGTGCCATAAAAAGTTGCTTTTAATACCACAGGATATATATTTGTAGTACCAAGTAATGCTTATTATTATAATATTCGGGTGTTTTAATGCTACTTGGCATAGAAACAGAACAATCCATACTAATATTATAACTGCGAAAGTGTGTCTGTCTATCTGATTGTTACCTCATCGCGCTTAAACCACTGAATCGATTTTAGTGAAATTTGGTATGAAGATACTTTGAGTCCCGATAGTTTTTGCCCCGGAAAAATATACGGTTCCCGCGTGACAAACGAGTTTTGGCGCAACGGAGTTGCAGGCGTCATCTAGTTGGTATATAAGTCTCTTTAATCTCAATAAACTCCATACCCTGGTCTCCATAGTTCTTGCAAGAGTACTTCCTCTCGACGCCACTCAAGCAGGTGTTGTCCTCCAAACAGAAGGAGGCCTTATGCCCCTCCGCCACCCTCCTGCCAGTAGAGTCCAGCACGTCGAACGTCGCGAACACCTCCATGCTGTGGTAGTGCCTTAAGAAAATAATTAGATATTAAACACAAACACTTTGTATTGCTGCTTTTAAGCATTTACGTTGGTGGTAAATGTGAAAAAAAGCCAAAGCAAAATCTTATGACTGAGCGAGACGGTATGCTTGGCTACAGCAAATCCCAATGGGGCGACTGCATTTCGACAGTTAAGCAACAGGCGTTTGACAGAGATTTAGACGTGGGAGAGCCATGCTTCGGCACGAATGGGCCGGCTCTACCGGAGAAATACCACGTTCTCACGGAAAATCGGCGTGAAACAGCGCTTGCGCTGTGTTTCGCCGATTTTGTGAGTTTATCGGAGGTTCAATGCCCTACTCTTCCTCCCTTCCCTTCTCATCCTTACCCTCCCTATTACCCTATTCCCTCTTAAAAGGCCGGCAACGCACCTGTAGCTCTTCTGATGCTGCGAGTGTCCATGGGCGACGGAAGTTGCTTTCTATCAGGTAACCCGTTTGCTCGTTTGCCCTCTTTATTGAATTAAAAAAAAAAAGTCATTCTGTCGTATAGTTTACGATTCCTTTAAAGAAACCCTTTCTAACTGCCAAGCACATGCAGGATACGTACATATGGCACAGATGCCACTGCCACAGGTGTTTGGGCAGGTACGGGCGGAACTCCGCGTTGCCGACGTTGAGGGAGGCGGCCGTGAACCGCAGCAGCCGTCGCGTCTCCAACTGCCAGTTCTCGTTGGTGCGACGGATCTGAAGAATTCCAACATTAAAACCCAAAAAATCAAACATCGTCCTTCTCTCTTCACACTCACGCCCGTCTTTCATATGCCAGGTGAAAAAGGACGACGCGGAATCATCGCCAAGTTAGTTTTACTTGAATAAAAGACGAACTAGGTATAATGATTATGAAAAAAGTATTTTGAGCAAATTTAGGTTTTATCAATGCCTTTTTAGATATTAAAAAATATTTAAAAAATATAGGTACAGCAAACTTCGAAGATCCAAGCAAAATTGTGTCTAAAACAAGGTTTTTTGTAAAAAAGAAACTATCGAGTATTTTTTCAGTAATCGTGTTTTCGTTTTGAGCATTTAATTTTCATGAACTGAAGTTACTTGTGTAAAAAAATCAGTTTTCTAGAACTTACAGATTTTGAGATCTAGGTTTAAGTATGTAGTCAAGTCAGGTGCATTCTTAACATTAGATCTAGCTTAACAGTTGCTCCAAAATTCGTTTATCGCGTGGGAACCGAACATTTTTCCACAATAAAAAGTATCCTATGTCCTTTCCTGGACTCAAAGTATCTCCGTACAAAATTCCAGTAAAATCGGTTGAGCGGTTTGGGCGTGATAAAGTAACAGCAGATAGACAGACAGACACACTTTCGCATTTATAATATTAAGTATGGATAGTAAAATGCTTATTCTATCGTGTTGCTTTGATTCAAAAACTCCAGAAACAAAGGCATAAATAGAACAATGCCCAATAGTTTAATGCAGACAGTCGTGACATTGATAGATGTGTTTGTTTGCCAAAATTACCTCAAAGCCTTGCAGAGTCATGTAGCAATTAACAAGTAGACCAATAAGTTGATAAAAAGTTCTACAATAAAATCAAATTGCTAATAGTATAGGAGGTAGCAACGTTTTCAAGAAAGCATTTCAGCCGTAGTAGACAAGTGGCAAGCGATTATCGTAAACAAAATGTATGCGATTTGACATATTATGTCATCGCTTCGCTAGCGAATACTAGTGTCAAATCCCATACATTTTGTGGCGTTGGCGTTGGCGTTTACGATAATCGCTTGCCGCTTGTCTAGGCCCTCTGGTCGGCTGATTTTGTGATAATAAGTCGTCATTCTTGCTCTTCTGGTTAGAGTCCGGGCTGCCGGTAGTGGTCGCGTTCATTAGTGCATATTTCATTTATCCAGGTGATGCTAATAATATAAGGAGCGCCTGATACAAAGAAATGGCAATCTCTCGCTTCTGGCTCTTGTCATGTTAAAGGCTAGGCTTTAACAATTATTATTGTCATAATTATTACGTTCCACCATACACCATATACCTCATAAGCCGGCCTGCTGAGACAGTTCTCCTCCATTGCGCACTGTAGTGTGAACATAGGCACGTCTTGCAGGTGCGCTGTCCGCTCTATATAGCTGATACGTCAGTACATCTGCCAGTTGAGTACATACTACCACTATACCTCATTTGCCGACCTGCTGAGACAGTTCTCCTCCATGGCGCACTGTACTGTGAACATAGGTGCGTTTTGCAGGTGCGCTGTCCTCTCTAGCTGACACGTCAGTAAATCTGCTAGTTGAGTACATGCTGCCAACTATACCTCATAAGCCGACCTGCTGAGACAGTTCTCCTCCATGGCGCACTGTAGTGTGAACATAGGTGCGTCTTGCAGGTGTGCTGTCCGCTCTATAGCTGACACGTCCAGCAGTAGATCTGCTAGATGCTGAGTGCAGGCGACTGCCGCTACGTGACCTGGAAAAGTTTGCTTGGTATATACTCGGTAAAAATTTGTCATTTAGACTTTGGTTTTGTAACTGAAATCATATCATCTATCATTGGTTTGAGAACTAGCCCGGCGAGAATTAGTTCTAAATGTATTCGGCAAATGGCGCTTAATTTTCGTACTTCCGATCTTCATTTGAATACAATATTATGACATAATTAAAACCATAGAACACTACATGGAACATGAATATGTGCATATTAAGTACAATTTATGACCGGTGTATTATATTATTCCAATCCAGTGATCCAATCCAGCGTTTTTTTTGTAAAATGCATTCCAGTGCATTCTAGTGCCCGTTCACATAATTATTATAATGCAAACTGGCCATTAACGTCAATTGCTTTTAGATTAGACCAGGCATATGACGGGTTTATGAATATTTTCCCCATAATGACCCTTGCAATTCAATTAATTTTGGCTGGTTGGTACTGATTGGACGGTGGACAATTGACAGGCATGTAATACGATTACCAACCTGACTAAATCGTATTGATTCGTAAAGATCAGGATTAGGACACATGGGCTAGTCAGTTACTATCAAGAATGATCTAATGAAAGTTGTATGGCGCTTTGTAGCCGTCAGGTCTATCGTGTCAATTGTCGTGTCAAACAGCTGTCATATGTCACGAAATAGCTTCCCCATGTCACGATATAGCTGTCTTATGTCTGTCTGACACGACATTTGACGCGATAGACCTGACGGCTACATAGCGCAATACGAGTTACAACCCTCATTCAGCGATATCCAAACTTTTTTAGTGGCGGAACCCTTTTAAGAAGTGATATTTTGTCTTTAAATTAATTGTATTCATGCTGGTATCTGATGACATTTCTAAATACAATTTATGTAGTGTGGAGTACAAGGCCTTTGCGAAGCTCCAGGGTTCCGCGGAGCACACTTTGAGAAATTGTGATCTAATAGCGTTTTCGGCATCTAGAACTGCCCCGGGGCAGAGCCGGCAGAGCGGGCCGACTGGATACGAAAACAGCCGAAGTTTAAATTAAGGTGACGCCGCGTTAAAGTTAAAAACCGTGTTGGATATGTTTTAGATTGCTTGTTTTCTATGAGAGTCTTTTTGATTGATTATTGAATATAACACAGTTATAAAAGTTGACCAATCGTGTTATGCTATGGGTAATTGAAAGACAATGAAATGATGAATACTGACAATGAACTTAAATTTCTTACCTTTAGTCATTGCTGAGAAAAATCGATATCGCTACAGCCAAATTACCAAGGCGTCGCCTAAGAACATAAACTACGTATTTGCGCTAGTACTTTAGGCCACGTGCTTCGTGGATCATCGGTTTTGTTCGGCTATTTCTGTATCCATTCGGCCCGGGGCAGTTCCAGATGCCAGAAACGCTAGAACTATTAGGAAGTATTAAGTACCTAATGATCATTCGTTAACGGGTGAGAATAATAACAATAATCCCTCGTTGTTTTGGGCTAGGAATGTCAAATTATCTATTTGGAAGACCGAAAACAATTTAGAACAACGAAAAAAGACTTCGCTAAAATGCCATTTAAAATTGGACACACTAATTGACAGCTGTCAAACTGACAGCTGTCAATTATTGCCTTTGAGCGAAACTATAGTCAAAATGAAATAAGATGGTAGTCAGCGATCATTGACTTTTCTAGTCTAGGAGCAATGAGTGAAATGCTCGCACTGTATTATCAAAAAAATTAAGTCTTAAAAAGACACAGACTATTATAGATTTATCGGAAAACCTCTAGATAACTCTTACATTGATAATCTCCAATGCTACTTACTCCATACACAGTTCTAATCGAGTATAGTATGTATTTTAAAAAGATTAAACAGACTTCAAAATTGTACGGTAAAGAATCAAAATTCCCTATCTCAAAAACTACTGAACCGATTTTGATGAAACTTGCAGTATTCCCTGTCACACATCATTGTCAATCGCGCGTTAAATAGAAAATTATGAAACATGTAAACTTTTTTGACGGGGATCTCAAAATGCATCGCATGAAAGCGCTACATTGTAAAGGCCTGTATTCACTTTGATTAGTGATAAGTGCAGGTGACTAGTAATTAGGAGAAAGTAAAGGACTTTCCACAATTACTTTCTTCTAATCTCTAATCACCTGCACTAATCAACTACATTTATGACTAATCAAAGTGAATATAGGCCTTAATGTGAACCAAAATATCTTCTAGCAATTTTTAGCAGATGATGATGATGAAATCGTGAATGTGTTCCCACCCTAAGCCCGAGTGATTAGAGGAATAATTCTCTTTTATTGCCGGCATTGTCCAATAAGAGATTTGCATATTCATCAGGACTTTAATATTTAAGATAGCTAATCACAAAGTTTTTATTTCATCAGATATTAATTTTTATGTTTTTGGGGTTTGTTCGGATTTTGAGGTAAATTGTTTTTGTATGACGGTAATATTTTATGAATACTGTCGAGAAATATTAAATTATAATAGCTTGATCGTCTCAATGTTATGCAGGAAGTACACTCTGATTAAAATAATTATTGTGATGTAGGTAAATGTAACAAAAGAAATTCTTTGAAAACAAAACTTGATCAAATTGTGCTGTTGTTTTTTTTTAAGGTCGCACACTTTGTGGGCGCGTGCCGGGGCGTGCCGGGGTGGGTCGGGGTGCAGCGCAGCGCGAAATGCACTATAGTACACTATTGCCGGGTCGGGTCGCATCGCATTGACGGATTTTAACGCTAACTGTGCCGGGGCGGGTCGGCGCGCAATGCATTGACGAATTTTGAGCCGAGGCTTGCCGGGCCGCATCGCATCATATCCGCGCGCCGCTTGCTATAGCACACTGTTGCCGGGGCGCAGCGGGTCTTGTCGGGCCGTGTCGCATTGACGGAAATCCGCCGAGCAAAAATCGCCGATGCGCCCCGGAAAAAGTGTGCAATACCCGCATCCGCTTCCATACAAATTGTATGGAGGTGGATTTTTGCTATGCGACCCGGCACGGCTCGTCTCAGTGTGCTCACTCCTATTGCACAGTTCAAAGCAGAACGTCACATTTAATTTGATAGTATCATAGCCGTCCATACAGGAACGTGTTCCTGCAATAGATTTGTACAAAAATCACTTGTTCAATTCAATTCAATTCATTTATTTATTTGCTCTAAAAGTGTAATACAGTAGGTGGTAATGATGTTCTTATAGTCTAACACTTTTAGCTATATTATAAAATAGGATGCAAATATACATCATTATTGTAAAAATTTAAAGTAACTCTTATTTGTCCAAAATTAACATTAATCATTAAATATTATTGGAAGTCAACATTCGTCCAAGTAATAATTAAAATAACAAATTGGTAGTGTAATAAATCGTAGATGACATGTCAGTACAATCATTGTTTAAAATTATTAATTATTACAAATTACAATAGGAAAGAAAAACAGAGAAGACATCAAGTTTATACGAAATAATTAGAATAAAATATGTATGTCATAGTAATTATTAAATTATAGTAATATGGTCAATTATATACGAAAATTAATTAAATTATGGTCACAATGATTAAAATAAAAGAAGAATTATATTATATAGAATTAAGTCAACGTTATTACAATAATATAATGTGGTGAAATATATTTCGATCCTGTTTCAACACAATATACAAACAAAAAAAAATCCAATTTCTCTATAAGTACTTATATTTTAAGCCTGAAGAGTTTGCTCGCTTGTTTGTTTGAACGTGCTATTTGCTAATCTCTCAAACTACTGCACAGATTTTATGTAATTTGGCACAGATATAGAGTAGACCACAGGGAATGGATTAATGTTACATTTTGCTGGAAAATTGTTAATAACGGGAGCGTAACCAGTCAGAACGTCTTGTTTCATAGTCTTTATTTATTTACATAAGTAGACGTTCGTGAGATAAGCACTTTCGAATAATTTTCCCTATTTTTCCACATTTTCCTCTGTTTCTTACCCTCCTAGTTGTCGTAGCGTGATGTTATATAGTGTTACGTGCAGTTGTTACATGCTATGGTTTGAAGGATTTGGGGAGAAAGACCTACTGACTCTTATGAAGACTTTAATCACTAGCACCAGGTCCAACACAAATCACTAGGTCCAAAACACTAAGCACTATCACTGTCCTAGGTCATAGCCAAGTCGTAAGTATCACTCTTGATCACTTGTTGTCACTCCGAAGTCGCCTTAAGATCGCTTGAACTGAACTTATTCATTGGCCCGCCTGACTGCGACTATTTATGCGACTATATGTATAGGCCGAAGCGAGCCCTAGATTGTATCAGAACATTCCTTTCTAGAATGTACCGTATTTGCGTAAGCAAATCTTATATATAAAATGGATTTTCAAATGTGGTAGTCGCGCTAAAACTCGAAAACGGCTGAACGGATTGGGCTGATTTTAATCTTAAAATCTTCGTAGAAGTCCAGGGAAGGTTTTAAAGTGACACGAAGTTCACCGGGACAGCTAGTCTTCTTATATATAAAAATGGATTTCCAAATGTGTTAGTCACGCTAAAGCTCGAAAACGGCTGAACGGATTGGGCTGATTTTAGTCTTAAAATATTCGTAGAAGTCCAGGGAAGGTTTTAAATTGACACGAAGTTCACCGGGACAGCTAGTTATATATAAAAATGGATTTTCAAATGTGTTAGTCGCGCTAAAACTCGAAAAAGGCTAACCGATTCTGCTAATTTTAGTCTTAAAATAATCCTTGAAGTTCAGGGAAGGTTTTTAAGTGACACGAAGTTCACCGGAACAGTTAGTGTGGAATATTTTTGGAAGCCTAACGCCATCTAGTATCGAGTAGGGGTTTTATTTTGTTTTAATTCCCCGAGTGGTTCCACAAGTTCACGCTAGATGGCATTACGTGTCCGTATCCGTAACAATAGCCTTTCTCGATAAATGGGCTATCTAACACTAAAAGAATTAGCGTGTTCAAATAAACAAACTCTTTAGCTTTATAATATTAAAAAAAAATAGTATATATAGGCATAGTTTCTTACCAGCTTCCCCTGGACATCCCTCCACTTGCCTCTGTCTACACATGAACAGGTTACTCTCATTCCCTTCGCACTTCAAACCCTGGAGTATGATCCTGCTGCTGCCGAACTGATCCGTCTGGAGGGCCTGGGCGGAGTATCCCAGGGCTAGGTGCCGGCAGACGACGGAGGCCTCGTATGCCGTCCATCCGTCAGGGCAGATGCTGCCCCAGATGTCGTTGTGATAGACCTGGAAAAATGGAGGTGTGTACGCTATTGATATTATTTGAATAAGATAAATCGATATCCATACTAATATTAAAAGTGCGAAAGCTGTCTATCTGTCACGATTTCACGCCCAAACCGTTGAACCGATTTTGCCAAAATTTGGTATGGATATACTTTGAGTTCTAAGAATGAACAAAGGATAGTTTTTACTTTTCACCCCGAAAAAAATGTACGAGTTGCGAGAATTATACCTCTAAATGAGAAAGTGTGTCTGTTACCTTTTCGCGGCTAAACCACTGAACTGATTAAGATACTTAAGTATTAAGATACTTTGAGTCCCGGAAAGGGACATAGGATACTTTTTATCCCGGAAAAATGTACGGTTCCCGCGCGATAAACGAATTTTGGCGCAACAGAGTTGCGGGCGTCATCTTGTTGAAAAATGTATTTTTACTTTTTTTAAACAACCCTTATATTTTATGACGAAACACTGTAAAGACTCCCTAATGCAACATTGAAAGGGCTGTACTAATTAAGGAAGAGTACGCCCTTAGAGGAAAAATGTAAACTTGTTAAACTGAGTGGTAAGTTGTAAAAATATTTTTCATTCTCTGTTTCGTCTCAGTTTTAGAATTTTTTTTCTGTATTTTAAATTAAGATTTTGCCACCCAGGATTCGAAGTTTGAAATCCATACTAATATTATAAATGCGAAAGTGTGTCTGTCTGTTACTCTCTTATACAGCTGAACCGAATTTGATGAAAAGTATGCAGTTTGAGTCCTGCGGGACATAGGATAATTTAAATTTCGGAAAAATGTACGGCTCCCGAGCGATAAACGATTTTTTTCGGAACGGAGTTTCGGTCGTCAACTAGTAGCCTTAAAACTAAGGGCCGGGACACAAAAACACGGCACGACGTCGTACGGTGCCGTACGGCGCCGTGTCGGACGCGCGTCGTAAAAAACCACGGCACGGCGCCGTACGGCGTCGTACGACGTCGTTCCGAAGAAACTCATCTTGAATTTCTACGTGAGTTTCTACGGCTCGACGTCGTACGACGCCGTACGGCGCCGTGCCGTGGTTTTTTACGACGCGCGTCCGACACGGCGCCGTACGGCACCGTACGACGCCGTACGACGTCGTGCCGTGTTTTTGTGTCCCGGCTCTAAAACCTTAATAAAAAATATACGGCGTCACCTAAAAGTAACATGATTGAATTGTAAATCAAGCTTAACTTATAATCCAGGTCGGATTATAAGTTATGGTGCCAATTACCTTAAGGGCTCGACAGCCACGACGCATAAGGTAGTAACTTCAAAAATACAGTTTTACTGGAGAGCGAACTTTTGTTATGCATAAAAGGGGACCGGCCGCATACATACGTTTTCCGTGTTCGATTTTCAAATTAGTTTTCTGTATTCAGAATTCCGTGAGACTATCGCAAACGTTAGTTTTTTCGGCTTGCACTTGAAACGTATGTGCGGAATTCGTTCCTTTTGGAAAAAAGCGAACGTGTGCGCCAGTTAATGTATTTAAGTGATTCTATGCATTCGGATTTCCACCAGGTGGAGCATTGTAGCTTTAAGATAAAGAGTTTTAGAGTCTTTCGTGTCAATTGTCGTATCAAACCGACATAATTGGATAGCTGTTTGACACAATAATTAACATTAAAGACCCTATGGCTACAGATTGGCTAAAACTTATGATAAAGTGATTAATCGTTTTTTGACAATATTTAAAAAACATTTTTTCCTTAAAAATGAGTTACGACTTTTTGCGTCAGGCCAAATTCGCCATGTCACCGGTAATTTGTGAATAATTTACCGTTTTTCGTTCGGAAATCAGGCTTTCACGAGAAGTAGGTTAAAACATCAGCTATAAATTTAAGTCAGGTACGATTTATGGGGCCTAAGGCGCTTCGGACGTCCTCGCAAACCCTAAACTAATTTCAATCTGGTTCACGATTTTCGAGAATCATTTTTACTTTTACTCGATCATTTTTCATATTATAAACTAGGCTAAAAAGGTCAAAGACCGCTGGGGACACCTTATTTCATTTTGACAATAGTCTTCACCGTTAATCAAAATTGTGCCTCATCTTACTCACCTCAACCCTCCCTTCCCCACTGTTCCTGCCGCCAACCAAGCGTATACTGGTGCCCACATCCAGGATATCACTCAGTAGCCTTTCTTTACATCCATCGCCCTGACAGTGTCTCAACTCCTGCGGGCAGTCTCTGCAGCTCGCAGCTCTCTGCTCTGGTCCAGAACAGATGACTCCGGCCGCTTCATCAGCCCCGCAGTCAGAGGATCCCCAGCCGGAGAAAACACAGTGGTCCAAGGATGGCTCGTCTCCTTCACATACTATGTCATCCATCCAGTACTTCTCTGGAACAAAATGACTTTTCTGATGGATCCCTACTAATAGCTAACTGATAATATTCTTTTCTTTGCCATATAAAGTATTTCACCCATATTATTTTACTGAAGTGACTAAATAAGTATGTCACCATGGCAACGTCCATCGCTGTCCCGTCGCACAAACAATGGTCGCCGTCAGTCTCGAGTTGTAATATTTTACTATTATTTATTTAACAAATGCACTTCTCAATATAATAAGTACCCAGTAGCCAATTCTCAGACCCGCTGAATATGCATATAAAATTTGGTTAAAATCAGTTTAAAGCCGTTTCGGAGGAGTACGCGGACTAACATTGTGACACGAGAATTTTATATATAAGATGTAATTAATACGAAATAGTGTTTTTCTGTCTGTTACCTCCATTTTACGCATAATGGCTATTATTAAAATGAAATGCAGGTATGGAGACAATTTGAGTCTATGAAAAAGACAGGATAATTTGTAGAACCGCACCGACATTTTAAGTTTTTCATGGCTAAAATTACCGAGGTAATAGTAATAATAATATTTTATTATCTTTAGGATATTTATTCAACAAATGCACTTATCAATATAAAAAGTAGCCAGTAGCCGATTCTCAGACCCACTGAATATGCATATAAAATTTGGTTAAAATCAGTAAAGCCGTTTTGGAGGAGTACGCGGCCTAACATTGTGACACGAGAATTTTATATTATAATAACTTTGAAAGGTGGTTATATCATAAAACATTTTAAGAAATAATCGTTGCCCTAAAGCAAAGAATTCTTCTACGAACCATAAAAGAATACCGAAAGAAAAAATGTTACTACGAATAAACTATTCCTAGCTTTCAATATTCCTTTAGTAAATGTTATCCTCAAAAGAATGTTACCAATTAATATAAATATCTGACTTTACGAGATAAAAAAAATCGGCCAAGTGCGAGTTGGACTTGCGCACGAAGGGTTTTTTGTATGGGAGCCCCCTTAATTATTTATTTTATTTAAATTATATTATTAATTGTTAAATCATAAATACAGTTGAGTATTTTGTGTACTTTTCAAGTACCTACCTGTTGTCATCATTCATACCGAACAAAAAATGTTTGAAAGATCACGTTAGTTGTATGGGAGCCCCCCTTAAATATTTAATTTATTTTGTTTTTAGTATTTGTTGTTATAGCGGCAACAGAAATACATAATCTGTAAAAATTTCAGCTCTCTAGCTATTACCGTTCTTGAGTTACAGCCTGGAGACAGACGGACTGACGAACAGACGGACAGACATCGAAGTCTCAGTAATAGGGTCCCGTTTTTAACCTTTGGGTACGGAACCCTAAAAAAAGCTCCTGATAAGCTCGTACTCGTAAGTAAAATGATAAACAGTAGACCATATCGGTACTAGATCGTTCGGATAGACCGTAGAGCAAAATAATACATCTGATAGGATAGACGCACACATTAGTGTGATTTCAGATAACTTTAGAGAACAGAACTTAACGAGATGTGATGCTACATCACGTTCTTGAATTTGAGCCATGATGGAAAATCGGTTGCCACCATGATTGCGCTGTCTGTAGCGTGTACAATGGACAACGATGATGGCCAATCATAGACGAATATGCTTATCTAGTCGTTCGTAATAGTTTGTGTTGGTCCATGTTAACGTGAAGAGGCATAAAACTAGTCTATTTTTGTTTATTGTTGCATGTTTGGGTACTCTTTTGCAATTTTTTCTGTCCATTTTTCGTTTAATTTAATTTATAATTTTATATCAATTATAATTATCTATAGACCCAGAATTTGTCAATTTCCACGTTATTATAAAACAGAAGGCAAATTTTTTGGCAGGTTAATAATTTTAAGTTAGCACGTGATTAATTCAAAACATGGCATAGTTTTACTACTGTATACGTTTTTACTGTGGCCGTACTAAGTCGAGTGTGAAACGGGCTTATTCTTTCTTTTACCTTCCTAATTCCTTGGCTTTATTCAATTTTGAGAGAATTGTTCTTTGAAATCAGTATGCATATTTAACTGAGCGAAATGATTAATAGAATTGTAGGGAATGAAGGGATCAATCGTTTAAAGACTGGGGATTGTGACAAAATTGTCTATGTATCGGCAACTAGGTGAGGTAAAATGTTTGGTAAACTCAACTACTGCTGGTCCTACTAATATAATATTATATTCTGTGCTACTGCCTAGGTGAAGAGGCATAAAAGTAGATAGTACCTGATGAAAATAGGAAAAAAGGACAATTAAATTCTAGGCATTAATCTTTTGTTAATTTGTGACGTTATTAGGTTAAGCATAACTTGTGCTTTGAATTGTAAAAGTGCCCATAAGCTCACAAACCCCAACCTTCTACCAGAGTAGACAGGATTGTAGAGTATGCCGACTTAGAACTGATGTTGAAATTTTTAAATTTGACGTATTATGACGAAAATCGTCGCTAGGGTTGTTAACTTGTTACCTACGAATTTAAAACTATGACATATTCGATGGACGTGTTCCTCTTTGGTCGTATTGTTGTTTGTGTTTTGGCACATGCGATTAAAATTGTCAGAATCCAATTTTGAAATCTTTATTTTAAATATTTAAAAATAAATTATATCAGCCAGCGCGAGGCACATTCCGTTCATAATCCTAGTGAAACCCGACGAATTCGACAGATATTGAAACCTGTCCGTCTCTTTGCAGTCGAACTACTGGTAGTTATGTCTTTTGTGCTTCTACATTCTAGAAGCTGATGATTACAATATTTTTAATAAGAAACTTCAAAAACATTTGCTTTACAAGGTAAAAGTACTATCAGTACCCTCAAATAAGGAAAGGTCGATCTGACCGGACTTGCGGTGAACGTGTCGGGTCAGCCTGCGATCAGTTTGATGTAACAGACAGACAGACACACTTCGTATTTAAAATCCATACTTAAAATTATAAATGCGAAATTTTGTCTGTCTGTCTGTCTGTTACCTCTTCACGCTCGAACCGCTGATTCGATTTTGGCACGGAGATACTTTGAGTCCCGGGAAAGGACATAGGATACTTTTTATCCCGGTTCCCCGCGCCATAAACGAATTTTTGTGCAATAGAGTTGTGGGCATCATCTAGTATTAGTAAGTACTAGATGACGCCCGCAACTCCGTTGCGCCAAAATTCGTTTATCGCGCGGGAACCGTACATTTTCCGGGATAAAAACTATCCTATGTCCTTTCTCGGGACTCAAAGTATCTCCATGCCAAATTTCAGCAAAATCGGTTCAGCGGTTCGAGCGTGAAGAGGTAACAGACAGACAGACAGACAGACACACTTCGCATTTAAAATATTAGTATATACTTCTTACCAGTAGCCTCCCCATACTGTCCAGCATACGTAGCCACACCAGTTCTGTTGTATTGCCGACACACTACCGCAGCAGCGGCATCGTCCCAGGAGTCGTCGCACACCGCACCCCAACGACCCGCGTGGTAGATGTACACGTTACCTGGAAACATGTTAGTCTAGCCTTGTATCACGTGGCAGCATCACATTATCGAGGTTTTCTAATTGTCAGAATTTAAACGATAGCAGAAAACAAACTGGTGAGCTTTAGCTTGACCGAGCATACCACCCTATTCAGTACGAAAATCTGTCTTTGTAGCAGCCACGCACATTCCCACAGTTATAAAAGCGAAAGTTTGTTACTTCGTCACGCAAAAATGTAGCAATATGGTAAATTACGCTCTGCAATAGCATATAGGCTACTTTTTGTCTAATACACCATCTCCATAGTGGACAGGCGACTGCACTATGATTACGTAATATAGCTTTAGATATCACATTTTGGGCCCACCTTCGTTACTCCAGGTTCATGTTTATAGATAAGTTTACTTAGATCATCGATTCTCAAGTCGCGGAATGTAGTTAGTTATGTATCTTTCATTTCACCATTAATTTATTGATTTGTGCTTTAACATAGTAATTTTTATTTATAATAGATGTGTTATCGTCGGTCAGTCGAGGTTTGGTTATTATAAAAAAAAACTGCCTTAAAGATTATTACCACGCAGAAAAACGACGCGAGCTCTCACAAAGCTCGGCTTTGAGCTAGTTCTAATCAAAATAAATGATGAAATACATAGTTAGTCTTAGAAGAAAAAATAACAAAAAAGATAAATATAAAACCAAACGGGTAACTCAAAGACGAAAATACCAAGTGGAAAACTTCGTACATAAAACTTTGTTTAGTTTAGCGAAAAATAGAAATACTTTACGATAAAGGAATTCTTGAGAAACTTACCTTCAAATTTATTTAAACCACCGACAAGTTTCAGCCTTCCCTCCAAATGCTTTTGTTTGTTCAACAACCTCTGAATAAAGGCTGCTCTCGTAGCTCTTTCATCTTCACTAACGTCCTTACAGACGGTTAAAACTAATAACATTAATGATAAAAGCAATTTAACGTACATAGTTATAGTGCCAATTAAAATTAATATGCTCGAAACTTTGAGTTTTCTCAACGATATACATTAAGAACATCAGCGGTGTCAAAATTGCTCCTTGCGGTATTCACTTTTAATTGTGTTGTAATGTAATTATTTTTAAAAATATTTTAACACTTTTTTCAGATATTAGAAGCTAATTTTAGTGGTATTTTAATAAGATATATTAAAAGGAAACAACTTTTTTATAACCGGAGCTGTGTTAGACTGAATTGGTTTTAATAGTCTTGCCTGGTTCATTGTCAACACACTCAATATATGGGTCAATTCGTTTAATTATTATACTCGGACCACTTGCTGCGCTAGTTATATCTTTTCCTTATTATTATCGTGTAATATAATAATACTTTTTAGGTTTTTGAACACTAAATTTTTCTTTGTTTTTCTGGTTATTTTAAAAATTTTCATGAATATTTAAAAAAATTCAGTGACTTCGTTCTATTTCACCTAAATTTAATTTTGTCACCACTTTTAATGAATATTTATCATTCCAGTGTGTTGTGTCTATTTCCACTTAATATGTTATCTTAAGCTTCATCGCTATCGCCTCTGTGGTCTAGTGGTATAGAGCGCGGCTCTTGACTCAGAGGTCGTGGGTTCGATTCCAACGTTGGAAACAATGTTATTTCCAAGTTTGGTTAGGACAATGCAGGCTGATCACCTGATTGTCTGACAAGTAAGATGATCCATGCGTCGGATGGGCATGTAAAAAGTCGGTCCTGCACCTGATCACGGACGTAAAAAAAATACGGACGGATCGCCATTAAGAAATGAGTGAAGCACCCTTAATAAGCCCAGGCGATCATATGTACACATCTTGCACAAACACTCGCACTGTAATAAGCCGATCGTACCGCCATTACGCAATTAGACTGCATCGCGGTGACACATCTTTGTCATTCATAAATAAAAATAAATATGCCATCTTGTGTTGTAAAATGGTGCAAGAACAATACAACCTTACACAAAAAACATCAAGGAATAATATTTCATAGGTAATATAACATATTTTTAAAGTATTTTGATAAAATAATGTAAA
This sequence comes from Aricia agestis, assembly GCF_905147365.1. NCBI lineage: Eukaryota > Metazoa > Arthropoda > Insecta > Lepidoptera > Lycaenidae > Aricia > Aricia agestis. The sequence continues at coordinate 958,237 of NC_056426.1, forward strand.
TATTAATTCAACTTCAACAGGTCAGTAATGTCAATAACAAAGTGGGGAAATTTTCCCCAAACCGGGGAAAATTTTAAATTATTTTTAAATAATCAAATAATTAATTTTATTGTCTTTTATTAGTGTCATGTAAGTATTTAGCATACTATTGACCAGTAATTAGGCAGGAATACAATAATAGGGGTGTAGACAGTAAACGAAATCTAATACAAATTATTGTTTTTTTGAGAGTTTGTATTATAGAATTACCGAAAATGGACATATTTTACTTAATAACTTTATAATATTTTTTATATTTAATAAGTGATTTTTTTTATTGAAATAAGAGTGTATTTATTTTTTATACATATTTTTAGGTGTAACAAAATACTTATGTACTATCAGAGAAGTTGATTCCTATTCAAATCGGGGACATAAGTAGTTTGGTTGCGTTACGTCAAACCCAGCCGACAGATCACAATTAACATTGAATTGACATAAGTATTCGACCAAATAACGTTGGTCTGTCAGTTCCATAGGAATCAACTTCCTTGATGGTACATCTGTAAAATAAATATATTTCCTAAAAATAGTCTACACCCCTATTAATTTCTTAATTTACAAAAGTGGATATAACTGTTGTTTGACGACCTCTGTGGATCAGTGGGTGGGCTGTCGGTGGCTCAAGCCGGGGGTCGCGGGTTCGAATCCTGCCGACGGAACAAAAAGTTTTCAAAGTTCCTGGGTCATGGGTGTGTATTAAATATGTGTATCATATAATAAAAATCTTAAATATATGTATAGTATAACAGTATTAAATATATTTCCGTTGTCTGGTAACCGTAACACAAGTCCTTCAGGTACTTAGCACGGGGTCAGACTGACGTGGTGTGAAGCGTCCATAGATAAAATTGTTGTCTTAGATTTCCTTCAGTAGTAGGGGAGGGAAGGTGCTATTAGTGTAGTCACCCGAGCGTCATTGAGACCTAGTAGGAATGAAAATATTGAATGGACCTCTAGACCAGGAATCAATTTAACACCATGTTAGGTGATTTGATTTGACGTTAGCGCATGGTAGAACTCTCGATAGCTCTAACAGGCCGTTAACTGATTTAACAAGCCATTATTTATTTAACATTACTTGATTGTTTGATGAAACGGGTTACGGGACTTAAGTATCTTATATCTTTTCGTATACAGGTTTCTTATATAGGTTTCGGGGGCGATAAATCTGTCTAGCTAGGAATTATTTTTAGAAAATGTCATTTTATTCGTGTTTTATCGAATACCAAGCAAAGCTCGGTCAAATAGCTAGTAATAATTTTATTATTGTAAATGTTTGTATATAATCATTATTACTAATAATGTTATGTAAATAATATACTTCTCTGTACGTAATATGTGTTTTTTTTCTATCTATAGTGTCATAAAAATAATATTTTCATTATGACATCTTTAACAACCGCTTACATTTCTGAAGCGAAAAAAACATAAAAATATGTTTATGTATAAAAAATACATTTAACTTGTCTGAGTTTACAAAATTTAAAAGTAGGGAAATTTATGATTTATATGGCAACCCTCATATCACGCACACGTCCTACATGGGCGGCCATAACTAGGCTTCACTCGTGATTAGAGAAGGTTACGTCCGTACTTTTTTTACGTCCGTGCACCTGATCTCTCGCCAGTCGTGTCGGTCTTCCGTCCCACTGGGCTATGAGAGTAAAGGAATAGAGAGTGCTCTTTTGTACTGCGCACAAACTTGAGCACTATAAAATTACTCCTGCGTAGCTGGCCTGGTTTTAATGAAACCGGCCACCGTCACCGAAACCGGTGTGGGAGCTATTATTATTATTATAAGTTTCATAAAGCCTACAAGACTACAAATTATTTTCATTTTTGGGCGTACGTGCAATCGTACATCACACCGTGACACACATAGATATTGAAATCATATTACCACGGATTCGATTCATTCATACCGAGCTGTCAAATCATCCAATGAATTTTCAACTCAATCCCTTTTACATAAAGTCTATTTTACTTTATCATAATATTTCCATCTGTAAACAAAGTCAAATTGTTGTTAAGGTCAATAAGAAGGGAAAAGTTTTTGTTGATACTGTATAATATAATAATATACTTTATTGCATTCCACAAAATAATACAAGAAAACACTAAAATCTGAAAAGGACAACACAATTCTGGCGGCCTTATCGCTAAGTAGCGATATCTTCCAGGCAACCATCTTACGACTAGAACATTGATATAAAGATAACTTAAAAACGAGTGGATGCATAATGTGCATAACAAACTAAAACTAATAAACACACACACAAAACAATTAAAGCGAAAGTACACGATGAAAAACTATTAATTACCTACTTAACTACTAATGTTAAAAAATCTAATGACTAACAAGGCTAAATAATGTAATAATTATTATGTTTCTAAATGAACTGAAATTACTTTGTTCCACTTTCATATTATAATATCGTTGTTATTCTTATTTACTTAATAATATTTTTAATTCATATAACATCAATAATTTATAAAAATATCTTGTATCTTTTTCGAGACAAAGTACGTCCCTAGTCCATACTCATGAAAAACGATTAAGGGTTTAAGACTTAAAAACGCAACATACATACAGATAAACTTAAGAGGATACCACAGCGGCTAGAGAAATGAAAAAAAAGTACGTGTAATATCTATAGCTGTCTCCCTTACCTCAAGCCTATACCGCAGAACGCGATAGAGACAACTGCAGAAAATCCAGAAAATCAACGATTCGTTGTCCCCTGATTCCTTCTCCAAAACTTAACCGATTTAAGTACTTTTTTCATTAAAGATTAAAAAAAGGCTTGAGCTGTGTTCCTATGTTTTGCTTTTTTTGTATAATCTATCCAAATCTGTTTTCTGGACGTTTGAACACAGTGGAAAATCTGGCCATTTTTTTGGATTTTTGAACGTTCATATCTTATTTAATAATTAAATTATGAAAAAAAAGAAAACATAGGGACATTGTATTCGTGGCCGTAGATATTCAGGAAAAAAATTATAACTCTACTAGCATTATCCAGGGAGGAAACAGGGGACAACGTTTGTATGGAAAAAATGGCGGTGTGGAATCCTCTTAACGACACAATATTTTGCCATAAAACAATTTGAAGGGATACATAATATCATAAGCCCTTATCGACTAAGCGTATTATAAATGTGGAATTAGTGTATCTGTCTGTCAGTCTGTTACCTCTTCTCGCCCAAACTTCTAAACCAATTTAGCTCAAATTTGGTATAGATATTAATTGGCCATTGGATAGGGAAGGGAATTGGGCTTCCGGTAAACTCACTCACTCGGCGAAACACAGCGCAAGCGTTGTTTCACGCCGGTTTTCTGTGAGAACGTGGTATTTCTCCCGTTGAGCCGGCCCATTCGTGCCGAAGCATGGCTCTCCCACGTATAAATAAATAATCTTATAAGTAAAATTCTCGTGTCACAATGTTAGTTACTGTACTCCTCCGAAACGGCTTTACTGATTTTTACCAAATTTTATATGCATAATATTATTTAGTAGGTCTGAGAATCGGCTACTGGCTACTTTTTATATTGATAAGTGTATTTGTTGAATAAGTAATAGTAAATTATTACAACTCGAGACTGACGGCGACCATTGTTTGTGCGACGGGATAGCGATGGACGTTGCCATGGCATACTTATTTAGTCACTTCAATCCAGACTTCCATACTAATATTATAAATGCGAAAGTATGTCTGTCCGTCTGTCTGTCTGTCTGTCTGTCTGTTACCTCTTCACGCCCAAACCGCTGAACCGATTTTGCTGAAATTTGGTATGGAGATACTTTGAGTCCCGGGAAAGGACATAGGATATTTTTTGTCACGGAAAAATGTACGGTTCCCGCGCGATAAACGAGTTTTGGCGCAACGGAGTTGCGGGCGTCATCTAGTAAAATAATACGGGCGAAATACTTTATATGGCAAAACAACGTTTGCCGGGACAGCTAGTATATAATGTAACTCAAAGGTGACTGACTGACATAGTGATCTATCAACGCACAGCCGAAACCACTGGACAGATCGGACTGAAATTTGGGATGCAGGTAGACGTATCCGCTAAGAAAAGATTTTGATCAATTCTACCCCCAAGGGGATAAAATAGAGGGTGAAAGTTTGTATGAAACTTTGTCAATTTTAAACCGATCGAGCTGAGACTTTAATACCTAATTAATAATAACGCGAGCGAAGGCGCGGGCAAAAGTTAGTCCCCGATAAAATGCTACAGGGATCCCAAAGCCAGAATTTTATTCTCTCTGCGAGCAAGCCAATACAATGTAAATGGAGTGAACTGATCAACATTCGTGTGAATTACAATGGCCTGACCTTTATTTACTGTAGAGCTGCATTTTGTATCGTCACTGTTATAGATTCAGTTGTTTTAAGACAGTGTTATGATTTGAAGGAATCAATCTTTTTTAGGGTTCCGTACCCAAAGGGTAAAAACGGGACCCTATTACTGAGACTTCGCTGTCTGTCCGTCTGTCTCCAGGCTGTAACTCGAGAAGCGCTATAGCTAGAGTTCTGAAATTTTCACAGATTATGTATATTTGCTGCCGCTATAACAGCAAATACTAAAAACAAAATAAAATTTATATTTAAGCGGGCTCCCATACAACAAACGTGATTTTTTTGATTTTTTTGCACTATGTTAGGACCAAATCTGTTTTTAATATATATAAATGATCTGCCAGAAATAATAAAATATGACTGCAGTATGTTCGCTGACGATACCACTCTGTTGATAAAATGCCCAAGAAATATATTAAATGACGAATTGCAAAATGAAATAAAAAATGTTACAAATTGGCTTCAAACTAACAATCTTAAGGTAAATCTAGAAAAAACAAAAATTATTAAGTTTTATAAAGAAACTATAGACGAAAATAAAAGTTTAGAAAAGAAAATAATGCCAATTAAATGTGTATCATCAGCTACTTTTTTAGGGATACATATAGATAAAAACCTGAATTGGAAAATACATATAGATAATACCTGCAATAAACTTAATAGATTCATATTTGCGCTTAAAAGAATAAAAAATATTGTATCTAAGGAAGCCACCTTGGTAACTTACCATGGTTATGTCTCCTCATCTCTAAGGTACGGTCTGATACTATGGGGCAATTCAGTGGATGTGAACAGGGTATTTATAGTACAAAAAAAATGTATACGAGCTATGGCAGGAGTAGACAATTTCACTCATTGCAAACCGCTATTTCAAAATTTTAAAATTCTGCCACTAGCGTGTTTGTATATACAAGAATCTTGTCTTTTTGTAAAGAAGCATAGTTTTTTATTTGAAAATAAAGGCAATAAAGAAACCAGAAACAAAAGAAATAAAAACAAAATAAATATACCAACACAAAAATCAGCATTAAATAGCAAAAACGCTTACTGTATGACGATTAAAATATACAATAACCTGCCAGACAATATAAAAAATGACAATAATACTTATGCTAAGTTTAAGAAGGCGCTATTTGAATGGCTATTACAAAAATGCTTTTATTCAGTACAAGAATACTTTGACGATATAGCAGTAACAAATAAATTTAAATTTACTTTTAATATATAGAATAGGCATGTGACAATATAAGACAATAATTTATTCGATCCAGATTACATTTTAAGAAATTATGACATTTATATTATTTATTTTTTATTTAACTTGTAGTATGACATTATATAGAATTAACTTATCGGTGTCGTATGAAATGATTCCGACATGTATGTGATTCTTGTGGACCTGATTAATTTAATAATTATTATACATATGTAATATCTAATTCTTTTTGACATATAATGTAATTAGGTTTTTAATGAAGACAATGATAATGAAATGAGTTCAATCTAGTAATATGTTATAAAATGATAAAATATGTTAATGATTTAATCTTTTCAAATAGTTAAATAGCGACGGTTGCATGCTCATTAGAATAATATAAGATTTAAATCAAATGTTTAAAATAAGACAATATTTCCACGCCAGTGAGGCAGAAATTTTGATACTATAACTAATTATAAGAACCATTGTTACAAATTTCTTGGAAATAAATATACTATTCTATTCTATTCTATTCTATATCAATAATGGCAACAGGTAAGGTACTTGAATGTTTCTCAAATCGATTTGGAATTTTTGATGATGGGATGGAGATTCTATAGCCACATGATTTGTGAGATTGCATCTCGCCGTCAACAATTAGTTTGGTGAGATTTAAAATGTAACAATAATAATTATGTAGGTATTTTTTTGAATAAATATATTGAAAAAAAAAAATTACCGAAAATCATGAGTACAACAATATGAAAAAAGTTTTATCCCGAACAAATCTAGAGTTTGATTTCTGTGCGTGGAATAAATTTCGGCATAAGTAACTTTTGTTGATTTTTTTTTATGCAATGAGGGGGCAAACGAGCGAACGGGTCACCTGATGGAAAGCAACTTCCGTCGCCCATGGACACTCGCAGCATCAGAAGAGCTGCAGGTTTGTTGCCGGCCTTTTAAGAGGGAATAGGGTAATAGGGGAGGGTAAAGAAGGGAATAGGGGAGGGTAGGGAGGGAAATAGGGGAGGCTAGGGGATTGGGCCTCCGGTAAACTCACTCACTCTGCGAAACACAGCGGAAGCGTTGTTTCACGCCGGTTTTCTGTGAGCCCGTGGTATTTCTCCGGTCGAGCCGGCCCACTCGTGCCGAAGCATGGCTCTCCCACGTTACTATATTATAATAAGTGCGATAATGTGTCTGTCTATCTGTCTGTTACCTCTTCACGCCCAAACCGCTAAACCCATTTTGATGGAATTCAGTATGGAGAAACCTTGAATCATACGATACTTTTTATCCCAGAAAAAATATTAACGGTTCCCGTGCGATAATTTTGGCACGACGGAGTTGCGGGTGTTATCTAGTTTCTTTATAATAGCTGGTGGCCGGTTTCATTGAAACCAGGCCAGCTACGCAGGAGTAATTTTATAGTGCCCAAGTGTGTGCGCAGTACACAAGAGCACTCTCTATTCCTTTACTCTCATAACCCAGTGGGACGGAAGACCGACACGACCGGCGAGAGATCAGGCGCAGGACCGACTTTTTACATGCCCATCCGACGCACGGATCATCTTACTTGTCAGACAATCAGGTGATCAGCCTGCATTGTCCAAACCAAACTTGTAAATAACATGTTTCCAACGCGGGAATCGAACCCACGACCTCCGAGTCAAGAGCCGCGCTCTATACCACTAGACCACGGAGTTTAATTATTAAGAAGTCGGCTAGTAAAATGATTATAATACCTCCCCAACCGAAGTCTCAAGAACAATATGAGGCTTTAATCTTCGCTCCATAGTTCTCTAATTGCCATAGATTCTCGTTTTGATTGATCCTTTGAAGTCTTGACGTCATTAGCCACAGTTGCCGCTGTAATTCGACCGAAGATGGCTTCTACAAGTCGCCTTGATTCAATAATAAATCTATGTCCACTTGAAATATTATAAAGGTACAAGTTGAAAGCCGGCTACATGAAGTTGCAGCAGACGACTTCTCGTCGCGACACTACTGGTTTCTATGTATTTCTATGAAAAGTGTCGCTAGCTTCGTGTCAATAGCTGTAATTACAGGGTATTAAAAATACATATAAACCAGTAGTGGCGCTACGACAGGTCGTCTGCGGTTGCTTCATGTTGACCGCTGCCAACCGGCACCTTAAGGCGACGCCTTGATAATTTGGCTGTATCGATATCGATTTTTCTCAGCAATGACTAAAGCTAAGAAATTATAGTTCATTGTCAGTATTCATCATGTCTTTGTCTTTGAATTACACATAGCATAACACGATTGGTCAACTTTTTTAACACAGAATAATCAATCAAAAAGACCTCTGTAAAAAAAGGGATTCCTATTTTGCCAACAGAGGAGAGTGATTTAAGTTTCCAAAATTTGTACATAAATTGGTTCAAGCATACACTTTAATTTGCCCATACCTTATATGATATGTAATTATGGTTTTTAAATTACGCGACAAAAACCATTTTGTCGCTACGCCCTTTCCATTTTTTGCTGTTCCGGGCCGGCCTCTTATAGAAAACAAGCAATCTAAAACATATCCAACACGGTTTTTTACTTTAACGCGGCGTCACCTTAAGTCGGAATCTCTCGACTACGAACCAAGAAAGTGATAATTATGTGTCCCCTATATGGAGTTTAATGTGAAAGGAGCTTTCAAAGAGCAAGATTTTTTGTGATTTGTATAGGCAAGCGCCCAAGTGTCATATGAATTTGCCCAAACAAAAGTTTTAAAAAGTAACAGCTCTTTCAACGCTGCCACTTTCACTTTGAACTTAAATACAAATTACTCTGTTTTGTTATATCCTGTAGTGTTTATTGTCAAAGTGCAGCTGCGAAAGAGGGGCTCAAGAAAAATAATAATGTTATGTTAAGAAATTACTTATACCAAGTTTCATGACATAACACTACGTAGTTTTTGTGGCAAAACAAAAAAAAATCATCTACCAGCAAAACCGCAATTCAAGAAATTAGTCCAACGGAAACTTTTAGGTTACACTTAAGGTACGCGCACACTTTGTCGGCACGTGTCGGGGCGGGTCGGGGCGCAGCGCAGCGCAAAATGCGCTATAGCACACTATTGCCGGGTCGGGTCGCATCGCGTTGACGGATTTTAACGCCCACTGTGCCGGGGCGTGCCGGGGCGGGTCGGCGCGCAATGCATTGACGGATTTTGAGCCGAGGCTTGCCGGGCCGCATCGCATCACATCCGCGCGCCGCTTGCTATAGCACACTGTTGCCGGGGCGCAGCGGGTCTTGCCGGGGCGCAGCGGGTCTTGTTGGACCGTGTCGCATTGACGGAAATCCGCCGAGCAGAAATCCGCGCCGATGCGCCCCGGCACAGTGTGCGATACGCGCATCCGCTTCCATACAAATTGTATGGAGGCGGATTTTTGCGATGCGCCCCGGCACGGCCCGTCTCAGTGTGCTCACTGCTTTAAAATAACCTCAAAATGTAAAAAATTCAAAGAAGTCTTTACCTTTAGATATTACTAGATGACGCCCGCAACATCGTTGCGCCAAAATTAGTTTATTTTTCGGAAACCGTACATTTTTCCGGGGTAAAAAGTATCATAATATCCTTTGTGTCTCATTACCACGAATGCGCCTGTGTTGCGGCTGCACCGCAACGGGGCGCGCGGGGCGCGCGGGGCGCGTTCTCCTAGCTGCGCCGGCGCATGCGCCTTAGGCGCGAGCGCACACTACACAGCTATATTAGATATACTTTTACTTTTAAACTTGAGACAACTGCATCGGGCATTCCATAATTGTCATCGTAGGCGACCAGATCTTACCTTGTAATATTAACAATCTTATTTAATACAGTCCACTTAAGTTCTTAAATCTTTTATTTAAAACCTGGTAGCCTACATAAAATGGTCCTTCTTCGGTCATAATTATACAAGAACCACGGGACATCACAACGGATAAAATTCAAGTTGGCTAATTTCGCTGGAGGATACCTACAGGAAGATATATATTCTGCACCGAGGATACCTTTGGTCTTGGAGGACAGCTTGGACTATCTGGAGAGCACCTTGAACTGCGAAGTTGCTTGCCGACGCAGCAAAGTCAATCGGAGGACATCGCGGTCATTTCAAGGGCGTTTAATTTTGTGAGTCCGTTCCATATCTTTTCCTTTCATATCTTTCTAATTCCTTGTCTTTTATTTGGATCAGACATTGTGATCTCTTCATGTTTTTTATGTTAAAGTAATTTTTTAGCATTTTTAATGGTCGTCCTTGACAATTAAGGTTTGACCTCTAATAGTTTTCCCAAAATTAATTTTAACTTGCTAACTTTCATCTTTTACACTTAATATTAAATTATTTTATATCTAAAAGTGTACGAAGTTCCTTATTACAATCCCATAAACAGTTTTATTACCTTGCTGACAAGGAATCCTTTGTTTCAACTTTCAAGGGCACCACGTGTTCATAGTTGCGTCGCATTCAATATTGAAGCTTTAAAGTGCGTAAACGTATTGATTATTAGTTTATCATTAGGTAAAAACTTTGTTTTTCTTAAAAAATGAGTGATTCTCGCATAAAAGAATTAATTAAACAACGTGGTAGCCTTAAGGGGAAGCTTACAATATTCCAAAACTTCCTAAAGAATTTAAGTGATTGTGAAAGCTTGAGTGAAAATCATTATATTGAGTTGGAATGTCGTGTGAATAAAATTGAAAATGTACATAGTGATTTCGATCGATTTCAGACGGAGTTAGAGCTGTTATCGGATGATGAGGATCAAATGCTTCTTGAACGCGAGGAGTTTGAATCAAAGTATTTTTCGCTTATGGCTTCAGCAAGAACAATGATAAATGAGTACGATCGTCACCGTAATCGTGAATTATCTCAGTCTGAAGCGAGCGTCGACCACGTGGATGCTATGCATGATTTCATCAGACTTCCTAAGATTAATTTACCAAGCTTTGATGGCGACTTTCAACACTGGCTGGAATTTAGAGATACGTATCTTTCACTTATTCATTCTAATTCTAAATTGAGTGATATTAATAAATTTCATTACTTGCGAGCTTCTTTGAAAGGCAGCGCTTCGCTAATTATTAAAAACTTAGAATTTACTTCGAATAACTATGTTATAGCGTGGCAATTACTTTCCAATAGGTATGATAATGAACGCCTGTTAGTTAACAATCACGTGAACGCCATTTTTAATTTGCCACCTATTCAAAATGAGTCTTGTTTTGCCCTCAGAAATTTAATTGATGTCACAAATCGTAATTTATGTGCCTTAAATTCACTTGGTCAACCAACAGACCACTGGGATGTTCTCATAATTCATATTATGACTAGGAAATTAGACAGTGTTACATATCGTCAGTGGGAAGAACAAAGAAATACAATAACTTCTACACCGACATTAAAACAATTCTTAAGCTTCTTAACAAATAGATCAGATTTATTAGATACTTTGCAACATGAACAAAAACATAAATATATACAGAATAATCAAAATTTACAACTTACAGATAATAAAAATAAACATAACCTAAAAAGTTACAAACTACAAACTACTGATAATAATAAAAATTCTTTAACATGTCCTATGTGTAAAAATAATCACTTTTTATTTAATTGCCAGGAATTTAGAAACTTAGACATTGATGCACGTCTACAAAAAATTAAACATTTTCAAGTTTGTAAAAATTGTTTAAAGCCTGGCCACATAGAAAAACAGTGCAAATTATCAAATTGCAAGTATTGTGCTAACAAGCACAACACTCTTTTACACAAAGACTTAGAAAATTCTAATTCAGCTATTGCTTTATCGACAAATTTAGAATCAAATTTAACACCACACATTTTGCTTTCCACAGCTATGGTGAAAGTGGCTGATGCTGACGGAAACCTACATCCTGCCAGGATCCTACTTGACAGCGGTAGCACATCGCATTTTGTAACTCAGGATCTTTGTGAGAAGCTGGGTTTGGTACGACGTAACGTAAGCTCCACTGTGACAGGTATTAATAATCAAACTTCCTTCAGTGCAGAGTCTTGCAATCTTACTTTAGAGTCAATTTCAAGTGACTACAAAATTAATTTACAATGTTACGTTTTGCCTCAAATAACAAATATGTTACCTTCTTGTAACATAAACATAAATTCATTAAAATTACCTCTTAATATTAAACTAGCTGACCCTTCGTTTTACATCTCTTCTCCAATTGACATATTGGTAGGAGCAGATATATTTTGGGACGTCTTATGTTCTAAATTCATTGATTTAGGTGAGCAACAACCTAGGTTGCAACAAACCAAACTTGGCTGGCTAGTTTCGGGTAAAATTTCTTATACACACATAAATTCAGATAATAATAATTTAAAATCAAATAATACTTTGTCTTGCCTTAGTGTCCAGACCGATGAATTGCTTACGCGTTTCTGGGAGTTAGAGACAATTCCTTCTAAGTACAATTTATCTTTAGAAGAACAATGTTGTGAAAAAAGTTTCGCAGAGAATACACGACGTAATGATGATGGTCGTTTCGTCGTTACGATACCTCTAAAACAATCACCAGAGGTTCTCGGCGATTCTTATCATGTAGCAAAAAATCAGTTTTTAGCGCTTGAGCGTAGGCTACAGCGCAATCCAGTTTTAAAAGATAGGTATTTAGCTTTTATGACCGAGTACCTAAACTTAAATCATATGAGCCCTTCTCGCTCATCTAATACAAAATCTTTTCTTATTACATGCCTCATCATGGCGTTATTCGAGAGGCAAGTACTACCACAAAATTGCGTGTAGTATTTAACGCTTCTTCAAAAACCACATCTGGAAAGTCATTTAATGACATCCAAATGGTAGGGCCCGTAGTTCAAGAAGACTTATTTTCAATTTTACTACGTTTTCGCCAGCATAAGTACGTAGTTTCAAGTGATGTAGAGAAGATGTATCGTGCCATTACAGTTGAACCGTCACAACGTTCTCTACAACAAATCTTATTTAGATTTAAGCCTAGTGACAAAATTCAGGCTTACACACTCAATACTGTCACGTATGGTACTGCTTCTGCTCCTTACTTAGCCACAAAATGCTTAGTATCTTTATCTGACCATTGCTCATATCCTGAAGCTAAATTTGCTCTACGTAGAGACTTTTATGTCGATGACTTTTTGAGTGGCGGGGATAGCATTTCCTCCGTCATTGAAATGTGTAAAAATGTAGATATAACATTAAAATCAGCTCATTTCTACTTAAGAAAATGGCAATCAAATAATAAAGAAATTTTAAATTCATTTTTAGATAGCTCGAATCAGAACGAAAATAGTAATAATAAAACTTTAAATTTGAATGAATTATTGCCATGTAAAACACTTGGATTACACTGGGATCCTTCTTTAGATAATTTGTTATTTTCGATTAATTTAGAAACTAAATTTAAAAAGATTACAAAACGAAATATTTTAGCAATTGTTAGTCAAGTTTTCGATCCTCTTGGTCTTTTAGGACCGTGTACTGTAACATCTAAAATTTTAATACAAAAGCTTTGGATAGATAAATGTGATTGGGATTCTGAAGTGTCTAAAGAAAATCAAAAAACATTTTTAAATTTCATATCCTCATTAAATATACTTAATAATTTACGCATTTCACGGTGGATCAGTATTGATTACGCTGTTTCGCTAGAGTTACATACTTTTTCAGATGCGTCAGAGCGTGCATATGGAGCATGTACCTACGTGAGAGCTGTTGACGTGCATGGCAATGTACGAGTTACTCTTTTAGCGTCTAGAAATAAAGTAGCTCCAATCAAGCCTACAACAATTCCTCGCTTGGAGTTGTGTGGTGCAGTTCTTGCCAGCAGACTTCACTCTAAAGTGGTATCGTCTCTTACTTTAAAATTTCTGAATTCATATTTTTGGACAGATTCCACGATTGTACTGTCATGGCTCAATACATCTTCTAATCAGCTAAAAACTTTTGTTCGGTCTCGTGTAGGGGAAATTCAAGACTGTACTGCTGGTCACAAGTGGAGCTACGTTCCGTCTAAACACAATCCAGCAGACCTGGTTAGCCGTGGCACCACAACAGACACTTTTGACCAATGTTCTTTGTGGTGGACAGGGCCAAACTTTTTAAAACACAAAGATATTAAATTTCCTGTGACACCAAATACACATAATATAGGTGCATTACAATCAGAAATTTCATTACATTTATCAAATTCAGAAAATAATAACAAAAACATAAATTCATTACAAAATTTAATAAATAAAAAATCAAATTATACAAAATTAATTAGAATATTTGCTTACATACTAAGATTTATACATAATTGTCAAAATAAAAATAAATTAACTAATTGCCTCTCTACTACAGAGTTAGGAAAGGCAGAAAACTGTATATTACTATTGGCTCAACAAAGCATGTTTCCAGATGAATACTTTACACTTAAATCTGGCAAACCTCTTTATAATAAGAGTAGATTATGTTCCTTGTCTCCATTTATAGACAGTAATAACTTACTAAGAGTAGGTGGTCGTCTTAATAATTCTTTTTATGCCTATGATGTCAAACATCCCATATTACTTTGCAGTAAACATCATGTTACACAAATAATTTTTCATAAGGAGCATATTAATTTGTTGCATGCAGGACCTCAGTTGCTTTTGTCTTACATAAGACAAAAATATTGGCCACTGGGGGGGAGGAACCTCGCTAGGCGCGTTGTACATAGTTGCGTGCGTTGCTTTAGATTTAAATCTAGGCCCATTCAACCCATTATGGGAGACCTACCTAGTGATAGAACTCATTTAGAATTCCCTTTTTTGAAAACCGGAATTGATTACGGTGGCCCAGTGTTGATTGCCGACCGTAAAGGCAGAGGTGCTAAATTGGTGAAATCTTACATATGCATTTTTGTGTGTTTTGCAGTGAAGGCGCTACACTTAGAGCTCGTCTCGGACCTCTCCAAGGAGGCGTTTCTGGCAGCTCTCTTTCGCTTCATTTCTCGTCGTGGCAAGCCTCAAACCATTTACTCCGATAACGGCACTACCTTCGTCGGAGCTAGTAACGAAATAGCATCATTTTTCAATTCTTGCTCTGACGATATTTCAACTGAAATGTCAACACATGGGATAGACTTTAAAACTATACCCCCTTATTCCCCACACTTCGGTGGATTATGGGAAGCGGCTGTTAAATCTGTGAAGCATCACCTGAGACGTGTACTTTCACTTACTCATTTAACATATGAAGAGATGTGTACATGTCTGGTTCAAATAGAAGGTATCCTAAATTCTAGACCATTAACACCTCTTTCCTCTGATCCATCCGATTTTACATGTTTGACTCCTGCTCACTTCCTCATAGGACGAACACTATTATCTGTCCCTCGACCTGACGTCGCAGATGCAAACATAAATCGTCTGCAACGCTACGAGAGAATCGAAAAACTCAAACAACATTTTTGGCTACGGTTCTCATCAGAGTATATTTCTCTCCTCCAGCAGAAGTCCAAGTGGAGAACTTCGAGCGACAGCTTGCAGCTCGGTGCTTTGGTGCTGGTTCGTGACAGGAGCCAGCCCCCTCTTCTGTGGCAGTTGGGTCGCGTTACCAAGCTGCATACAGGCCCAGACAACATTTGCCGGGTTGCTG
The DNA here is from genome assembly GCF_905147365.1 of Aricia agestis. Classification (NCBI taxonomy): domain Eukaryota; kingdom Metazoa; phylum Arthropoda; class Insecta; order Lepidoptera; family Lycaenidae; genus Aricia; species Aricia agestis. Next base: position 973,481 of record NC_056426.1, read on the forward strand.
AAGTCAAGACAAAGAAGGGTGTCATCCAGCGGGCTTACAACAACATTTGTCCACTTCCCACCAGTTCAAGTTGACCACCTTCAACTTGGCCCGGGCAGTATGTTGCGGCTGCACCGCAACGGGGCGCGCGGGGCGCGCGGGGCGCGTTCTCCTAGCTGCGCCGGCGCATGCGCCTTAGGCGCGAGCGCACACTACACAGCTATATTAGATATACTTTTACTTTTAAACTTGAGACAACTGCATCGGGCATTCCATAATTGTCATCGTAGGCGACCAGATCTTACCTTGTAATATTAACAATCTTATTTAATACAGTCCACTTAAGTTCTTAAATCTTTTATTTAAAACCTGGTAGCCTACAGCCTGTATTATACATTCTTAGTATCACCCTAAGGTTGGTTGGTAGAGAATGCCACAAGGCATTAAGCCCGCCTTTGTAAATTTGCATAAAGTGTTAATAAATAAATAATAAATAAATAATAATATGTGTTTTACCGGAACTTGAAGTATTCTCATAGTACCTTTCAGCACAATCGGTTCAGCGGTTTAGGCGTAAAGAGGTAACAGACTGACAGACAGATAGACACACTTTCGCATTTATAATATTAGTATGGATTCAAAGAAGCAGGTTTTTAAGTTTAGATGTTATTAAATTTAATATCTCCACCGTAGCGTTCAGCTGAGAACCGCATCGCTACGTGACCAGACCATAGAGTTAATATTACCTATTGGTAATATTAACTTTATGGTCCAGACATAATAACACTTTGACGGATAAAAATAATTCATTTTGCTAATATGAAATAAAACCGACTACAAAATTGTACGTAATTGAGAATTAAAATTCCGTATCTCAAAAACTACTACACCGATTTTGATGAAACTTGCACTATTCCCTAAGTTGAATAATACCTAGTATGACAAAACAATAATCACTTAAATATAATTGTTCGGCGCATTGTTTGGCACATTTGTTCAGACACTGATATAGACTAACATAATATATGAAAACTGGGTAGTTCTGGAAACATTACATACATACGGGTCTAATTGATAACCTCCTTTTTTGAAGTCGGTTAAAAACCTTTTCCGGATCTTGACGAGTTGTTTTTTTAAATGTAACATAAATTAAATAATTTTATTAATTACATATTATATCTTAAACTGGCTCCGCTCTCTCAAGCTGTCGACGAGCACGTTTCTCTAATTGAATATCTAATTATAACTAGTTCGGACCGATATGAACTTGGAGTAACCGGATATTTCCAGTTTGAACTAAAATTAAATAGACATTTTGATATCTAGTAAAACTATATTAAATTTAAACTGTCTGCAACTTCATTCGAGCTGAAAATCAGATGTCTCTCTCCAGAACCATACATTTTGCCACTATACAGGGTGTAACTAAAATAAACGATTTTTTTTTCACTTTTGTATGGGAAAGCTCGTGACGCTCGGGCCCTTGCCCACACAAAAGCGAAAAAAAATTGGTCTTTCAGCGCTGCTACTGTCACAGTGAACTCTCTACAAGAAACACGTACACACCCTAAAGTATTATCACTTAATTTTGTTACACACTGTATAAACTATCCTTACCCAACGCGCGTTTGTATTGCTACAGTCACCCGTTGTAAATGCGATTACCAAGCGTTAGTAGCGATCGGGCGTTGGTAAAACGCGTGCTTAAAAAAGTCCCAGTGTGCTAGGGCCCTAAAAATAGATACCTCTTATATTTTTTTTAAATAATATTTATTGTAGCATGAAGAGAAGAGACAGTAACTTTTGCATATTTTATAATCTATAAAAGTCGGGTTTTCCTTCCTGACGCTATAACTCCAGAACGCACGAACCGATTTCCACGGTTTTGCATTTGTTGGAAAGGTCTCGGGCTCCGTGAGGTTTATAGAAAAAAAAAATCAGAAAAAACTTCAAGAGAAAAGCAGGAAAACAGGGAAAATCATCAATGGCAAAACAACTTTTGCCGGGACAGCTAGTAATGTATAGATCTTAGTATTGTGTAATTTAGTAATCTTTATATTATGTTATAGTTATTAATTACTATCGTATGCTTATGATTTAATAAAAAACTCCAACAATATAGCTAAATATGAATGCTAGTTGTATGTATGTAAATATATGTACCCTTATACGAAATTCACGCATTTCCATTTGAAAGAGTTGGAACTTGAAAAGGATGTACAGGCGAGTGATAAAGTGTTATGGAATAAATTAAAACCTAAATATAATTTGTTGATGTTAGTAAACTTATATCGTGTGAATTCATACATTTTTCTATTTTTTTTATTGTTATAAATTGTTATCTTTAAGAAATGTAAATTTATTCAAGCATACAGTAATAAAAGATTTTTTAAAATATCTTAAAAAACACCAAAGTAACAGATTTTTGGCACGATTATATCTATTGAACGACGTTATGACCCCATACGTAAGTGCACTATGGGGTCGCCATGAACTTGCTCATACAATATAAGTTTAAAAAGTTACTCCCTCAGCGCTGCCACTTTCACAGTGAACTCTATACACACCCTCAAGTATCATCACTTTATTTTGTTACATTCTGTGTAACTAAAAATGTATATTTAACATTTTGCTAGTCTCTCTAAAACTCAAAAATGACTGAACCGATTTGGCTAATTTTAGTCTTCAAATATTTGTAGAAGTCCTGGGAAGGTTTATATTTGGAGGAAATGATATGAAGTTGTAAAATATTTACAGTTTTGTTCACGACTGTACTGTGACGTGGGTTTCAGGTTTTCGGGCAAAAGTACAGAAATGTTTATAAAATGGCCCGCGGCTACTCGGCCAAGTATTGACTGAGACCACAAAACCCCTACCATCCCCTACTAATATTACAAATGGGACAGTTTTTCTGTGTGTTGCCTGTTCACGCTTAAACCGTTGAACCGATTTTGCTGGGTATGAATATACTTTGAGTACATGGAAAGTACATAGGATACTTTTTATCATATCTGCGAATATCAGCTGTGCAATGACTTTGCTGAATGATTTTCCAAAGGATCTAGTAGTTCACTTTGGATGCCAGCAAATTATGCAGTATATTTTATATGTATATAGATTTCTAGTAGTACTAGAAATCTATCTACATATAAAATATCTCAGAAAGATTAGTGAATCCAAACAAATAAAATTAAACAACTCCTCAGCTTTACAATATGTAGATCAATATATAGATTAGAACAGCGCTTTTCAAACTTTTTTGTCGGCGGAACTCTTTTAAGAAGTGACATTTTTGACGGCTCCCAAAAAATAATGTTTTGTCTTTCAGTTAATCGTCTCCATCACTGACCTCCATTATTCAAGTACGCTGGACTTATGATACCCAACTATTTTTTGTGCCTATTTGAAGCGGTATCAGCGCCCCCAATGCGGGGGAAGAGAACTAAATCTGACGTAACATGCAAATGGCCGCTTAATCGCTATTGGTTGTCATCACTAGTATTAGTTCCAAGTACTCCCACTACTGCTATCAGCGCCAATATGGTGACTTTCAAACGTCATTTTTACGTCAGATTTAGTTCTCTTCCCCCGCATTGGGGGCGCTGATTCCGTTTCAAATAGGCACAAAAATGCTGTCATTTCAAAGGGTATCAAGTCCAGCGTACTTGTATAATGGAGGTCAGTGGTATCCATGCTGGTGTCCGATGAGTGATGACATTTCTAAAAACAATTTATGTTTCGCTCACAGAGCAGGCCTTTGCGTAGTCCCAGAGCTCCGTGGAACACTTTGAGAATGACTGGATTAGAATAGAAGTATACATAATAATTAGATTAAACTTTTAGTCGGCCATTTTGAATGGCACGTCAAATGTGTATCGGCCAGTTAAAAGGCCTAACTCAGTTAAACTACTGATTGCGTCAAACTTGTTCTGTGGTTTGTGACCCATTACGTATAGGAATCACTATAGGGACTTTCATTTAACCCATCAATCCCCAAGCGGCACCCGGGTGGCGCATAACAATTGAAAATCTACTGTGTCTGCGATTCCCACGATCGACGTATTATATAAATAGCCCGTAACTACAAAAATCGATACTGTAATGATTTCTCACCTTTATCCATACCTATGGATAAAGTTGCCAAATCAATACAGTACAATAGTACCTACTAATGCGAAAGTGTGTCTGTCTGTTACCTCTTCAAGTCCAAACCACTGAACTGATTTTCTGAAATTCGGTTTGGAGAATGGGGATACTTTGGTTCCCACGCGTAAAACGAATCATGGCGCAACGGAGTTATACATTTTTTCTGGGATAAAAACTACCGTCCTAGCTCCATACGAAATTTTATCAAAATAGGCTCAGCAATTTAATCGTTAAGATGTAACAAACAAACAAACATTATTTACACTTATAGTATTAGTATGGATTAGTTTGAAATGTCTTTTAGAATTAAAAGCACTAAGTATTTAATAAAAAAATATGAATAAAAAGTATATCTGTCTCAAGGCAGCATCAGTTGATGAGTTCATTTATGTAATTGAAAATATTACAGACTGCTCGCTACAGCAGTAAATTGTTATGAAACTTCCATAGTTATTTGAAAGAGGGCCATGTTTTCACTAGAAAATAATATCCATATCCATGCTTGAAAATATTATTGAAAGTGTCTCTATCTGTTTGTTGCCTCTTCACGCCAAAACCACTGAACAGATTTTGATGAAACTTGGTATGGAAATACTTTTAGTCCTGGGAAAGGACATAGGACACTTTTTATCCCGGAAAAATTTACGTTTTCTAGGCCCTATAGTCTCTGAGAAAAACGGCGTACAGACAGACAGACACATAGACGGACGGACAGATCGAAACTATAAGGGTTCCTTGTTGACTATGGAACCCTGATATGCTTTTTGTTTGTAGAAAAAAATTATTTTTTTGTTAAAAAATAAACACCTTTTTTTTGGAGAAAAGTTTATTTTTTTAATATTGATTTTGAAACTGACACTGGTACTTAAGACTTTTCTGGGTCCCAGTGAACAAATCAAGATGCATCCCATGACTGTTGAAGGGTGGGGACGGGGTCCATACAAAATCCCCCATAGGCCTATCTGTACAATTTTTACACGTACTATTGTCCTAGTCCCTATGTCTACGAAATAGCCCTTCGCAAAGGGCGGAAACGCTAACGAATGGAGCAGAGTGCAACAAAAGTTGTCCTGCGTGTATGTGACAGACTGCAGGAAACAGGAATTCGCCAGCTATGTTTAGCTTTAGAGCTAGCTTTAAACGTGGGAGAGCCATGCTTCGGCACGAATGGGTCGGCTCGACCAGAGAAATACCACGTTCTCACAGAAAACCGGCGTGAAACAGCGCTTGCGCTGTGTTTCGCCGAGTGAGTGAGTATACCGGAGGCCCAATCCCCTACCCTATTCCCTTCCCTACCCTCCCCTATTCCCTTCCCATCCTTACCTAGTGTACTCGTAATAGGGGAGCTATTACCCTATTCCCTCTTAAAAGGCCGGCAACGCACCTGCAGCTCTTCTTATGCTGCGAGTGTCCATGGGCGTCGGAAGTTGCTTTCCATCAGGTGACCCGTTTGCTCGTTTGCCCCCTTATTTCATTAAAAAAATATATAGTTCCAGCAATAGTCTAAAACATGAGGCTAGTCAAACAACTCGACATCCATACTAATATTATAAAAGCGAAAGAGTGTCTGTCTGTATGTTACCTCTTCACACCCAAACCGCTGAACCGACTTTGCTAAAATTCGGTATGGAGATACTTTGAGTCCCGGGAAAGGACATAGGCTACTTTTATCCCAAAAAAAATGTACGATTTATAAGTTGGTATTTGTAACAACTAGTGTTTTTTATTATGTTGGTATTTGTAACAACTAGTGTTTTTTATTGTTGGTATTTGTAACAACTAGTGTTTTTTATTATGTTGGTATTTGTAACAACTAGTGTTTTTTATTATGTTGGTATTTGTAACAACTAGTGTTTTTTATTATGTTGGTATTTGTAAAATAGAAAGTAATATACCTACCTACTTCGATCACTCCTACCCCTACCCCTACCTACATCGAAAAAACTTCCACAAATATTAAAATTTTCAATCACAAACTAATATTTGTGTTTCAGCAACGTTTAATCAAAACTTTGGAGTTCAGCTAACTATAACTTTTTATTTTGTGAGAAATTTAAAATAGACTGTTTGGAAACATGCTATTTTATTTACACGTATTGTGTTTTATTTTAATATACCACCGCCCGCGCGATTTTCTCGGAACATTTCGCCGGCCGCTTCGCCGGTCGCCGTTGCGCGTGGCTTGATAAGTTCTATCCGCCTGCCTAGCATACGCCAACGAGATATCTCACTCTACATGTTTTCTCGATGTTTGATGGTTTGTCTCTTCATCTCTATTGACCCTAGCATGACAAACATTTTTTCTCGCGTAGATCTATCATCGAAATAACACATTTTTATAGAGTTTTGTCGAGATAATGTCGAGATTTTAACATTATGAGACGAGTAGTTTTTAATTATCTCGAGAGTGAGAGATCAGGCTGAGAAGTAGATTCCTATATCCTAGGCAGATGGCGGACCTAAGTAATTTGGTCGCGTTACGTCAAACCCATCCGACCCTTCACAGCTAACATTGAATTGACATGAGCCGACCACATGACGTAGATCCGTCAACTGCCTAGGAATCAATTTCCACGATGGTACATTGCTATGCGTTTATTTAAGTCGCTAGACGCTGCGCCGTTCTCGCCGCGCGAATATTCGCATCGGCAAATATGTCACGTGGCCAAGCTATTAGGGTCTATACAGACGGACCGCATTTCAACTGCAATCCACCCGCAAATTGCAGTTCAAGTGCAGTTTGAATGCAGTTGACACGACTGCAATACGACTGCAATAGACCTGCAAACCATACAGTTCACATGACTGCACGCCAACTGCAACTAAACTGCAATCCGACTGCGCGTTTGGTTTGCAGTTCTATTGCAGTCGTGTCAACTGCATTCAAACTGCACTTGAACTGAAATTTGCGGGTGGATTGCAGTTGAAATGCGGTCCGTCTGTGTAGACCCTTACTCTACTTGTTCTACAATTCAATATTCAAACATAATATAACAGTCAACATAATAATACGACATTTAAATTAAACCTTCTAGAGGTTAAAAAGCATTTTATCTTAAGTAACCGCTAACTCTAATTAATTTCAGTTTTATGAAATTAATTTTAAGAGTATTAAAATACCGAGGTACCTTAATACAAATGTAAAATTTTAATTAATTTTATGTTGAGGCATAATTTAACATATTATTTGAATACACATCAAAGAATTACAAAGCCTACTAAAATAATTAAAAATGAGTAGAATGTTGCCTGTAGGCTGTAACTTTGTTATTCTGGAAGTCGTTGTTACGCGGTATCCAAATATATCTTTCTGCGGGGCTAAAATGGTCGCTTTGGAGAATCATATTATGAATCATAATATGATTCATTTTTCTTAAATCGCAAAATGCAAGTCTGCTTGCAATTCATGTCTAGTAATTCGTACTAATTTGACATTTGTCAGTTTGACAGTTTTTACAATTCATTTGCTGAATTGGTTGAGAGGAATTGCTAAATGTGACCATTTTAGCCCCGCTGGAAGTCGTTGCTACGCGGTATCCAAATATAATATCTTTCTGGAGTAAAAACTAAAAAACTATTTAATATTCTATATCATTTCCAAGATTAGTAGTATCTCTAAAGTAATTTCTCATTAAAATCGATATAGCGGTTTAATAATGGAAAAGCAACAGCTGCGAAATTTTGTCTGTCCGTTTTTCAGTGAAAGCGAAAAAGACTAATAACTGAAATTTGATATTTATAAAAATAAAATAAAAATAAAATATCTTTTTATTCAAAATGGGTATCATGATACACTTTTTGCAAGTCGAACGAAGAAACTACGTTGCCTACCACCGGTTCGGGAACTACCCCGCCGAGAAGAACCGGCGTAAGAAACTCGCACGGGGCCATCTTTTACTAAAAAAATGGAAAATTACAATGTTATGGCTTACAGCTATGTAACAAAATTAAAAGAAAAGTAACCTGCACGGAGCCACCCTATTCCCAAGGTGTGCTGTCCTCGAAGAAATCATTGACTTTATAATACGCTTTAGCACACAAACGTTCTTTAACTGCTTTTTTAAATTTGTTTAAAGGTAGATTTTGAACATTTTCTGGGATTTTATTGTATAGGCGTATACATTGGCCTTTAAAGGATTTGCTTATTTTGGCTAGTCTGAACATTGGTATTGCTAACTTGTTCTTATTTCTAGTATTTACATTATGATTATCACTTTCTTTTTGAAAATATTTATGTTCTTTCTAACATATAAGAGATTTTCCAAAATGTATTGAGATGTGACGGTCAGAATTCTTATTTCTTTAAATTTTTCTCTTAGAGATTCCAAAGACGACATCTTATAAATAGAACGAATAGCTCGCTTCTGCAGCACAAATATTGTATTAATGTCCGCCGCGTTTCCCCACAAGAGGATGCCGTAAGACATTATGCTATGAAAGTAGCTAAAGTAAACTAATCGCGCGGTCTCTACATCAGTGATTTCACGAATTTTTTTAACAGCATATGCTGCAGAACTAAGCTTATCTACCAGTTTCGCAATATGTGGACCCCATTGTAACTTACAATCAAGCGTTATGCCTAGGAATACGGTGGTGTCTACTAAATTCATTTTCTCATCATTTAATAGTACATTGGTTTGTACTTGCCTAACATTTGGCAAGATAAATTTTAAACATTTTGTTTTATTAGAGTTTAAAAGTAAATTATTAGCATTAAACCAATGTACTATTTTTGAGAGAGCACTATTTACCTCGTCATAATTAAATTGTCGCCTCTTCACATTAAAAATTAGTGAAGTGTCATCAGCAAAAAGTACTATCTCATGCTTATCTTTAACAAGATAAGGTAAATCATTTATATAGATGAGAAAAAGAAAAGGCCCTAAAATGGACCCTTGTGGCACACCTACTTTTATTTTGGTTCCATTAGACCTTATGGAGTTAACTTCCACCCTCTGCGTTCTATTTGTAAGGTAAGATTTTAGAAGTTTAAGTGCCGTGCCCCTTACACCATAATGGTGTAGTTTTCTTATTAGAGTATCATACTCCACACAGTCAAATGCTTTAGAGAGATCGCAGAAAATACCAAGTGCATCCTGCGATTCCTCCCAAGCTTCAAAAATACTACACAGAAGACTAATGCCTGCATCTGTTGTAGACCGACCTTTAGTAAAACCAAATTGATTATTATGTAATAAATTATTTGAGTTAAAATGAGCAAGTAATTGATTTAGAATTATTTTTTCAAAGATTTTACTTAAAGTCGGCAATATGGATATTGGTCTATAGTTGGCTGGGTCTGATTTCTTCCCAGCTTTAAATAGAGGCATCACCTTGCTGTGCTTCATTAAGTCTGGGAACACACCACTTTTGATACAATTATTAAAAACTAAAGCTAGGTAAGGGGCAATGATGTCAATTACTGATTTTATAATTTTTGTGGACATACCCCAGAGATCAGTGGTACTTTTAATATTGATTGATTTGAAAGTCTTGATAATATCTCTGGAGTCAATATCTCTAAAAATAAAATTGACATCACATTCCTTGACATGTTCTCTAAGTATTTTTTCTGCAACTGTAGGTGATGAATTTAAGTTCTTTGTAGTTGAGATTGGAATGTCTGCAAAAAACTTCTCAAAGACTGTCGCAACCTCAAGATCAGAATTGATTTTTTTATTATTAATTAAAAGTTCAAATTTAGAGTTACGACAGGCGACTTTTCCAGTCTCATCCGCAATTATTTTCCAGGTGGATTATTACTTTGAGTTCTGAGAAAGGACACGTCATATAGATTTTATCCCGAGAAAACATGTGTGATAAACGAATTTCGATGTAATTTTGTTAGTAGCATCAAGTACCGCTTGGCAAAAAAGATTCTGGCGCGATGGCGGCTGGAACTAAATGTTTTTATTTATAGCAACATTGCAGTACTTGTCAATAAGATACTATCAGAGAAGTTGCTTCGTAGGCAGTTGACGGACCTACGTCATTTGGTCAACTTATGTCAATTCAATGATGTGTGATCGGTCGGATGGGTTTGACATAACGCGACCAAATTACTTAGGTCCGCCATTTGCCGAGGAGTCCATTTCTCTAATAGTATTTTTTTTTATCAAAAATGCGTTTAAGCGTAGCGCAGTGTTGCCTATAATAAAAGAAAAGCATCATTTTAAACGCTGCCAAGCTGTAACTTATATTTTTTTATAAAAGTCGAATCTTTATTTTGAGTCCGTGGTCTCTCGCGATTGCGTTCATACATTATGTATGAACAAAAGTTTATATGAAGTTGACTCATAAAGTGTCTAAGTCTACATCATAGAGCTAAGAATAAATATATGTAGCTCCAAATATTACAATTACAAGCTTCTCATAATATATTTCTTTTCAATATGAAACAGCTTAACAAAATAAAACACTTTCATTTTTGCTATAATATACGTTTATTTGGAATGTAATACACGGAATTAAGTAATTACCAGAAACACTATAAATTGATGCAATAATACAGATAACTTTTTTCTCCCATGGCTTAGATATTTTACGTTACTTATACAGTAAAATGTTCAACTTTTTAAGCCAAGAATAATATTTGTGGATGTGCTATTTCTTGATCTTTGGGTATGGGATCCATACAAAAATGCCCCGTCTCCTTTGTCGTAGTAATTAGTCATTATTCGAAGTGGAAACCTCAGGTAACTAATAATATTGTACAATCTAGGATTCCTTAACTCTGTGTCTTAAAGTGGAGACGAAGTAGCGACGGTATAGAAGGCTTGTTGTAACTTACGTGCTCCATAAGTGCGGTGAATTATATCGATTGTTCAAACTGTTGCTAGTTTATGGTTGCTTAGGGTCCGTTAAAATGAGTCGAGATGATCTGTGACAAGAATATTATATTATTACTAGCTGTCCCGACAAACGTATCTTTGCCATATAAAGTACGAGCTTTTGCCCGCGGCTTCGCTCGCGTTAAGAAGTATTATTATATACAAACTTTCATCCCCTACTTTAACCCCTTGGGATCGGAATTTATCAAAATCCTTTCTTAGCGGATGCCTACGTCATAACATCTACCTGCATGCCAAATTTCAGCACGATCCGTCCAGTGGTTTGGGCTGTGGGTTGATAGATCACTATGGCAATCAGTCAGTCACCTTTGAGTTTTATATGATCTATATGTATATAGATTTTGCCCGTATTATTTTATTGAAGTGACTAAATAAGTATGTCACCATGGCAACGTCCATCGCTATCCCGTCGCACAAACAATGGTCGTCGTCAGTCTCGAGTTGTAATAATTTACTATTATTTATTCAACAAAATATGCTTGCAATGCAAATCAATATAAAAAGTACCCAGTAGCCAATTCTAAGACCCAGTGAATATGCAAATAAAATTTGGTTAAAATCAGTAAAGCCGTTTCGGCGGAGAGTACGCGGCCTAACATTGTGACACGAGAATTTTATATTATATTGGATAAAAAATGAATCGCTAAAAGTGTGTTCAAGCGTGGTTCAAGCGCTTGTCTCGAGAACGGCTGAAACGATTTGGCCAGTTCCTTTTTGGCGTGTTTAAAATATATTTTTTTAATGACGTAACCTTACCGCTTCTGACAATTGAAACTTCTGAATAATATTATCACGAGCCGCTCCAGCCGTGCCGAGCCGCGCCTTTGAAGTTACCGACTTCAATCGGATCGGACGCGCCTACTCGAGCCAGCCCGCGCCACCTCGAGCCACCCCCTTCACACGGCGCGTGGCTTGAGCTGATGCGGCTCGTGATATTACGCGCCGTGAGAAGCCAGCAATAGATATGGCAAGACGACGTACGTCGGGCCCGCCAGTTTAATATAAACATAGAGATATGGTTTGCGCGATTTCATCCTGATACTCCTGTATTAATTAATATCTGTCCATACTCCAAGCTCCAGGTAGACAAGTGCCCATAATTAATATGATATTAATAGTTCCAATTCTGTAGTATAATTAGTCAACATCTCAAGAAGAGTACTTAAATGGAAGGTTACTTCTAGACTATCCATACTGATATTATAAATGCGAAAGTGAGTCTGTTTGTCTATTTATCAACCGCCAAACCGCTCAACCGATTTTGCTGAATTTTGGTATGGATATACTTTGAGTCCCAGGAAAGGACATAGGATACTATTTATCCTGGCAAAAGGTGCGGTTCTCGCGAGATAAAACGCTGAAGGAGCAATTTTTTGTGTCATTTGTAATGGACCAACGCCCTAGTGTCATGACTCATCACTTATGTCATTCAGAAGTAAAAATTAAAGTTACTCTTTCAGCGCTGCTACTTTTACAGTCAACTCTACACAAGGGATACATACAGTCCCTAAAATATCATCACTTAGTTTTGTTACACCCGTATAAATAATGTCAAACGACTGATTTTCTGAAGTTTTGATGATAATATTCATCTGCAATCCATAGGTTTGCACAGACTCTCCATACAAATATCGTTTATCAATATTTCCGGGTTACAGATTTTTCCGGGTAAATATGGCCCCGAGCAAGTTCAGTCGGTTCTTTCCGGTATAAGAAACTCGGGCTAGTTTCCGATCCAGTAGATGCCGGCATCATTTGCATTTAACAAGGAACGATTAATTAATTTGGCCCTAAAAAGCAAAGGCCTTTTGCATCCGTAGTGGATGATTTATACAGTATTTTCAGAGCGAAATAACCACTCTTAATGTACCATCGAGAAATTGATTCCTATGCAGTTGACAGATCAACGTCATTTGCTCGATCATGTCAATTCAATGTTAAGTGTGATCTGTCGGCTGAGCTTGACGTAACGCAACCAAACTACGTAGGTCCCCCATCTGCCTAGGAATCAAATTCATTGATAGTACAAATACTTACTGTAGTGCCTGGGATATGAATTTAAATGTCCGTATAGTTGCCCAAGATACCAGGCACATACGGGCATTTTATCACCAAAGTTGGTCTAGTCTAGAGGAATGAACGTCAATACGTCTGGGACCAACCATGTGCGTGTTTCCTCACGATGTTTTCCTAAACCGTACAAGTGTTCGTATTATGTACTTGAGATCTGAAAATGTGTCATTGGTCCACCTCAACCCGGGATCGAACCTGCGCCGTCTCGAGTGCAAACCAAAAGGTCTGATTTGGCTAGGCCACACAAGCTCAGTGAAAATGCATTAATATTGCACTAAAATACTCAAATAGAATTTGGAAAGGGTAGAGTTTTAATCCATACTAATAATATAATCGCGAAAGTGTCCGTCTGTTTGTCTGTGTGTTACCTCTTCACGCCCAAATCGCTGAACCGATTTTGCTGAAATCGGATGGAGATACTCTGATTCCCGGGAAGGACATAGGATACTTTTTATCCCGGGAAAAGTGTACGGTTCCCGCGAGATAAACGAGCTTTGACGTCTAGCTGAAAATAAAACTGGATCTAGCAAGGAACGAAGATGCACTAAAATTCTAGAATTTTGGTGTAGGTAGATAGGCATTTTAGGCACAAAATGTACTAAATCCATACTTCCATACTAATATTATAAATGCGAAAGTGTGTCTGTCTGTCTGTCTGTCTGTTACCTTTTCACGCCTAAACCGCTGAACCGATGGGGCTGAAATTTGGTACAGAGATACTTTGAGTCCCTGGAAAGGACATAGGATACTTTTTATCCTGGAAAGATGTACGGTTCCCGCGCGATAAACTAATTTTGGCGCAACGGAGTTGCGGGCGTCATCTAGTCTTTAATAATTGTCTATCAACAGTCCTAACGACGAGAAAGAAAGCATTACCATTAGATGAAACGGGATAGTTTTTGCGTTTACCTTAACGACGCCGGTTAAGGACCGCTCTTTTGGAACGAGCTAAGTGCGAGCTGGATGTGACGATAATAGAGTTCCGTAGACATCTGTTTCAAATAACTTTACTAGGTGATGCCCTTAAGTCCATTGCGCCAAAATTTGTTTATCGCGCGGGAACCGAACATTTTACCAGGATAAAAAGTATCCTATGTCCTTTCTCGGGACTCAAAGTATCTCCATACCAAATTTCAGCAAAATCGGTTCTGCGGTTTGGGCGTGAAGAGGTAACAGACAGACACACTTTTGAAATTAAAATATTAGTATGGATATTACACATTGTATACAGAACCCTATTCATACTGCGTAGTTAACAGTTATTTGGGGTTCAGCGCTCGGTAAACTATTCCACAAGTCTCGGGTATAACATAAACTCACAAAATTACAGAATAGTTATGTGAAATTGGATTTTAAACGAGCAAATACGTTTGTACTCGGGTTCAAATTACATTCATGTGAAAAAATAATAAAAATTATTTTGTGAAGCTCTATTTTTATTTGAACGAATACCGCAATTATTGCATATTATGTATAATATGTTTATTTCATATAATATTATAAATATAAAGCTTCTCCTCAAAGGTTTCCCACCCCACCACCTCTGCAACACCCCATAGGGGGCTGGATGAAAATATTAAGCCCGCCTTTGTACGGAAACGTCCAAAAGTTTTAAATAAATAAATTGCATTGAAATTCATTTATCACTGGAACCACTTTTCGTGACAAAAATTATCATAAGCGGGCCCCTAGACGATCAATCTTATTGTCAAATAAATTGTTCCATAATATTGCACAATAAAATTTATCGTCTAGACTCTAGACTCTAGATATATTATATTATGGTCGAGTCCTACCCCGTACCTCAAAGTGTCCTGTGTAAAGAGGTAGGTACCTATATACTGAAATATAAGAGACAAACAGACACGTTAAACTTATAACACCTCTGTTTTATTGGGGTCAAATTTGTATATTTTTTTAATTTGAACCTTCGCTTTCGACTTCAGGCAAAAAAATGAACTTCGTTCGCACGTTACACAGAATAAAATTAATGATCGTAAAGTGATGAAATTCAATTTTTCTCGAATATTCCCGTAGGAATAATAAAATGTAAAACATTTATCACAATAAAAAACAAATCTGCGTTTTTCAGCATGCATAGATACTTCATCTTGCGAAAAATCAAAAATATTTAAACACAAAAAGATTTATCAATTTGGCGCATTTTGGATGTCATAAGGTTCGCGCTCACTTTGTCGGCGCGTGCCGGGGCTTGCCGGGGCGGGTCGAGGCGCAGCGCAGCGCAAAATGCGCTATAGCACACTATTGCCAGGTCGGGTCGCATCGCATTGACGGATTTTAACGCTCACTGTGCCGGGGCGTTCCAAGGCGGGTCGGCGCGCAATGCATTGACGGATTTTGAGCCGAGGCTTGCCGGGCCGCATCGCATCACATCCGCAAGCCGCTTGCTATAGCACACTCTTGCCGGGGCGCAGCGGGTCTTGTCGGGCCGTGTCGCATTGACGGAAATCCGCTGAGCCAAAATCCGCGCCGATGCGCCCCGGTACGCTGAGCCCCGGCACGGCCCGTCTCAGTGTGCCAACTCCTTTATATACGGTGCTATACTGGTACTAGGGAATGCAATCCCGCAGGATAATTTCAATCCCGGTATTTGCGGGACTGAACCATCAGAATCCCGTGGGATCCCGCAGGGTGGACATAAACTTTTAGAATAAATCGTTATAACGACTTTACTTGATAGAACCTTTTATTCTTAGAAACATAAATAAAACAAACATTGTCGGACACTTTTTTTACAAGGGTTTAATAATACTTCAGACTTTAGATATAAAAATATTTAATAATTTAATAGTAACTAAACTTTTTTTGAATATGGCTACGTAAAAAAAATTGTAAAAAAAAACTAAAAACACTTTTTAACCAACTTATATAATTATAAACGTATGTTAAAAATATTAAGGTATTAATTGTGTCGTCTGCCAAACGGCTCCTGATATTCAACACAAGGTAGCCAGCAGCTGAAAAAGTTTGCTCAGCTTCCACGCTGGTTGGTACAATTGTCATTTAAAGTGAATTATAGGTGAATTGATGGTAAATTTCTTAGTGGGCTGCCTGTAGCCAGTTCACGCACTCCCGCGCGCAGCGTTACACATAGGAATTACGCTTTTTTGTAATCCCGCTAGTCCCGCGGGATCCCGCTAAATTTTCGACCGGGATTAGTCCCTCAAAATGCATGCGGGATCCCGGTATTTCGGGATCCCGGTATCCTGGTATTTCGGGATCCCGGTATCCCGGTATTGCATTCCCTAACTGGTACTAATGTGCGGGATGTCTGAGGCCGACGGGTAGACTTGGAATTTGGCGATCAATGCCGAGAGAAGAGATGCCTTTAAGGCCATCCCCTGAGTAAACGACTACGATTTCAGGCAGTCATTATAAGAGCGTAGTTATACTGAACATGTTTCAATCCCTTTTGTAAGCCGGACAATCCCGAAAACAACTGTCTCTAAAAGCCTTTTCGTGTTTGTAAATTATAAAAGGCAATATTGATTGACACTTTTATCATTTACTTTGGAACTTGCGTGGTCCAGCGGTTTAGAGCGTTGCTCTTGACTCTGAGGTAGTGGGTACGATTGCCGCGTTGGAAATATGTTATTTCCAAGTTTGGTTAGGACAATCCATGCGTCGGATGGGCATGTAAAAAGTCGGTCCTGCGCCTGATCTTTCGCCTGTCGTAAAGGAAGAGAGAGTGCCCTTGTGTACTGCGTACATGGGTGAATTTCCCAAAG
Organism: Aricia agestis; assembly: GCF_905147365.1. Classification (NCBI taxonomy): domain Eukaryota; kingdom Metazoa; phylum Arthropoda; class Insecta; order Lepidoptera; family Lycaenidae; genus Aricia; species Aricia agestis. The sequence continues at coordinate 990,279 of NC_056426.1, forward strand.
GGTTTTTTTTTGTCTTCGTTGAAATTACTATTAAAAAAAGGGAATATTGTTGTAAATTATTTGTTTTACTATTCAATGGGTAACTATAGCATTGTGGCAAAAATATAATATGCCTAGGACTATTAAAAAGGTAGAAATAAATAACTTGAAGATCTATTTTTAACAAATCGGTGCTGTCCCTCTACTTTTTTTACAAACAAAAACGCTTATATACTAGAAAATATGAATAATTTAAGGGTATAACTTATATTATTTCGTAGAATATTAGTTAATCTATTATTATATACCATATTTTATTACATAATTAACGATTAGAGTTACTTAGAGGCACACATGTACTTGTCCTGAGAATTTTCCTCATATCGCTGGATAAAAGAAATTTGAGCATTACTTTTCATCGACGAGTCGGACAGTCTACCCACCCCAATTTTAATTTACTCCTTAGTGTGTGCTTCCACGCAGTCAAGACAGATTTTCGTCAAACCGCTGCATATTCGTGCCAACAATATAAGTATGCCATTAAAATGTTCTCGGGCAATTATTTTATAATATCGGTGATTGAATTTTTTAAATGTAATTAATACTTTTAAAATTGTTGGTTGATTCTAATGAATGTATTTAGTGATTAAGCTGCATTATCTGTAACCAAATTTATCTTACATATAATGCATTTTTTATAATTTCCTAAAAAGTGCGTTTTTTCTCACGTCGCTGCTCTCATATCGGTGTAATCGGTGGTCATTTTAACCACCGATATGATAATTTACACCGAAATTATAAGAAAAAAAAAAACGAATCGATGTCTTAAATCTAATATCGGTGTTTGGAATCATGACCAACGCACAGTAATTTTGTCACAGGTGAATTGCTTTATCATATCGGTTGATAATTTTACCATATCGGTGAATTGTTTTATCATATCGGTTGATCTAGTGGCATTTCGTTAAGTATTATAGTATACAAAGAAATTACAATTGCGCATGATAGTAAGAATGAATGTATGTAAGGATGTATGGGCCATTTAAAGTTTTTACTTTATTTTTCTTTTCACATCTAGTTCATTTTAATAAAGGCAACGATGATAAATTTTATTATTTTATTTATTCTATATCCCTACATCAAATGACTGGATTTCCCAAACCGCTTTTTGCGCGGCAAGACTGAAAGCTATCTTATTTTTTCAAGACATCGTTTTCATTTTTGATTTTAAAAGTAAAACATAACGCTTATAATTTGGACCTATCTTTTTTTTTAATAATTATTATTTTCCAAGAAAATCAACATAATTTATAGGCGATTTCCAATTTCGGTGACTTGTCGCCGAACTATTTTACTCAATATCTAACCCGATTAACAAAAAACTTAATACTGGATTAGATTTTTATTTTTATGTAGTCGTTTTATATAGTTGACTCTTCATAGTTGTCGTTTTATAGAGTTGACTCTTCATAATATATCAATTTTATTGTTCTAACTTCTGTAGTTGAGTTTTTATGACACAATTTAGGTCTGTCGCGGAGAATTTTTAAATTTTGGTGGGATTTACGAAACGTTGTTTCTAAAAAATACCATTGATCCCATAAGCATAAAAAATACGCCATTCAGCCACACCCTAACCCGTTTAGGAGGTGGCTATGGGCTGGGTCGTACCAGTTTCCAGCCAGAAATGAAAGAAAACCGTTTTATCACAAAACCCCCGATTTTATGCAATTTTGGTGTACTTAAATTTTGAATATCGGTAGAGTTTTGGTTTGTTTATAGTTAAGTTAATGTGCTATAACTTTAGTGCACGAATTTTTTTAATGATTATTTTTCGCGCAAATTCCAATTTTGGTGGGTAAGAGGGTGTGTAAAACATTATTTTTACAAAACACCATTAATTCTTGAAGCATAAAAAATACGCCATTCACCTCATTCTGTCCTAAGCTAACTCGTCTAGGTGGTGGTTGTTGTACCAGTTTCCCGTAAACACTTAATCTCCAATATTGGTGGAAACAAAAATGTCCACCAACATTACAATATAAAAATGCAAGTTGTTGAAAGCCACTCAAATATTGTAAAACATTTTAAAAATATTTTAATTTTATTTTAAGCACCCTGTTCTTGATCAAAATAAATACATAAATATAATATTATAAAAATAATATTATCACATCGCTGGATTAGTATGTCATTTCGGTGGTTAAGCTTATCATATCGGTGCACAAAAATAAAAATCGGTGCCAGTTTATCATATCGGTGGAAACCAGAATTCAAACTGAATTTTCTCCTTAGTCTTAAACGATACGTTAATGATATTAAATTTGGGAACATTTTGTATCCTAAAGAATACATAAAACCTGAATAGTATATAAAATATGTATAAATAAAAAAGTTCACTGATATGATAAAAAAAGGACATTTGTTGAAATTCACCCACATACTTGGGTACTATAAAAATCCAGGAGCGTAACTGGTTATAATGAAACCGGCCACTGTCACCGAAACCAGTGCGGGAGTTATTATAAACTCTTTTCGCGGCAAAGCCGCGGGAGTAATCTAGTTTTAAAATAATACGCTCAAAAAGCTGTATATACGTGGGAGAGCCATGCTTCGGCACGAATGGGCCGGCTCGACCGGAGAAATACCACGTTTTCACAGAAAACCGGCGTGAAACAGCGCTTGCGCTGTGTTTCACCGAGTGAGTGAGTTTACCGGAGGCCCAATCCCCTACCCTCCCCTATTCCATTCCCTTCCCATCCCTACCCTCCCCTATTAACCTATTCCCTCTTAAAAGGCCGGCAACGCACCTGCAGCTCTTCTGATGCTGCGAGTGTCTTTCCATTGAAGTTGCTTTCCATCAGGTGACCCGTTTGCTCGTTTGCATTTCATTAAAAAAATATATATACACATTTTAGTTCAATTCACATGCGTTACTAGCTATCTAAACCTATCAGGAACGAGAGCTTACAAATGTGGAAATGGAATCGTAAATAAAAACAAGAAAACATCTTAGTACCGGTGTATTAGGTATACTTATGCGGTATAACAGTGTTTTTCAAACTTATTTATGACGCGACCTGACATGACAAAATATTTCACGCCCACGCCATTGGCTTTTTTTATCATGTATGTATTTTTCAAGATTTCCTTCTGTTAAATTGCATGCATAATCTTTATTTTTTTAATAAAATAGTCCTTAAAACCCCCCTACAGAAACTTCGCGACCTCCCTGGGGGTCGGGACCCACAGTTTGAAAAACACTGCGGTATAAGATAGGAGCTACACTGTTGCGTTGTTTATTTGCAGCGGCAACGTTCTTCTGTTTAATTTTGGCTATTTTTAAGAATAAGGAAATTATTTTCTTATTATAGTAATTTTTTATTTAAATATAGAAAAAAAACCCCACTTTTATAATAATTTAAATAATGAAGAATGAAAATGAAGACAGAAAATATTGTGAATTTGAAGATATTATTGTATGCGTCGTCGAACGTGATATTTTGAGTGAACTTTTATATTTTTTAATTGTATACATCGAAGTAACAAGACGACGGACAGGACGAAAATGTTAAGTTGATAACGCGTTGCATTTCTATATTCTAGCGTTGTTTTGACGTGCGTCAATGTAACGCGTTTTGATATTGCGTTTAAACAACGCAACACACTGAAGCGGTGTAGCCTCGCCCTAACAGGAACGTGGCTTGTAAAAAGTTTGTGAACGTAATAAATATTCAAATATATCTTCAGTATTCATCATAATATTCTCTGTGTGTATTTTTAGACTCTGTACTATGTACAGTCGAGTAAATTAAATAGTAAATTTTAAGTTAAATTTTCGTCAAAAATGTAAATATTATCTTCGTTTAGCGACTAACGAGTAAGAGTACATTCTATGTAGCGCTTCTTTAAGGGATATGGCCAATGTATGAAATGTCTACACTGTGACGTCACAAGCAGATTAACCTCCTATAGAAATTACAAGAAGTTTAGGATGCTAGGGGAACATAAAGAGGAATGTTATTTGTTCCACCGACAAAGCCTTAAAAGAAGAAAAAAAAATACATACAGCTGAACGTATAACCTTTTTGGAAGTCGGTTCAAAAGAAGTTGACATAAAAGCTTTAAAAAAGGGAAGAAACAATTATGACACTAATTATTTCTGGCCCGCATAAATTATGAGGCTGTACACTACTGATCGTTACTAGTCCCTGGGTGTACAGTACATTATCCTAATGAGGTCAGCTAATGGAACGGATGGAGCAGGCCACAACGTCATTACAGGAGCGTCGGTCACCTGACAGGCTGAACGTGGAGATGCGATTAAAAAACGCAGATGTGCGACAAAAAAACGCGGAGTTGCAACCAAAAAGTTCACAGTTGTGACCTATAGACGTGTACTTGCGACAAAAAAGCGTAAAGTTGAGACCAAAAAAGCGTTACATATATTCGAGTCCAACAATTAGGCGCTTTGCGGGGCTTTTTGGGGCGGGGCGGGCCGGTCAATTTCGCCGCGTACGCCTCGATATCTGCGGCTGTCCGCGCCGCGTATACAAAGCACACGCCGTCTAGTCTGCGTTACTGCATGTAAACTCGTTTTTATGATCTACGGCGGGCAGCCGCGGACATGCGCTGCCAGTGCCCGCCGGGCACCAGCGGCGCGGTCTTTTTGCCCGCCGTGTACGTTGGTAATTTAATATAGGATTCCCTTTGTGGGATCGTTCGCGGCGAAATTGACCGGCCCGCCCCGCGCCGTCATCTGCAAAGTGCCTTATAGCAATGAAAATAGCGATTTTTTTTTTATGAAATAAGGGGGCAAACGAGCAAACGGGTCACCTGATGGAAAGTAACTTCCGTCGCCCATGGACACTCGCAGCATCAGAAGAGCTGCAAGTGCGTTGCCGGCCTTTTAAGAGGGAACAGGGTAAGGGGAGGGTAAGGATGGGAAGGGAAGGGAATAGGGGAGAGTAGGGAAGGGAATAGGGTAGGGGATTGGGCCTCCGGTAAACTCACTTACTCAGCGAAACAGCGCAAGCGCTGTTTCACGCCGGTTTTCTGTGAGAACGTGGTATTTCTCCGGTCGAGCCGGCCCATTCACGCCGAAGCATGGCTCTCCCACGTAAAAAATGCGACAAAAAATGCGTACTTGTAACCAAAAGCGTATAATTGCGACCAAAAAACGCACACTTGCTACCAAAATGGCGCAGCATATCTGTGTGTGTGAAAGCGACTGATTTTGAGACTGTTATGATGAAAGTAGCTATCATTATTATTACGAGTATTCATATCACAAAATGAGTCCTTAACTATTATCTATTCTGTGTCCTTACTAAAATTGTAGAGAAACGATAGAAGAAGATTCATAGATTTGTTTATTCGTCTTTATTTAGAAAAGGCTATGAAAGTGACGGACCGATTTTTATAAGATTAATACGCTCCCACATCAGTTTCGGTAACGGTATCCGGTTTCATTAAACCAGTTAGGCAGGAGTAATCTTATAGTGTCCAACTGAGTGCGTAGTATATAAAGCACTCTCTATTCCTTCTCATAACCCAGTGGGACGGACGACAGGCCGACTCAGGCACATCCGACACATGAATCAACTTGTCAGACAATCAGGCGATCAGCCAAACTAGGAAATAACATGTTTCCAACGTGAGAATCGAACCTACGACCTCCGAGTCAAAAGCCAGTTAAGCCACGCTCTAAGTCATGGAGGCGTGTATGAGATTTGCACAATGCATATTGCACATGGAGTAGACGGAAAAATTCTTTTGTTATCACAGTAACAAAAGTTACTGTGATCACAAAAGATACGCTTCTCAAGAATTTTCTTTTACATCTAGTAAGCTCATTAAACTGTCTTAAACACTAAGTACTAACATTGTTTATTATATCACTATGATCCGACAAGATAAGCCCTAAGTTAGATTACCTGTGCCAGCTTAAAACAGCTTAACGATCAAACGATACTCAACTACAGCTAAACTATTTCCGTCTGCGCGCTTATTGGTTTTGCTCTGAAATAAGCTGATGAAAATAGAATTTATATTTTAGGTAACCAGACAAATAAATATAGTAAAGTTAGCTATACTTTTAATATCCATACAGATATTTTAAATGTGAAAGACTGAAAGTGTGTCTGTCAGTCTGTTACCTAGTCACGGCTTGGGCTCAACCGATTTTGCTCTTTAAATAAAATAATAAAAAAAAACTGGCCACCGTGTAAAACTCTTGTGTGAGGTAATAAAAGCAGTGTTTTCTACCAAGTCATGTATGTATGCATATTATTATTAATAATAATAATATTCTTTATTTGCATAAATATGGTACAATAAGTTGTTACTATTCTAACAGTGTTTCACATATTTTGTCAATTTTCTCGACGTGCAAATGTTGATTTAGGATACCTACATTCATGTCTTGGCTTCCTTTAGGTGTAACAAAATATGTACATCTGTAAAATAAATATATTTCCTAAAATAGTCTACACCCCTATGAATTTCTTAACTTACAAAAGTGGATATAATTGTTGTTTGACGACCTCCGTGGGTGGGCTGTCAGTAACTCAAGCCGCGGGTTCGAATCACAAAAAGTTGGAAAAAAAGGAACAAAAAGTTTTCAAAGTTCCTGGGTCATGGGTGTTTATAAATATGTGTATCATATAATAAAAATCTTAAATATATGTATAGTATAACAGTATTAAATATATTTCCGTTGTCTGGTACCCGTAACACAAGTCCTTCAGGTACTTAGCACGGGGTCAGACTGACGTGGTGTGAAGCGTCCATAGATATTGTATTATAAAATTGTTGTCTTAGATTTTCTTCAGTAGTAGGGGAGGGAAGGTGCTATTGGTGTAGTCACCCGAGCGTCATTGAGACCTAGTAGGAATGAAAATATTGAATGGACCTCTAGACCAGGAATAAAATTTAACACCATGTTAGGTGATTTGATTTGACGTGAGCGCATGGTAGAACTCTCGATAGCTCTAACAGGCCGTTATCTGATTTAACAAGCCATTATTTATTTAACATTGCTTGATTGCTTGATGAAACGGGTTACGGGACCTAAGCATCTTATATCTTTTCGTATATAGGTTTTGGGGGCGATAAATCTATCTAGCTAGGAATAATTTTTAGAAAATGTCATTTTATTCATGTTTTATCTAATACCGAGCAAAGCTTGGTCAAATAGCTGTTAATAATTGTATTATTGTAAATGTTTGTACATAATCATTATTACTTGTAATGTTATGTGAATAATATACTTCTCTGTACGTAACATGTGTTTTTTTTTTCTATCTATAGTGTGATAAAAATTATATTTTCATTATGACATCTTTAACAACCGCTTACATTTCTGAAGCGAAAAAAACATAAAAATATGTTTAAGTATAAAAAAATACATTTAACTTGTCTGAGTTTACAAAATTTAAAAAGTAGGGAAATTTATGATTTATATGGCAACCCTCATATCACGCACACGTCCTACACGGGCGGCCATAACTAGGCTTCACTCGTGATTAGAGAAGGTTACGTCCGTATTTTTTTTACGTCCGTGGTTTAAGTATTCACAGTGGTTTTATAATTTACGGTGACGATTTGCAAGTATATTCTCATAAAAAGTGAGGAGCGATCAAAACTCAGTGTTTACATTAGGATATACACACGCCAATTATGTCCTCCTGACTTGGTTAGTATATCAAATTCAACTAAATCCGTTGCGTTAGTAAAAAAACAAGCATATTATATCATAGCGATATATAGTGCCAAGTAACTTTGCTTGTAACTACATGATAAAAAGACTAAATGTAAAACTATAAATAATAATTTATTGGCGCGGTGGAAAAGCAATTTTTGTATATTTTTAAAGAGACAAACGTTTTTAAAATAACCTTTCAGCTAAGCTAGTTTTAAAGTATGATGTATGGATGGCCTTATAAATATTAATATTCGCTCAGGGTGTATTCAGAAAGGATTTTTAAAAAATTGTGAATATCAGAAGTGCCTTACAAACGACAGGTTGAAAGATTAATGCTAGTGCCATAGAGTTAGGAAGACAACGAAGCCTCATTACTACCACAATAGACATAACGGACCAGTATGTCGACTTAGGTGTTATCAAAATTTATACGTTTGAAGTAGATAGTAATGCTGCATTTCTATGCTTGCCAAGGCTTAACCAGCGTCCACAAGTAAAAGCGTGGAAAGAGAGTATCTGCCTTGACTTGCGGACGCTTGTATCCGATCCAAAGTAGTGTAAGTTTGTGGACACAAATCAAAGGGCGCTTGCGGCAAACGATGGCGACGCGTTCACACGTTGGCGCGCGCTTAGTAGCCGCTGTGAAAGGTTAAACCAAATGTAAAAGCCGACACAAGTTCGGTGTCCGCCATGCTTGGATGTACGTAATACACTGACGTGTTCACGAGTGTGAAAACGACTTCCAAATGCCAAGCGAGATTTGTGGACGCTTGTGCCTTGTGGACGCTTGCCAAGCCTAAACAAGCATGGAAACGCAGCATGATATCGGCCGGCACGCGCCCTGTTTATAACGTAAAGCGCCCATAGTTTTCTCAAATCGTGATTAATCTTTTCTAATTGTAGTGGATATCATCAAAATTACTAATTTATTAAAACATCTATCAACTGCTTTATAAAATCCACCACACTAATATACATGAGAAGGTGTCTGTCAGATATATTATGTCCTTTTGGAACTCTCACTTAATACAAAATATCGTCCATATCGGCTCAGCTGAATAAGCGTGAAGAAGTAATATTTAGCCTGATAGTAATAATATTATAGTTAAAAAAAAAACACTTATTTTTTTTTCAAAAAAATGTTAACAAATTATTGCATTGTCTATAGCTTTGTCCACACTGTGCCTTTTTCTGTTCGTCAAGGGCATGCGTTATAGCGCAGTCAACAGCGAACGTGAGGCATGCCCGCGACGCATGCCCTTTGACCGTATCCAAAACTTCAAAAATGACAATATTGGCGTTGCGTTCCTTGACGCATTCAATTATTGAATGCGCCAAAATGAAAGTTGATGACGATAATTGAAGGTGAACGTGCACAATGTGGACGTAGCTATTGGCTCTTTAATATGTATGCAAAGTTTGGAATTACTTAGACTACTAGAGATAGGTAAAAATCGTGCTAAAAGATTCCGTTACATAGCCCAAGTTTATAAAAACGTGTGAAAAAGAGACATTTTTTCGCATTTTTTAAATTTTAAATTAGTTAGTTACGCATTTACAATATTACTATTATAATTATATACGTGGGAGAGCCATGCTTCGGCACGAATGGGCTGGCTCGACCGGAGAAATACCACGTTCTCACAGAAAACCGGCGTGAAACAGCGCTTGCGCTGTGTTTCGCCGAGTGAGTGAGTTTACCGGAGGCCCAATCCCCTACCATTTTCCCTTCCCTACCCTCTCCTATTCCTTCCCTACCCTCCCCTATTCCCTCTTAAAAGGCCGGCAACGCACCTGCAGCTCTTCTGATGCTGCGAGTGTCCATGGGTGACGGAAGTTGCTTTCCATCAGGTGACCCGTTTGCTCGTTTGCCCCCTTATTTCATAAAAAAAAAAAAAAAAGTCACATCTAAACGTTCTAAGGGAGAGTGCACCAAACACGTCCACATTATTTATCCACAAAAAATGGCGCCGAGATAACCGAGCATAAGGGGATGTGCAGGAATCACGACAAAGGAATCACTGGGCCACGAACCGCCTTGACAGTATCTGTAATTACGATTAAGAAAGGGGTATTTACCTTCTTATTCCACGTGCAGCTCCATGGCTACATCCTTTTTAGGGTTCCGTACTCAAAGGGTAAAAACGGCACCCTATTACTAGGACTTCGTTGTCTGTCTGTCTCCAGGCTGTATGTCAAGAACTGTCATATTATAGACTTCTGAAATTTTCACAGATTGCGTATTTCTGTTGCCGCTTTAAGAACAAAATATACTAAAAAAATTAAGGGGGGCTCCCAAACAAGAAACACATTTTTTTTGCCTATTTTTGCTTTATAATCTTACGGAACCCTTCGTGAGCAAGTCCTACTCACACTTGATAGATTTTGTAATTTAGAATATTGAAGGACGAGGATGGTTTTTAAAGAGGATAAAATAATAATATTTAAAAAAATATTATTTTATCCTAATTTAAGAATTATTTATTAATTTATAGAATTATATTTTCTAATGACGCTTTCGACAATAAACTTAAAAATAAGACGGGACAAAGTCCGTCGGGCCTGCTGGTACACTGCACATGAAATCCGTGAGATTTAGCTGTACCATACCAATATTATATTATTATATTCTGTGTCTCCCTAAATACCTGGCGTAATTTCCGGACTCCACAACCTTTCCAACCATCAAATGATTCGCCTGCTTATTTTTCTGGTTCATTTCATAAAAAAATACACAGAAAGATTAAGGCCATCTACAGATGATCTCCCGTCGACCCACCTAACATGTAACAAAAAGTACTTTGTGTGCCCTAAGAGATTACAAGGAAAATCTATTGTAAGTTTTTTGATATTGTCCATAAAGGTTTTGCCGTTTCTAGGGCTTTCAAAACGATTGTAGTATATTGAAAGCTGTGACGTTGTGGTCACAGCTTTCAATGATACTACTGACTGACTGACTGACTGGGCCAGACTGACGTGAATCGTCCGTAAATAGTAAAATAATATTATAATAATTCTCCCTACGCCGGTTTCGGTGACAGTGGCCAGTTTCATTGAAACCAGGCCTGTTACGCAGGAGTAGTTTTTTTTTTAATGAAATAAGGGGGCAAACGAGCAAACGGGTCACCTGATGGAAAGCAACTTCCGTCGCCAATGGACACTCGCAGCATCAGAAGAGCTGCAAGTGCGTTGCCGGCCTTTTAAGAGGTAATAGGGGAGGGTAGGGAAGGGAAGGGAAGGGAATAGTTGAGGGTAGGAAATAGGGTAGGGGTTAGGGGATTGGGCCTCCGGTAAACTCACTCACTCGGCGAAACACAGCGCAAGCGCTGTTTCACGCCGGTTTTCTGTGAGAACGTGGTATTTATACGGTCGAGCCGGCCCATTCGTGCCGAAGCATGTCTCTCCCACGTATGGGACCCAAGATTTAAAGGAATAGAGAGTGCTCTTGTGTACTACGCACTAACTTGGGCACCACATTCTATTGTGCCCAAGTTTGTGCGTAGTACACAAGAGCACTCTCTATTCCTTTACTCTCATAACCCAGTGGGACGGCAGACCGACACAACCGGCGAGAGATCAGGCGCAGGACCGTCTTTTTACATGCCCATCCGACGCATGGATCATCTTACTTTTCAGACAATCAGGTGATCAGCCTGCATTGTCCTAATAACATGTATTACATGTTTCCAACGCGGGATTCGAACCCACGACCTCCAGAGTCGAGAGCCATGCTCTAACCACTTGGCCACGGAGGCGTCAAAAAAAATATTATCCTATATCTACGAAAATATATCTCTGTCTCAGATCATCCACGTAAAATTCTGTAACGTTAAAATGCTCTCGAATTTCCAACTCCACTTTGGCTGAGCGACGTAAATTGTATTAGTTTATACAACATGGTCAGTCTAGATTACGACTAGCTCTTGGGAGCTGTTTCTTGAAACTGAAATATTTCTGGACTTAGAAAATATTTGAGAATAGAGAGATTTTGATGAGGTCTTTCCATAAACATAATATAATATCTTGATACATACTCTTGCGGTACCTATACAGAGTGTAACAAAACTAAGTGATAATACTTTAGGGTGTGTATGTGTCCTGTATAGAGTTCACTGTGAAAGTAGCAGCTATTCCTTTACCCATATAAATCACAAAAGCAATGATGCTCTTTCAGGGTGGCTATTTTCACACTGAACTCTATATTATAAGGAACACATACACACCCTTTAGTATTATCACTTTGATTTGTTACACCTTGTATATTGCTACACCGGCTTCACGCTAGCTAGTTTCATTGAAAGCAGGAATGATTTTATAGTGTCCAAGTGTGTGCGCAGTACACAAGAGCACTCTCTATTCCTTTACTCTCATAACCCAGTGGGACGGCAGACCGACACGACCGGCGAGACCGAATTTTTAGATGCCCATCAGACGCATGGATCATCTTACTTGTCAGACAATCAGGTGATCAGCCTGCACATTGTTCTCACCATACGTGGAAACATCATTATCCGTAGCTGGAATAAAACCCAATTGTGGGTTCAATTCTCGCGTTAAGGGGCTGACTAACCCAAAATTTTTATAATTCATTTTTATAATTGAAAATAAGAAAATAGAAAAAAATTACAAAGATGCATCTAATTTTTATGAATTTTTCATTTATTGCCATAACCGTACAATGAAGTAAGTTAATATTTTAATACACTGTAAAAAATTCTATCATTGAGAAACCAACCTAGCGGATTTTTAAAATGTTGTATATTTATCGAGTTTTTCAGATAAAACTAACTTGGAGATGAATCCGCGTCGTTCTTTTTCACCTGGCATATGAAAGACGGGCGTGAGTGTGAAGATTATGTTTGATTTTTTGAGTTAGTCGCCCTCGGCCTCTTAAGTAATCATAGTTAAAAAAAAAACAAGCTTTTTTTAAACATTTTTCATAAATTTTAACAAATTATTGCATTGTCATTGGCTCTTAATACGTATGCAAAGTTTCGAATTAATTGGACTGCTGGAGATAGGTAAATATCGTGCTCAAAGATTACGTTACATACATACTGCCTAAGCTAATATAATTGCGTTAATAAAAAAAAAATAAAAAAAAATATCCACAGCCGAATCAAATCAAATCAAATCATTTAATTCAGGCATCAGAGGCCCATGTAACAAATACCTTAAATCTAACATACATACAATTATATAATAAATACCTTAAAACTAACATACATATTTTATATATACTTAAAAACTAACACTGTCACATTTTGCCGGCGACGTGACTCGCTTCGTTTAGGAGTCTCCCCCTAACACTGTCACATTTTGCCGGTGACGTGACTCGCTTCGTTCCGGAGTCTCCCCCGGAACCTCCGATAGACTACATCCATCGGCCAGAACTCCGGCGCCTCGAAAGTCGACAGAAGATTAGTCGGTACTCTCACCACAAAGGAGCTAAAGTTAACCTTGTGGCGAGACTGCAGACGCTCGACCCTCAGGCGCAGTGTCGTCTTCTTCTGGATGTAGTCCACGACGTCCTGGATCTCCATGGACCAGTGCAGGCGGGATATGTACAGGGGCGTTGCGGGGACCTCGCTCCGCAGACGCAGCTCAGGTACATATGGTGCGGTGCCGCGATGGTTGCGGGCGGCGGGCTTCTTCCTCCTCTCCACCAGTATGAAGCCCTCCTCATCGCACCTCCTGCCTTCGTCCTTGCCAAGCCGAGAAGACTTCACCTTGCGGCTCTTCGTAGCCTTGCGGCTCTCAGTCTCGCGACTCTTCGGAGCCTTGCGGCTCTCATTCGCCCCATTAGTTATCGCCCGCGGGGGAGGTGCGGGGCGACTAGCAACAGTCGCAAAGTTTTTCTGAGTCGCCTGAGGACTCGGGGTCGGCGCAACCGGGAGGGGAGCGGGGGCGGGGTCAGCAGCGGCGGTGTTCGTTGACCCGTCCGATAATGCTGACGGGCTAAACGTGCTCGCTTGCGCGCCACGACGAGTGACGAATCCGGCATCAGCATCAGGTGACCTACATATTGAATTACCACTTTTTAATTGCGATAATTCAATACGTAAGTCACTGATCGTAGACTCTGATGCCTGCAATCTACCTCGAACTCCGGCCAGCTCCTCCTTCAGGAACCTGATGTCCTTCAGTAGGCTGACGACGTCGACGTGGTCCAATGTGACGGGTGGCAGCTTGTGGAGCTCCTTTGCCACAAAAGCCGGCACCTCATCAGGATCCGTCTGCTTCAGCAGGGAGATGATGTCCTGCACGCTCCTTTCCGATCCGAATATATAACCTCCTCCTTTTTGGAAGTCGGTTAAAAATGCGGCCCTCGTCAAACCTGCGCTACAAATGAATTCCAAAGTTGGATACAATCCAATAATATATTTTGTAATTAAAAAACTTTTTCTTTCAAACTTTGCCCGGAATGTTATGGAATGTAATTCCAGTCTGGACCTTTGTTTGACCGCTGACTGAACTGTGTAACGCACTTGAAACTCCTCTAGTATTGATGATTATTTAGTGAATATTAAAACTGCTGATTATATTCTTCTAATCATCTTGTCTGTTGTATATTTTATATCTGATCCGAATATCATCAAAATTAGTCCAGCAGTTGCTTAGGCTCCTTTAGTATAATAATAATATAATGTGTACATCTTATTTTTAATAAACTGCACATAAACAAGGACATATAATATGCTTGCTTGCATCATCTTATATATTAAATATTCGAGTGATAAATTCTCGTGTCACAATGTTAGGCCGCGTACTTTTCCGAAACGGCTTTACTGATTTTAACCAAATTTTATATGCATATTCAGTGGATCTGAGAATCGGCTACTGGCTACTTATTATATTGATAAGTGCATTTGTTGAATAAATAATAGTAAATTATTACAACTCGAGATTGGCGGCAACCATTGTTTTTGCGACGGGATAGCGATGGACGTTGCCATGGTGACATAGTTATTAAGTCACTTCAATAAAATAATACGGGCGAAATACTTTATATGGCAAAGAAACGTTTGTCGGGGCAGCTAATAATAGGTATTATATATTTTATTCTCTTCTTATAGATATTTCACTCTTGAAATTGTATAATATTGATAATACTAGCTATTTGACCGAGCTTTGCTCGGTATTTTTTTTTTTTTATTTAGACTCTGTGGGCGGTTGTCACTGCCGCAATGCGAACAAAGATGGTACAAGTGTAGAGGCTCTACGCTGTAGAGGACCTACGCCGTAGATGATCTACGCCGTAGACTATCTACGGCGTAGATGTTCAACGCCGTAGGTGTCTACGGAGTAGATGGTCTACGTCGTAGAAATTCTACGGTGTAGACCCTCTACGAGTTCGTAGACCTTGTGCAATTACGAATACATAGTGACAGCGTGATTACTCTTGATGGATGGATTTTTACCTTTTTTCTGCAAAATATAAAACGGAATTTGGATTAAGACATTTTAATTTCATGTGCTAAAACATCATATTATTCTTAAAAAAGCGCAGTTGGCTTGGTGAAATTAATTGAATATGATAACTTGAATTTATTATTTTAAACTCAGTGTTCAAATACAGCCTTTTTAGATAGTGTTGCTCAGTGTCAATTAGACCGCAAAGCAACGCGTATTTGACAGATTTGTAAGGGTCAATTCAGACCGCAGCGCGACGAGGCGAGGCGAGGCCCGGCGTGGCATAAATTTGTATGATTTATTTTTATTTTTTTATGAAAGAAGGGGGCAAACGAGCAAACGGGTCACCTGATGGAAAGCAACTTCCGTCGCCCATGGACACTCGCAGCATCAGAAGAGCTGCAGGTGCGTTGCCGGCCTTTTAAGAGGGAATAGGGTAATAGGGGAGGGTAGGGATGGGAAGGGAAAGGAATAGGGGAGGATAGGAAAGGGAATTGGGCCTCCGGTAAACTCACTCACTCAGCGAAACACAGCGCAAGCGCTGTTTCACGCCGGTTTTCTGTGAGAACGTGGCATTTCTCCGGTCGAGCCGGCCCATTCGTGCCGAAGCATGGCTCTCCCACGTATACAATTTGACAGATTTCAATTGCGCGAGGCGAAATACCCATCTGTCAATTCAGTACAAATTTAGAAATGCATATACGCGTCGCGTGCGGTCTGAATCAACCCTAAGGGTTAATTCAGACCGCACGCGCATAAACAAATTTACTACGCGCCGCGCCTCGCTTCGCATCGTCGCCTTGCGGTCTGAATTGACCCTAAGGGTTGATTCAGACTGCAACGCGACGCGTAGATATGCATTTCTAAATTAGTATGGATTTGACAGATTCGCAAGACGTCTCACGCAATTGAAATCTGTCAAATCCATACAAATTTAGAAATGCATCTACGCGTCGCGTTGCGGTCTGAATCAACCCAGTTTTATCTATCTCAATATCTACTCTCTGCACCCTGACCCCAGACAAGTATTTTTATTGCACCTATATTCAAGGGTATAAATCTATAAAATACACCCCCAGACTAATTTATAACACAAAATGACGATATCTTACCTGCGATGTTTATACTACGCTTTTTTATTGCGATATTTTTTACTATCGAAAATAAAAGATATTTAAAGTGTAAAAGTATATATTTTATGTTTTGTGAAAAATATTTCTCTTCTTTACTTGCTGACCCGGCAAATGTTGTTTCGCCATATGCATTATTTCTTGTATCAATATAAAAAGTAGACAAAAACCAATTCTTAGGCCTAACGAATGTACATTCAAAATTTTATTAAAATCGGCTTAGCAGTTTTGGCGAAGTTCGCGCAAATACTGTGACACGAGAATTTTGTATATTAGACTAGTTGATGCCTGCAACTCCGTTGCGCCAAAAACACATTTTATCGCGCTGGAACCGTACACTTTTCACACACGACGACGCGCCGTCACGATCACGCACACTCTTTTCTGTGTAGATGTAATTTGACAACCCTAAAGTCTGTACTTTCTGATAGATTTGGCAACCCTAAAGACTAGTTTGTTTAAGGCATTCCGAAATAGCCCTTTTCTATATCATAGCCTTTTCTAGGCAACAATATAAATAGCGTTAACCCAGACGTTGTCTATTCTACAGGGTGTATTACTTTATCCAAATAACCATAGCAATAATCGTTTTTTTTTGTGCTGAAGGCAGGTCAAGTAGCCCTGACGTCACTGCGACCCATGAGGATCTATTGTGACTCCTTCGCACTAGAGTATCCTCCCCAACCCAATACTGCTCATAAATTGAACGATGTGGCCCAACCACATCGTTCAATTTATGAGCAGTGTATTGTTAGGTGTTTATAAAATATAAATAATAACACTCAACGTAGTTTAATGTAATGTATAATCATGTTTAACACTAATTTACAAAAGACATTGATGACGCCATCTTCGCAGTGCACGCGTCGCGCAATAGTGATGTTCCCTGACAATAGTGATGTTCCCTGACAATAGTGCCACACTCATAACATCCCCCCTATTAAAGAGAGGGAAGAATATAAAACTATACAATGTACTTAAGTTATTTTATATACTTAGTCTAATTAACTTATCCAAACCAACCAATAAATAATATATAAAACCTATAAGTCTAACCGTCTTGGTGGCCTTATGACCCTTCCACATCTGGTGCGCTTTTTAACTGGAGTGGTATGCTCCTCAGTAGATATTGTTGTAGTAGGTGATTTTGGAGGTGTCTTGATATTTGGACTTTCTTGTGATATCTCTTGAAATTCAGTTTCAGGTTGAGTTTGAGGCTTCAGTATATGCTGTCTGTTCCTTCGTCCTATAAATCCATCTGAACCCTCAATAGTATAGGATCGCGGCTGCTCGCATTTGGCCTTTACTGCACCTGGAACCCATGGAGTGTCTGGCATTTTCTTAAAATATACTTTATCTCCTTCTTGTAGTTCTGTTAATGATTTAGTCTTTTTATCATAGTAGTCTTTCATTTTATGTTTATTTTCTTCCTTTGCCTTTACATATTTGTGAAATTTTACCGTTCTTGGTTTTAAATTGCTTGTGACTGTTGGCAATTGTGTTCTAAGTGAACGTGACATTAACAGTTGTGCTGGAGATGGCAGATTTCCTCTAGGTGTATTCCTGAATTGAAGCAAAGCAAGATATGGATCAGTTCCAGACTCCTCTGATTTGGTGAGAAAATGTTTACATATCTTTACTGCAGATTCTACCAACCCATTTGATCGAGGTAAATAAGGACTTGACGTAGTATGATTTATTCCCCATTCAAAGGTAAATTTTCTAAACTCTGCTGAATTGAATGGTGGCCCATTGTCAGAGAATAACTCCACTGGTATACCATGTCTACTAAAAATGCTCTTGAGACAGACAATTACTGTTTTAGCATTAGTACTTGCCACTGACATTATTTCAATATAATTGGAGTAATAATCTTGTACTACAATATATTTTTTTGATTTATAATCCATAAAATCAACACCAACTTTTTCCCATGGAAATAATGTCACATCATGAGGCAAAAGTGGTTCTGGAGCATTCGAACTTCTATGAGACAAACAAATGTGACATGACTGAACTAGGTTTTTTATATCAGATGACATAAATGGCCAAAAAACATGTCCTCTAGCAAATGCTTTTGACCTTTCTATACCCAAATGACCGCTGTGTATTATTTTCAAAATATCTGGCCTTAATTTTTTAGGTATGACAATACTGCTACTTCTAAAAATTAAATCATGTTCTGTATGTAAATCAAATCTATGCTGCCAATATTCATGCAAATCTTTGTGAATTTGTGTTTTACTTGTTGGCCATCCTTCTTTACAGTATTTTTTCAAAATTTGCATACTTTCATCTTGGTTTGTGCCAGTGATTAACCACTGTAGACGTTCAGAAGATACAGGTAATGACTTAATCAGTAAATTTACATGAACAACAACATCATCATCCAATTCATCGGAACTTGTATCAGAAAGTGCTGCTCTTGATAAGGTATCAGCAATGTACATGTGACTACCTTTTTTGTAAACTACGTTTAAACTATAGGGTTGTATTCTTAACATCATTCGTTGGAGACGTGTTGGAACCTCAACAAGGGATTTTTTAAACAATGTTATTAAAGGTGCATGATCTGTCTCTACAGTTATAGATTGTCCATATATGAACTGATGGAACTTTATACAGGCAAAAACTATTGAATAAAGTTCTTTTTCGATCTGAGCCATTTTTTGTTGTGTATCTGTCAAAGTTTTTGAAGCATAATAAACAGGATGTTGATTTTGTAACAACACTGCTCCAACAGCTCTGTTACTAGCATCACTTTGTATGACTATAGGATCATGAACATTAAAATGTGATAATACTGGAACTTGACATATTAATTGCTTCAAATGACAGAATGCTGCTTCATGATTAGCAGTCCACTGCCAATCAACAGATTTTTTTAAAAGTTGGCGTATCATTTCTGTTTCACCAGCCATATTTTTAATAAAAGGACTTAAATAATTCAGCATACCAAGAAATCTTTGTAAATCCTTTAGACAAGTAGGTGAAGGCATCTCTTTGATTGCTCGGATTTTATCTGGATCTGCCGTGATTCCGCATCCTGAAAAAATATGACCCAGATATTTAATACTCTCCTTGGCAAATGTACATTTTTCTTTATTAAATTTTACATTATATTCCTTTGCTCTTTGGAATACTGCATTAAGCCGTTCGTTATGCTCTTGTATTGTTTGTCCGCTTACCAAAATGTCATCGCTGTATACTGCCACCCCTGGTATATCGCCAAATATTTCAGTCATGATTCTATGAAAATACTCAGGAGCACAGTTGATTCCATATGGAAGGCGTTTAAAGCGGTATCGACCAAAAGGTGTATTAAAAGTTGTAAGGTAAGAACTTTTCTTACTTAATTTACACATCCAAAATCCACTACTTGCATCCAACGTAGAGTAAAATCTAGCCCCAGCCACCTTAGCACGGACCGTGTCTACTGATGGGATAGGATAATGAGTCCTCTTAATTGCCTGATTTAAATTACGTGGGTCTAGACACACCCTTAATTGACCATTTTTTTTTTCTACTAAAATTAATGAACTTACCCGCACTACGCAGTAGGCTCAGTAACCTTCGTTATGACATCCATTTTTTCCATCTTCTCAAGTTCTTGTTGCAGTCTATTATGTAATGCAAATGGTACTTTTCTTGGAGCATCCACTCTTGGCTGAATCTCAGGATTTGTACTGATGTGGCACTCACCAGGAAGACAACCAAGACCGGTGAAAACAGAATTATTACATTCAATAAGTTTATTTAAATTAACATTCTGTGACTGACTTGATTGTAATGGGAATGACTGTGATTGACTTACATTGGACTTACTATGATTATTTTGACTATTAGAAGTTTCTACACAAAAAACTCTTTTAATAAGCCCAATTTCAGAGCAAGTTATTTTACCTATTATGGTTGGAGAATTTACATTTGCAATAATAAAATTAATTTGTTTTGTTACATATGAATTATTAAACTGGAATTTACATTGTAAGTTTTGTTGACCTAGTACCTCAAGAGTATTACCAGTGTATGACTTAATTTTTACATTTGCCTTAGTCATCTCATTTTTAATATTAAGTGAATCAAATACACTTTTAGACATAATATTGACATCACTTCCTGTATCAATTATGCAATTTATTAGTGAGTTCTTTATATATAAAGTAATTTTCCAGTCATTCAACGACGTGGATGACTGAATATGGCCTATAAACAATTCATCTTGTTCTCCTTGTACCTGTTGTACATCACTGTCTGACTGTACATATTTTACTGACTTTGACTTAATTGACCGACAACAGACTGCAAAATGACCCACTTTTCCACATTTATTACAGTTGACATTTGATGCTGGACACTTATAACGATGCATCTGACCACATCTTGTACAGGCTTTGTTTGTAAGCTTTTGCCCATACTGACTGACTGAGCGTGACTGACTTTTGTTGTACAAGACGGAACTTTGTTCTGCTGCCAACTCATCCGTTTGATGTCTGGAAGCTAGCATGGCTTTTGCCATCTCCAAGGCCTTGTCAAGATCCAGCTTATCTTCAAGCAATAATTTTTCTCTGATATAGTTGTATTTTTGATGCATGTTACATATAAACATTACTTTCACAAGGCGTTCTTGCAGCTGTCCTAATTCACAGTTCTGTGACCGTAATTTTAATGTACAAACAAAATCATCTAAGGTTTCATTTTCACCTTGTCTGTATGTGAAAAAATTATGACATTCATAAGTGATATTGGCTTTTGGGGCAAAATGATCTTGAAACAACTGAATAAGCTCGTCATACTTAACAGTGTCTTCGTTTTTTCCAAATGTATTGAACACATTTACGCCTTTTTCGCCAATGACATGTAAAAATAAAGCTACCTTTCTGCTATCACTTTCTTCATCCATGCCTGACGCACGCAAATAAAATTTAAATGATTGCACCCATCTTTTCCATTGTTGCGCTAAGTTACCATTCATCACCATAGGCTGCGGAGTGGACATTCCAGAAATCTTCTTTGGCTTTTGTTTGTCTTCCGACATGACGCCGACTTTTCAGACGATGACGATTTCCAATGGACACTGACTGCACGACATATAGGTTACGACCGACACCTGACACCATGTATTGTTAGGTGTTTATAAAATATAAATAATAACACTCAACGTAGTTTAATGTAATGTATAATCATGTTTAACACTAATTTACAAAAGACATTGATGACGCCATCTTCGCAGTGCACGCGTCGCGCAATAGTGATGTTCCCTGACAATAGTGCCACACTCATAACAAGCAGTATTGTTGGTGTTACGAATTTCCTGCCTGGTGCCTGTTCCTGCTATGTAGGTAGAGCAGGACAGTCAAGGAGGAGGTGTATAGCTGTCTCATCCTCCTCACTGTTGATCCTGGCGACACAGGAGTTGCAGTGGAGGGAATGTGTGGTGGGCCTTTTGCCCGTAAAAAATCCTCCTCACAGAATCTACAAGTCATTACGCTACTAACACCTATTCTGTTGTGGCGGTACCCACAATTCGCCTCACATTCCTGCATCGCGCTATCGAAGTTTTCTGAGCGCGTCGGTATACGACAGCTGAAATGTATCACATGGGCTTCGGCCTAACCGGGCATACCACCTCGCTCGGTCGGAAGATCTTCCTTTGGCCACCGCGCATTATCCCACACACATGTTAAGGTGCTTATTGAGCTTGCAGTGCCCAGTTAGGCTTCTGGTAAGGATTCTTAATTGATTCCTACCCATGGTGATCACTATTTCTGACAGTTTCTTGTTGAAGCCCGGTATTAGTGCCTTGGAGTGTTCAAGGCCAGGAGGAAATGATAGTAGTTATGTCTTATGTCTAATAATAATATACTAGCTGTTTGACCGAGCTTTGCTTGGTATCCGATGAAAATGACATTTTCTAGAAATGATTCCTAGCTAGATCGATTTATCGCCCCCGAAACCCCCTATATACTAAATTTCATGAAAATCGTTGGAGCCGATTCCGAGATTCCAATTATATATATATATATATACAAGAATTGCTCGTTTAAAGATATAAGATTATTATGTACTAGGTGACCCGGTAAATTTCATATGACTTCTCTCCTAATATAAATCTTCTCTGGACTTCCACGAATGTTTCAAGACTATTAGCCGAAACGGTTCAGCCGTTCAATAGTTTTAGAGAAACTAACAAAATCTAGTATGGAATACGTTAAAATCATAACAAAAATAAATGCGAAAGTGTATCTGTCTCTCTGTTTGGCTGTTACCTCTTCAAGCCCAAACCGCTGAATCGATTTTGCTGAAATTTGGTATGAATATACTTTGAGTCCCGGGAAAGGACATAGGGTACTTTTTGTCCCGGAAAAATGTACAGTTCCCGCGCGATATACGAGTTTATAATACTACTAGATGATGTTTGCAACTCCGTTGTGTTGTATCCTTTATCATGCAGGAAATGTACCTTTTTCCGGGATAAAAAGTGTCCTATGTCCTTTCCCGGGCCTGAAAGTACTACGATAGTAAATTCCAGCAAAATCGTTTCAGTGGTTTGGACGTGAAGAGGTAACGGACAGACAGACATAGAAACAGAATTACAATAATATTAGTAAGGATGATTTGGAAACACTCTGTATAATGTATATCTTTGGCCAGACTTTGTACAAACACTAGTATATCAAAGGCAGCTAGAATGTCAGTTATTCTAAGAATCTTATTTTTATGTAACAGGTGATAAACGAGATAGGTTCTATGAATAAGATCCAATTCAGATTTTTATGATTGAATGATTTTTATAAATATGGAAACGAGCTTTCGTTGCCTGATGGGAGTAACGAGTATAGGAGGAAATCAAGCGAAAAATCTTCTTTCATGTGTAAAAATCTGCATTTCCTAACAAAACTTGGAAACATTATCTACTAAGTCACTGGCCCATGAAGGTGTTATGTTGGAAAATAGGCAGCTAACAAAGAAAGAAATAAAAAAAGAAAGACAAAAGAAAAACTTGTAATAAAAAAGTAACACATGACCTAACTATAATGCTAAGTACTCACATACGGTTTTGCTCGATAGTTTTACTCCGATCGAGCAATAACGTCGAGCAAAACCCGCGGCTCGGGCTTTCGTCCAGACATTCAGCATTGCTCGATAGTTTTATTCTAAATCGATATATTTAATTCCATCAAGCCGGCTCGATTCGAGCCTTCGAGCTGTCAGTTTTGCTGTCCACACAGTAATTATTACTCGATTTGGAGTAAAACTATCGAGCAAAACCGCATGTGAGTACTTAGCATAACAATAACTTATTATTTTGAAAGCTCGTTTTAAAATTTATTCAGTCATAATAATTTTTTTTGTTATTTTATTTTTTAGAAAGGACACTCTCTTAATAACTGTTTTTCTTTTTATAAATTAGCTTTTTGGTGTAATCTTTAGTGCTACCTCCAATCCCCCTTATCCTAGTATGGATATTTTAAATGCGTATGCGTGACCGTCTGTCTGTTACCTCTTCACGCCCAAACCGCTGAACTGATTTTGCTGAAATTTGGTATGGAGATACTTTGAGTCCAAGGAAAGGACATAGGATACTTTTTGTCCCGGAAAAATGTACGGTTCCGCGCGATAAACGAGTTTTGGCGCAACGGAGTTGCGGGCGACATCTAGTCTTGATGGTTGTAGTATGAACTTTAGCATTTCAACTACGAATAATAAAAACTAAGGAAATGTAACTACCATAAGCTTTGTCCACACTATGCGCTTTCGTCTTCAATTTTCGTCATCTTCTTTCATTCAAAATTCGTTTTGGCGCATTCAATAATTGAGTGCGTCAACGAACGCAACGCCAACTGTCATTTTTAATAACAAACGAAAGTTTTGGATACGGTCAGAGGGCATGCGTCGCGGGCATGCCTCACGTTCGCTGTTGACTGCGTTATAACGCATGCCCTTGACGAACAGAAAAAGGCACAGTGTGGACCTCAGAACAGGAAAATAAGGTGTGGACAAAGCTCTTAGTTTTGAATTTGGTTCTCAAGGTTCTTTCCGCACACTTAAATAATCAATATGGCAATACGTTACCACAATAGACATAACTACCAGTAGTTCGACTGCAAAGAGACGGACAGGTTTCAATATCTGTCAAATTCGTCGGGTTTCACTAGGATTATGAACGGAATGTGCCTCGCGCTGGCTGATATAATTTATTTTTAAATATTTAAAACAAAGATTTCAAAATTGGATTCTGACAATTTTGATCGCATATGCCAAAACACAAACAACAATACGACCAAAGAGGAACACGTCCAGCGAATATGTCATAGTTTTAAATTCGTAGGTAACAGTATAGAAACAATTTAACAACCCTAGCGACGATTTTCGTCATAATACGTCAAATGTAAAAATTTCAGCACCAGTTTTAAGTCGGCATACTCTATAATTCTGTCTACTCTGACGTTACGTTACGAAACACTACATTTAAATTGACAAAATGAAGCCGTTGACAATAATTGTCACTTCTATAATTACACAAAATTCTTACATGCATTCGGGCCTCTTTTTGCATAAAGTATGCATGTCACATTTTGTAAATCGGAACATTTTTTTTGACACAGTTTCTCTTCCTTAGTTTTTATTATTCGTAGCATTTCAGTAACCGAATAAAAGGAGCCAAATGTCACAATAACAATACACAAAATGTTGATTACCCCTGTAACCAATTACCCCCACGTCAGGGGTGTCAAACGGTGGCGCACGTGACTCATAATATTACATTTAGACCTGGCTAAAGAGCCAGGACGTTTTCATTATCGCTTATTCATATAATCGACGACCAAAATGTATGAAATTGACATGACATGAGTCGAATGTCAACTACATATTATTATCGAACGCCTATGTCGATTCCATACATCTTGGTCGTCGATTCTATAAAGAAGTGATAAAGAAATCGCGTTGGCTAGGGGCTCTGGGTACTAAGTCAAATTGCTTTCGATAGCGACAACGAGTTTAGATAATAACTGTATGGAATTGACGTAGTAGCTGGCTTACATTATTCAAATTCAGTGATTCCTTCCAGCTGGATTATCATTGGAAAAATGTAAACGGGCACTGGAATGCACTGGAATGCAATTTTGCAAAATATCACTGGTATGGATCACTGCATTAGAATAACGTCAGCCAAGGCATGCGCTATGACACGTCATTAGTGAGGCGTTATGTCGAATCCAGATAAAATAAATTGTATCAAAAATTATCAAATGCAGATTGTCTAAGTTCCCTGTTAAGGTGTTATAAACTTTTTACTTGAATTCGTGTCCTCGTTTATAATTGTTATTAAGTGTTTTTGTAATTCAACGATGTAATTCAATGGCAGAATGTTAGAACTATAAGTACCACGTCAGTCTGGCCCCGTGCTAAGTACCTGAAGGACTTGTGTTACGGGTACCAGACAACGGAAACATATTTAATACTTATATACTTTACTTATATTTAAGATTTTTATCATATCATACTTATATTTAACACACATCCAAGACCCAGGAACAATGAAAACTTTTTGTTCCGTCGGCGGGATCCGAAGCCGCGACACCCGGCTTGCGCTACCAACGCTCGCTCACCAAACTGGTCCTCAGTATTGTTTAATATCATATTTTTTTGACAGTTGTTCTAGCGAACTTTGAGAACCACCGGTATAAATTAGTGGACGTACGGCAATAAATATGTAAATTCTCAAAGTTTCGATGAAAATCATGAATAATTATTTATTAATTCATTATTTATGTAGACTTTGTAATTATTGCATGTAACCCGTGGCAGGCAAGCGAGTATTTAGTGAATTATGCTAAGTACTCACATGCGGTTTTGCTCGATAGTTTTACTCCAAATCGAGTAATAATAATTACTGTGTGGACCGCAAAAGTGACAGTTCGAAGGCTCGCATCGAGCCGCTGATATTATATCGACTTAGAATAAAACCATCGAGCAATGCTGAATGTGTGGATGAAATCCCGAGCCGCGGGTTTTGCTCGACGTTATTGCTCGATCGAGCAAAACCGTATGTGAGTACTTAGCATAATAACGATTTTAGTAACCTAATATTATCATTTTGGAGGTGGGACTTAGGGTCAATTCAGACCGCAACGCAACGCGTAGATATATTTCTAAATTTGTATAGATTTGACAAAATCCAAAACGCCTGGAAAAGCTACTGATTCATGAAGACTCTGATGAGGGGAGACTTACCAATCTCCCTGAAACGCAGACTCGTTGACATGATTCTGCACTTCCTAAGAAGCTACGGTGCAAAAACTTGGTCATTGACCGATTCGCAAAAGTTGCAACTTGCAAAGGCAAACCCTTTGCCAAAGAGCAATGGAGCGCAGTTTTGGAAGTAAGTCTTTTGGACAAAATAAGGAACACAACACTGCGCTCACAAACAAAAATCACGGACGTAGAAGTCAAGGCGGCTAAGCTTAAGTGGGATTGGGCTGGCCACGTAAGCCCTATGCATTCCGACCGCTGGGCAAAGATATCGACAGAGTGGGTACCTGAAGATTGAAGACGCAACCGTGGCCGGCCTAGGAACATATAGAGCTATGAGCTGGAGGCAAGAGCCGGGCTGGCCGACGATGGCGCTGGAGCGAGACAAGTGGAAGACCTTGGAGGAGGCCTTTGCCCAGCTGTGGGATAGCCAAAAAAAGTCATAAAAAAAACTTAACAATATATTTGTCTCACACCAAAGTTTCAAAAAAGGCGAATCTTGAACACGTAACTAATTTAACCTAGAAAATTAATACCTGCTTTATACTCAGTTTTTTTAAGAATGTATTTGATTAAAAAGTCGGTTAAAAATAATAAAATGAGAACGAAATGATAAGTAAAGTAGAAATTCAATTAAAATCAGACCCGATCTTTACGATTCATATCAAAGTTGGCAAAATTAGATTTATTTATGCTCAGTTCTAATAACATACAGCAATCTGTTGTTTACTTTCAATATTGAAATCTATATTTAGCTTTTCAATAAACCCGAATACTTTTCTTTATGACAAAATCTATTAATACAACTTAGTGATAATCTGTGTGTTAAAATGACAAGTTTGAAGATACTACACGTGTTATCCAATATCCATAACAACTAATAAGACGATGTGACGGTGGCCAGTTTCATTCAAACCAGGCTAGTTACGCAGGAGCAATTTTATAGTGCCCAAGTGTGTGCGCAGTACACAAAAGCACTCTCTATTCCATTTACTCTCATAATCCAGTGGGACGGACGACCGACACGACTGGCGAGAGATTAGGCGCAGGACCGACTTTTTACATGCCCATCCGACGCATGAATCATCTTATACTTGTCAGACAATCAGGTGATCAGCCTGCATTGTCCTAACCAAACTTGGAAATAACACATTTCCAACGCGGGAATCAAACCCACGACCTCCGAATCAAGAGCCACACTCTTAACCACTGGACCACGGAAGCGTTATGCTCAACTGCTCAACCACTGAGCTCCCGAGGTCGTCAAGTGTGCTCCCGAGGTGTACGGTTCTGTAAAGTGTAGGGACGGGCAATACCTTGTATTTATTTAGATAAAACCTTTTCTCAGTCCTTTGACCCTACTGCTACTCTTATGAAGGCATCGTACGGTTAAGCTCTGTTTACGCTATGTCTGCAGGCAGGATCAATCTTAAGCATTGTGGGATATGGCCCGAGATGTTATTTAATTCTAGGAAGCATTTCTGATTACGCGCAAAGGTCTGCGCTGATATTCCATTTATTTCGCTGTCGGCGCCGGCACGTCAGTGTGATCAAATTAGTCTAATACTAAGTACATACGGTTTTGGTCGATCGAGCAATCACGTACATTAAAAACCACGACTCGGGCTTTCGTCCACACATTCAGCATTTATCGATAGTTTTACTCCAAAGCGAAAGAAATTAGATATATTTAATTCCATCGAGCCGGCTCGATGCGAGCCTTCGAGCTGTTACGGTCCACACGGTGGTTTTTGCTCGATTTGGAGTAAAACTATCGAGCAAAACCGTATGGGAGTACTTAGAATAAGAGATCAATTATTAATAATATTATTAATGTACATTGTACAGCCTACATCACGTCAGTGACGTCAGTCTGCCCCTGTGGTAATTTCTCTAAGACATTATAGGGTGCCAGATAACGGAAATAGGTAGAAGTCCAGGGAAGATTTTAAGGCACGAAGTTCACCGGGACAGCTAGTAGTTGTTATATAATTAAACCCGATCAAATGTCGCAGGCCAAATCTGCCTATGGATCAAAATATTTTTTAATTTTATTAGCTGACCACGCAAATGTTATTTTTATATTTTTACTAGCTGTTGCCCGCGACTTCGTCCGCGACAGCAAAATGTGAAAACAAAGATAATTAAAAGAGAAAAAAATCTTTTTTTAAGGTTCTTTACCCAAATAGCAAAAATGGGAACATATTACAAAGACTTAGAAGCCTGTGCCTGTCTGTCTCAAGGCTGTATCTCAAGAACCGCGCTAGCTATCTAGCGGCAATAGAAAAATGTTAGTTATGCCAACTATCTAGTTGGCATAACTAACGTTTTTCTATTGCTATATTGGCATACATACAAGTATGTACGTATGTCAAGACATACGTATCCGCTTAAGTTGTGAGTATTTGTTTGTATAGTGAAAGTAAAATATATAAAACTGACTATACAATTTTTTGCCAAAAATAATTTAATTCATGCAAATTGAATGCATGTAAGCGAATCCTAAGCAAAACAATTCCAGAGAATATACGTATGCAAGTAAATATTATGTATTCAAGATTCAAAATTGAATTTTTCAAGCAGACAAACACGATTTCTGAAAATGACATGTGATAAAATTGAGAACTTCTTCTAAACATAATAATACTGTAATTCGCAATACATACGTGTGACACTGATCATGATATTATAATATTATTATAATATATTATTATGTTTATGATAATAAGAATAAGAATTGTTTATTTGCAGAAATAATATTATTTTGATGCCAGTCAGGTACATTTTTAGGGTTCCGTAGCCAAATGGCAAAAAACGGAACCCTTATAGATTCGTCATGTCTGTCTGTCTGTCTGTCTGTCTGTCTGTCTGTCTGTAGTATGTGAACCGCATTAAGACTTTAATACAAAAATGGAAAAATTATTAAAAAATTTTGGGGTCCCCATAGGTACAACTGAAACAAAAAAAAACTTTTTTTCATCTAACCTATGCATGTGGGGTATCTATGGATAGGTCTTCAAAAATCATATTGAGGTTTGTAACATAATTTTTTTCTAACTGAATAGTTTGCAAGAGAGACTCTTCCAAAGTGGTAAAATGTGTGTGTCCCCCCTAGATAAGTCTAAAAAAATATATCATGTACATTACTATAAAAACTACCAGCGAAAATTGGTTTGAACGAGATCTAACAAGTAGTTTTTTTTATACGTCATAAATAGTAAACCTCAATTTAACTCTCATTAAATCAACTGAAATATAAAAATAAATCAAAATCCTTTTAATTTCATAAAAATAAACCTTATTGCTGCTACGGGCAACCCTTCATGGGCGAGTACAACTCGCACTTGGCCGGTTTTTTTCTTTTTAATTTGTAACAATTCTTTCTTCTTTATAAAAAGTTTTACAGGATTAATTATTGTGAATGCATGTGTGTGTAAGATTAAACAGGGGTCATCCCCATTAAATAAAATGTAAGGGTTCACAAGGTATGCTTGTTTAACGAAAGAGAAAAATATTTTTTTTCATGATGAGCGTAAAAACGGAGGCCGTAGCCAAAGTCCCTTTCGTTAAAAACGATGACGAAATTCAAAATGTTTTGGATTTGACATTAGTCTTAGCAAGCGATATGTCATTTAGCGATGACTACCGCATACATTTTGATAACGAATTTCGTCATCGTTTTTAACGAAAGATACTTTGTCTAAGGGGGCAGCTTTTGAGAAGACTTCCCAACGTATTAAAATAATGTCTATCTGTATAATAATAATGATATATAACTAGATGATGCTTGCAACTCCGTTGCGTCAAAAATCGTTTATCGCCCGGGAACCGTACATTTTTTCGGGATAAAAAGTATCCTATGTCCTTTTCCGAGACTCAAAGTATCTCCATACCAAATTTCAGCAAAATCGGTTCAGTGGTTTAGGCGTGAAGATGTGACAGACAGACACACTTTCGCGTTTATATATTAGTATTGATTATTATCAAAGCATATTATACCAATAGTATCTTCATTATAAAATAGGAGAGGTGTAGAAATGTAACTCGACCTCAGTCGAATAATGGAAACCCAACATATTTTGTTTTAATTAAAAATATTTGGTTTCAAAATATCTCGTATAAATAAAAATATGGCTGCCATAAGTATCCAGTTTATGTTGCTTTACGGCCACAACTCCATCCCCGTTTTTGCCATTTAGTTAACTAAAAACTTTTTGGTTTTTTTATTTGGTGCACAAAACAGAATACAACCAATATTAGTGCCATTACCAACTAAAAACTTACTTTTGCAAAGTACATATCAAGCATAGAAGAAGAATAATTCGCTAAAAATGTCAAAGCCTTCTGGCGTTATTTCAAGGCTAAGCGCATGACTAACGATCTCCCATTATCAGTTAAGTATAAGGATAAAACTGCCACTACTGGTACAGAAATAGCAAACTTGTTTGCAGAATACTCTTCTTCTGTTCATAAGTCCCCCAATATTAGCTCCACATCCTACAAACCCGACTTTAAAGCAGCAAACTATAGTCTTAGTCGCTTGAAGGTTAGCGAAAGCGATGTCTATAAACGTATATGCGGAATCGATATTTCGAAAGGGAGTGGCCCGGACGGTATCCCACCTTTTTTCGTACGGATGTGCGGTTCAGCTCTGAGTATCCCCTTGAGTATAATCTTTAACAAATCGCTTAGCCAAGGCACTTTCCCCGATTTATGGAAAATAGCTAAAATACCACCCATTCATAAATCCGGTGACAAAAATGATGTCACAAATTACAGGCCTATTAGCATCCTCAATTGCTTAGCTAAGATCTTTGAGGGAATAATATATGATTCACTCTACAACCATATACTTCATTGTCTCAGCCCAAAACAACACAGTTTTATATCAGGTAAGTCAACACTTTCTAATTTGCTGGTATATTCAAATTTTCTATGTCAGTCTTTTAATAAAAAATCCCAAGTAGACTCAATATATTTAGATTTTTCCAAGGCATTCGACCGCGTCAATCACAATGTGCTTTTAATCTAACTTCAACATCTTGGAATTCATGGTGATCTTCATCGTTGGTTTCATTCATATCTTATTAATCGCACCCAAATAGTTGCCCTTTACGGTTTCGACTCAATACCTTTCGAGCCACTCTCAGGCGTTCCACAAGGCTCGAACTTAGGTCCTCTCCTTTTTTAATACATTTAAACGATTTACTCGATAAAATTGTTTAACGAAATAGCAAATATCAGTGACTGTGTTCTTCTTCAGCATAACATTAATATTGTATATTACTGGTGTTTATCAAATGACATGAATATTAATGTAAAAGAATGTCAATATATAACTTTCCCAAAAAAAAGTAACCATTACAATATTATTATACTATAGCTGGAACCTATGTGAAGTTAGCAACCGAGTTCAAGGTAAATGATTTTTATATATGTCATTCGATTGTACCCGGAGTGTACCCGATTGTACCGCAATTAAAATCGTTTGTACCTCAATAGGGTAGAAATGGGGGGGTGGTAAAATTTGCTTAGCAACCGACATAAAGATACCGGAATTTCAATGATGCCATCTGGAAGAGTATCGTTTGTACCGGATTGTACCCGTTTTTAAAGTTAATTTTTTTTATTTTACGAAAAAAAAAAAACAAAAAAAAAATTTTCCCTAAAAATAAGGCTTTGTATGGAGTAGAAGGAAAGAAAGTATATAAAGCAGTTCAAATGTGTAAAAGAAGTTATTTTTTGAGGTAGATTCGTTCGGTCTTGACGAATTTTCCAATATCTTACTATAAAAGTCGGAGTTATATTTTGCAGCTTTTGTCGTTTGTACCTCGCCAAAACAGAAAGATTATAAAAGAAGATACTATTCACTTTAAATTCACACAAACTTTTTGAGGTACAAACGATTTTTCATATAGTAATAACGTCAGAAATTCGATCGGTCTTGACGAATTTTCCTATACATTGAGTTAAATCATTTACCTTGAACTCGGTTGCTAACTTCACATAGGTCGAAAACTGGTGTGCTCAATACATCCCGTATACGTAGCCTGAAGTGAAGTGAATGCATATTGCATAAGTCGAAATTGAAAACTAGTGTCCGACCGTATCCGAATTATGAGTCGAACCGAACTTTCGACCTGACGAAATCTGGTGTGCTCAATACATCCCGTATACGTAGCTTGAAGTGAATCACATATGCATATTGCATAAGTCGAAATTGAAAACTAGTGTCCGACCGTATCCGAATTATGAGTCGAACCGAACTTTCAACCTGACGAAAACTGATGTGCTCAATACATCCCGTATACGTAGCATGTAGTGAATCACATATGCATATTGCATAAGTCGAAATTGAAAACTAGTGTCCGACCGTATCCGAATTATGAGTCGAACCGAACTTTCGATCTGACGAAATCTGGTGTGCTCAATACATCCCGTATACGTAGCTTGTAGTGAATCACATATGCATATTGCATAAGTCGAAATTGAAAACTAGTGTCCCACCGTATCCGAATTATGAGTCGAACCGAACTTTCAACCTGACGAAAACTGATTTGCTCAATACATCCCGTATACGTAGCATGTAGTGAATCACATATGCATATTGCATAAGTCGAAATTGAAAACTAGTGTCCGACCGTATCCGAATTATGAGTCGAACCGAACTTTCGACCTGACGAAATCTGGTGTGCTCAATACATCCCGTATACGTAGCTTGTAGTGAATCACATATGCATATTGCACAAGTCGAAATTGAAAACTAGTGTCCGACCGTATCCGAATCATGAGTCGAACCGAACTTTCAACCTGACGAAAACTGATGTGCTCAATACATCCCGTATACGTAGCATGTAGTGAATCACATATGCATATTGCATAAGTCGAAATTGAAAACTAGTGTCCGACCGTATCCGAATTATGAGTCGAACCGAACTTTCGATCTGACGAAATCTGGTGTGCTCAATACATCCCGTATACGTAGCTTGTAGTGAATCACATATGCATATTGCATAAGTCGAAATTGAAAACTAGTGTCCGACCGTATCCGAATTATGAGTCGAACCGAACTTTCAACCTGACGAAAACTGATTTGCTCAATACATCCCGTATACGTAGCATGTAGTGAATCACATATGCATATTGCATAAGTCGAAATTGAAAACTAGTGTCCGACCGTATCCGAATTATGAGTCGAACCGAACTTTCGACCTGACGAAATCTGGTGTGCTCAATACATCCCGTATACGTAGCTTGTAGTGAATCACATATGCATATTGCACAAGTCGAAATTGAAAACTAGTGTCCGACCGTATCCGAATCATGAGTCGAACCGAACTTTCAACCTGACGAAAACTGATGTGCTCAATACATCCCGTATACGTAGCATGTAGTGAATCACATATGCATATTGCATAAGTCGAAATTGAAAACTAGTGTCCGACCGTATCCGAATTATGAGTCGAACCGAACTTTCGATCTGACGAAATCTGGTGTGCTCAATACATCCCGTATACGTAGCTTGTAGTGAATCACATATGTATATTGCATAAGTCGAAATTGAAAACTAGTGTCCAACCGTATCCGAATTATGAGTCGAACCGAACTTTCAACCTGACGAAAACTGATGTGCTCAATACATCCCGTATACGTAGCATGTAGTGAATCACATATGCATATTGCATAAGTAGAAATTGAAAACTAGTGTCCGACCGTATCCGAATTATGAGTCGAACCGAACTTTCGACCTGACGAAAAGTGGTGTGCTCAATACATCCCGTATACGTAGCTTGTAGTGAAACACATATGCATATTGCATAAGTCGAAATTGAAAACCAGTGTCCGACCGTATCCGAATTATGAGTCGAACCGAACTTTCGACCTGACGAAATCTGGTGTGCTCAATACATCCCGTATACGTAGCTTGAAGTGAATCACATATGCATATTGCATAAGTCGAAATTGAAAGCTAGTGTCCGACCGTATCCGAATTATGAGTCGAACCGAACTTTTGACCTGACGAAATCTGGTGTGCTCAATACATCCCGTATACGTAGCATGTAGTGAATCACATATGCATATTGCATAAGTCGAAATTGAAAACTAGTGTCCGACCGTATCCGAATTATGAGTCGAACCGAACTTTCGACCTGACGAAATCTGGTGTGCTCAATACATCCCGTATACGTAGCTTGTAGTGAATCACATATGCATATTGCATAAGTCGAAATTGAAAACTAGTGTCCGACCGTATCCGAATCATGAGTCGAACCGAACTTTCAACCTGACGAAAACTGATGTGCTCAATACATCCCGTATACGTAGCATGTAGTGAATCACATATGCATATTGCATAAGTCGAAATTGAAAACTAGTGTCCGACCGTATCCGAATTATGAGTCGAACCGAACTTTCGACCTGACGAAATCTGGTGTGCTCAATACATCCCGTATACTTAGCTTGTAGTGAATCACATATGCATTTTGCATAAGTCGAAATTGAAAACTAGTGTCCGACCGTATCCGAATTATGAGTCGAACCGAACTTTCAACCTGACGAAAACTGATGTGCTCAATACATCCCGTATACGTAGCATGTAGTGAATCACATATGCATATTGCATAAGTAGAAATTGAAAACTAGTGTCCGACCGTATCCGAATTATGAGTCGAACCGAACTTTCGACCTGACGAAAAGTGGTGTGCTCAATACATCCCGTATACGTAGCTTGTAGTGAAACACATATGCATATTGCATAAGTCGAAATTGAAAACCAGTGTCCGACCGTATCCGAATTATGAGTCGAACCGAACTTTCGACCTGACGAAATCTGGTGTGCTCACTACATCCCGTATACGTAGCTTGAAGTGAATCACATATGCATATTGCATAAGTCGAAATTGAAAGCTAGTGTCCGACCGTATCCGAATTATGAGTCGAACCGAACTTTCGACCTGACGAAATCTGGTGTGCTCAATACATCCCGTATACGTAGCTTGTAGTGAATAACATATGCAAATTGCATAAGTCGAAATTGAAAACTAGTGTCCGACCGTATCCGAATTATGAGTCGAACCGAACTTTCGACCTGACGAAATCTGGTGTGCTCAATACATCCCGTATACGTAGCTTGTAGTGAATAACATATGCAAATTGCATAAGTCGAAATTGAAAACTAGTGTCCGACCGTATCCGAATTATGAGTCGAACTGAACTTTCGACCTGACGAAATCTGGTGTGTTCAATACATCCCGTATACGTAGCTTGTAGTGAATCACATATGCATATTGCATAAGTCGAAATTGAAAACGAGTGTCCGACCGTATCCGAATCATGAGTCGAACCGAACTTTCAACCTGACGAAAACTGATGTGCTCAATACATCCCGTATACGTAGCATGTAGTGAATCACATATGCATATTGCATAAGTCGAAATTGAAAACTAGTGTCCGACCGTATCCGAATTATGAGTCGAACCGAACTTTCGACCTGACGAAATCTGGTGTGCTCAATACATCCCGTATACGTAGCTTGTAGTGAATCACATATGCATATTGCATAAGTCGAAATTGAAAACTAGTGTCCGACCGTATCCGAATTATGAGTCGAACCGAACTTTCAACCTGACGAAAACTGATGTGCTCAATACATCCCGTATACGTAGCATGTAGTGAATCACATATGCATATTGCATAAGTAGAAATTGAAAACTAGTGTCCGACCGTATCCGAATTATGAGTCGAACCGAACTTTCGACCTGACGAAAAGTGGTGTGCTCAATACATCCCGTATACGTAGCTTGTAGTGAAACACATATGCATATTGCATAAGTCGAAATTGAAAACCAGTGTCCGACCGTATCCGAATTATGAGTCGAACCGAACTTTCGACCTGGCGAAATCTAGTGTGCTCAATACATCCCGTATACGTAGCTTGAAGTGAATCACATATGCATATTGCATAAGTCGAAATTGAAAGCTAGTGTCTGACCGTATCCGAATTATGAGTCGAACCGAACTTTCGACCTGACGAAATCTGGTGTGCTCAATACATTCTCTATTAAAACTGTGCAGCTCTCTACTAAAACTCTACAGTTCTCTACATAAACTGTGCAGTTCTTTACAAAAAAACTGTACAGTTTTCTACTAAAACTGTACAGTTCTCTACTAAAACTGAGAAGTTTTTACAAAAACCTGTGCAGATCTCTACGAAAGCTGTATAGTTTCCTTAAAAAACTGTACAGTTCTTTACTAAAACTGTGCAGTTTTCTACTGAAACTGTACAGTTTTCTACTAAAACTGTGCTGTTCTTTAAAAATAACTGTACAGTTCTATACAAAAAAACGGTACAGTTCTCTACTAAAACTGTACATTTTTCTACAAAAACTGTACAGCTCTCTACTAAAACTGTACAGTTCTCTACTTAAACTGTGCAGTTCTTTACAAAAAAACTATACAGTTCTCTACTAAAACTGTGCAGTTTTCTACTGAAACTGTACAGTTTTCTACTAAAACTGTGCTGGTCTTTAAAAATAACTGTACAGTTCTATACAAAAAAACGGTACAGTTCTCTACTATAACTGTACATTATTCTACAAAAACTGTACAGCTCTCTACTAAAACTGTACAGTTCTCTACTAAAACTGTACAGTTCTCTACTTAAACTGTGCAGTTCTTTACAAAAAAATTGTATAGTTCTCTACTTAAACTGTGCAGTTCTTTACAAAAAAACTATACAGTTCTCTACTAAAACTGTACATTTTTCTACAAAAACTGTATAGTTCTCTACTAAAACTGTGCAGTTCTCTACTAAAACTGTGCAGTTTTCTACTGAAACTGTACAGTTTTCTACTAAAACATAACTGTACAGTTCTATACAAAAAAGCTGTACAGTTCTCTACTAAAACTGTACATTTTTCTACAAAAACTGTACAGCTCTCTACTAAAACTGTACAGTTCTCTACTAAAACTGTACACTTCTCTACTAAAACTGTGCAGTTCTTTACAAAAAGCTGTTCAGTTTTCTACTAAAACAGTTCAGTTCTCTATTAAAACTGTGCAGCTCTCTACTAAAACTCTACAGTTCTCTACTTAAACTGTGCAGTTCTTTACAAAAAAACTGTACAGTTTTCTACTAAAACTGTACAGTTCTCTACTAAAACTGTGCAGTTCTCTACTAAAACTGTACAGTTTTCTACTAAAACTGTGCTGTTCTTTAAAAATAACTGTACAGTTCTATACAAAAAACTGTACAGTTCTCTACTAAAACTGTACATTTTTCTACAAAAACTGTACAGCTCTCTACTAAAACTGTACAGTTCTCTACTAAAACTGTACAGTTCTCTACTAAAACTGTACAGTTCTCTACTAAAACTGTGCTGTTCTTTAAAAGTAACTGTACAGTTCTATACAAAAAAACTGTACAGTTCTCTACTAAAACTGTACATTTTTCTACAAAAACTGTATAGTTCTCTACTAAAACTGTGCAGTTCTCTACTAAAACTCTACAGTTCTCTACTTAAACTGTGCAGTTCTTTACAAAAAGCTGTTCAATTTTTTTACTAAAACAGTTCAGTTCTCTATCAAAACTGTGCAGCTCTCTACCAAAACTCTACAGTTCTCTACTTAAACTGTGCAGTTCTTTACAAAAAAACTGTACAGTTTTCTACTAAAACTATACAGTTCTCTATTAAAACTGTGCAGCTCTCTACTAAAACTCTACAGTTCTCTACTTAAACTGTGCAGTTCTTTACTAAAAAACTGTACAGTTTTCTACTAAAACTGTACAGTTCTCTACTAAAACTGTGCAGTTCTCTACTAAAACTGTACAGTTTTCTACTAAACCTTGCTGTTCTTTAAAAATAACTTTACAGTTCTATACAAAAAAACGGTACAGTTCTCTACTAAAACTGTATATTTTTCTACAAAAACTGTACAGCTCTCTACTAAAACTGTACAGTTCTCTACTAAAACTGTACAGTTCTCTACTTAAACTGTGCAGTTCTCTACTTAAACTGTGCAGTTCTTTACAAAAAAACTGTACAGTTCTCTACTAAAACTGTACATTTTTCTAAAAAAACTGTATAGTTCTCTACTAAAACTGTGCAGTTCTCTACTAAAACTCTACAGTTCTCTACTTAAACTGTGCAGTTCTCTACTTAAACTGTGCAGTTCTTTACAAAAAAACTGTACAGTTCTCTACTAAAACTGTACATTTTTCTACAAAAACTGTATAGTTCTCTACTAAAACTGTGCAATTCTCTACTAAAACTCTACAGTTCTCTACTTAAACTGTGCAGTTCTTTACAAAAAGCTGTCCAGTTTTCTACTAAAACAGTTCAGTTCTCTATTAAAACTGTGCAGCTCTCTACTAAAACTCTACAGTTCTCTACTTAAACTGTGCATTTCTTTACAAAAAAACTGTACATTTTTCTACAAAAACTGTATAGTTCTCTACTAAAACTGTGCAGATCTCTACGAAAGCTGTACAGTTTCCTTAAAAAACTGTACAGTTCTTTACTAAAACTGTGCAGTTTTCTACTGAAACTGTACAGTTTTCTACTAAAACTGTGCTGTTCTTTAAAAATAACTGTACAGTTCTATACAAAAAAACGGTACAGTTCTCTACTAAAACTGTACATTTTTCTACAAAAACTGTACAGCTCTCTACTAAAACTGTACAGTTCTCTACTAAAACTGTACAGTTCTCTACTAAAACTGTGCAGTTTTTTACAAAAAGCTGTTCAGTTTTCTACTAAAACAGTTCAGTTCTCTATTAAAACTGTGCAGCTCTCTACTAAAACTCTACAGTTCTCTACTTAAACTGTGCAGTTCTTTACAAAAAAACTGTACAGTTTTCTACTAAAACTGTGCAGTTCTCTACTAAAACTGTACAGTTTTCTACTAAACCTTGCTGTTCTTTAAAAATAACTTTACAGTTCTATACAAAAAAACGGTACAGCTCTCTACTAAAACTGTACAGTTCTCTACTAAAACTGTTCAGTTCTCTACTAAAACTGTGCAGTTCTTTACAAAAAGCTGTTCAGTTTTCTACTAAAACAGTTCAGTTCTCTATTAAAACTGTGCAGCTCTCTACTAAAACTCTACAGTTCTCTACTTAAACTGTGCAGTTCTTTACAAAAAAACTGTACAGTTTTCTACTAACACGGTACAGTTATCTACTAAAACTGTGCAGTTCTCTACTAAAACTGTGCAGTTCTCTACTAAAACTGTACAGTTTTCTACTAAAACTGTGCTGTTCTTTAAAAATAACTTTACAGTTCTATAAAAAAAAACGGTACAGTTCTCTACTTAAACTGTACATTTTTCTACAAAAACTGTACAGCTCTCTACTAAAACTGTACAGTTCTCTACTAAAACTGTACAGTTCTCTACTTAAACTGTGCAGTTCTCTACTTAAACTGTGCAGTTCTTTACAAAAAAACTGTACAGTTCTCTACTAAAACTGTACATTTTTCTACTAAAACTGTGCAGTTCTCTACAAAAACTCTACAGTTCTCTACTTAAACTGTGCAGTTCTTTACAAAAAGCTGTTCAGTTTTCTACTGAAACAGTTCAGTTCTTTATTAAAACTGTGTAGCTCTCTACTAAAACTCTACAGTTCTCTACTTAAACTGTTCAGTTCTTTACAAAAAAACTGTACAGTTCTCTACTAAAACTGAGAAGTTCTTTACAAAAAACTGTGCAGATCTCTACGAAAGCTGTACAGTTTCCCTTAAAAAACTGTACAGTTCTCTACTAAAACTGTGCAGTTTTCTACTGAAACTGTACAGTTTTCTACTAAAACTGTGCTGTTCTTTAAAAGTAACTGTACAGTTCTATACAAAAAAACGGTACAGTTCTCTACTAAAACTGTACATTTTTCTACAAAAACTGTACAGCTCTCTACTAAAACTGTACAGTTCTCTACTAAAACTGGACAGTTCTCTTATTAAACTGTGCAGTTCTTTACAAAAAAAACTGTACAGTTCTCTACTAAAACTGTACATTTTCTACAAAAACTGTATAGTTCTCTACTAAAACTGTGCAGTTCTCTACTAAAACTCTACAGTTCTCTACTTAAACTGTGCAGTTCTTTACAAAAAAACTGTACAGTTTTCTACTAAAACTGTACATTTCTCTACTAAAACTGAGAAGTTCTTTACAAAAAACTGTGCAGATCTCTACGAAAGCTGTACAGTTTCCTTAAAAAACTGTACAGTTCTCTACTAAAACTGTGCAGTTTTCTACTGAAACTGTACAGTTTTCTACTAAAACTGTGCTGTTCTTTAAAAATAACTGTACAGTTCTATACAAAAAAACGGTACAGTTCTCTACTAAAACTGTACATTTTTCTACAAAAACTGTACAGCTCTCTACTAAAACTGTACAGTTCTCTACTAAAACTGTACAGTTCTCTACTTCAACTGTGCAGTTCTTTACAAAAAAACTGTACAGTCTCTACTAAAACTATACAGTTCTCTACTAAAACTGAGAAGTTCTTTACAAAAAACTGTGCAGATCTCTACGAAAGCTGTACAGTTTCCTTAAAAAACTGTACAGTTCTCTACTAAAACTGTGCAGTTTTCTACTGAAACTGTACAGTTTTCTACTAAAACTGTGCTGTTCTTTAAAAATAACTGTACAGTTCTATACAAAAAAACGGTACAGTTCTCTACTAAAACTGTATATTTTTCTACAAAAACTGTATAGTTCTCTACTAAAACTGTGCAGTTCTCTACTAAAACTCTACAGTTCTCTACTTTAACTGTGCAGTTCTTTACAAAAAAACTGTACAGTTTTCTACTAAAACTATGCAGTTCTCTACTAAAACTGAGAAGTTCTTTACAAAAAACTGTGCAGATCTCTACGAAAGCTGGACAGTTTCCTTAAAAAACTGTACAGTTCTCTACTAAAACTGTACAGTTTTCTACTGAAACTGTACAGTTCTCTACTAAAACTGTGCAGTTCTTTACAAAAAGCTGTTCAGTTTTCTACTAAAACAGTTCAGTTCTCTATTAAAACTGTGCAGCTCTCTACTAAAACTCTACAGTTCTCTACTTAAACTGTGCAGTTCATTACAAAAAGCTGTTCAGTTTTCTATTAAAACAGTTCAGTTCTCTATTAAAACTGTGCAGCTCTCTACAAAAGCTGTACAGTTTCCTTAAAAAACTGTACAGTTCTCTACTTAAACTGTGCAGTTCTTTACAAAAAAACTGTACAGTTTTCTACTAAAACTGTACAGTTCTCTACTAAAACTGAGAAGTTCTTTACAAAAAACTGTGCAGATCTCTACGAAAGCTGTACAGTTTCCTTAAAAAACTGTACAGTTCTCTACTAAAACTGTGCAGTTTTCTACTGAAACTGTACAGTTTTCTACTAAAACTGTGCTGTTCTTTAAAAATAACTGTACAGTTCTATACAAAAAAACTGTACAGTTCTCTACTAAAACTGTACAGTTTTCTACAAAAACTGTACAGCTCTCTACTAAAACTGTACAGTTCTCTACTAAAACTGTACAATTCTCTACTTAAACTGTGCAGTTCTTTACAAATAAACTGTACAGTTTTCTACTAAAACTATACAGTTCTCTACTAAAACTGAGAAGTCCTTTACAAAAAACTGTGCAGATCTCTATGAAAGCTGTACAGTTTCCTTAAAAAACTGTACAGTTCTCTACTAAAACTGTGCAGTTTTCTACTGAAACTGTACAGTTTTCTACTAAAACTGTGCTGTTCTTAAAAAATAACTGTACAGTTCTATATAAATAAATAAATAAAATAAAATATCTTTTTATTCAAAATGGGTATCATGATACACTTTTTGAAAGTCGAACGAAGAAACTACGTTGCCTACCACTGGTTCGGGAACTACCCCGCCGAGAAGACCCGGCGTAAGAAACTCGCACGGGGCCATCTTTTACTAAAAAAATGGAAAATTACAATGTTATGGCTTACAGCTATGTAACAAAATTAAAAGAAAAGTAACCTGCACGGAGCCACCCTATTCCCAAGGTGTGCTGTCCTCGAAGAAATCATTGACTTTATAATACGCTTTAGCACACAAACGTTCTTTAACTGCTTTTTTAAATTTGTTTAAAGTTAGATTTTGAACATTTTCTGGGATTTTATTGTATAGGCGTATACATTGGCCTTTAAAGGATTTGCTTATTTTGGCTAGTCTGAACATTGGTATTGCTAACTTGTTCTTATTTCTAGTATTTACATTATGATTATCACTTTTCTTTTTGAAAATATTTATGTTCTTTCTAACATATAAGAGATTTTCCAAAATATATTGAGATGTGACGGTCAGAATTCTTATTTCTTTAAATTTTTCTCTTAGAGATTCCAAAGACGACATCTTATAAATAGAACGAATAGCTCGCTTCTGCAGCACAAATATTGTATTAATGTCCGCCGCGTTTCCCCACAAGAGGATGCCGTAAGACATTATGCTATGAAAGTAGCTAAAGTAAACTAATCGCGCGGTCTCTACATATGCTGCAGAACTAAACTTATCTGCCAGTTTCGCAATATGTGGACCCCATTGTAACTTACAATCAAGCGTTATGCCTAGGAATACGGTGGTGTCTACTAAATTCATTTTCTCATCATTTAATAGTACATTGGTTTGTACTTGCCTAAGATTTGGCAAGATAAATTTTGTTTTATTAGAGTTCAAAAGTAAATTATTAGCATTAAACCAATGTAATATTTTTGAGAGAGCACAATTTACCTCGTCATGATTAAATTGTCGCCTCTTCACATTAAAAATTAGTGAAGTGTCATCAGCAAAAAGTACTATCTCATGCTTATCTTTAACAAGATAAGGTAAATCATTTATATAGATGAGAAAAAGAAAAGGCCCTAAAATGGACCCTTGTGGCACACCAAGTTTTATTTTGGTTCCATTAGACCTTATGGAGTTAACTTCCACCCTCTGCGTTCTATTTGTAAGGTAAGATTTTAGAAGTTTAAGTGCCGTGCCCCTTACACCATAATGGTGTAGTTTTCTTATTAGAGTATCATACTCCACACAGTCAAATGATTTAGAGAGATCGCAGAAAATACCAAGTGCATCCTGCGACCCCTCCCAAGCTTCAAAAATACTACACAGAAGACTAATGCCTGCATCTGTTGTAGACCGACCTTTAGTAAAACCAAATTGATTATTATGTAATAAATTATTTGAGTTAAAATGAGCAAGTAATTGATTTAGAATTATTTTTTCAAAGATTTTACTTAAAGTCGGCAATATGGATATTGGTCTATAGTTGGCTGGGTCTGATTTCTTCCCAGCTTTAAATAGAGGCATCACCTTGCTGTGCTTCATTAAGTCTGGGAACACACCACTTTTGATACAATTATTAAAAACTAAAGCTAGGTAAGGGGCAATGATGTCAATTACTGATTTTATAATTTTTGTGGACATACCCCAGAGATCAGTGGTACTTTTAATATTGATTGATTTGAAAGTCTTGATAATATCTCTGGAGTCAATATCTCTAAATATAAAATTGACATCACATTCCTTGACATGTTCTCTAAGTATTTTTTCTGCAACTGTAGGTGATGAATTTAAGTTCTTTGTAGTTGAGATTGGAATGTCTGCAAAAAACTTCTCAAAGACTGTCGCAACCTCAAAATCAGAATTGATTTTTTTATTATTAATTAAAAGTTCAAATTTAGAGTTACGACAGGCGACTTTTCCAGTCTCATCCGCAATTATTTTCCAGGTGGTTTTCACTTTATTTTTAGAGTCTCTAATTTTCTCTTTAATTTGAAGTGCCTTCGCTGCTTGACAGGCCTTTTTAAAAGTTT
This sequence comes from Aricia agestis, assembly GCF_905147365.1. Taxonomy (NCBI): domain Eukaryota; kingdom Metazoa; phylum Arthropoda; class Insecta; order Lepidoptera; family Lycaenidae; genus Aricia; species Aricia agestis. The sequence goes on from NC_056426.1 coordinate 1,034,585, forward strand.
TTGAGTATTTCTTGACGTACAATTTAAAAGCTTCACTCCGGTTTATAGTTTTCTCGTTATACAAATCATATAATTTTTGTCTACTTACAATAATACCTGCAGTTGCCCATTTTTTGAAATTATTTCTTTTATTATTCAAACTAACCGTTTTAGAAGTAAATATAGCGTTATATTGCTGATTTACTCTATTGAATAAATTGTTAAACGCTTTATCTGGATCATTTGATACATTCAACTTCTCAAAACTTGATGATAATTTACTTCTAAATTTCTCAATACGTTTTGTATTTATAGGTATATATTCAATTTTTTCTTTTAAATTAGTATCACAATTTATATTAAATGAAGCTAACTGTCCACAGTGATCAGAGCTTAATACATTAATTATTTCCTTCATATAGGGAGTTATGTTGGTGAAAATATTATCTATGCAAGTCGCAGTTGCATCACAAATTCTTGTCGGCTCGTTGAATAAATTAATAAGGTTATACGATTTGAACAATGATGTGAATCTAACAGTGGTGGAGTTTAAGTCTAGTAAATTAATATTGAAATCACCACATACTATAATCTTTTTGTTAGATGCACACACTTTTGTTAACACTTGCTCCATTATTTGTTCAAAAGAATCATATAAGCCGGATGGAGGTCTGTATACGCTTACAATAATAAGGTGGCTCAGCTCGATACAGGCTAACTCAGCAATTCGTTCAGTTGACAGTCTAACAATATCCTTACGTTCTTTAAATTTAAGTTTTTTCTTAATCAATATTAAGGAGCCACCCCTAATAGCATTCTCTCGACTGAACGAACTTGCTAGCTGATGATCAGAATAATTATATGACAATTCATAATTTTTTAACCAATGTTCTGATATACACAAAATGTCAATGTTACATTCATTTAAAAATAACTCAATTTCTAATTCTTTTCCTATTTTTCCCTATAAGTTCTGATGCACCAAGTTTATATTAAAATTACAATTTTGTCTCGAAATCTTACTAGGTTGTTGGTGGTAGGCATTAGTATTATTATTTTTGTTTAATAATATACTGCTAGAGTGTGCCTCTGTTGTCTTAGAATCTAATTTAAATTATTTGGAACATATTCCAAGCTCTCAGTTATATATTGATTAGAATAAGAACACTGCTCAATAAAAGCAGTGGTCGGCTTAGCCAATTTTTTGGCTTTTCTTAAAACTATAAAATTGTATAGCCATTTAGCTAAATGTCGAGTTAAAAAATTAGATAAGAAATACTTATCATATGTCAAATTACCTAATCTAGAATTGAAAATATTATTAATGTCCACCACATCTATTTGTGGTAAGGTATTACTTAATACCAAACAATTTTGATTTGTTGCACTACATAGTAGGCTGTTCAGCTTAAACCTAATATAATTTTCCTTACTCTCGTGTGGCAATTTCTTAATATAAGGAAAGGTAAACAAAATAAGTCGACTAACATTTTCTTTTCTACTTAATGTATTAATATAATCTGTCATTTGTTTTTTGTTTATCTTTCCCCTTCTCCCGACTAAGATAACTATGGTTGTGTTGGGACAGCAAGCAGAATTTATTGCCCGGCTAATTACTTGTTCAAATGATGCCCCGGGCAAACAAGTGCTAATTACTTGCTGACCCACACTTAATTTATTCATAAGTACACTAACGCTATGTCCTATTTCATCACAGTATATATTAACTGGGGCATCGGTCCTATTATAATTATTTTTTAAGGGTTCAGTATGAGTCTTTACCTCTGAACAGGTAACTGAAATGTCAAGATCATGCTGTGAATGATTTACATTTCTGAGACACTGACAGTTATTGAGCAAAGATTTTACTCGTTCCTATCCCATTGTAGCATCCCATTTCTATTAAACCATCCATAGCCGATATATGACAGACAATTTCTTTTTGCGCTAATTCATATTTAATTTTTATTTGTGTTAGGGAACTATGTAGTTCTGTAATTTCAGACTGAAGGCTACATACATCAGCCTCGTAGCTAAGCCTAGTATGTTCCAACTCTTCACAGCAGCTTAATAATTGATCTTTAACTATTTGTTTATTTTTTGATAAATTTTTAAGCTGCTTCATAATTTTTCGGTTTTTTTGTAGCAATTCTTCAGTTTTTCTAATACATTTTTTAACTTTAACATATTTTTTTATCTTCCTTTTACTGTTCATGGTGTGACAAGTCGTTATTGTGTCATCACCAGTCAAGTCAATGGTAGTTAAGTTATTTTTTGAAAGGTCCTTTACACTTCCCAGAAGTTCATCATATAAACTTTGTGTTTTTTTTAATTTTTTTGAATTAAGTTCATACTCTAGGGACTTAATATATTCCTGAGCATCCTGAAGCTTCTTTTTAATATTACAAGTGTCCTCTAGGCATTGTTCATGTTCCACTCGGCAATTGTCAAAACTGTCCACAACACTTTGTAGTTCAATGTTACGCTCACAGGTAAGTTCATATTGTTGACTTAATTTGTTAAGTTCTAATTTTAAATCAGCATTTTTTTGCAAAATTAAAAGCATTTCAGCAAATTAATGTAGCAAAATGAAGAGATGAAAAGAAAGTTATGTAAAATGAGAGAAAAGGATCAGGAAAGACAGAATAGACAGATTAAAGTAGTGACTGAAATCTGTGTATACTGTACTGAAATATTATGTAAAACAAAATTATATTTTAATTGAACAAATTTGAGAATGACAGAGTATGTTAGTTATACTGTTTTAATATACTATATTGTAAGTGTTTCAGAGTATGTAAGTGTTGTTTTTTTTTTCTTATCATCTGCTTTGCTTTAACATCAGTTAAACCAAGAGAGTGACGATGAAAAGATTGGTAATTTGTTTTAGTTAATAAATGTACTTACATATACTTATATACGAAATTTGTTATGAGAGCAGTAAAATTATGATAGTAGCTAACACGGATTATGGTATATGAGTCGGCTAGAGTATGTCCATCATCTTTTTAGCTTCCACAAACGTTAAGCTAAGAGAGAACTTACAAAGCCAATGTAAACTTTGTTTGTAAGTGACTCAGGATAAGTTTTGTGAAGTGTTAGGTGTCAATATCATATAATATTGAGCAGAAAGTGTATTAGTATGTGAATAAAACACTATACTCCCCGGGTTTTTTTGCAGAATATCAGGAACAAAATTCATCCACTTTGATTTCGTAAAGTTCGTTAGCTTGCCGTCAGCTGTCACTTTAGAACTTCTTGGAAGTCCACATTAAAGTCCATTATCTAATAAAATTATTATTTTTTCTTGAAGTTTACACACTAAGCATTAGTTTTACAAACAATTTTAACACGAATTACTAATTAAAATAATTTTATTACAATTTTATAATCGGGAGATACAATTTGGCGTAATGTCACAAATGTTGCCACACGAGAAAAAAAAACATTATTCGGATACGGTCGCACACTAGTTTTCAATTTCAACTTATGCAATATGCATATGTGATTCACTACAAGCTACGTATACGGGATGTATTGAGCACACCAGATTTCGTCAGGTCGAAAGTTCGGTTCGACTCATAATTCGGATACGGTCGGACACTAGTTTTCAATTTCGACTTATGCAATATGCATATGTGATTCACTACAAGCTACGTATACGGGATGTATTGAGCACACCAGATTTCGTCAGGTCGAAAGTTCGGTTCGACTCATAATTCGGATACGGTCGGACACTAGTTTTCAATTTCGACTTATGCAATATGCATATGTGATTCACTACAAGCTACGTATACGGGATGTATTGAGCACACCAGATTTCGTCAGGTCGAAAGTTCGGTTCGACTCATAATTCGGATACGGTCGGACACTAGTTTTCAATTTCGACTTATGCAATATGCATATGTGATTCACTACAAGCTACGTATACGGGATGTATTGAGCACACCAGATTTCGTCAGGTCGAAAGTTCGGTTCGACTCATAATTCGGATACGGTCGGACACTAGTTTTCAATTTCGACTTATGCAATATGCATATGTGATTCACTACAAGCTACGTATACGGGATGTATTGAGCACACCAGATTTCGTCAGGTCGAAAGTTCGGTTCGACTCATAATTCGGATACGGTCGGACACTAGTTTTCAATTTCGACTTATGCAATATGCATATGTGTTTCACTACAAGCTACGTATACGGGATGTATTGAGCACACCAGTTTTCGTCAGGTCGAAAGTTCGGTTCGACTCATAATTCGGATACGGTCGGACACTAGTTTTCAATTTCGACTTATGCAATATGCATATGTGATTCACTACAAGCTACGTATACGGGATGTATTGAGCACATCAGTTTTCGTCAGGTTGAAAGTTCGGTTCGACTCATAATTCGGATACGGTCGGACACTAGTTTTCAATTTCGACTTATGCAATATGCATATGTGATTCACTACAAGCTACGTATACGGGATGTATTGAGCACACCAGATTTCGTCAGGTCGAAAGTTCGGTTCGACTCATAATTCGGATACGGTCGGACACTAGTTTTCAATTTCGACTTATGCAATATGCATATGTGATTCACTACAAACTACGTATACGGGATGTATTGAGCACACCAATTTTCGTCAGGTCGAAAGTTCGGTTCGACTCATAATTCGGATACGGTCGCACACTAGTTTTCAATTTCGACTTATGCAATATGCATATGTGATTCACTACAAGCTACGTATACGGGATGTATTGAGCACACCAGATTTCGTCAGGTCGAAAGTTCGGTTCGACTCATAATTCGGATACGGTCGGACACTAGTTTTCAATTTCGACTTATGCAATATGCATATGTGATTCACTTCAGGCTACGTATACGGGATGTATTGAGCACACCAGTTTTCGTCAGGTCGAAAGTTCGGTTCGACTCATAATTCGGATACGGTCAGACACTAGTTTTCAATTTCGACTTATGCAATATGCATATGTGATTCACTACAAGCTACGTATACGGGATCTATTGAGCACACCAGATTTCGTCAGGACGAAAGTTCGGTTCGACTCATAATTCGGATACGGTCGGACACTAGTTTTCAATTTCGACTTATGCAATATGCATATGTGATTCACTACAAGCTACGTATACGGGATGTATTGAGCACACCAGATTTCGTCAGGTCGAAAGTTCGGTTCGACTCATAATTTGGATACGGTCGGACACTAGTTTTCAATTTCGACTTATGCAATATGCATATGTGATTCACTACAAGCTACGTATACGGGATGTATTGAGCACACCAGATTTCGTCAGGTCGAAAGTTCGGTCCGACTCATAATTCGGATACGGTCGGACACTGGTTTTCAATTTCGACTTATGCAATATGCATATGTGTTTCACTACAAGCTACGTATACGGGATGTATTGAGCACACCAGATTTCGTCAGGTCGAAAGTTCAGTTCGACTCATAATTCGGATACGGTCGGACACTAGTTTTCAATTTCGACTTATGCAATATGCATATGTGATTCACTACAAGCTACGTATACGGGATGTATTGAGCACACCAGATTTCGTCAGGTCGAAAGTTCGGTTCGACTCATAATTCGGATACGGTCGGACACTAGTTTTCAATTTCGACTTATGCAATATGCATATGTGATTCACTACAAACTACGTATACGGGATGTATTGAGCACACCAATTTTCGTCAGGTCGAAAGTTCGGTTCGACTCATAATTCGGATACGGTCGGACACTAGTTTTCAATTTCGACTTATACAATATGCATATGTGATTCACTTCAGGCTACGTATACGGGATGTATTGAGCACACCAGTTTTCGTCAGGTCGAAAGTTCGGTTCGACTCATAATTCGGATACGGTCAGACACTAGTTTTCAATTTCGACTTATGCAATATGCATATGTGATTCACTACAAGCTACGTATACGGGATGTATTGAGCACACCAGATTTCGTCAGGTCGAAAGTTCGGTTCGACTTATAATTCGGATACGGTCGGACACTAGTTTTCAATTTCGACTTATGCAATATGCATATGTGATTCACTACAAGCTACGTATACGGGATCTATTGAGCACACCAGATTTCGTCAGGACGAAAGTTCGGTTCGACTCATAATTCGGATACGGTCGGACACTAGTTTTCAATTTCGACTTATGCAATATGCATATGTGATTCACTTCAAGCTACGTACACGGGATGTATTGAGCACACCAGATTTCGTCAGGTCGAAAGTTCGGTTCGACTCATAATTCGGATACGGTCGGACACTAGTTTTCAATTTCGACTTATGCAATATGCATATGTGATTCACTACAAGCTACGTATACGGGATGTATTGAGCACACCAGATTTCGTCAGGACGAAAGTTCGGTTCGACTCATAATTCGGATACGGTCGGACACTAGTTTTGAATTTCGACTTATGCAATATGCATATGTGATTCACTACAAGCTACGTATACGGGATGTATTGAGCACACCAGATTTCGTCAGGTCGAAAGTTCGGTTCGACTCATAATTCGGATACGGTCGGACACTAGTTTTCAATTTCGACTTATGCAATATGCATATGTGATTCACTACATGCTACGTATACGGGATGTATTGAGCACATCAGTTTTCGTCAGGTCGAAAGTTCGGTTCGACTCATAATTCGGATACGGTCGGACACTAGTTTTCAATTTCGGCTTATGCAATATGCATATGTGATTCACTTCAAGCTACGTATACGGGATGTATTGAGCACACCAGATTTCGTCAGGTCGAAAGTTCGGTTCGACTCATAATTCGGATACGGTCGGACACTAGTTTTCAATTTCGATTTATGCAATATGCATATGTGATTCACTACAAGCTACGTATACGGGATGTATTGAACACACCAGATTTCGTCAGGTCGAAAGTTCAGTTCGACTCATAATTCGGATACGGTCGGACACTAGTTTTCAATTTCGACTTATGCAATTTGCATATGTGATTCACTACAAGCTACGTATACGGGATGTATTGAGCACACCAGATTTCGTCAGGTCGAAAGTTCGGTTCGACTCATAATTCGGATACGGTCGGACACTAGTTTTCAATTTCGACTTATGCAATATGCATATGTGATTCACTACAAGCTACGTATACGGGATGTATTGAGCACACCAGATTTCGTCAGGTCGAAAGTTCGGTTCGACTCACAATTCGGATACGGTCGGACACTAGTTTTCAATTTCGACTTATGCAATATGCATATGTGATTCACTTCAGGCTACGTATACGGGATGTATTGAGCACATCAGTTTTCGTCAGGTTGAAAGTTCGGTTCGACTCATAATTCGGATACGGTCGGACACTAGTTTTCAATTTCGATTTATGCAATATTCATATGTGATTCACTACAAGCTACGTATACGGGATGTATTGAGCACACCAGATTTCGTCAGGTCGAAAGTTCGGTTCGACTCATAATTCGGATACGGTCGGACACTAGTTTTCAATTTCGACTTATGCAATATGCATATGTGATTCACTACATGCTACGTATACGGGATGTATTGAGCACATCAGTTTTCGTCAGGTTGAAAGTTCGGTTCGACTCATAATTCGGATACGGTCGGACACTAGTTTTCAATTTCGACTTATGCAATATGCATATGTGATTCACTACAAGCTACGTATACGGGATGTATTGAGCACACCAGATTTCGTCAGGTCGAAAGTTCGGTTCGACTCATAATTCGGATACGGTCGGACACTAGTTTTCAATTTCGACTTATGCAATTTGCATATGTGATTCACTACAAGCTACGTATACGGGATGTATTGAGCACACCAGATTTCGTCAGGTCGAAAGTTCGGTTCGACTCATAATTCGGATACGGTCGGACACTAGTTTTCAATTTCGGCTTATGCAATATGCATATGTGATTCACTTCAAGCTACGTATACGGGATGTATTGAACACACCAGATTTCGTCAGGTCGAAAGTTCAGTTCGACTCATAATTCGGATACGGTCGGACACTAGTTTTCAATTTCGACTTATGCAATTTGCATATGTGATTCACTACAAGCTACGTATACGAGATGTATTGAGCACACCAGATTTCGTCAGGTCGAAAGTTCGGTTCGACTCATAATTCGGATACGGTCGGACACTAGTTTTCAATTTCGACTTATGCAATATGCATATGTGATTCACTTCAAGCTACGTATACGGGATGTATTGAGCACACCAGATTTCGTCAGGTCGAAAGTTCGGTTCGACTCATAATTCGGATACGGTCGGACACTAGTTTTCAATTTCGACTTATGCAATATGCATATGTGATTCACTACAAGCTACGTATACGGGATGTATTGAGCACACCAGATTTCGTCAGGTCGAAAGTTCGGTTCGACTCATAATTCGGATACGGTCGGACACTAGTTTTCAATTTCGACTTATGCAATATGCATATGTGATTCACTACAAGCTACGTATACGGGATGTATTGAGCACACCAGTTTTCGTCAGGTCGAAAGTTCGGTTCGACTCATAATTCGGATACGGTCGGACACTAGTTTTCAATTTCGACTTATGCAATATGCATATGTGATTCACTACATGCTACGTATACGGGATGTATTGAGCACATCAGTTTTCGTCAGGTCGAAAGTTCGGTTCGACTCATAATTCGGATACGGTCGGACACTAGTTTTCAATTTCGACTTATGCAATATGCATATGTGATTCACTACAAGCTACGTATACGGGATGTATTGAGCACACCATATTTCGTCAGGTCGAAAGTTCGGTTCGACTCATAATTCGGATACGGTTGGACACTAGTTTTCAATTTCGACTTATGCAATATGCATATGTGATTCACTACATGCTACGTATACGGGATGTATTGAGCACATCAGTTTTCGTCAGGTTGAAAGTTCGGTTCGACTCATAATTCGGATACGGTCGGACACTAGTTTTCAATTTCGACTTATGCAATATGCATATGTGATTCACTACAAGCTACGTATACGGGATGTATTGAGCACACCAGATTTCGTCAGGTCGAAAGTTCGGTTCGACTCATAATTCGGATACGGTCGGACACTAGTTTTCAATTTCGACTTATGCAATTTGCATATGTGATTCACTACAAGCTACGTATACGGGATGTATTGAGCACACCAGATTTCGTCAGGTCGAAAGTTCGGTTCGACTCATAATTCGGATACGGTCGGACACTAGTTTTCAATTTCGACTTATGCAATATGCATATGTGATTCACTTCAAGCTACGTATACGGGATGTATTGAGCAAACCAGTTTTCGTCAGGTCGAAAGTTCGGTTCGACTCATAATTCGGATACGGTCGGACACTAGTTTTCAATTTCGACTTATGCAATATGCATATGTGATTCACTACATGCTACGTATACGGGATGTATTGAGCACATCAGTTTTCGTCAGGTTGAAAGTTCGGTTCGACTCATAATTCGGATACGGTCGGACACTAGTTTTCAATTTCGACTTATGCAATATGCATATGTGATTCACTACAAGCTACGTATACGGGATGTATTGAGCACACCAGATTTCGTCAGGTCGAAAGTTCGGTTCGACTCACAATTCGGATACGGTCGGACACTAGTTTTCAATTTCGACTTATGCAATATGCATATGTGATTCACTTCAGGCTACGTATACGGGATGTATTGAGCACACCAGTTTTCGTCAGGTCGAAAGTTCGGTTCGACTCATAATTCGGATACGGTCGGACACTAGTTTTCAATTTCGACTTATGCAATATGCATATGTGATTCACTACAAGCTACGTATACGGGATGTATTGAGCACACCAGATTTCGTCAGGTCGAAAGTTCGGTTCGACTCATAATTCGGATACGGTCGGACACTAGTTTTCAATTTCGACTTATGCAATATGCATATGTGATTCACTACAAGCTACGTATACGGGATGTATTGAGCACACCAGTTTTCGTCAGGTCGAAAGTTCGGTTCGACTCATAATTCGGATACGGTCGGACACTAGTTTTCAATTTCGACTTATGCAATATGCATATGTGATTCACTACATGCTACGTATACGGGATGTATTGAGCACATCAGTTTTCGTCAGGTCGAAAGTTCGGTTCGACTCATAATTCGGATACGGTCGGACACTAGTTTTCAATTTCGACTTATGCAATATGCATATGTGATTCACTACAAGCTACGTATACGGGATGTATTGAGCACACCAGATTTCGTCAGGTCGAAAGTTCGGTTCGACTCATAATTCGGATACGGTCGGACACTAGTTTTCAATTTCGACTTATGCAATATGCATATGTGATTCACTTCAAGCTACGTATACGGGATGTATTGAGCAAACCAGTTTTCGTCAGGTCGAAAGTTCGGTTCGACTCATAATTCGGATACGGTCGGACACTAGTTTTCAATTTCGACTTATGCAATATGCATATGTGATTCACTACATGCTACGTATACGGGATGTATTGAGCACATCAGTTTTCGTCAGGTTGAAAGTTCGGTTCGACTCATAATTCGGATACGGTCGGACACTAGTTTTCAATTTCGACTTATGCAATATGCATATGTGATTCACTACAAGCTACGTATACGGGATGTATTGAGCACACCAGATTTCGTCAGGTCGAAAGTTCGGTTCGACTCACAATTCGGATACGGTCGGACACTAGTTTTCAATTTCGACTTATGCAATATGCATATGTGATTCACTTCAGGCTACGTATACGGGATGTATTGAGCACACCAGTTTTCGTCAGGTCGAAAGTTCGGTTCGACTCATAATTCGGATACGGTCGGACACTAGTTTTCAATTTCGACTTATGCAATATGCATATGTGATTCACTTCAGGCTACGTATACGGGATGTATTGAGCACACCAGTTTTCGACCTATGCGAAGTTAGCAACCGAGTTCAAGGTAAATGATTTTTATATATGTCATTCGATTGTACCCGGAGTGTACCCGATTGTACCGCAATTAAAATCGTTTGTACCTCAATAGGGTAGAAATGGGGGGGTGGTAAAATTTGCTTAGCAACCGACATAAAGATACCGGAATTTCAATGATGCCATCTGGAAGAGTATCGTTTGTACCGGATTGTACCCGTTTTTCAAGTTAATTTTTTTTTATTTTCTCTTTTTAAAGCATAATTTCAAAATAATATTAGCTCGATGCACTCTTTCACCATATAAACTATAACTGTGCAAAATTTCATTGATCTACGTTTCCCCATTTTTCGTCAAAAGGCTACGAATAATAAAAACTAAGGAATCGTAACTCCCATACTATTACCGTTTTAAATTTGGTTCCTTTTGATCTGTCATGTAACGTCAGCCAAGTACCGCTCAAGGTCACCACTCACCTAAATATTGCAACCGAAAATAAAATTTTTCGTATAATATAAGCCATGGAGGTATCAAAGTATGTAGGTATGAACTATAATATTATTATAACAGCTGTCAGCTACTTCTCTCATAGTAATCTATACTTCCATACTAATATTATAAAATGCGAAAGTATCTGTCTGTCTGTCTGTCACGCTTTCACGCCAAAACAACTGAGCCGATTGTAATGAAATTTTGTACACAGATAGTCTAGAGCCTGAGAAAGGACATAATCTACTTTTTAACTGGAAAAGGGGGTTGGAAGGGGGGTAACGGGGGACAGGTCAAAGGTTATACAAAGCGGTGAGTATATTGTAGCATCCCTCTTCGACCCGCGACGTAAAAATAGGGCCAACCTTTCTCCTCTTTTCCGGAAATGATAAAAAATACAAAATAATTTCGTCATCCTCTTCATCTGCCAACAGTTTTTGTATAATTTCTTCCCTTAATACTAAATTCCCTGCCATAATATTGTAAAATAATTCACAATTATTGTTTTGTTTACACTCGTAGTTATGGTGGAAAGATAGTCAAAGCTTCTGTCTGCGCACAACATCACAAAATTGTAGATCGCAACATAGTTTGAAATGCTACCTAGTTACGTAGTTAATAATGTTGCATTTTGTTCAAATGTACTTATTTACGCGGCGCACTTGCATGACGCGGGTCTCTGCGGCAAGCGACGCTGGCCACGTGGTTATTATAATACTACTTAGTGACTTAGACAAAAATAATAGCTATAATCATGTCAATAAAGTATCATTTTAATTAAATTTTTGTCGGTCGTTGCTACGCGGTCGCGGACATTGGTAAGCTATTTGCTGCTCCGCAGCAAGCGACCGGTCGCTTACGCGTGACGCCGTACGCTTGCCTCGCAGATCCGAATGGTACCTTAAGAGGAATCCACACCGCCGTTTTTCCATACAAAAGCTGTCCCCTGTTTCCTCCCTGGATAATGACGGTAGAGTTATGATTTTTTTCCTGAATATCTATGGCCACTATTAGCATGTCCCTATGTTTTCTTTTTTTTCATAATTTTATTATTAAAAAAGATAAGAACGTCTAAAAACCCAAAAGAATGGCCAGATTTTTCTCTGTGTTCAAACACCCAGAAAACTAAACTGGCTAAAATATACAAAAAAAGTAAAACATAGGAACACAGCTCAAGCCTTGCTTTAATTTTTAATGAAAAAAGTACTTAAATCGGTTAAGTTTTGGAGAAGGAATCAGCGGACAACGAATCGAAGATTTTCTGTTCTTTTATTAGAACTTTTGTCGTATTGTCTCTATCGCGCTCTTCGGTGGGAGACTTGAGATTGGTGAGACAGCAATACATTTTCAAATACCTATTTTCAATTTCTCTCGCCCCTGTGGTATCCTCTTAAGATGGCAAAAATGCATCGATAACAATAGCAATGTCCACACTGTGCACTTCTTCAATTTTCGTTCATATTGGCGCATACAATAATTGAATGCGTCAAGGAACGCAACGCCGATATTGTCATTTTTGAAGTTTTGGATACGGTCAGAGGGCCTCACGTTCGCTGTTAACTGCGCTATAACACATGCCCTTGACGAACAGAAAAAGGCACAGTGTGGACAAAGCTATTGGTACATAAATTGATTAAATAAATATAATATTATACAAAAAAAATCGACTTTACATTCCTCTCATACAAAACGTAAATTTCATATGTAAGGACCTAATATTATATTCAGAAGAAGCTGCATTAATGTAGCTTGAAATAGTAGAATACTGATCTCATAAGAAGATTAAATTTCATTTCATAATATTACTGTTTCATAATAATACTTACTAAGTCTTCGGAGTTCAGACCCATATTGTTTCGTTTCCCGACAAAATAGAGCAGGGGTCACCAATTAATTTTGCTCGGGGTCCGTTTTAAGACATGAAATGACCTTTGCGGTCCACACATTTTACATTAAAAAAAAATAAACATAGGTAATTACGGAAATTACAAAAGTATTTTTAGATATCAATGAGAAAAGTAACAATTTTTTTGTAGTTAATTATCTCTCTGAATTTTGGAGTGAAATATTGGTGCAATCTATAGAATATAGATATTGACATTAAATCCTAGTCCCTGGAGATGTTGAAGTCCTAAGATCAACGAAGATCATCTTCGAACATGCTCGGTCCGCACACAATAGGTCGGCGGTCCGCCATTTGGTGACCCCTGAAATAGGGTAAGGCTTGCAATTCGATATACGTTTTTTTTTTTATGAAATAAGGGGGGCAAACGAGCAAACGGGTCACCTGATGGAAACCAACTTCCGTCGCCCATGGACACTCGCAGCATCAGAAGAGCTGCATGTGCGTTGCCGGCCTTTTAAGAGGGACTAGGGTAGTAGGGGAGGATAGGGAAGGGACGGGAATAGGGTAGAGGATTGGGCCTCCGGTAAACTCACTCACTCGGCGAAACACAGCGCAAGCGCTGTTTCACGCCGGTTTTCTGTGAGAACGTGGTATTTATCCGGTCGAGCCGGCCCATTCGTGCCGAAGCATGGCTCTCCCACGTATAGTTTGCATTGAAGATCATAGTATATGTTATGAAGATCACGGGTGTACTACCAGAGCATGCAATATTACAGTATTATTTACTATGTAAACTTAACATAACAGTACGAGTATAACATGAAAATTTTGTATTTTTACTGACTTCTGAAAAGGGGGGTTATTATCAATTCGACCCATATGTCTATAATATTTCCAGAACTGCTCAGTTTCCGTATATGTTAGTCTATATCAGTGTTAGAACAAATGTGTCCAATTTCAAAAGTCTATGTACATAATATTATGTACTATGTATGTTTGTGTTCGCATATCTCCGGAACTGTAGTCTGATTTAAGAGATTCTTTTTTTTGTACTAGGTATTGTGTAACTTTGGAGTTAACGATTAAGTAGTGCAAGCTTCATCAAAATTCGTCCTGTAGTTTTTGAGATAGGGAATTTAAATTCTTTTTTTTTAATCTTATATATAAAATTCTCGTGTCACAATGTTAGGCCGCGTACTCCTCCGAAACGGCTTTAATGATTTTAACCAAATTTTATATGCATATTCAGTGGGTCTGAGAATCGGCTACTGGGTACTTTTTATATTGATAAGTGCATTTGTTGAATAAATAATAGTAAATAATTACAACTCGAGACTGACTGACTGACGGGATAGCGATTGACGTTGCCATGGTGACATACTCATTTAGTCACTTCAATACAATAATACGGGCGAAATACTTTATATGGCAAAGAAACGTTTGCCGGGAGAGCTAGTATTATTATACATTGTCCCACGTCATTTTCGACGTGGGAGAGCCATGCTTCGGCACGAATGGGCCGGCTCGACCGGAGAAATACCACGTCCTCACAGAAAACCGGCGTGAAACAGCGCTTGCGCTGTGTTTCGCCGAGTGAGTGAGTTTACCGGAGGCCCAATCCCCTACCCTATTCCCTTCCCTACCCTTCCTTATTCCGTTCCCTTTCCATCCCTACCTTCCCCTATTACCCTATTCCCTCTTAAAAGGCCGGCAATGCACCTGCAGCTCTTCTGATGCTGCGAGTGTCCATGGGCGACGGAAGTTGCTTTCCATCAGGTGACCCGTTTGCTCGTTTGCCCCCTAATCTCATAAAAAAAAAAACATTGAAAGTTTTACTCCAAACCAAACTCTACGTTTGTGTACCTTGTATTTAGAACTACTAGATAACGCCCGCAAATCCGTTGCGCCAAAATTAGGTTATCTTGCGAAAACCGTACGTTTTTCTGGAATACAAAATATCCTATGTCCTTTCCCGGGTCTCGAAGTATCTCCATACATTCAGCAAAATCGGTTCAGCGGTTTGGGCGTGAAGAGGTAATAGACAGACAGACACACTTTCACATCTATAATCTTATATATAAAATTCTCGTGTCACAATGTTAGGCCGCGTACTCCTCCGAAACGGCTTTACTGATTTTATATGCATATTCAGTGGGTCTGAGAATCGGCTACTGGGTACTTATTATATTGATAAGAGCATATTTTGTTGAATAAATAATAGTAAATTATTACAACTCGAGACTGCCGGCGACCATTGTTTGTGCGACGGGATAGCGATGGACGTTGCCATGGTGACATACTTATTTAGTCACTTCAATAAAATAATACGGGCGAAATACTTTATATGACAAGGAAACGTTTGCCGGGACAGCTAGTATCACTATAATATGATATACATTCGGTGTATGATACACTATACAGTGATCCAAAGCGAAACGCGTGGCTCACATCTGGCGTGGACACCGGCTTAATATTATTCTGGAATACTCCATGCGGAAGCTGCAGAGTTAGGAAACTGTGGATAGGGCAAGAAATGTTTTATATCCATACTAATATTATAAATGCGAAAGTGTGTATGTCTGTTACCTCTTCGCGCCCAAGCGGCTGAACCGATTTTGCTGAAATTTTGTATGGCGATACTTTGAGTCCCGAGAAAGGACATATGATACTTTGATCCTGGAAAAATGTACGGTTCCCGCGCAATAACTGAAACGCGCAAAAATTCGGTTATTGCGCGTGAACAGTACATTTTTCCAGGATCAAAAGTATCCCATGTCCTTTCCTGAGACTCAAAGTATCCCCATACCAAGTTTCATCAAAATCGGTTCATCGGTTTGGGCGTGAAGAGATAACAGACAGACAGACAGACACACTTTCGCATTTATAAAAAGTATGGATGGATATGGATTTATAAGTGTATGTATATTATGTA
Organism: Aricia agestis; assembly: GCF_905147365.1. Taxonomy (NCBI): domain Eukaryota; kingdom Metazoa; phylum Arthropoda; class Insecta; order Lepidoptera; family Lycaenidae; genus Aricia; species Aricia agestis. The sequence continues at coordinate 1,050,756 of NC_056426.1, forward strand.
TATCCACGTGAATTGGCCGTGCAAAACGTACAAAAAAAGTTTGATCTGCAAATCTGGAGAGTCGAACACCAACATGACTATTATATTTATCATTAGTGATAGGCTTGACATAAGCTGACGAAATAGAGCGCTTACAGACGAACGGCATTGTCGACGGCAGCCGTTGACTGCCGTCGATTTCAGTCGACAAGTGCCGTTGTATGTATTGTATGACTTTTGTTCTACCAGTAGCGAGTCTCCGTGCGTGTATGGATATGATGGGTTGCTAGTAGGTATGCGATGAGGTCCGTATATAATGAAAATCTAGACTTACTGATACAGCAGGTTATATTGTCCAAGCACATACACTAGGTTCATATCTATATAATAGTTCGAAAGAAGGTGCAGAACAGGAGATGAAAAAGCACAGTATGATATAGCACGAAATGATATTAAGAGTTCAAGCACAGGATAGTGATTTAGCGAAATATTTAAGCTGCGGCGAACAAGCGAGTGACATGCGCTCCGCGTCAGTATCGGGGAGTGACTGGGGAGGTTCTAGAAAACATGCGCGCGCGCCGCTCCGGCGGGACCGGTCATATCGATAGTGCGAGGCACTGCTCGATAAACCGCTATCGATAATTTGTCGTATCGATATCGACCATCTGGTATACATTTAGTTTAATTAATAAATAAAATATATAGTTGTAAATATGTAAAATATGTATACGTAAAATTGTAAATATAGATAAGAAAGTGTATATTATGTGCTTGTAAATATTGTAAATATAAAATCTAAAAATGTAAATAAAGAAATATAAAATGAATAAAGGTAGGCCACACGTGAATTGAAATATAGTATAATTTAAATAATATATATAACTCAAAGGTGACTGACTGACTGACTGTCTGACATAGTGATCTAGAGCATGCAGATAGATGTTATGACGTAGACATCCGCGAAGAAAGGATTTTGATAAATTCCACCCCCAAGGGGATATAATAGGGGATGAAAGTTTGATTTTAAACCAATCGGGCTGAGACTTTGATACCTAATTAATAATAATTTTATACGCGAGCGAAGCTGCGGGCAAAAGCTAGTGTCTTATATGACTTTTGTTCTACTAATAGCTATTCTCCATGCGGGAATTAAAACATAGCATAATTTAAAAGACGTGATCAAATAGAAATGTAATGGTAGTATAATAACAATATTTTTATTTATTTTATTTTAACATTTATTGCACACAAGACACTATTTACATAAAAATTGACATAGAAAGACGACACAAAGGAACTGCTTATTTCAAAAGAAATTTCTTACAGCAGCCCTACGGAGAGAGATGTGATATTTACAAGACATCAGATAGAGCGTGCACAATTACAAAATTAAACATTAAATCTAAATACACTAGATATACCAAACATGCATGTATAAAGTAACTAAAATAAATAATAAATAATACTATTACAATAATAAATATGGTAAATTATAAACAATACGTCTATAACAAATAAATACTATATGTATATTTAATAACGGTATTTAAATGGATTGAGACTCTTGAAGATTTGAGAGAAGCGTTTCTTGAAGACGTTGATGGTGGAGCTATCACGAACTGTATGGGGAAGCGAGTTCCACAATCTGACTGCATAGACTGTGAAGGAGTAGGAGTAAAAGTTGGAACGATGGAGTGGGAGTGAAAGGTTTGTTCTAATATTGGACCTGCATGGGGTATGGAGTGGTCGGGAAAAATTAAAACGCTCAACAAGGTAGGAAGGAGAGAGAGGGTTATACAGGATATTGTACAATAGACAAAGGATATGGGAATTGCGACGGAGATGGATAGGAAGCCACTTAAGCTTTGACCTATGAGCTGATATATGGTCGAACTTTTTTCGGCCAAAAATAAAGCGTATGCAAAGATTTTGCAAACGTTCTAATTTTGTTAAAAGCTCATCAGTCAAGTCTAAGTAGCAGGAGTCGGCATAGTCAAGGATGGGAAAAATTAGAGTTTGGACAAGTAAAATTTTGGTTTGGATAGGTAAAAAGTTTTGGAGATTCCTCAGCATGTGCAGCAGTGTACTTTTCTGCTGACTTCATTAACTTGAGGTTTCCAACAGAGGTTGCTGTCCAAAATTAAACCTAAATTTTTGACCGTCTCTGCATAATCGATAGTGATACCGTCGTAAATGACATTTGGTACATTACGTAATTGTTGGGTCATACATCTGCTTCCTATTATAATGGCCTGTGATTGCTTAGGATTGACAAGCAGGCCATAAGATGTAGCCCAGTCTGCAATGCGCTGTAAATCCGAATTAGAGAGGCAACTACAAGATCAATGTCATCTATATTACAGTGGCGGTAAATTTGGAGATCGTCTGCATAGAGATGAAAACAAGAAAATATCAAAGAGACTATCATATTAATAAAAATAGAAAATAGGAGTGGAGAGAGTACGCCACCTTGGGGTACACCCGCTTCGATATCGCACCAGTCTGAGGTGTCCTCATCGGAGCGGACACGTTGCGAGCGCCCCCGAAAATATTCAAAACAATATAAATAAAAGACTATATTTTTTCATTTACATTGAGCTAACATAAAATTGTTCCTAGCTAAACGAAAAATATGTCCTTTTATAATACTAACATATTATAGTCATGTAATATATCTTTATGATACGAGAATATGTTACCACATCAACATAATATGCTCAATTTATCATAGTCGGCAACTTTCTAGCAAATGAGGTTTTAACAATGTATGGCAAAATGCCAATATCTTGCCACAGACCGTGCCAAAACTATTGTTACAATATTAGCTAGTATCATATTATATTGGTCCTATATAGATAAACAACTATTAAATTAAAGACAATTATTATAGTGGCTAGATAAAATAAGATACCCCATTGTGTTGAAGTATCCGGTAATTTTGCTTGTACTATAATAATATTTTGTTCTCCTATTTTATGTTATAAGACATCTATACTAGGTAAAAAATAAACAGCTTAACGTGTTATTTCTTGTTAAAAGAGATAATCTCGAGAACTGCTGAACGGATATCGGTAATTCTCTTTTCGTATGCATTTATTTTTTCTTGGTTCAGTAAGGAAAAGACAATTGGTTGAATAAAAGAGATAGAAATGGTAATCAATCTACGTGTTTGATAGCCGGGCTATAGTCAGAATGTAAAGGAAATAATGATTCATACTTTTTAAGTTGAAAAATAATAATGCTTTTAATTAATTTTATGTTAAGCATTTTTGACAAAAGTTAATTTAAATAAAATAACTCGTTCTTACCAAAACATTTATTTATCACATTATTTTTATTAACTAATTGACTAGATTTGACATAATACTTGGCTTAACTGAGACAACACTTACAAAAATAATAATACTATAACTATTCGGTTTTTGGTAATATATACGGACGCTGTTAAGCATTCGTGTACTAACCCACAGAAAAATTACGTATTGAGTTATGAATGCAATTATGTTCTTTAGACGATTTAGAACAAGACTGCATTCAAAATTTAACAACAAAAAATATTGTGGGTTAGGACACTAATGCTTAATAGCGACCAATTACGAAAGTTTAAGATAAAACAATTTATTAACTTGAAAAAGTTAGGTAAGAGTTTTGTGGTCTATAATTTTGCAATGCATATTCGCACACAAGACATACTTAGAAGGTGTAGATTTGATTCTGCGTATTTTGATTATTTCTCTCCTGTAGGTCACTTTTGTATAGATCTTAAGAGTCCGTATACGAAATTTTGCCGATTTCGCTGATTAACAGACGTGATTTAACAGTTAGAATACAGTATTTCTATAAGTTTTTATGCACAACATGTAAGATCATTTCGATTATAATCTAATGTTGGAGCTAGATTTTTGTTTTTTTTTAAGTATTTTTAAATAATCCAACTCAAACCCGCGACAGTTTTGTGATTTTTGCTGTAAAAGGTTTAGAATACTCGTATCACCTGTTTATGGATTGTATTGACGTCTTAAGGGTATGAAAAAATACAATGTACTGTTGAGAAAGTCGTCTATACAATGTTGGACTTACTTTTTACCACTTTAATATGAATTAGTTGAGTAAAAAAATATGTAACTCGGCAAAATTTTAGAGAAAATGGGCAAAGAATTGCTGTTAATTTCGGCAACTTGGAGCTGTAATTCATAAAAAGAAAACGACAAAAATAATCTATAGATAAAATTCTATCCAATTCGAGAAAAAAGAAAAAAAAAAAGAAAAACCTAAATCTCACATTAGCCTTGCGGCGAGTAATATAATGTGAGATTTAGGTTGTTTTGAATCGTGTTTTTTGGCACAATTTGTTTTTTTTTCTTTTTTCTCGAATTGGATAGAATTTATCTATATAGATTATTTCTGTCGTTTTCTTTAAAATTTCGGCAAAATTTCGTATACAGACTCTTAAGTACATTTACAAGGAAAACATCGTGAGGAAACCTGCACATGGTTGGCCCCAGACGTATAAATTACTTCACAATAGTTTCTCTCATTTTCGTCGGTCGCGGTTGCTTGCCGTGTTGATAGGTACTTTTAAAAGTAAAAGAGGCGTCTAAAGAAATATATTATATAGGAGACCTTTGGCACAAATGGATAGGCTTGACCGGATCAATACCACATTCTCAGAGAATACTGGCGTAAAACAACGCTTACACAGTGTGCGAAACAAAGTGATAATACTTGTGTATGGATATATAGAGTTCGCTGTGAAAGTAGCAGCGCTGAAAGAACAACTTTTTTTCACCATTGTATGTAAAAAAAAATTGTGTAAGTCACAAAACATTTTTGTGTAAATTTTAATTGTAATCTCTTTAAAAGGGACACATTTAAATCCTAAAGTAATTATCACTTAGTTTTGTTACACCTTATAACTATATTATGACGTCTGCAACCCCCTCGCACCAAAATTTAGTATAATTTCATAAGGATAATTTCACATTGATTCGGAGCAATGTGGCGTCACCCCAAGTGTTTTTGAAAGTACCCACGTCAATGCTTATCTCTTTTACATTTCTTTATGGTCAACCTCCAAAACGCCATCCTGAAATCCGGTGAATAGAACGCGTATATAAAAGGGTTGATGGCAGAATTAAACCAACCCAGCCACGTCAACACATACATTAACACCGGGTTGACGTAGTCATTAGGTATGAAAGGCGTTAGTAAATAATATAAAAAGAATGGCAACCAACAGGCGATAAAACCTCCTACCACAAAACTTAGGGTTTGAGCGGTTTTGGTCTCCCTTCGGAGGGAGGATACGCGATTCTCCATTGGTTCTTTCACAGATCTATTCCTCTGGTTCTTATATCGGTAGTTCGCTTTGAAGGTGATATCGTATCGCTCTTTCTGATATTTGCATCTCTTTCTATCGGTTTTAAAGCAGCAGGGGCATTTCTGGCTCTGCGTCGAAAATTCGCTAGGCTGGGTGGAGTTTTTGGAGGTCTGTTTTGACACGTTCTGCCGGAGAGAGAGTTTGTCAGATCCTGAGTCGGATTCTGTCCGTATGCAGGAGAAGTGTTGCTTCTGTAACAAATTATATTTACTATTATTATTGAGGTCAGTTTATGGCCAATCTAAACCGCAAAACTGTCCAGTGTCCACGTCCAATGGTAATAATAATATAATCCCTATATCATGTTTCTCAATTTTTATCTTACGCCGGTTCTTCTCGCCGGGTTAGTTCCCGAACCGGTGGTAAGCATCATGTAGACGAAACTTTTTAATCGAGACTTAACGCGACTTATTTAAGTAGTAATGCTACTACGAGTACATACTTTTTAAACTTTGGGGACTCAGTCCCCTCGTGACCACGGCCGTTGCAACACGGCCGAAACGTCGAGAAAAAGTATGTACTCGTAGTAGCATTACTACTTAAATAAGTCGCGTTAAGTCCCGATTAAAAAGTTTAATTATAATGCAACGCGAAAGTTTAAAATATTATCATGTAGACGTTCAGAGAACATATTATGAAAAAATTTATTCTGAATAAAAAAGTTTGAGTTTATGTTCCTTTTTATGCTACATTTTTTTCCAACTACAGTGAAGCCGAAATTAAACAATGTTTTTGCGAGTTTCTTGCGCCAGTTCTTCTCATCGGTCCTTCTCAGCTTACTTAGCAGACACAAAGAAGGACATTCAAAGAAAACTTCCCAACCTTTTTTTGAAAAAAAAAAAACGTGTGGCACTCTTGGACTGCCGCGGTAAGTTATTGGATAACATGTTTTATCAACTTATGCAATTATAATTCGTATACGTCTAGTCGCCCGCACCCAAACACCATGCCAAAGTCTGGCAACGCCGCACCGACCGGCAGTCGGACCGTGCTGGTACTCCAACCGGGTGTTAGGTTTTCCGTTACGAAATTTCTCGATTCGGTCGCCGCTCAAAGCCCGCTATAAAAGCTATGCAGTAGCTTGAGATCATCATGAATGACCTCACCTTAGACTTCGGCGCCGTCGTCGCCAACTGCTGGTGTCTCCTGGCCACGACGCACGAGATCCGCGCATACACGTACACCATCACCGCCATGGGTAGGAAGAACGATCCCATTGCGCTGAACACCACGTAGCCGGCGTTCTGGTTGTACCGGCAGACTCCACCCTGGTTGTGGTCGGGCTCGTACCTGGGGAATAAAACAAATGAGTTTAGAAGGTTCCAGATGAGTTTGAAACATTTCAGATGGACTAAGGAGGTTTAAGATTTTTTTAAATGAAATAAGGGCAAACGAGCAAACGAGTCACCTGATGGGAAGCAACTACCGTCGCCCATGGAGGCTCGCAACATCAGAAGAGCTGAATGTGCGTTGCCGGCCTTTTAAGAGGGAATGCGCTCTCTTCTTGAAGGTTTGCAGGTTGTATAGGTCCGGAAATACTGCTGGTGACAGTTCGTTCCAGAGTTTTAGAGTGCGTGGCAGGAAGTTACGTGAGAAACGCACGGTGGAAGACTGCCACTCATCAAGGTGATGAGGATGGTATATTTTTTGCGTGGGACGATGGCGAACAGTTGCAGGTGGTATGATTCCGAACAATTCCTCAGAGCAAGATGGGTTTAGGATGTCCTAGATGAGGTTGAATGATTCCAGACGAGTTTGGAACGTTTAAAGTGAGTTTGGGAGATTCCAGATGAGTTTGGAATGTTCCAGATCGGTTCAGAAGATTTCAAATTAGTTTGGAATGCTGCAAATGAGTTTTGATTGTTTAAAATTATTTTGTAAGATTCCAGATTAAATGTTTAAGATGTTGCTAAAATATTTGTAGTGTGTATTCTCGGTATTTGCATAATATTGTAAAGTCAACTATATTTGTGGCGTGGCGATATAACTCCTGCGAGAGTTAGTCGTATGCCCATCGCCAACTAAACTGGTCGTGCAATAAAGTGATTCAGCACATCAGTTAAAAATTCAGTATTTCATTTGAAGACCCCAGCCATTGTTCACTAAACTGGTGACCCCGACGAAAAACTTTCGAAATCTGCGTAAAAGTGAACAATGACTGGGGTCTTCTAATGAAATATTTGATGCACTGGATCTTTTTATTGCACGACCAGTTAAGCTCGGTGGTCCTCCCCAGGCCCCGGGGATGCGTAAATGCATTCCCCAAACGATAAAATAAAAAATAAATTAAGAAATTAAAAAAAAAAAAAAAACCCGCCAAAACAACTTTAAAAAGTAATGAAATAATATTTACTGCCTTTAAGTTCAAATAATTCCTAACTTGTGTAAAGTAATATTTTAGTCCATAATTGTTGTCACGGTGTGTCGGGGGACCGCCAAGTAAACTACAACCTACAACCGCCAAGTCGCTGATTACCTATCCCGATCGCTGTGGATTGATCCTTAAACTTGTTAAGTGAAATTAAACATCTACATTAGCGGTCCCCCGACACACCTTGACAACAATTATGGACTTAAATATTACTTTACACAAGTTAGGAATTATTTGAACTTAAAGGCAGTAAATATTATTTCATTACTTTTTAAAGTTGTTTTGGCGGGGTTTTTTTTTAAATTTCTTAATTTAATTTTATTTCATACTTTTTAAACTTGTGTTGGTTATAGTGCAGAATAATTCCTATCAACAGAATCATATTCTCATGATTACCATCTATCAATGTCCTTTTCGATGAGGCCGTTAAAATGAGCCCAAACATGAAACCTCCACTTTGGGTTCATACGAAGCTCGATACCGAAATTATAATAAAAAAGAGACAAAAATAAAATAGAATTTAACAAGGGCACGGGCCACTTAGGCTTGGGGGAAAAAAAAAAAAAAAAAAAACGGTCGATTCCTATAGAATCGAGGTGATGCTGCAGCAGCAGCATGTAAATATTTACTGTTTCTACTTTATACTTTTATACTTTATTTCTTACTGGCTGTCGCAATTAAAACGCGCCCAAACACGAAACCTCTCCTCTTAGTTGGCGAGGAGTTGGATATCCTATTGATTACCAGGCGATGCTGCAGCACCAGGTCAACTTTCCATTATTATGTGTATACGTATATTGTATATTCACTAATGTCACGAACTAGAATGAAATATAAAACCCATAAAACGACTACAAGTTGCTAACGGCCTTTCATGAACCAGATAAACCCTAATTGTCCAGCACTGAGCAGGCTGATGATGATGAATTATAGCTAAGAACACTCTCGATCATGTCAGCTTTCAAACAAAAAAAACTAGATCAAAATCGGTTCATCCGTTTGGATGCTACGATGCCACGGACAGATACACACACAGACAAACAGACTTATAACACCCCTCTTTTTTGTCGGGGGTTAAAAAAAAAGTTGACGATGGGCAGACGACTCAGTGTCGCGGGAGTGATATCGCCATGCCACAAATATAGCTGACTTTACAATATGCAAATACCGAGATTTATACACACACAACATATTCTAGACCCGGTTTGGAATATTTTCGACGACTTTTAAAGATTTATATATCGTCAATACTATATACTTGCTATATACTATAATATTATAAATGCGAAAGTGTGTCTGTCTGTCTGTTACCTCTTCACGCCCAAACCACTGAACCGATGTTGCTGAAATTTGGCATGGAGATACTTTGAGTCCCGGGAAAGGACATAGGATACTTTTTATCCCGAAAAATGTACGGTTCCGGCGCGAGTTGCGGGCGTCATCTAGTCGTCAGTATATTGTGAATCTTTTTATTAGGATTAGTTGATTAATAAAATAGGAGAGTTCAATGCATAAAAATTTAACAACACCATAATATCAAGACCTCCCGGGCTTACACAAGAAGACTCTTGAAGTCTTAGTATGCGACTAAACATGGCTTCAGTGAGAATGCAACAGTGTATAATAATTAATTCATTTGAATAGAAACCTGGGTCAAGCACACTAGAGACCTAATTATGTAATGAGTGCGTCGTTTTAAATGCCATTTGATCGTATACTTCTCATTGTATTATTATACAGAGTAATAGGGTTGTATTATACAGAATAATAACAATAAAAATCCATTTTTATACATGCCTTTAGCCTCCTCCAGTCCAATGGTTTAGAGCGTGGCTTTTAATTCGGAGGCCGTGGGTTCGATTCGCGCGTTGGAAACGTGTTATTTCCAAGTTTTACTAGGACAATGTAGGCTGATTGGCAAATAAAATGATCCATGCGTTGGATGAAACACGTAAAAAGTCGATCTCTCGCCTGCCAGTCGAGTCGGTCTCTCGTCCCACTGGGTTATGAGGGTAAAGAAAGAGAGGATGCTCTTGTGTACTGCGCACACTCTTGGGAACTATAATAGGCATTTGGACAGGAGTAATTCAACGTAGCTGGCCTGGTTTCAATGAAACCGGCCACAGTCACAGAAACCGGTGCGGGAATTATTATTACATCTGTTATTATTAATAATAATAATATCTAAGTTCTCATCTCTGGGCAGGGGCGCCAAAATACCAACTGCTCCCTCTGGATCGTATCCAACGAAGGGCTGCTCGAATTGTTGACTGCCATAGTGTTTCAAACAGCTTGGACCCCCTGGAATTACGCCGAGATGTAGCTTCACTCTGCATCCTATATCGGTTGTATCACGGGGAGTGCTCTGAGGAATTGTTCGGAATCATACCACCTGCAACTTTTCGCCATCGCTCCACGCGAAAAACATACCATCCTCATCGCCTTGATGAGTGGCAGTCTTCCACAGTGCGTTTTTCGCGTAACTTTCTGCCGCGCACTGTAAAACTCTGGAATGAACTGTCACCAGCAGTATTTCCGGACCGATACGACTTGCAAACCTTCAAGAAAAGAGCGTATTCCCTCTTAAAAGGCCGGCAACGCACCTGCAGCTCTTCTGATGCTGCGAGTGTCCATGGGCGACGGTAGTTGCTTACCATCAGGTGACCCGTTTGCTCGTTTGCCCCCTTATTTAATATGGGTCCATGCCCATATGGTAGCCTAACATTTACTAGATGTTACTAGATGACGCCCGCAACTCCATTGCGACAAAATTTGATTATAGCGCGGAACCGTACATTTTTCGGGGATAAAAAGTATCTTATGTCCTTTCCCGGGACTTAAAGTATCTTCATACCAAATTTCAGCCAATGGGCGTGAAGATGTAATATACAGACACACTTTCGCATTTATAATATTAGTATGGAAGTATGGATATGAAGAATTTGAATTTGATCCCTGTCTCTTACCATCCAAACATAGGCGGGCACGTGATGGCACTAGCGGACACCCACACACAGAAGATCATCGTCAGTGCCAACTTCTTGGATCTTCTTCTTCTGGAGTACGTCAGGGGACGTGTTACTGCTAGGTACCTGATGAAGAAATAGTGATTAAAATGGGAAAATCTGCTTGTTTTATCAAAACAAAGTGTTCTAGTGTAGTGTATACTGTGTGTACTTTAGAGTTTATGGTGTGTATGTGTCCCTTGTATAGTTTACTGTAAAAGTAGCAGCGTTGAGAGAGCAACTTTTATCTTTTGTATGGGCAAATTCATGACGTTGGAAAATTTGTCATAGAAATATTTAAGTCAAAAGTAACTCTTTTGGTGCTGCTACTTTTACAGTACAAACGGGTGGACCAATTTTGACCTAGTTTTTTGTTTGAAAACTGACAAAAGCAAAGTGTTCCTAGGAAAAGTTCGTCATCATCAGCCCGCTCACTCCTTAATGGGAAACATCTATTTCATGACTCATATAGTAACTAGATGACGCCCGCAACTCCGTTGCGTCAAAACTCGTTTATCGCGCGGGAACCGTACATTTTTCCGGGATAAAAGTATCCTATGTCCTTTCCCGGGACTCCAAGTATTTCCGTACCAAATTTAAGCAAAATCGGTTCAGCGGTCTGGTCGTGAAGAGGTAACAGACAGACAGACAGACACACTTTCGCATTTATAATATTTGTGCGGATTAAATCAGTTTTGCAATATAATTCCTGACACTCAATACAATAATTTTGAATCAAGTTGAGGTTTTCAAACTTAACAATTGTGACGTCATAATAGTCATCGAATACACGACAATAACGACGACCTCCGTGGTTCAATGGTTAGAGTGTGTGGTAACTCAAGCCGGGGGTCGCGGGTTCGAATCCCGCCAACGGAACAAAAAAAAAAAAGTTTTTCAATGATCCTGGGTCATGGATATGTATTAAATATGTGTATGATATAATATAAATCTTAAATATATGTATAGTATAAAAGTATTAAATATATTTCCGTTATCTGGTACCTGTAACACAAGTCCTTCAGGCACTTAGCACGGGGCCAGACTGACGTGGTGTGAAGAGTCATAGATATTATTATTATTACGAGTATTACATACCTGTCGACGCTGATGGCGCACAGGGACAGGATGGAGGCGGTGCACAGCAGGATGTCCAGGCTGATCCAGATGTCGCACAGCACCCAGCCCAGCTCCCACGTGCCTGATGATGATGATTAATGTCTTAGATAATATTATTATTACAATTTATCATAAAGTATAAGGGCCTGTTAACACACTTTCTGTAGAATACCGGCTAGGCTATCCACAACTTATCTGACAGATAGAGTATGGAGTATCTGTCAGATAAGTTGTGGATAGCCTATCGGCACTTTGCCTATTTCATAAAAATGTAGCTCTCTAACAGTGATTTTTCGTACAGTGCTACGAAGTGCTACGACGTAGAGCCTCTACGAAAATGTCGCGGTGGAGTAATAGAGACAAGTAGTTTTGGTAAGTGATTAGTTCATTTATCACTATGTTGGCCACTAAGCCATTGTGGCCTTTGTTTATTGTTTTTATCCCAAGTTTAAGATATACTTGGACAAAAAATAAAAATGACAAAAAGAGCGTATTCCCTCTTAAAAGGCCGGCAACGCACCTGCAGCTCTTCTGATGTTGCGAGTGTCCATGGGCGACAGTAGTTGCTTACCATCAGGTGACCCGTTTGCTCGTTTGCCCCCTTATTAATTAAAAAAAATGTAGTGAACTAGTAGAAGCAAGCAATTCTGTTGCCTAGAAATTCATCTGTCGCTCGTGGACCATACATTTTTCTGCAAAAATTATTATTATATATCCTTTCTCGTCTCTTAAATTATTTCTATACCAAATTTCATCTCAATCAGTTCAGTCGTTTGCGCGTGAAGAGTCAACAGACGGACACATTTTTTATTATAATATTAGGTCATCATAAATCTTCTTACAAAAAATGTAACCCACGCGGCAATTAAAAATAAATTTGACATTAACATATATCATCAAAACGCCGCCCAAACCGCTGAACGGATCACAAATCAAATCTCTTAATCCAACGTGTCTGGTGGCCTCATGCTGAATTTTTAAATTTCGCTTTGTACGAATTGCTTTTTAAATTAGATTTGTACGTTTTTTTAATAAAATAAAGGATCAAACGAGCAACCGGGTCACCTGATGAAAAGCTACTAACGTCTAAACAGACCGTAGACTAGAGATGACATGACAAACACATACACACACAATTTTGAATTATTCATTAGATCTAAAAAATCCATACTATAGAATTGATAACGTGATTATAAGCGACGGCGGTCATTGACTTCCTGTCAAGAACTTAAGAGACCGCGTTTGACAATGATCTTTCTAGTCTAAAGCATAAAGTTATTATACCTAGCGGAATAGAGAAACAAAGGCCTGAGCAAGAGAGATGTCACTATCAGTAACACTGCGTGGTAAAAAGAGACGTGTGATACATGACAGCAGCACTCATTTTTGACGTCCAGTCGGCACGTGCCGCACGTTGGCAATTTAATCTCATAGAATTCATGTTCAATCATGCTTGTGTAAGTGTACACGTACACATATTTTTACACACAGATGAAAATCAATTTCGGTTTCGTTTGACAGCTCGAGATTGTTGCTCTATTCCGCTAGGTATATTAACTTTATGGTCTAACGACGATATCGTATATTTGAATTCTCAATTATAACTCGTATAATATGGCAAGTTATATCACGAATACCAATACATCTATAGTAATCTATACTAATATTATAAAGTTGAAGAGTTTGTTTGAACGCGCTAATCTCAGGAACTACTGGTCTGATTTGAAAAATTCTTTCAGTGTTAGATAGCCCATTTACCGAAGAAGGCTATAGTCTATAGGATAAGATCAATTGGAGCGAAGAAACGGAGGAAAATGTGGAAAAAATTGGGACAATTATATGAAAATGCTTATTATCTTTAGAACTCATGGAGCACTTTTATGTTATTTGACACACATAAGGAATAGACCACGTGCTGGCTCTACATAGGCTGTTTTTTCGGAAAAATGTACAGTTTCCGTAAAATCCCTAAATTAAGCGGGCGAAGCCGCGCGGAACATCTAGTTTATAATAATCAGCTGTGTCTTTGTAAAAGTTCCAATAGAGCCTAGACTACTAAGATCCGACCATTACCTGACCGCTTATGCCAAATCTCCCCATTTAGACTTACAATATGAACTATCATCATAGTAAGTGTCTGTCAGTTTATTACCTTTTCACGCGCAATGGTAAATACTCTCATGCGGTTTTGCTCGATAGTTTTACTCCAAACCGAGTAATAATTACCGAGTGGACCGCAAAACTGACAGCTCGAAGGCTCGCATCGAGCCGGCTCGATCGAATTAAATATATCGATTTAGAATAAAACTACCGAGCAATGCTGAATGTGTGGACGAAATCCCGAGCCGCGGGTTTTGCTCGATGTGATTGCTCGACCGAGCAAAACCGTATGTGAGTACTTAGCATAAAGGTACCGGTTAGCAGCGGACGACATGAAGCTACCGCAGACGACGTGTTGTCGCGACACTACTGGTTTCTATGTATTTCTATGAAAAGTGTCGCTAGCTTCGTGTCGCTAGCTGCGGAGGGTATTTCATACAAATACATACAAACCAGTAGTGTCGCCACGACACGTCGTCTGTGTAGCCGGCTTCCAACTTGTGCCTGTCACTCAATTGATGTTTGTTTTGGAGGTACTTTTACTAAATATTTTATCTGTAAGATTCTTGCACGATCATCGAATTTTTGCGCAACGGAGTTGTCGGCATTAACTAAGTGTCTAAACACACTAGGCCGAACTTACGCGGCGTAAATTCCGCATGATTACGTCGCAATGTCAAACGCATACAAAATACGGACGGAACGCGACGGAATAGTGTATCATCGGTAATTTAAAATACATTGCAGGCGGAATCATGCGGAATTTACGCCGCGTAACTTCGGCCTAGTGTGTTTATACACTTATGGTATGTTATAAATCCGAATCATAAAGTTAATATACCTATATTAACTTTATGATCCGAATCAGAACGAACTAAGTTGCGGACAGCATCTTGTATTGAAATATGCTAATTTTCTAAATCGATTTTCCCGGTGGAATCAGCTTTCCCGGGCAACAATACTCGTTTAGATTAAAAGTGTCTATTTTATAAACCGAGTAATAAATGGATGAACATTATTTATAGTACCATTATGTAAAACGACAGATTAATCTTTATTCATTGGTGAATTAATGAGAAATAAAAGTAGTGATCAAAATCTATCCATACTACTAATATTTTAAATGTGGAAGTGCGTGTGTCACTTCACGGCCAAACCGCTGAACCGATTTTGCTAAAATTTGGTATGAAGATACTTTGAGTCCTGAGAAAGAACTAAGATACTTTTTATCTTGAAAAATGTACGGTTCCCGCGCAATAAACCCATTTTGGTACAACGAAGTTGCGGGCGTCATATATAAATAAAATATCAATAACATGGATAAAAATGAGTGTAAAAAACAATCATTTTGCAGCATAAAATGTAAAGAAAAAGTTATTTCATCATTTGATCGATGTTTAAGAGATTTTTTACCAAATGAATGAGATCTTCTTTACAATATTGTGAACACAATACCACTTCACCGAAACCGGAACGTCACCGACAAAAATTCAAATAAAATGCCACTTTATGACGTAGGCTATAAGTTTCATTTTACTCTACGCCACTACAAAGCAGCATGAGTCACTAGACCAATGATGGAAATGAAACCTTTAGCCTAAACTCACAAAGTGGCATTGTATTTTATTTTTTGTTGTTGTTACTTGTTCAGTTCACCGGAGGCCTATTCCCCAACACTTTTTCCTTCCCTACCCTCCCCTATTTCCTTCCCTACCCTCCCCTATTCCCTTCCCTACCCTCCCCTATTACCCTATTCCCTCTTAAAATGCAGCTGCAGGTGCAGCTCTTCTGATGCTGTGAGTGTCCATGGGCGACGGAAGATGCTTTCCATTAGGTGACCCGTTTGCTCGTTTGCCCCCTTATTTCATTAAAAAAAGTTGATGTTTTACTTTACAATTCTTTTGTTAAGGTGCTCCCTTACCGGGAGCATTCGCTTGTAATATAACGTTACAGAGTCGAGCATTACAATGCGCACCTTGTAATGATACAAAACCGAGCATTACAATGCGTACGTTTTAAATTATAATGATACAGTGTGTAATATTTTAATAAAACTTGTATCAAGTAGATAATATGGAATGCTCAAAGTCGAATTTTTCGAACATTACACGCGAATGCTCGTCAGTCAGGGAGGTAGTATTGTAATGTAATGCTCAAAGTCGAATCTTTAATGTTGCATTGCACGTGAATGCTCGTCGGTCAGGGAGGTAGTATTGTAATGAATTGCTCAAAGTCAAATCTAAAATGTTACATTACACTTGAATGCTCGCGGTGAAGGAGTACCTTTACAGTGTGATTATGTAATTTAAGTAAAACGGCCCGTTTAAGGACTAAATTACTAACACTAGAACAAAATACGTTAAAATTAAGTGGACTTTGAGCACCGGTCTATTCACTGATGGCGTATAATTGGAAGCTTAGCTTTAAAAGTGTAAGCTATTAAATGCCAGTTACTTTTTTGTTCATTGTTTATCGTACTGGAACCGTGCGTTTACTTTGCGGTAAACTATTGACTTTTCCTGTTTGAAAACAATCTATCATCATACAACAGTAACGTTACAGTAATACAACAGTAAAATAGTTCAAGCTAAGCTGATTTTTTGTGAACGAAGATTAAATTCAAAATATTTAATATAATATATATCTATATATTAATACGTGAGAGAAAAACTTTGTAACCCTTTTTACGAAAAATGGGGAAACGTAGGTGCATGAAATTTCGCACAGTTATAGTTTATATGGAGAAGGAGTGCATCGAGCCAATATTATTTTAAAATTATAATTTTATCATTTACAAAACGTTACACACACTACAACACTACTACTAGGAAAAATGACAGATTTTTGAGTGACAAGCCTATAATAATAATATTCTTTATTTGCATAAATATGGTACAATAAGGTGTTACTATAATTCTAACAGTGCTTCACATATTTTGTCAATTTTCTCGACGTGCAAATGTTAATTTAGGATACATTCTTAAATATAATTTGTCATAATAATTATTAATAAATGCATGCCTAATAATTTCCATCTTACTTAATAATATGTCAAAATTATAAATATAAAGAACAAATGACATGACAAAGGAAAAGAAGAAGAAAAAAGAAAAATAATGTCAGCGGATGTGGATGCGTAAATATTGTTCAGTTCATTATACATACGAATTATACTCTTTTATTCATGGTTGGAGTCTGTTGACAACAAGTTGACAAATTGAAAATGGATTATAGTTTTTTTTTATTGAATCTAAGATACTATTAGAATTGAAAAAAAAAAACTACAATATTTTTTTTTTTTTAGTATGTAGTCCTAATGTCGTTGCAAGTTAGGTCGAATTTCGACCATTGGGCGATCTCTAGTACTTATATTATAACTCAAAGGTGACTGACTGACATGGTGATCTATCAACGCACAGCCCAAACCACTGGACGGATCGGGGTGAAATTTTGCATGCAGGTAGATATTATGACGTAGGCATCCGCTAAGAAAGGATTTCGATAAATTCCAACCCCAAGGGGTTAAAATAGGGGATGAAAGTTTGTATATAATAATACTTCTTACCGCGAGTGAAGCCGCGGGAAAAAGCTCGTATAAAAATACAATTGTTTAATAAAATAATAATGCATTTTGAAATACGTGCTCAAAGCTCGTATGAAAGATATAAAATGAGGGAAGCTTCCATTATGATAACTAGCTATTTGACCGAGCTTTGCTCGGTATTCGATAAAACACGTATAAAATGAAATTTTCTAAAAATGATTCCTAGCTAGATCGATTTATCGTCCCCAAAACCCCCTATATACTAAATTTCATGAAAATCGTTGGAGCCGATTTCGAGATTCCAATTATATATTTATATATATACAATAATTGCTCGTTTAAAGATATTATAAGATATCAACCGCGAGTGAAGCCGCGGGCAAAAGCTCGTATCAAAATACAATTGTTTAATAAAATAATAATGCATTTTGAAATACGTGCTCAAAGCTCGTATGAAAGCTATAAAATGAGGGAAGCTTCCATTATGATAATATCAAAAGCTTATATACGGAGAAACAGAAGAAACAAAAATAAGAGTGCATCTACGGTTCTGATTATTTTACTGTATTTTACTTTTTTACTGATTACGTAAAACGTGGTTACCGATTGTAAATTTCCTTTGTTATAACATTAATACCTCGATCGTGGAAAATCCAGACACAATAGCTATTCTATTGTTATTTTCAATTTAAACAATTTTTTTCTTTTCATTTCACTGTGTATGATTTTAAATCCCTAGCATTATTATGAGTTACTATCTTGCTTTTTTTAACCCCTGGGCCCTGTTTAACGTGCCTATATTAAGTATGTGTCTGTCCGTGGCATCATAGCATCCAAACGAGTGGACTAATTTTGATTCAGTTTTTTTGTTTGACCGACAATAAATATAGTTGCCATTAAGTGCAGAAGGGTTTATCTATTTCATCAAAGGTTTCAGCAATTTCCAATAATTTTATTTCATTTCTGACACTGATTATTTCTATTATTTCTGACATTAATTTAACATTTTCGCTTTAAAAGGAAGACTAACCCAAGCAATCAAACATCGTCCTTCTCTCTTCACACTCACGCCCGTCTTTCATATGCCAGGTGAAAAAGGACGACGCGGATTTATCGCCAAGTTAGTTTTTCCTAAATAACTCGATAAATATACAACATTTTAAGAATCTGCCAGGCCAGTGTCTCAATAATAGAATTGTATACATTGTGTTAAAATATTAACTAAGTTCAATGCAGGGTTATGGCAATATAATATGAAAAATTCGTGAAAATTAGATGCATCTTTGTGATTTTATTCTATCGAGAAACTTTTAAAATATCGTGTTTTCACTCAAATCAATTTTTTGGAAATATCTATGTAAGTAATTTAGTATCTATGTTTAGAAAATGTAATAATTCGGGGCCTATTTTCAACTATAAAAATGAATTATAAAATCGACAATTTTGGGTTAGTCGCCCCCTTAACCCATCAATCCCTAAGCGGCAGCCGGCCGCATAACAATTGAAAATCTATTGTGTCTGCGATACCCACGATGGAGGTGTTAACTTATTATTCTAAAATACATAAAATATTCATACTCACCATTAATATGTACAGCGATCGCCGGTGGCATCACGAATATCCCAACCAGCAAATCAGCAACTGCCAAACTGGTGACGAAGCAGTTGGTCACCGTCCTCAGCCTCTTCGTGGTCACCACCGCTGATATGATCAGAGTATTACCAATCACAGTCACCACTATCAACAGACATAACACACTAACCACCCCGACTTCAACTACGTCATAATCACAAGTACTATTGCAATTATCACAGGTACCACAAGTGGTGTTTTCTTTTGTGTTTTCTATGGTGTATTCTGTTCGTGTGGTGTTCCATTGCGCGCTGTCTATGTAGTCGAGGTCTGCTATCATGGATTCACCCAGGCGTCGACATCGTCTGGAACAAAGAGTCGCTTTAATCAGGAGTAAAAAGTGGTGGAAATGCTGGTAGTATCTTTTCATACAAATCATGACTCACAAACTTACGCTCAATGTGTGAATCAAACAGGACTTTTGTATGAAACTGAATACAGATTTTGTTGTTCTACCAGCCGAAATTCTGCGACTCATAACTCACAAATTACGCTCGTTTGACTTCACCCCTTACAGCATCCACAGTAAATCGCGCGGTACCCGCCGTGTCTGAACAAGCATTAAGAAGGCGACTAATCCAAAATTGTCGATTTTATAAATCACTAGCTGACCCGGCAAACGTTGTTTTGCCATATAAATTATTAAGGGTGAACAACCCTTATTACTTAGGGGTATGAAAAACAGATGTTGGCCGATTCTCAGACCTACTCAATATGCTCACAAAATTTCATGAGAATCGATCAAGCCGTTTCGGAGGAGTATGGCAACGAAAACTGTGACACGACAATTTTATATATTAGATTTTTGAACTTGATAATGAGCCCCGAATTGTTTCATTTTCTAAAATTAGATACTACATTATATTTCCAAGAATCCGACCTGAGCAAATAACGATATCTTAAAATTTTCTCGATAGAAAAAAATCACAAAGATGCATTTAATTTTCACGAATTTTTCATTTATTGCCATAACCGTGAATAGAACTAAGTTAATATTTTAACACATTGTATAAAATTCTATCATTGAGAAATTTTTTAAATATTGTATTTATCGAGTCATTGAGAAAAAACTAATTTGGCGATGAATCCGCGTCGTGTTTCACCTGGCAAATGAAAGACGAGCGTGAGTGTGAAGAGAGAAGGACGATATTTGATTTTTTGGGTTATTCCGCCTTCTATTTATTATGGAAAATAAATTAAGCTTATGTTAGAACAACAGCCAATGTTGAGATATAAAATAGACATTTTGTTAATTAAACTTCCTTATCTACGATCTCCAGGAGTCTCGGTGACCGTGGTGTAATTACAACATGTATATTTATCAACGTCAACTTGAATTGATGATTTCGGCGCAATTAAATAGACTGCTTGGATTTCTGAGAGAAATGGGGTTAACGATCTTTTGAGTGACAGATACAGATTTGTATATCTATATATTAATACGTGAGCCAAAAACTTTGTACTTATCCCTTTTGACGAAAAATGGGGAAACGTAGGTGAATGAATTTTTGCACAGTTATAGTTTATATGGTGAAGGAGTGCATCGAGCTAATATTATTTTGAAATTATGCTTTTATCATACATTTTTTTAACAAATAAAACATTACACACACTACAACACACACACTAGGAAAAATGACAGATTTTTGAGTGACAAGCCTATACATACGAATTATACTCTTTTATTTATGGTTGAAGTCTGTTGACAACAAGTTGATAAATTGAAAATGGATTATAGTTTTTTTATTGAATCTGAGATACTATTAGACAATGCTTACACGGCCAGTCTAAGATCAGCTGAGTCCCAGAGACAAGAGTGGAAAAAAATATGATAAAGTCAATATTTTTTTACAAAATAAGTATAGGTAGTAGTCCTAATGTCGTTGAAACTAAGGTCGAATTTCGACCATTGGGCGATCTATAGTAAAAATTAAATGGCTTGATGTCTTATTCCGTTCCTAATATCTACACCTTATATTATAAAGCTAAACAGTTTTTCAGTTTGAGCGCGCTAACCTCACGAAATACGATACTGGGGCGATTGTTATGTAATTTCGCACAGGTATAGAATAATTAATAGACCACGAGAAAGGACATAAGCTATATTTTGCGGGAAAATGTACGGTTCCCGGGATACTCTTTATTTACGCGGGCGGAGCCGACAGGAACCCTAGTTGGTAATAGTAAATGCCCATTGCATCAACGGCAGATGAAACAATCTGGCATTAATATAGACTTTGCTGTAACTTACAGCCTGTAAGTCTGCAAAATACTCACTCCTAGACTAAAATGTTTTTTTCTTGAAAGGCTCGTTTGATGAACAAACATAATGTAATAATAGTCTGTAAATAGGCAATTTGGAAGTTTAAACGTGTATAAACGAAACATTCTGCGAGCGAAGTATTTCTCATCAACTTCAATATTGTACGACGCGGCGTTGAAAAAATAAGTTCCGAACACCTATTACTATGGTGACAATGCTCTTGTGATTTGATGGATAAAGGACCGACTTTTACACACCATTCATTTTGCCATCGTTCCACGCGAATAATACCGGTAAGACATGTTCAATACTCGAGGACGTGATATTTGGCTATTGTATTAGATGAAAAACATAATATTAATTGATCACTGAGTAGTATTAAAGCTTAAGAGGAGTCCACACCGCCGTTTTTCCATATAAACGTTGTCCCCTGTTTCCTCCCTGGATAATGCCGGTAGAGTTATGATTTTTTTCCTGAAATATCTATGGCCACTATTAGCATGTCCCTATGTTTTCTTTTTTTCATAATTTTATTATTAAAAAAGATAAGAACATTCAAAAACCCAAAAAAATGGCCAGATTTTGCTCTGTGTTCAAACACCCAGAAAACAAAACTGGCTAAAATAAAAAAATAAAAAAAACATAGGAACGCAGTTCAAGCCTTGCTTTAATTCTTAATGAAAAAAGTACTTTAATCGGTTAAGTTTTGGAGAAGGAATCAGCGGACAACGAATCGAAGATTTTCTGTTCTTTTATTAGAACTTTTGTCGTGTTGTCTCTATCGCGCTCTGCGGTGGGAGACTGGAGATTTATGAGACAGCAATACATTTTCAAATACCTATTTTCGATTTCTCTCGCCCCTGGTGTGTCCTCTTAAGTTAAATAATTATTTACCCAACGCATGGACACCGCGTTCGGGATGGGTAGCGGCGCGGTGTTTCTTTGGTGGCGCACGCCGCCGCGTCAGCCGCATAGTATCAAGTATGCCTTCTTGCCTAGCCGCGTAATTTACGTAATATTCACGATTCATTTATTTAAAAGAAAATTCGGAAAAATATTAAGTACCTAATTTCATTACATAATTATAATGAGAATCGAGTACAGAGTACTCTCCTTAAGTATTGAACTTGTCTCACCAGTCATGTTGTATACCATTCTCATCAGTCATCACCTTGATGAGTGGCAGTCTTCCACCGTACGTTTTTCGCGTAACTTTATGTAACCTGTAAAACTCTGGAATGAACTGTCACCAGCAGTAATTACGGATCAATACGACCTGCAAACCATTTAGAAAAGCGTGGAAGAGCGTATTCCCTCTAGCCAGGGTTCCCTAGAACAATATTTTTATTACTATCAAGCAAATTTTTGTCAATCAAGTATATCTACAGCCGACCATTAAATCTCCTCCTTTTTTTATGAAATAAGGGGGCAAGCGAACAAACGGGTCACCTGATGGAAAGCAACTTCCGTCGCCCATGGACACTCGCAGCATCAGAAGAGCTGTAGGTGCGTTGCCGGCCTTTCAAGAGGGAATAGGGTAATAGGGGAGGGTAGAGATGGGAAGGGAAGGGAAGGGAATAGGGGAGGGTAGGGAAGGGAATAGGGTAGGGGATCGGGCCTCCGGTAAACTCACTCACTCGGCGAAACACAGCGTTAGCGCTGTTTCAGGTTTCGGTTTTCTGTGAGAACGTGGTATTTCTCCGGTCGATCCGGCCCATTCGTGCCGAAGCATGGCTCTCCCACGTATATATAATTTTTATAAACAGCTGTTTATACAGCTGTTTATAAAAATTAGAACTTACGCTTATTTTTGACCGAATTCCAAAAAGGAGGAGATTTAATGGTCGGCTGTAGATATACTTGATTGACAAAAATTTGCTTGATAGTAATAAAAATATTGTTCTAGGGAACCCTGGCTAGAGGGAATACGCTCTTCTACGCTTTTCTTAATGGTCTGCAGGTCGTATTGATCCGTAAATACTGCTGGTGACAGTTCATAATAAATTAAAAAGATATTCGAAGAAAAACCTAGCCAGCTTTTCGTTAAATAAGATAACATCTAGCCAACACCTTGAACTTAAATTGTAGAAAAATCGACCTATCAATATTTTTTGTCCCAAGTTTTCAAAGAACACTGTCATATTACTCTTCTGTTATGAAAAGCCGTGAGAAGTTTGGCTCGAAATTTAACTACTTGTGCAATCTACGGGAAAATGGACATATTACCGAAAAACTGTGGCCATCTTGCAAGGTTTTTTGTAAGGCTTTTTAAAGACCCAAAGCTATCAAGCAGAGACAGCAATAAATATATAACAGCTAATGATTTAAAAAAAACCTCTATCGGTTGTATCACGGGGAGTGCTCTGAGGAATTGTTCGGAATCATACCACCTGCAACTTTTCGCCATCGTCCCACGCGAAAAACATACCATCCTCATCACCTTGATGAGTGGCAGTCTTCCACAGTGCGTTTTTCGCGTAACTTTCTGCCGCGCACTGTAAAACTCTGGAACGAACTGTCACCAGCAGTATTTCCGGACCTATACGACCTGCATACCTTCAAGAAAAGAGCGTATTCCCTCTTAAAAGGCCGGCCGCGGCAACGCATCTGCAGCTCTTCTGATGTTGCGAGTGTCCATGGGCGACGGCAGTTGCTTACCATCAGGTGACCCGTTTGCTCGTTTGCCCCCTTATTTAATAAAAAAAATACGATTCACGTAAGTATGTATTAGATGACGGATGTACGTTATTTGGTCAGGTTATATTGTTAAGTTATTGTAATCGTGATGTTGGCTGTGATTGACATAATAATAATAATAATAGTAATAATATACACTTTTCATGCACTTTTTCCACTTTTATTAATAACAATTATGTTTTACACGACCGGTTTCGAAAAAATCATCATCAATAATAATAATAATAATAATTTTCACCCTCCTTTTTTTCTTCTCTACCTATATTTCCTTTTTAGTTAACTCTTCCTATTTTTGTTTTAATATAATAATATAATGAAAAATGCGACTACGTAATAGAAATATATTACCCCAGGCGGGTACCGGCGCGAAAAGCAATGGAGAATCCCGCCCCGGGCCTTTGGGCCCGGGCTGTCCCTCGTATTCTGGGGGGGGCACCGTATCGCATCCTACTGCCCAGTCTAGTACTGCTGCAGAGAATACTAATTTCCAAACAATAAGCAACACATATTCATATCCTTCATCTCCTACCTCATCCGTCAGCTTGTTTCCATCGCTTCACTCTTCACCACAGTCATTCATGCTCAATAACTCATTTTCATCACGATCCACTACATTATCACCATTGTCAGAGGATGTTACACAGGAAGCAATTGCTACTAATCCTGTGCCCATTCCTGACATCAGTCCGTCTACGAGAAATAATTCTGAAAACATTAATCCAAATACCGTAGATCATAATACTCTTACACAGCCTCATATCATAAACACTCCAGTAAGAAGTGTTTTGCAGGAAATGCTTCCTCCAACCACTCTTGCTGGAAAAAGTAGACAACGGATGAAATGGACTGATCAAATAAACAAAGAACTTCTCCGTTGCTACTACATTGTAACATCATGCGAAGCCAACCTCACAGCATTCAGACCATCACTCCATAAAAAATTCACAGAGTCTTACCCTGAACTAAGACACATATCTGAGCAACGATTAGCAGATCAAATCAGAGTTATACATCGCAATAACAGAATACCAAGTCATGAAAGAGACAAGATAAAAAATACAGTAGCGCATTCGTTCGATTGTTCCAACGACCAGAACAATACAATATGTAGCATAGACACACAGCTTAGCCCCTGCGATATTCTGACAATCTCACATAATGCAACGGACGACCCAACTCTACAGCATCCTACAATTCAACCCACAAATAATAATCAACCCATAATTCTATCAAACTCTTCTGAAACTGTAGAAAATGCAATAATACCACAGACAGACATACTCACAACTGACGCCGATCAAACGCAGAATAACAAAATTAGTCAAGTATTTACAGAAATGTTACTTAATTACGCCGACACAGATCCAACACTCAGACCGGCAATACCAAAAATCCAGATTACACGCAACATAATAAAGACGGTAAATTTACTTAACAAGTTAATAGGAGAACATCTAGAAGCGAAAGAAACACCAGATATAGCGGAAATCCACAGTGCCATTTATTGCGCTGCAATAACAACTACAACTCTACACACTAAACTTAATAACCCCCCTGAAAAAGATATAGCAAATAAAACAAGAGACCCGAAAAATCCAAAATGGCAACTACGAATTGAAAACAGAGTCAAGAAACTACGAAAAGAAATTGGACAGCTTACACAGTACCTTAAAGGAAATCTTAGCCACACAAAACAACGAAAATTAAACCCTAACAATCTCACTGACGATCAAATAGTAGAATTATTAGATACTCTGAAACAAAAACTGCAAGCACAATCAAAAAGACTCCGCCGACTTAAAATCAGTAACTCTAGAAGAACGGATAATTTACTTTTCATTAACAACCAAAAGCTCTTTTACCAAAATTTAAACACCGAAAACATTAAAATCACACAACCGCCTAGTACAGATGCACTTAAGGACTATTGGGAAAACCTATGGTCCAAACCAGCCCATCACAACCTACACGCTTCATGGCTTGATACCGAAATAAATGAATGTCACAATATTAACCCAATGCCTGAAATCATAATAGATGATAATGATGTCACATACGCCATAAAGAAGACTCTGAACTGGAAAGCACCAGGACCAGATAAAATTCAAAATTATTGGATAAAATATTTTACTTCAACACATCACTACATCGCAAAAGCATTCAATTCAGCCCTCCAGGATCCCAAATTAGTACCGCTATTTATGATGCAAGGAATAACATATCTAAAGCCTAAAGATAAAAATGATACAAAAAATCCGACTAAATACCGTCCAATCACCTGCCTTCCAACTCTTTACAAACTACTTACGTCAATAATCACACAAAAACTAAATACGCACATTACTGATAATAAAATAATCCCTGAAGAACAAAAAGGCTGTGCTAAAGGCTCAATGGGCTGTAAAGAACAACTTATCATCGACGCCCAAATACACAATCAAACTAAAAAAGATCATAAGAACCTTTATTACGCATACATAGATTACCAAAAAGCCTTTGATAGTGTCCCGCATTCTTGGTTGATACATGTCCTACAAATATATAAGATTAATAATACTTTAATTCACTTTTTACAATACATAATGCATAAATGGTCTACTAAACTCAATCTAAGAACAGTCAATACCACCGTCAGTACCTCACCAATTAAAATTAAACGTGGCATTTTCCAAGGCGACTCACTTAGCCCCTTATGGTTTTGCTTAGCTTTAAACCCTCTATCTAAAACTCTGAATAGGTCAAACTTAGGATACATTATAGATAAAGCCAATAAAATCAAAATCACTCACCTTCTTTACATGGACGACATAAAACTGTTCGCACCTGACAGGCAACAACTGGAACACCTATTAAAATTAACGGAAAAATTTAGCGCTGATATTTACATGACATTCGGAACTGATAAATGTAAAATTAATTGCATTCTTAAGGGCAAACATACACATACAGAACCACTCAACTTAGAACTACAAGAAGGAACAATAGACAGCATGCAAGCTAAAGACACATATAAGTACCTAGGTTATATACAAAATACAGCTATAGATCATAAAGAAATAAAAAATACTTTAAAAATTAAATACAAACAGAGACTTAATAAAATTTTGAAAACTCAATTGTCAGGCCGAAACAAAATTAAAGCTGTAAATACCTATGCGATCCCTATATTAACATATTCATTTGGAATTATCAGGTGGTCTGACACTGATTTGGAAGCTCTCAACACCGCAACCCGAACCGCTTGTTACAAACACAATATTCACCACATCCATTCAGCAGTTGAAAGATTTACAATAAAGAGGAAGCAGGGAGGGCGTGGCTTTATAGACATAAAAAATCTACATTACACACAAATAGATAACCTCCGAAAATATTTCAAGACAAAAGCTAACACAAGCCCACTCCATAAAGCCATTGTAAGTCTACCTCATTCTGGAACACCGCTACAGTTTAATAATGACCAATTTGACCCTCAAAATAAAATAATTAAAATTGACAACAAAATAGAAAAATGGAAGAGCAAGGCTCTACATGGTAAATTTCCGTACCAGTTAAGCCAGGACCATATCGATCAAGCCGCGTCATTCTGTTGGTTAACTAAGGGCAACATTTATAGTGAAACAGAAGGGTTTTTAATAGCTATACAGGACCAAATTATCAAAACTCGCAACTACTCCAAATTTATCCTCAAAGAATTCGTAGAAACTGATAAGTGTAGATTATGCCACCAAACCACTGAGACAATCGACCATATTACCGGAGGATGCAGTTCACTAGCAAATAAAGAATATACTCACCGTCACGATAACGTAGCCAAACATATACATCAATTAATAGCAATCAAGTTTAACCTTATAGATACGCATACACCGTACTACAAATACAAACCATCTAACGTTCTAGAAAATGACTCCGTAAAACTCTACTGGGATCGCGATATCGTCACAGACCGCACCATTCTAAGCAATAGACCAGACATGACCCTCACAATTAAATCTGAAAAAACCACTTACCTTATAGACGTCGCCGTTCCAAACACCAACAACCTGAAACAGAAACACACAGAAAAAATCCAAAAATACATACCGCTCGCAGATGAGATCAAACAAATGTGGCATCAAAACACAGTAAAAATAATCCCGATTGTCATCTCCTCAACCGGTGTTATTCCAAAAACGCTTGCCGCTGCACTTAAATCCCTTGACCTTCACAAAAACACATATATACAGTTACAAAAGTCAATCGTTATAGATACCTGCTCTATAGTCCGCCGCTTCCTTAATTCATCTTCATCCTTCCCTTCAACTCATACCAATTAAACTTTTTTCACACTACATGAACAGGATACTTGGCAATCGCCCGTACCTGCTTCATTCTACCGGTTAAAGCCGAGACAAATCTTTTTTAAATAATAATAATAATAGTAAACATTTATTCAACAAAGTTCACAGTACACTACAATAGAACAAAGCACACAACAATAATGACAGAGAAAGAAAAAAAAAAAAGACATGCATACTATAAGCCTAACCACATAATAGGTATACTTATCAGTAAAAAAAAAAAATTAGAACACTTAATTCGAATTTTAACACAAACAAAATTTTACAAATAATTTACACAAGTACATAATATTTTTGTGGTGCGGCACGGATTGAGTGCTTCGGTATAAGGCAGTGCAGTGCGAAAAGTTTTTGAATAGGACTCCACTCAGGTAATGATCTTGGTACAGGATAACTGTACCACGGTCCCTGGTATTATGTGGATCCTTGTGACTGCCAGGCGTTTGACAGACACACAACACACAGCATAATATATAACATAAACTAGATAAAAAATTTACAGTAATAAATAATTCATATTCTTAGAATGTAAAAAAAATAATAATAATAATAATTACCTATTAAATATGTGCGGTAGTGGAAGTGTAATTACATATTAATATATAAATAATCACTACACCTGATGATGATTTTATCGAAACCGGTCGTGTAAAACATAATTGTTATTAATAAAATTGGAAAAAGTGCATGAAAAGTGTATATTATTACTGTGAAACATGAATTTCCACCAAGAAGTTACGGTACATTCAATATCATATATAATAATAATAGCTCCCACACCGGCTTCGGTGACGGTGGCCATACCTTGAACATTTTTTCTTTCATTTCGAAAATTTCCCGCCTGTCATGACTTTCTTGACAGACTATATTCTATTTAATTGTATCACTAGAATCAATCTCCCCGAAATCAAAACATTTACCATTACATTTTACGTCGTCCGATCCAGATCCGTCCCGATCCGTTTGACATAGTGATCTATCAACGCACAGCCCAAACCACTGGACGGATCGGGCTGAAATTTGGCATGCAGGTGGATGTTATGACGTAGGCATTCGCTAAGAAAGGATTTTGATAAGTTCCAACCCCAAGGGGTTCAAATAGGGGAAGAAAGTTTGTATATAATAATACTTCTTAACGCGAGCGAAGCTGCGGGCAAAAGCTCGTATAGTATAAGGTTTAACGTAAATTATAATATAAACTAAACATAAAGCTTACAAGATGATCCGACCAAATGACGTTGGTCTGTCAACTGCCTAGCCAAGCGCCCTAAGATTTTCTACGAACAATATAGGGTTTGGCTGCTTTGCATGATAGAAGATTTCAGCTTTTGCTTACAATATTTTAAAAAATTTAATAAAGAAAATTCCAGCCTCGTTTAGGCCTCTTCCCGATTGTAACAAAGCGACTAATAATTTTATGAAATACGTTTGTTTCCTCGTAGACCTTCAATGATAGGATTTTAACCCCCGACAAAAATTATTGGGGTGTAATAAGTTTGACGTATCTATCTATTTGTCTGATTGCCAATGTGTGTGTTTCTCTGTAGCAACCAAACGGGTAGACCGATTTTGATTGAGTTTTTGTGCCATGATCGATGACAATAATGAACTATTGCTAGAAAATTGCTAGAAAAACCAGAGAGTTGTGTTGTCGCATAACGCCACAATGCAGATTCGAAAACGTTGATGCGTTTCAACAGTTTTATACGTGGTAGAGCCATGCTTCGGCACGAATGGGCCGGCTCGACCGGAGAAATACCACGTCCTCACAGAAAACCGTCGTGAAACAGCGCTTGCGCTGTGTTTCACCGAGAGAGTGAGTTTACCGGAGGCCCAATCCCCTATCCTATTCCCTTCCCTACCCTCCCCTATTCCCTTCCCTTCCCATCTCTACCCTCCCCTATTACCCTATTCCCTCTTAAAAGGCCGGCAACGCACTTGCAGCTCTTCTGATGCTGCGAGTGTCCATGGGCGACGGAAGTTGTTTTCCATCAGGTTACCCGTTTGCTCGCTTGCCCTCTTACTTTATTATAATAATAAATAAATAAAAACAGTCGAATACGGTGCGAGCATTTTGCACCTCGCTCCGAGACTAGTGAGGTCAATGACCACTAGTGCCTCGTTTTCTCATTTTGTTATTACCTCAAATAACTTTGAACCAAGTTCAAAGTCAAAGTCAAAATTTTTTGTGCAGAATAGGTTTTTTTCAAACACTTTCCGAACGTTGGGGCTACACAGATGCCTACCACCGGTTCGGGAACTAACCCGGCGAGAAGAACCGGCGTAAGAAACTCGCACGGGGCCATCTTTTACCAAAAAGTTGTAAAATTACAATGTCATTATGATTAAATAAAAAAAACTAAATACAACAAGTGTACAATATTATAATAAAATAATATACAGAAACAGCTCTGCAGGGGGCGACCTTATTCCCACGGTGTACTATCATTCATGAAATCAGTAACTTTATAGTATGCTTTGGTACACAAACGTTTTTTAACAACTTTTTTAAATTTATGAATTGAAAGATTTTGAACGTTTTCTGGGATCTTATTATAAAGGCGTATACATTGACCTTTAAAAGAATTTTTGACTTTAGTATAATAATAATAATAATAATAATAATAATAATCTTTATTTGCAAAAATATGGTCATAAGATGGTACAATTTTACAGTGTCTCACATATTTTGGTCGATTTTCTCGACATGCAAACATTAAAATATGAACATTGGTCAAGACTCAAGATAGTAACATTAGTTCCTTAATAATCATTACATTGTCATAATCACTACACAATTAATAATCAAATTTATAAGTTGAGGCATATAATATCGTATTTTTAAACATGTCAATTAAAAAATATTAAAATTAGCAATGCATACAGTAATTAAATTAAATTCATCGTCTAAAACGATTTAAATAACAAAAAGAAAAAAAAAAAAAGAGCGATAAGATGAAGGAGAATAGATGAAGAAAAAAAAAAGAAAAAAAAAAGAAGTTATAATGTCAGTGTCATCTTTACAGTTCTGTGCTATACATTGTGGTCATATAATCAAGTCTATACAATAATTATTTATTGATTATAATAATAAATTAAATAAAAAGTCAATCCAATAAAAATGTCAGTCAAATTTACAATTATTAAAATTATTAAATAAGGGTTATTTACCATAGATGTCAAAGAATTTAAAATTACAGAATTATTTAATTGTAGTAGGAAATTATAAAAAATATCAACAATCTAATTTTAACTTGATCAAAACCTTCCTACATTTTGTCTGTCTTCAAAATATTCTTTATTTGAATAAAAACATTTGTCTAACAGCCAAGAAAACAAACTATTTTTAAATTTATTGTAGGTTGTTATATTTTTTATATTATTTGGTAGCTTATTATATATATTTATTGACATGATAAATGCATTTCTACGATAAATTTCAAGATTTTGTTTAGGTACCCAAATTTTATGCTTATGCCTACTTGATCCTTGTTTCTGCATTTCTTGATTTGTTGGAAATAAATATTGGTATTTTTTAACAAAGAGACAGATCTCAAATATATACTGACACGGTAGGGGGAGAATTTTCAGGTCTTTAAATAGCGGTTTACAATGTTCCAAGTAGTCAGCTCCCGCTATAGCCCTTATGCATCTTTTTTGAACAATAAATGCCCTTGTGATATCTGATGAGTTCCCCCATAATATTAACCCATATCTTAAAATAGGCGCAACATATCCGTGGTATGCCATTAGTGCTGAATTAACAGATGCTATATTTCTAATTCTTCTCAAGGCAAATATAAATCGATTCAATTTATTACACACATTGTCAACATGGTCTTTCCACTTCATGTCATTGTCAATTGTAAAACCTAGAAAGTTTGTTGTTGTCACACATTTTATAGGATCTAATTCATTGTCATTATCATCAATTTTTTTATTAAATTTAATAATTTTTGTCTTATCTAAATTAATTTTCAAATTATTCTTATTTAGCCAATTTATTATATTATTCAATTCAATTTTAATATCATGATTTAATTGTCCTTTTTTACATTTAATTATCAATGTCGTGTCATCAGCAAACATAATACATTCATGATTTGTTGAATGTGGCAAGTCGTTAATATACAATAAAAATAGAATAGGACCAAGTATACTGCCCTGTGGGACTCCGATAGTATTCAATTTGAATTGCGACTGATATTTTTTTAATCTTTTGTTGGATAAATTAGTTATTTCTGTACACTGTGTCCTATTTTCTAAGTAAGATTTAAACCAATCGTTAGCATTTCCTCTGAT
The DNA here is from genome assembly GCF_905147365.1 of Aricia agestis. NCBI lineage: Eukaryota > Metazoa > Arthropoda > Insecta > Lepidoptera > Lycaenidae > Aricia > Aricia agestis. Next base: position 1,083,492 of record NC_056426.1, read on the forward strand.
ACCACATTTATCTAATTTATTGAGTAGTATTTTATGTTCCACAAAATCAAAGGCCTTACTCATATCCAAGAATACTGCGGCGGCTTCTAGACCTTTGTCAATAGCCTCACCGATTTGTTTAATTAGAGAGAAACAAGCTAGGGTGGTAGAGCTCCCTTTTATAAAACCAAATTGTTGCTTAGTCAATATATTATTAGTGCTAAGGTAACTCATTAATTTAGTTTGCATTGCTTTTTCGAACACTTTTGAAAATATAGGTACTATTGTAACCGGTCTATAATTTGCAATATTCTCTCTATCACCTTTTTTGTAGAGGGGTTTAACGATCGATTTTTTTAATTGATTTGGAAAATGCCCCTGTTCAAATGATAGGTTCACCGTGTGACTAATAGGGATGCATATATATTTTGCTGCCAACTTTACTATTTTCGTTACAATTCCGTCATAGCTTGCCGACTGTGTATCGTTCAAAGACTTAATGATTTTGTATATATCTTGTGGCACAGTTGGGGATAAATACATAGAGTTGCTATAATTTCTTGTAGAATTGTCATCTTTTGTATTCATGTCAATATTTCCATTTTTATTATTTGTAGTTGTCTTAGTTAGATTAATGAAATAATTATTAAAGAGCTCTGCTATGTCATTACTATTTGTATATACTCTATTTTTTGTTTTTATTATATTTATGTTCTTATTATTAATTATACTGCCCATGTTAGTTTTTATCACATTCCAGGTAGCCTTACATTTGTTTTTTGATTTTTTTATGTAGTTATTATTGAATGAACTTTGAGCTTTACTTATACATTTTTTTAATATTTTTGTGTAATTTTTATATTCTTTTTTTTGTTCCTCTTTATTTGCTTTCTTATATTTGTAACTAAGGTATAATGATCTCTTAACAGCGCAGGATCTTTTAATACCTTTAGTAAGTCTAGTCACCGGAATTTTAAGCTAATGTTTATTGGAGTATTTCTCCCATGGGTATCACATTTTTTCTTAAATTCATATATATATTTTTTAACATATAATACATTTGATAGGACATATTGAGAAGTTCAATATTTACACTTGACTGAATATTATTTGCTCTGGAAGTTTAGTATAGTTTTTTTTTTTTTTATGAAATAAGGGGGCAAACGAGCAAACGGGTCACCTGATGGAAAGCAACTTCCATCGCCCATGGACACTCGCAGCATCAGAAGAGCTGCAAGTGCGTTGCCGACCTTTTAAGAGGGAATAGGGTAATAGGGGAGGGTAGGGAAGGGAAGGGAATAGGGTAGGGGTTAGGAGATTGGGCCTCCGGTAAACTCACTCACTCGGCGAAACACAGCGCAAGCGCTGTTTCACGCCGGTTTTCTGTGAGAACGTGGTATTTATCCGGTCGAGCCGGCCCATTCGTGCCGAAGCATGGCTCTCCCACGTATAAAACTACAAGTATACACGTATAAAATGATTTATTAGCAAATGAAACAGGAGTGTATACTGTACATATTGTATATGTTGCTCGCGACTTCGTCCGCGTCAGCAAAATGTGATAACGAAGATAATAAAAAAGAGAGAATTTTTCCGAACAAAATATATAAAAAAATAAAATATATCCTCCTCCTTTATTGAAAGTCAGTTAAAAAGTAGCCTAAGTTACTCCTTATTACATCAGCTATCTGCCGAAAAAAGTCCCGTCAAAATCGCCCCAGCCGTTTCGGAGATTAGCCGGAACAAACAGACAGACATACAGACAGACAAAAATTGTAAAAAATGCTATTTTGGTATATGTATCGTAAGTACCATCGAGGAAATTGATTCCTATGCAATTGACAGACCAACGTTATTTGGTCGAATATGTCAATTCAATGTTAATTGTGATCTGTCAGCTCTCAGCTGGGTTTGACGTAACGCAACCAAACTACTTAGGACCCCGATTTGCATATAGACTAGGACGAGTCGGCGCATGAATACCGAAAACTATTCCACCTCAATTTTTTATGCGATCCTCTTCAAATTGCCCTCCTGATGATATAAATGCATGTTGCCAGGGCGCAACCCGGTGCCATATTGTTTAAACAAACATTGTTTGAACAATTGCAAGGAATTGTTATTTTTCAACCGAACAATTTTTTTTATATTCTTTATTGAAAGACTAATAAAAAAGGTCCCATGACTTTTTACGATAAAGTTAATATTTTTAAAGATATGAATTTTTAAAGGTTCGAAAAACCTCGGGTACTTTCGACCGATGAAAAATATATTTAAAAAAAATAATAATGTCAAAGTAATATATTTTTTTTTAATTCTATATACAATAGTTAATAATATTGTGAATAGAGATTTCAAAAAATTTCATTTTTTATATCTTTTTTTATCTTAGCAAAAGTAGACAAAAAATTGTGTTTTTAGTATTAAAGTACAAATATAATTGAGGACTTCGTGAAATTTTCAAGTACCTCGCTGTTACTATTATTGATTACGAGCAAAAAAGGCCAAAAAAATCACGTTTATTGTATGGGAGCCCCCCCTAAATATTAACTTTATTTTATTTTTAGTACTTGTTCTTATAGCGGCAACAGACATACACAATCTGTAAAAATGTCAGGAGTCTATCTATAGCGGTTCTTGAGATTCAGTCTGGAGACATATAGACAAACAGGCAGACGGACAGACAACGAAGTCTTAGTAAACCCTATTATTCAGACTTCTGAAATTTTCCATACAAGAAACGTGATTTTTTGCCCTTTTTTGCTCGTAATCAATAATAGTAACAGTTAGGCACTTGAAATTTTCACAAAATCTTTAATTATATTCTTATTTTAATAATTAATAATAAAATTAAAATAAAGTAATTGTTTAAGGGGGGCTCCCATACAAAAACACAATTTTTGTCTACTTTTGCTAAGATAAAAAAAAAGATATAAACAATGAATTTTTTTGAAATCTCTATTAACAATAGTATTAACTATTGTTTATAGAATTTAAAAAAATATATTACTTTGACATTTTTTTTTATATATTTTTCATCGGTCGAAAGTACCCAAATTTGAGGTTTTTCGAACATTTAAAAATTCATATCTTTAAAAATATTAACTTTATCGTAAAAAGTCATAGGACCTTTTTATTGGTATTTCAATAAAGAATATAAAAAAAATTTGTTCGGTTGAAAAATAACAATTCCTTGTAATTGTTTAACAATGTTTGTTTGAACAATATGGCACCGGGTTGCGCCCTGGCAACATGCATTTATATCATCAGGAGGGCAATTTGAAGAGGATCGCATAAAAAAATTGAGGTGGAATAGTTTTCGGTACTCAAGCGCCGACTCGTGCTAGTCTAATACTAATCAACATCTCTGATAGTACATTCATATGCATTTAGTAAAAAATGGTTCTTTTTTTTATGAAATAAGGGAGCAAACGAGCAAACGGGTCACCTGATGGAAAGCAACTTCCGTCGCCCATGGACACTCGCAGCATCAGAAGAGCTGCAAGTGCGTTGCCGGCCTTTTAAGAGGGAATAGAGGAAGGTAGGGAAGGGAATAGTTGAGGGTAGGGAAGGGAATAGGGTAGGGGTTAGGGGATTGGGCCTCCGGTAAACTCACTCACTCGGCGAAACACAGCGCAAGCGCTGTTTCACGCCGGTTTTCTGTGAGAACGTGGTATTTATCCGGTCGAGCCGGCCCATTCGTGCCGAAGCATGGCTCTCCCACGTATAATTCTTGGTTCTTTCAATATTACAAGCAGACACTTCAATTTTATTATATTAGTGTGTAACGTGTTTGACTGTTGACATCACTTAGTTTTTAGAGTTTTTTGATCGAAATTTATCCATTCAACAGCATTGTTGATTCATACTAATAATATTAATGCGAAAGTGTGTCTGTCTGTCCGTCAATCTGTCTGTCTATCTACAGGGTGTAACAAAAATAAGTGATAATACTTTAGGGTGTGTACGTGAAAAAAAAATTTGGTCTTTCAGCGCTACTACTTTCACAGTGAACTCTCTACAAGGAACACGTACACACCCTAAAGTATTATCACTTATTTTTGTTACACCCTGTATACCTTTTTACGCCAAAACAGCTGAACAGATTTTGCTGTTTGGTATGGAGATACTATGACTTGTGAGCCTCGGAAAAGGATGTATCCTTTCCCATTACTTTTTACCGCTACTTTTACCCCGGAAAAATGTACGGTTCCCGCGCGATAAACTAATTATGGTACACCAGTAATTATTAAGTATATTAAGTCATAGTTAAGTAAATTATTATAATATGTATACGCGAGCGAAAAACTTTGGATACCTTTTGACGAAAAATGCGGGTAATGTAGGTGAATGAAATTTTGCACAGTTATAGTTTATATAGAGAAGGAGTGCATCGAGCTAATATTATTTTGAAATTATGCTTTTATCATACATTTTTTTAATAAATAAAACATTACACCCACTACAATGTGCACACTACCATCTTTTTTAATGACAATGACTATACATACGAATTATACTCTTTTGTTTATGGTTGAAGTCCGTAGTCAAATTAAGAATGAAGAAGTCTGTTATCAAATTAAAAATGGATTGTTGTTTTTTTTTTAATCTGAAATGGTCAAAAGAAGAAGATAAGTAAATTTAAGGTCGAATTTCGACCATAATTGGGCGATGCTTGTTACTAAACTCTTTCTTACATTTTCCCTCACTTTTTCTTCGAAAGTAATTTGACAATTTCTCTAACAAATGACAGCAATTAAAATACTTTAAGACGATTAATTATAAGCCATTATGCTTACAAGCAGTAACATATTACCGTGGGGGCGACGTAAGGACGTTACCTGGGGGGGGGGGGGGGAATTTGGCGTGAATGCCCCTGAATGGGAGATAAGTACGCCTGATATTACTGAGAAATGTATATTCAGGAATTTTCTGAACAATACGGGTTCAGTAAGATACTGTTAATTATACCAGATGACCGTACATTTTTCCGGTATGTTGAGTATCCTATGTTCTTTCCGGGAACTCAAAGTACCTGCATACCAAATTTCAGCTAATCGGTTCAGCGGTTTCGACAAGAAGAGCTAATAGACAGACAGGCACGCTTTCACATCTATATAATATATAAAACTCAAAGGTGACTGACTGACTGATTGACATAGTGATCTATCAACGCACAGCCCAAACCACTGGACGGATCGGGCTGAAATTTGGCATGCAGGTAGATGTTATGACGTAGGCATCCGCTAAGAAAGGATTTTGATAAATTCCAACCCCAAGAGGCTCAAATAGGGGATGAAAATTTGTATATAATAATACTTCTTAACGCGAGCGAAGCCGCGGGCAAAAGCTCGTATTTTATAATATTAGTACGGACAAGGGAAGCTTCTAGGTGTGCAGTGTATTTTACTGACTGCCACGCAAAAGAGAGTAAAGTGTTTTTAATTAAATTTAGACATTAATTTTTTTATGAAATAAGGGGGCAAACGAGCAGACGGGTCACTCGATGGAAAGCAACTTCCATCACCCATGGACACTCGCAGCATCAGAAGAGCTGCAGGTGCGTTGCCGGCCTTTTAAGAGGGAATAGGGTAATAGGGGAGGGTGGGGAAGGGAATAGGGTAGGGGATTGGGCCTCCGGTAAACTCACTCACTCGGCGAAACACAGCGCAAGCGCTGTTTCACGCCGGTTTTCTGTGAGAACGTGGTATTTCTCCGGTCGAGCCGGCCCATTCGTGCCGAAGCATGGCTCTCCCATTTCGTTTATGTTTTTCAGAAATTGGACTATCACGTTGGAACCTAGAATAGGCATCGAGCGTGAACTGGCAACTGCTAGACCGATTTTAATGAAATTTGGCGCAGATTTAGGTTGGGTTGCACCAACTAACTTTAACTATAACTACAGTGCAAAATGTCAAATCTTTGGTTAACCCGCTCATACGTATATCTGAAAATTTACTATGTTTTACAGTGTTATATTTTTCCTGTCGATTTTTACGGATAATTCAATTTTTTATACCCCCAATCCCGTAATACCTGTAGCTTCAATAAAAAAATAAACGCAACAGACATCTGTGAATTTCTCGGGTTAAAGTTAGGGTTAAAGTTAAAGCTCAAGGACGCCATATTTAACTATAACCATAACTTTAACCTTAACTTTAACTTTAACCACGCCTCTGGTGCAACCCAACCATAGAGTAAAATATATGCCTTAATATAGGCTACCTTATCGTTTAAAATATATGGTTAGACCGATTTTAATGTAATTTGGCGCAAACATAGAGTAAAACAATTAATCCCATAAAAGCTACTCATTATCGTTTTAAATGCACGGTTTCTGTGTAATTTTCTACGACGTCACAGGAAACATCTAAGTAAGTACCATAAAGTTAATATAGCTAGCGGAATAGAGCAACAATCTCGAGCTGTCGAACGAAACCGAAATTGGTTTCATCTGTGTGTAAAATATGTGTACGTATACACTTACACAAGCATGACTGAACATGAATTCTATGAGATTAAATTGTCAACGTGCGGCACGTACCGACTGGACGTAAAAAAAACAGTGCTGCTGTCATGTATCACAATATGTCTCTTTTTACCACGCAGTGTTACAGATAGTGACATCTCTCTTGCTCAGGCCTTTGTTTCTCTATTCCGCTAGGTATATTAACTTTATGGTAAGTACATAACAAAGGTTTAAATTACGATTTACGCAATACATAGTCGACGGAAACAGCAGTTCATTTTACATTGTACCTACCTAGTACCTACATAATATAATAGGGTAATAGCCAGTGATAGGTTTTCGTCATTTTATAAAAGCTGAAAGTTAAGTATTCTGAAATAGACGAAGCCCGCAACTCCGTTGCGCCAAAATTCGTTTATCGCGCGTGAACCGTACATTTTTCCGGGTTAAAAAGTATCCTATGTCCTTTCCCGGGACTCAAAGTATCTCCATGCCAAATAACAATGGCCAAATCGTACCAGCCCCCCTATCATTAACTTTGTCAAAACCTGAGCTAATCCGTGCAGGTATGTAAACAGTTGTAAAGTGAATGGTTATGTTTCCGTATCATGTGCACTTTTACTTCTCAATGGTTTTAACCTGTAATATTTGTCTCTGAACTGGATTAAGAAATGTCAAACACGAACGTCAAATTTGACTAACGGAATTGTTTTTTTTTTTAGGAATTGAAATGGCTTAGCCATAACGACTAACGGAAAAATTGTAAATCAAGATGAAAATATAGTTTAAAAAAAGATTAATATTTTTTATTATAAAATATACTATTTTCTAATATAAAACGTGGTCAATGTAGGAATAGTTACTTTTGCACCGATTTATTGTATTTAAAGGTAATTATTATAAATGTGTAAATGGTTTTATTTATATTTTTTGGTATTTTATAAGCCCTTTATGAAAACACTGAGAAAATAACACTCCTTCATGTTTATATTATCACAAGCATGGCGATCTAGAGGAGAAAGAATTCTCTGACATTGGCAACTAACTGAGTCGGCAATTAAAAAAGAGAAGAAGAAGGAGACAAAAAAAAAAGATAATTGGATACATTTTTTGAGCTTTCAAATAGGTATTATTGTAACATAAACAGGCAATTTATAAGTTTAATAATCCCCTTTTTGTGCCTTGTAAGGCATTTTACATTATTAGTACTGTGTACGCTGAACCAAATATTTTTCAGGATAAAGGATGATTGCTAACACTGAGATACTATAAGTACTACATTTTATAATAAAGAATAGCAAGTGTAATGATGACGAAGTCCTAGGAAGATAATATATATTCACTCAAAAGCTTTAATTAAAAGAAATTTAATAAATACTCGTTTTTAAATGTTTTTTCATTTATTTTCTCACTTAAATATACCTACCTTAGATACATATTCATACACAGCTTTCATCAATAGGTACTACATTTGTCTTACACCTTATTATCAACCTAGTATCAGATAGGCAAGTGTTAAATCTCTTTTATATTATACTTCTAAAAATATTTATACAGCGGAAATCTTAAACAAGGTCTTGTCACTTAAAATCAAAGAAGATGAATCAAATATCCCTTGTGTAAATATTAATTTATTATTATTAAAGGAGTTCAAATACCAACTTTTGATGAAAGATAAAAACAATATTATAATTTCAGACTTTTATTTGGCAAACCAATAACAATTAGAAACTGCATTGCAAGTTGCAACTATGGGAAATTGCCTGGGATATCTCAGACAGAGAGCGGTCAAGGGTTTTGTGTTCTTTGTGTTGTATTATGTTGTAGAATGCCTCCCGTGTGAGTATCTCTATATACTCACACAGGAGGAGTTCTGAATGTGTTAGAATTGCTCCTCAGTCACACACTGACTGCTCCAACGCAAATGCTTCAACGCGTGACCACTCTGTCTGATAGGTCCCTAAAACGACCACATCTTTTTAAAATGTATAATACATGAGGACTTACTAAAGTCCTCATGTATTTTAAATTTTAATGTAATAAGTAATATAAAACTAATATTATTATTATTGAGGTACAAAAGAATTTTTGGTAATAATAATATAAGTTCCAATGAAAATATTATGTTTTATGAACAATAAGTATGTTTGTTATGCAATTTTTGTTATGTCTTTTTGGAAAAAGTACTATAAGTAATGTAGGATTATATTTTTGAGTTTTAGTGACTATTCCCATTGTATATTATATCATATTGTAGTCAAGAGAAGTTATAAATGAAAAAGTGCATATGAGAATTTAGCTAATTTGGATTTTATATTATCAATGATTTAACTTTTCTAGTAGTTTAGGTGTATGTGTGTGTGTCAATATTTATTCGTGAATATACTTGAATCTAAAGTTTCAAAGGTTGTGTTCTCAAAATTCTTGTTATTGAGAAAGTAATACCTTTGAATTTACCTCTTTGGTGCAGCGTTTATCATGCATGGTTTACAAGGAAATAGTTTGTGAAATAACACAAAGACCTACTGCAATCAAAAGATTGTACGAAATGCTCCTAAGATAGGTTCCTAAGAAGTACATAGTAAGTTTTAATTTAATATAAAACTAATACTTATTATTATTATTGAGGTAAGTACAAAAGTATTTTTGGTAATACATAATAATATATGTTCCTATGATAATATTATGTTTTATGAACAATAAGTTCCATATGTTTGTTATGCAATTCTTATTAAGTAAGTCTTTTTTGGAAAAGTACTATAATGTAGGTTTTTGTTTTTGAGTAAAATTTAGTGATTTACACTATTCCCATCATATAATACCATATTGTCGTCAAGAGAAGAAGTTATAAATGAAAAAGTGCTCATATGAGAATTTAGCTAATTGGGTTTCTAATTGGGATTGATAATATCATATCAATTATTTAACTTTTCTAGTAGTTTAGGTGTGTCAATGTTTATCCGGAGCATGTTATACATACATCTAAAGGTTAAAAGGTTGTGTTCTGAAAATTCTTGTTAAAAGTAAGTAATATTGAATTATTTACCTCTTTGGTGCAGTGTTTATCATGCATATACCAAAATACTTCAGGTTTACAAGGAAATAGTTTGTGAAATAACACAAAAACCTACAATGCAACTATAAGATTGTACCTGTAGGTTTTTGGTGAAAATTCATACTTGTTTTACAGTAATTATACACAACACTTGTGTTCCTTATACCTTGTATGTGTTTCTTGTGTACTAAATCAATGCAGTCTTAGCTCATCGCACAAATGCAAACCTTATTGTTGACTAGACATATAGGTATACTACACCTCACTTATGTTATTATTCTGAAACCTCACTAACACTAAATGGATTACTAAGGTCTCTACGTCTTTACTTATGTATCAGTTCGTGATTAACTTGAGAATACTTAATCGTTTTCCAAAAATTTGGACACTTCGAATGTTAAGTTTTTTGGTTTTAATAACGAATTATTTTCACTAAAATATATGCTACAGACTAAAATATAACTTATTAAGTAACTAACCAACTAAATAGCAATATAATTTAAGACTAAAAAGTATGTAATATTAATAAATAAAATTACTAAAATGTAAACTATTCAGTAAAAGCTACTCGTTGGTTGGTGTTTATTGAATTGCTGTATTTGACGTAAAAGCAAGCGAGCTTATGTCAGAAGTGTTGTCATGATACCAAATGATACGAAATTATACTCAGTTAACAATGGAGAAGTGAGTTTTGTGTCACGTGACCACTGACTGGCTGGAAAATAGAGGTCATGGTACCAAAATGCGAGCCAGTCAGTATTCTGGCTGGCTTTAAGAGCTCATGATAGAGGCCCAGGTGGGCGGTGGCGTCCCGATATGCCATTAGTAGCAAAAATTCCCTAATATTTTAAGGCATCGAAAATCATTAGAAATGTGTCTATAAATAGCCACAAAAAAAAGATCAATACATTTTAGTTTTGTTATGTTCTGACAGCCGGCGATCATTCGCATTCGTTCTATTATTTGGGTAATACTCTAGGAAAAATTGAAATAATTAGAAACGAGATCGCCGAATATACACTTGTAGGCCACACTGCAGCGGGAAAAAGGTAGTTCTTAAGTCTAACCTCAAAATAATTGTAAACGTTATTAATTATTATAAAAAAATCGTGGCTGGCTATTAAGACATAATTCTCAAACGGAATTATGTTTAGAGCATAAGAACAACCAAATCTAACTATAGTTTATTTTGGGACATCAAAAATAAAAGTCGAGTCCAGCTCCTATACAAATTTGGCCATGATTCTTTCAGCAAAATCGGTTCAGTAGTCTGGGCGTGAAGAGGCAACAGACAGACACACACACTTTCGCATTTATAATAATAAGGTATGGATAATATACAAGAAAACTTTGAGCATTTATAAAATGACGAAAGCCTGCCGCTGGCTCTTGGCCTATAAGAGAAATTAATTAAATCCTGGCAACCCTGTATAGAACTAGGATTGCCAGAGTGATATATTATTTCTCCCAGTTAAACGACAACTGCCCATGAATAAACATGAGATGGTGTCTAGCTTTATTTAGTAATTAATAACGCCCGAAATTCCGTTGCGCCAAATTTTATCGCGTGGGAACCGTATATTTTCCGGGATAATAGTATCCTATGTCCTTTCCGACTCAAAGTATCTCCATAACTTGCACCAAAATCGGTTTAGCGGTTCGGGCGTCAAGAGGTAACAAACAGACAGATAGACAGACAGACACACTTTCGCATTTATCATAATATTATATACTAAATGACCCCGCAACTTCGTTTCGCTAAAATTCATTTATCGCACGGGAACCGTGCATTTTTCCGGGATAAAAAATGTCGTAAATATTCTTTTCCGGGAATCAAAGAACATAATATATCCATACCAAGATATATTTTCATCACAATCGGTTGAACGGTTTGGGCGTGAAGAGGTAACAGACAGACAGACTTTTGCATGTATAATATTAAGTATGCATTTAATAAGCCCGAGAACCTGTAAAAAGTACCTGCCTAAATAATAATTTGTAAATATTAGATTCCAGACTTAAAATTAAGTATTTTTATTTTTATAAGTACCTAATAAGAAAAAGAAAATAAACGTGACGCCAACGGACACATATTATAAGATTATAATTATGACTTTATCATAGCATTCATCTAAATCTAAATATAATACCATTATTAATTTTATACTTAACAGGCTGAAATTTGGCTTGCAGGTAGATGTTGCGTACGCATCCGCTGAGAACGGATTTTGATCAATTCTACCCCCAAAAGGTTAAAATAGGGGATGAAAGTTTGTATGAAATTTTGTCAATTTTAAACCGATCGGGTTGAGACTTACCATGCATATAGCTACTATGACGTAGGCATCCTCTAATAAAATAATTTTGATAAATTCTACCCCTAAGGAGATAAAGTAGGGAATGAAATATTGTATATAATAATACTTCTTAACGCGAGCGAAGCCGCGCGTAAAAGCTAGTAGTTTTATGTGACAGGTAAAAAAAGAATACGTGGGAGAGCCATGCTATACGTGGGAGAGCCATACTTCGGCACGAATGGGCCGGCTCGACCGGATAAATACCACGTTCTCACAGCAAACCGGCGTGAAACAGCGCTTGCGCTGTGTTTCGCCGAGTGAGTGAGTTTACCGGAGGCCCAATCCCCTAACCCCTACCCTATTCCCTTCCCTACCCTCAACTATTCCCTTCCCTTCCCTTCCCTACCCTCCCCTATTACCCTATTCCCTCTTAAAAGGCCGGCAACGCACTTGCAGCTCTTCTGATGCTGCGAGTGTCCATGGGCGACGGAAGTTGCTTTCCATCAGGTGACCCGTTTGCTCGTTTGCCCCCTTATTTCATAAAAAAAAAAAAAAAAACTCGACAAAGCCAGGCGCAAATGCTAGTTAAATATAATAATATGCAACAGTGGACCAAATAAAATAATGAGCCTACAATTTTGAAATAGCAATTATATTTGAAGCGTATTATTATTGAAGTTAACTTAGGCATATAATTGTATATAATATAATTGTACCGAGAACATAAAAAGCTGAAAGATTTTAGGGTTTCGTACCCAAAGGGTAAACTGGACCCTATTATTTAGGACTTCGTTGACTCTCCGTCTGTCTGTCTCCAGGCTGTATCTCAAGAACCGATACCTAGCTAGACTTCCAAAATTTTCAAAGATTATAAATTTCTATTATCACCATAACAGCAAACACTAAAAAAAATAAACTTTATATTTAAGGGGAGGCTCTCACACAACAAACGTAATTTTTTGGTCGATATCAAGAATGTCAAAATTCATAAAATTTCGATTAAGTATAATTTTACTTTATGAGTACTAATAAAATTTAAAAATAAAATATAAGTACATTTCATTATCTTCCCATACAAAAACACACAAATTTTTAACAATTTTTTGATGGGGGATGACCCCTATTATAGAGGTTATAGAGGTTATAGAGAACAACCAGAAACTCCTGCTGAAAGTTTTTCTGTATAAGTGTCTTAAGTTAAGACACATTATACCTATTTGTTTAGACTCTAAACACACTAGGCCGAAAAAAAGCGGCCGAAGAGGCGTAAATCATGCCGAACTTCGACCGCGTTTTTCGGCCTAGTGTGTTAAGACTTTTATAAATTGACGAAAGACTAGCTGTCGATGAATTTTGGCCCAATAGTTAAGTATTTTAATATTTTTTTTTATGAAATAAGGGGGCAAACGAGCAAACGGGTCACCTGATGGAAAGCAACTTCCGTCGCCCATGGACACTCGCAGCATCAGAAGAGCTGCAAGTGCGTTGCCGACCTTTTAGGAGGGAATAGGTTAATAGAGGAGGGTAGGGAAGGGAAGGGAATAGTTGAGGGTAGGGAAGGGAATAGGGTAGGGGTTAGGGGATTGGGCCTCCGGTAAACTCACTCACTCGGCGAAACACAGCGCAAGCGCTGTTTCACGCCGGTTTTCTGTGAGAACGTGGTATTTATCCGGTCAAGCCGGCCCATTCGTGCCGAAGCATGGCTCTCCCACGTATTTCTAATTATTTAATTAAAATTTACGTAATTCTAATTATTTAATTAAAAAATAATTAGAATTACTGGACAAATATTTAAAATGCTTTTGTCTTGACAAGCTAATGATTATTATTAGCCGGTAAAGATAAAATTGAACTACCTACTTATTTGAAACATTCGCAATATTGAAATTAGGCGTTTTTGTAAAAGGAAATTAAATTTTTGCTTTCAGAGGCCTGTAAGTAGATACAACTTTATTGAAATAAAGTTTAACCTAGTTAATATGTAAAAAGGCGCATTTACATCTGTTATAGTTAAAGCCATTGTTTAACAATACTATATTATACTTACTACAACGCCTCCGTGGTCAGGTGGTTCAGAGCTCGGCTCTTGACTCGGAGGTCGTGGGTTCGATTCCCGCGTTGGAAACATGTTATTTCCAAGTTTGGTTAGGATAATGCAGGCTGATCACCTGATTGTCTGACAACTAAGATGATCCATGCGTCGGATGGGCATGTAAAAAGTCGGTCCTGCGCCTGATCTCTCGCCGGTCGTGTCGGTCTGCCGTCCCACTGGGTTATGAGAGTAAAGGAATAGAGAGTGTTCTTGTGTACTGCGCACACACTTGGGCACTATAAAATTACTCCTGCGTAGCTGGCCTGGTTTCAATGAAACCGGCCACCGTCACCGAAACCGGTGTGGGAGCTATTATTATTATTATTATTATTATACTTACTAATCAATTGAAATCAAATCATTTATTCACATAATGTACTTGTAGTTTATAAAGGTGTTATGTCACAGAATACATACTTATTATTATTGTCTAGTTTGTGCTTTAAACATTATATTAAGAGCCCATATGACCCTAACTTGACTACATACTTTAACCTAGATCTCAAAATCTGTAAGGTCTAGAAAACTGATTTTTTGACACAAGTAACTTCAGTTCATGAAGATTAAATGCTCAAGACGAAAACACGATTACTCAAAAAATGCTCGATAGTTTCTTTTTTACAAAAAACCTTGTTTTAGACACATTTTTGCTTGGATCTTCGAAGTTTGCTGTCTTTTCTTTTTTTATTTTTTTTTATCTAAAAAGGTATTGATAAAACCTAAATTTGCTCAAAACACTTTTTTCATAATCATTATAGTTCGTCTTTTATTCAAGTAAAACTAACTCGGCGATGATTCCGCGCCGTCCTTTTTCACCTGGCATATGAAAGACGGGCGTGAGTGTGAAGAGAGAAGGACGATGTTTGATTTTTAGAGTCAGGTGAGCTCTTAAGTACCATTAAAATGATGTGTGAAACTTATTATGTACTCATACTTACTAATCATTAATATAAATTCAAAAGTGCATCTGTATGTCTGTTACCTTATCACGTTTAAACTGCTGAACTGGTCTTGATGAAGTTTGGTAAGATACTTTGAGTCCTGGTAAAAGACATAATATACTTTTCATTCTGGTAAATTGTAATATTATAAATGCTAGTGTGTCTGTCTGCTTGTCGGTTACCTACGTCTTCCCGCCCAAACCACTGAACCGACACACTTCCGCATTTGTAATAGGTACTAAGTAGGTATAGATAGGAAAGCAAAGTTGCCGGATCAACTAGTAATATTATAATTTACTAGCTGTCGCGGCAAACGTTGTTTTGCCATATGCCCCTCCCCTATACCCTTTCCTCCCTTACCCTCCCCTATTACCCTGTTCCCTCTTAAAAGGCCGGCAACGTACTTGCAGCTCTAATTTACTTCTAATGCTGCGAGTGTCCATGGGCGACATAAGTTGCTTTCCATCAGGTGACCCGTTTGCTCGTTTGCCCCCGTTTATTTCATAAAAAAATATATATATGCTTATATAAAGTATTTCGCCCATTAATACTATTATGTTATTGAAGTGACCAAATAAGTATCGTAATTGGTAACATGGTCGCCGTCAATCTCGAGTTGTATTAATTTACTATTATTTATTGGCATGTATTTAAATCAATATCTGTACATTCCCTTTTCTCGATCAAAATATTTGAAAGTTTCACCAAAAATACTGACTTGCACACTAATTATGCACCCTAAATAATGCGAATTCAGCATACTATTTAAAGTTATTTGCGAAACTGTTTTACTGAACGAATAACTATTACTATAAATAGTATATCTAACAATTCCTTAGTTCAACAAAGATACTACAACTTTTTAAAGGAAAACCATCACCTAAATTACTTTTAGGAACATCATTTATTCTAAATAAAACCCAATTTAATCTGTTATGTTTATATAATTAAGAACACATCATCATCAAGTGCTAATTTAACATAGACTAAACTTTCGCATAGTGAATGGTAACTCAGTTTATAATCAATAATAATAAACAATCGGCAAAGAGCGAGTGGGATCCGCGCACAAAGGGTTCCTTACCGATATATTGCAAAATAATTAAGCCTCCGGCTTAGGAATTGCACTCTAGCGGTTGACAAGCTACTAAAGAAAAAAAAAAGAAAAAAACAACTGGCTTCAATCTGGGTGGTTCACAAAAAATAACCACGATGGCTAAGACAGGAGCTACGCTGCGCTACGCTCCCACCTTAGCCATCTAACATAACCCAATCAAGTCGTATTGGGCCAACATTGCTATTAATTATTTAAGAATCATTATTAAATTTATTAATCCATACAATTACAATACAGTAGTGAATTTTAATAATTTTTCTTAATTTTTAATTCTTAATTTATATTGAATTATATAGTTTTGGAATGATAAAATCTTTCACCATATCTCATCATAATTACCAAAAATCTTTGTCGCTAACACAGAAATAGATCAAGATATATCTGTGGTCGCTAAAGAGTAAAGAGCGAGCGCAAAGGAGTGAGTGCGGCGTTAGATGAGGAGGCCCCAACAATTTTTTCAGTAAAACAGAGAAACAAAAAGAAAATAAAGTTAGGTTAAAAATATTTTAGTTGCACGATTTGTCAATTTGTAGACTTGTTTTTAATAGAAATTGATTTTATTGTGGTGCACCTTTCGATATCGTTTTTAGAAATTCCGTTGTAAGATTGTCCAATTTAGAGTGCAAGTTAGTATTTTTGATAAACAATTTAAATTTTAGTTTTACAAATAATATTTGATGTATGAACCATACTTTTGGTGTGAATTCGGTTATAAAGGTCATCTCGTTTTGTATGATATTTACGTTTTTTTTAAGGACATGTTCAGTTAATCAATTTTTTTTTTTTGATCAGCATTAGTTTTTCTGGTATGCATTCAGTTAATTAGCGGAGTTAAGGTAGTGTGCTGAAAAATTATTCTGATGTGCATTTAATAATATCCCTTATTTATTGAACAAATGTACTATCAATATAAAAAGTACCCAGTAGCCGATTCTCAGACCTACTGAATATGCATATAAAATTTGGTAAAAATCAGTAAAGCCGTTTCAGAGGAGTAGGGTACTGGGTAACTAACATTGTGACACGAGAATTTTATATAATATAAGATAATCCACTTTTCTTCAATGAGTATTAGTTGAATTAATAAAAAATTAAGACAATAATTTGTATGATAACAATGTGTTATATATAATATTTAACACAATTATTGAATCCCCTAAAACTTTATTAAAAGTCTACTTACATTTTTAACAAACTTCACTTTGTTGTTCAAAATGATACTTACATGGAACTTTACAACTTCATAATTAAACAACACAACACAATCGCTTGATTTCACTTTATTATTTCGACTTTTTTATTTATTTTTCGACTTACGACTACCGAGTTGTCAAACAATGAACGCGACTACCCCGCACCGATTCACAATATCAACTGAATGAAATTCAGCTGTATCTGTGAAGGGTTGAAGTTAATTTTGAATGTGCCTAGGTACGTGTTTTTAGTATGAGGCTGGGAATTTATTTACAAACACAAAAGCAAGTAGACATTTTTATAACAGAATAATAATAATAATAATAGCTATGGACGCTTCACACCACGTCTGTCTGGCCGTGTGCTAAGTACCTAAAGGACTTGTGTTACAGGTACCAGACAACGGAAATATATTTAATACTTTTGTACTATACATATATTGAAGATTTTACTATATCATATTTCTTACACATATTTAATACACATCCAGACCCGGGAACATCGAAAACTTTTTGTTCCGTCGGCGGGATTCGAACCCGCGACCCCCGGCTTGAGCTACCGACGCGCCACAGAGGTCGTCACAATAATATTATAATCATAATCGTGAATTATATGACAGAATATCTGCAACTTTTGTGACTACTGATTAGGACCGATTTTAAAATAATGAAGACTTTTTATTTTGGAAGTCGGTTAAAATGAACAATTGGCACAGATATAAGGTATAAGAATTATAAGGGTTTAACGTCTATGACTATTAGTAATTATTATCGGTTGCGACTTGCGAACATAGGTAAATTATCTAAAGTGCCTGTGGGTTTTTCGAAAGCAATTATTTTTAGCTTTTGCTGACAAACGTCTAACAGGCACAAATGAGACTGCCTTTTTTTATGAAATAAAAGGGCAAACGAGCAAACGGGTCACCTGATGGAAAGCAACTTCCGTCGCCCATGGACACTCGAAGCATCAGAAGAGCTGCAGGTGCGTTGCCGGCCTTTTAAGAGGGAATAGGGTAATAAGGGAGGGTAGGGATGGGAAGGGAAGGGAATAGGGGAGGATAGGAAAGGGAATTGGGCCTCCGGTAAACTCACTCACTCGGCGAAACACAGCGCAAGCGCTGTTTCACGCCGGCTTTCTGTGAGAACGTGGTATTTCTCCGGTCGAGCCGGCCCATTCGTGCCGAAGCATGGCTCTCCCAAGTATGTATCGGATCGATATTCGAAGTGTGAGGATCGTACCCGGTGATAAAAAGTTACGAGTGTAACATGAGAGTTAAGTTTCTAATATTTTACGTTAACTACCTACCATACTTATGCTACATAGTTACTTATTATGCTTTAGAAAACTTATTTTGTTGCAAAATTATAGTTGTTACATACAACTTACTTTGGAATTAAGTACCTACTTAAGATTTAAAAGGTGGACGAGATGAAGTCAAGGTGTTTTGTTATCATGAGCCTAATTTTAAGAGGCCGGGTGCCGGCCATGTTAAATATTTTCGAATAACAAAATGATTTTGGTATTACGTATGTAAGAGAATTTCGATGGCACCCGGCCCCTTAAACACTCTGAGAATTATAACATAAATAAATTACCTAGCTACTTAATAGTTCTACATTTATTAAGTATTGCTATTAAATAGACACAGGCACTTAATGAGGAATTAATATTTTATTAATGACGCCCGCAACTCCGTTGCGCCGAAATTCGTTTATCGTGCGGGACCGTACACTTTTTCCGGGATATAAAGTCCTTTGTCCTTTCCTGGGACTCGAATTATCTGCATACCAAATTTCAGCAAAATCCATAATAATATGCTAATCATAAGCAACATGGCACTGTAGCCGCATATACATAGCACCAAAACTATTTTCTATCTTTAAAGAACATTAATTGAAAGATATTTTTCTAGAAGCTAGATAATTGAAATTATATTATCTAAAATAAAAGCAAGTGATTTGTATCCATCTATTAATCCTATAAAATGTGATATAAATAAAAACGATTCCAGAGTACAAATTCATAAAATGCACTAATTCCAATTTGTTTTGATTGATATTGATACACCTACAGCTGATATTTGGGCATGTGATCTAGAGCTCAAGTATAGATGCTTAGCCAGAAAAACTAGGTGACTAGTAACTGACTGCGTTGAGACTTGAGCGGAGAGTCAGCCATACATGAGATGTTTTTTTTTAACTTTGGGTATGAAAATACGTTGGATCATGTGCCCCAAGTATTGGTAGTTGCTTTATAAACTTCTTATTCAAAGCTCAAATATTTAAATTAACATAACAACTACTAATTTCAATTTCCATCAATCAAAAAGTTACAATACAATTAAATAGAAGTAAGGATTTAAAATAAAACAATTAATAAAACATTACCTACAATTTATTTACACTAATACTATAGCCTAATTATTTTGGAACTTGTATTTGCCTCTCATAACCTTTGGTAACGCAATCACTCCCGGACAAGGTACTTGTCCGTAGACTTCACAGATACACGGTCGTTCACAGCCAACACCGAAGTTAGCGGGGTTGTCCTTCTTCTCTGCAGCTATAGCCTCGGCGTCCAACACCTGTTTGGACTTCCCAACAGTCTGTAGCAAATGATTCAATATCTCCTCCTTGGGTTTGTTGTCTATATCTACTATGATCTGTCTTCCATCTTCGAAATAACATTTAATGAATGGAGACGGTGTTAAATTCCTCAACGTAGCGACTTGGACGTCTGGATTTTTGTACTGTATCTGTGGTAGGTACCAGAATACGAATTCCTTAGCTCCATCATTGTTTTTTCCAACGATGTTGTATGCGACTGAGAATACCTTGATTTTGTCTTTCAACACTAGTTTTCCCGCATTTAGGTAGTTCAGTGTGCGTCGAATAGGTGCTTTTCCTTTCATGAACGGCATTTTGATTTATTTTTTATTGGATTTATACGAATAATAACAAAACTTAGAAAATAACCTCAATTCTCACTTGTTGACATTTGATCTGAGTATGACATTGACAAATGACATTTTTTTTTTCATATAATGGCACCATGGCCAGTGTCGAGTATAATATTATGGCGGGAAAACAATATTCTATAATACAATTTTTTTCTATATTACCGTCAGGTCAGTCAGGTCTAAAGTCTAGTCAAAGTCTAAGTATAAAGTCAATACAGTCAAGAAGTCAAGTCGGTCGATTCAGTAAAGTGGTAGGACGCTTTACTAAAACTTTTGATGGAGTTTTGGAGGGAACACAAAAGAGCACGTTTCTAATTATTAAATCACTTTCCCACACTTGTGCACGATAACGAATATTTAATGGTTAATATCCTACCAATATTACACATTAAAAACCTAGATAACACAATTTTAGGAAAATAATATAAAAACACAACATCAGTCTTTCACATTCTCCCAAAAACTCCAAATGACATTTGACAGATGAATACTGTTTTTTTTCTTATTATGGCACTTCGGCTATATAACCATGGCCAGTGTCGAGTATAAAATATATGGCGGGAAAACAATATTCTGTAAAAGGGCCCATTCACGGCAGGACTGCATGGCAGTCCTGCAGTGAATGGGCCTCACTGATTGGTTCACACTTGGTGTTGCCGGCCGGAAACACCGAGTGTGAACCAATCAGTGAGGCCCATTCACTGCAGGACTGCCGTGCAGTCCTGCCGTGAATGGGCCTTTTTATACAATAATTTTCAGCATCGTTTTTCTATATTGTCAGGTCTAGTCAAAGTCTGAGTAAAAGTCAAGAAGTCAAGTCGGTCGATTCAGTAATTGTGTACTTTTATAAGTGGTCTATTATAAACGCGTCTACCACTTAAGTGGTATCTAGACGCCTTACTGAAATTTTCGATGAAGTTTTGGAAGGAACCTAAAATAGCACGTTTCTGGATATTGCATCACTTTCCTACACGTCTTGTGCACGATAACGAATATCTAATGGTTAATATCCTACCAATATCACACATTATAAACCCATCTATATAACACAATTTTAGGAAAATAATACAAAAACACAACATTAACATCAACATTTATACGTGGAATAGCCATGCTTCAGCACGAATGGGCCGGCTCGACCGGAGAAATACCACGTTCTCACAGAAAACCGGCGTGAAACAGCGCTTGCGCTGTGTTTCACCGAGTGAGTTTACCGGAGGCCCAATCCTCTACCCTATTCCCTTCCCTACCCTTCCCTTTCCATCCCTACCCTCCCCTGTTACCCTTTTCAAACCCTTTTAAAACTCCAAAACTGACATTAGATTTGACAGCTACAGTCTGTCAAAAAAGTCATCAAATTAAAAAGTAGCAACATCGTAGTGTCATCCCTTTCAAATCAATCTAAGAAAAAAGATAGATTTTGGGAAAACAAACATCAGTGAATATTTTTATTTTCCCAAAATCTATTCATGTGTAAATATTATGTGACAAGTAGGTATTGTATTTCAAAAATGAGCATACAATATTATCTAGTAAGTATTTTTTTTTAAATATGACCAAAAATCTATGTAAAATTTGTTCAAAAAGTGTGGACAAGAAAAACGGTCTTCGCTGCCAAGGGTTTTGCAAGAAATGGGCACATTATTCATGCCTAAAATACACTTCTATAGAGATCCTGAACATAAAATCTGGAAACCTGAAGGTAGAATGTCCTTGCTTGGAGTGTTTGCTAGAAGATTCTTCTTCTTCTTCCGAAGAGGAACCCCAGGGGACCAACGCCGTAAATAAACCAGATTGTGTAAACTAGAAAAATAAAATTGATGTTCCGAAAGCAACCAATCTATAAACCTACATAAAACTCAAAGGTGACTGACTGACATTGTGATCTATCAACGCACAGCCCAAACCACTTGACCGATCGAGCTGAAATTTGGCATACAGGTAGATGATATGACATAGGCATCCGCTAAGAAAGGCTTTTGATCAATTCTACCTCCAAGGGGTTAAAATAGGGGATGAAAGTTTGTAAGTATATAATAATACTTCTTAACGCGAGCGAAGCCGCGGGCAAAAGCTCTTAACTTATAAGCCTAAAGAATTTACTCACGTAAAAAAAAATAATTTCGTACTTGGCGATCTTGGTGAGCTAAAATCTAGGCTAAAATAAAGCGTCGTTTACATTCAGCCACTGCCGCTACTCCTCGCTCTGTCAGCAATATTTCCCTGAACACTTTTGCGGCAGTCATTATTATGAAGCGAGTGAGCGTTTACACTCAGCCCTCTACATACTGCCCGAGGCAGCGGTAGCGGTATCCGGAAGCAGCGCGAGTGACTATTTACATTCTCGCGCTGCCCACATCCCTGCCCGAGAGGGCTGAATGTAAACGGCCCATAAAGTAGTGTACACTAGTGACTAAAACCGCACAAGCAACAAATTGCCATCTCTAATCCCGCTTTAACGTACGTCAGAACTCAGAAGACATGGTGGTACAGTGGCGTAGCTACCAAGGGACAAGGTGGAGCGGTGCCCCGGGGCCTCCTCCGTCAGCCCTTAATCTCTATTTATAAAAAGCCCTTTCCCGTCTTTCAGTTACATAGGTCTACCAGGATCTGATGGCAAATTTTGATGGCAGATTTTCAAAAAATATCATTGATTTAAATTTTTATATTTGCATGTTTCACACACAGAATCAGCCTCTATATGGAAAAAAAGGATCAAAATGTTTTATTACAATCACCCCGGTATTGCTAGTCAATTTCTTTTCTCACTTTGTGCCATTCTCTCATTCATCTCTTTAACGTTGTTAGTGGCGGCCGAAAAGGAAGATCTTCCGACCGAGAGAGATAGCATGCTCGGTCAGGCCGAAGCCCACTGACGTCATTTCCGACGTTGTATATCTTGCCGTTCTCCGAAACTTCGATAGCGCGATGCAGGATTGTTAGGCGAATTGTGGGTACCGCCACACCTCTATACTTTTCATCTAAATTCTTTATTATTGATTCAGCGGTTTGAGTGAATCTAACACCACAACTTGATCACAACAAACTGCTTCACGCGTCACGTCACGTCATATCGTGTTGCTTAGGACGTCATTTAAACCTAATCTGATAATCTGGGTAATACCTAAATGCCGATAGCTCGTATTGGTAGATAAGCAAAATACTAATATCGCTAAAATCGCGGTTTTGTAATAGAGGTAGGTTTATTGGCGCTGATAGCAGTAGTATGAGTACTTGGAAGTTGGAACTAATAGTAGTTTCTACAACCAATAGCGATCAAGCGGCTATTTGCAAGTTACGTTAAATTTAGTTCTCTTCCCCCGAATTGGGGGCGCCGCTTTAAGGCGCTGTGGTTGTCACAACTACGTAAAATGGGTTTATTAAATAATGTTTTTTGTAAAGGAAATGTCATTATTTAAGTATAAAAAGTACCGTTTTAAAATTGAGAAAATTTCTTATACGCAAAGGTACACAATTTAATAAATTCTGCTTGATAGAAAAAAATCTCAAAGATGACTGCTATAACGCTGTTTTTCATTCATAATTAAATCATTTTATGGCTAAATTACACACTTTCTAGAAAAAACAAAAAATGTAGTACATTTGTCGTAACCTAACCTAAACGATTTGATATATTTGATTTGTGTAATACTAAAAACAAAAGGTTTTTTCCCCTATTTCCTATTATCAAGGCACGCGGCGAGCGCGTACCCGCCACTGTACAAGGCGCGCTGATATGAATGTTATTTTAATGTCTTTTACATCGATATTCGTACTGACAGACATCAACCTGCTAATTTTAGGAACTACTGGGCCATAAATAGGCACAAAAAGCAGGTAGGTATCATAATGGAGGTCAGTGCGTCGCATCCATTCAAATCATATTATCGTTTTCGGCTTCTGAACTGCCCCGGGGCAGGGTGGGCCGACAGGATACGGAAACAGCCGAAGTTTAAATAAACATAAACTACGTCTAGTACTAAGTCCACGTGCTTCATGGATCATCCGTTTTGTTCGGCTATTTCCGTATCCATTCGGCCTACCCTGCCTGCCCCCCGGGGAAGTTCCAGATGCCGAAAACGCTATCAGTAATGCGGTTTGACCATGACGAGGCAACAGGTAGACATTTTCGCATATAGCATTACCTGGTTTGGCTAAGCACGTGCCCTCCTCACGTGAGGTGGTGTGTGTGTATGTAATCATAATCAAAGATTGTAATAATTACCTACTTGTCATTGCATTTTTGTCGCTAGGTTTAATTAGAGATAAAAAATTGATATTATTATCAGATTCAAATGTTATTATACTGTACTCGGAAAAACATGGCGGTAGCGGTGATTAACTCCCTGTCAAAAACTTGAAAATTGACATCTGACACTTCATTGTCAATCGTGGTTTAAAGTGCTCCAAGGCTTTAAATGAATGTGGACTGGTGTACTGTAGCTGCTGGTAAAGGAGAACTGTCAAAAATGACGTTTTTGTATGATATAAGTGTTAGTTCGTTTCCTCGCCATGTTAATTCAAAGTGCGGGAATATGCGTGGAGGCTGCAAAGGAAGATCTTCCGACCAAGCGAGGTGTTATGCTCAGTCAGGCCGGAGCCCCACGTGATACATTTCAGCTGTCGTATATATACTGACGCACTTAGAAAACTTCGATAGCGCGATGCAGGAATTTTAGGCAAATTGTAGGTACCGCCACATCACTCCCCCCCGAAGACCGGAGGTCGAATTTTGAAGTCTTGTCGCTTGAGTCGCCAATGCCAGAGAGTTCCAGTGAGTCGGAACTGTGAAGCTGCTTGCACGGGATCCAGTGAGTCGGATAGCTGCCGTGCGGGGCTGATGCTACAGCATGACCAGGAGAGACATGCTCTGCTTGCTGACCGGTCGGTGTAGTGAGAAAGGCCGATGATACCGATGCGGAGTCCGCCCAGGCCGCGGTACATTGCGGCTAGTGGGCGAGGTATCCGATGTGGCGATGCTGGCTGGCGCGGTGCAGAGGGGCGGGGAGTGATGATAACGAAGGAGGCGTGTTCTGTCGAGGGTCACCAATGTGGGAATATGCGTGGAGGCCGCAAAGGAAGATCTTCCGACCTAGCGAGGTGCACCACACCAGTCAGTCAGTCAGGCCGGAACCCCACGTGATACATTTCAGCTGTCGTATATAAACCGACGCACTAAAACTTCGATAGCGCGATGCAGGAATGTTAGGCGAATCGTGGGTACCGCCACAAAAGCCTTGTCGAGCTGTATATAGAAAATGACAAGTTTTTGACACGGAGTCTCAATGATACCGCCATTTTTCGCCGAGTACAGTATATAATGTTTCGAATGAAGCATAATAATATGACGTCACCAACCAATTGGCAATTTTACGCAAAGGTCGGAACTCGGAGCAGAGGACGCTACTAGCACATACGTCATATCAGATGACAACAAACGTCGAAAAACGTCGAACTTTATTTGTTTACTTTCTATGCTGGTTCTAGCGCGAAAACATTGCAGAAATATTATGTCCTTTTGCCCATACTAATTGACGTCAATGTGTTGAAGCCTCTCCAAGATGTACCTTCGTAATTCGCAACATGAAATATAGGTTTAGTGATTATTAGCTTTGTCCACACTGTGCCTTTTGTGTTCATCAAAGGCATGCGTTATAGCGCAGTCAACAGCGCACGTGAGACATGCCCGCGACGCATGCCCTCTGACCGTATCCAAAAAAACAAAAATGACAATGTTGGCGTTGCGTTCGTTGACGTATTCAATTATTGAATGCGCCAAAATGAAAGTTAAATGAAAGAAGATGACGAAAATTGAAGACGAAAGTGTAGTAGTGTGAAGGTAATTCGTGATCTGTGGGTTTGACAAAACGCGAAACAGTCCGCCGTCTGATATTTCCTATTAATGAGCTTCTCTTGAAAGTATCTAGTTTAGACTGCAGCGCTATCATGGGGACCCTACGGAGACCTCATTTCAGAGCTTGTAACAAAAAAAAAAACTACAAAGCATTTGGAAATCGGTCGGTCCACCGCAACACGGTGGACCGACGATTTGAAGTAAGTGTCTGGCAGCGGATGGATGAGGGCTGCCCAAGATCGGGATGGCTGGCGCACATTGGGGGAGGCCTACGTTCAGCAGTGGACGGCAATAGGCTGATGATGATAACGATGATGATTTGGGAATTCCTGAAGTAAGTAATGCAAAATAAAATAAAAACAAAGCAGCCAACAAGTAGCAGATAAAGTGGCGTTTTCCAAGGTGCATTTTTGAGAAGTTACCTTTTAACGATTCAGTTTTGACTAAAAATTACACACAAGTATGTTCAACGATATATTCATTATGTAATGTACAATATTATATATTATAAGTACAGTAATGAATATTACTGTATTATGTACATATTGACGTCAATAATTGCATAATAGCCATAATATAATCCATACTAATATTATAAATGCGGGAATTGTCTGTCTGTTACGTTTTCACGCCCGAACCGCTGAACCGACTTTGCTGAAATTTGGCATGGAGATACTTTGAGTCCCGGGAAAGGATATAGAATACGTTTTATCCCGGAAAAATGTACGGTTCTCTCAAGATAAACGAGTTTTGGCGCAATATAGTTGCGGGCATCATCTATCATCATCATCATGATTATTGTATAAGTACAGGTCAGTATAGTTTTCACAGAGACAGTACTGGCTGCCAATAAGACTGGCAGCCAGTATTTGCTTGGTATATGCCGCGTGTGAACAGTTTGGCCTGGCTTGAAAAACTGTTCACACGCGGCATATACCAAGCCAATACTGGCTGCCAGTCTTATTGGCAGCCAGTATTGGCTGTGTATAAATTATACTTAATTATTATCTATCGCTGCAGTAGGCATCAATTTCATATTTTTTGATAATGGCCATATAAAAAGAAGAATTTAATAACAATTGACAATGTCACCATCACAATCCGTTCTGATATATTTTACTTTTTACGTCTTTATTCCAATGAGATTAAGCTCACAGTCCTAGAAAGTCCGAGCTAAACAACTTACAAATCCATAGTGATTATATTCTCTTTGTACAAATCCTCAGTAGGTACAAATCTATCATGTCGTAATCTGTTCAGAAATCCAGCAACAGACGTTCATAAATTATACAATATGTGATACAGGATGTCAAAATGCCGCAAAGTAAAGAACCCTTGCAAGATCTGCCTTCGTCCGGTCACAAGAAAGACAGGATTGCAGTGCGAAGGCGCCTGTGAATCGTGGGTCCATTACGAATGCCTGAACTACACTCCGGGTAAAATCCAGGACATTAAGAGGAAGGTCATCAGAGTATCATGCCCGTGCCCAGATTGTAAATCCACCTTGCCGAAGGAACATAGAGCCGATGAGCCCTACACCTGTACAAATCCGAAATGTCCAGCAAATCACCCAGCGCGATGCAGGAACAAGGAATGTCCTTTAGGGTATATTCCGGATGAGAAGTCAGGGTGTTCTTTATCCCAATGTGGTACTAGTTGCAAGCAAAACGTTTCGCTGACCCGAAAAGACCCTCGCATAACCAATTCCGAAGTATTTCAGACAAAGGAAGGAAAAGACGCTTGCACAGGTTCCTGTTCATCCTCTCGTTCCTCAACCAGGGATATACCTGGTGATCATCCAGCAGGGATCGAAGACATGTGCGTCGCAGTTGGCCAGCTGACATGCCAAATAACCGACCTGATGAATAAAATGAAGATGGTCTTGGAGTGTTCCCAAGGTAGAAAGCCACAGTTTCAGCCGTGCCATTGCCCAGGGAATCCCTGTCGCAAATGACTTGAAACAGTTCTGGAGATTTCTAAAAATATGCCGTTCCAGCCTATCCATATCCTATATCCATAGTGGCTAACACAATAGACGATTCTGAAGAGTTCAAGAGAAAGATACAATTTCAGCCTTTTCATTGCTCAAGAAACCCATTTCCCAAACCAAATATTCCTTAAGATAGAATGGTACGGTTCCGGCCATGCCATTAAAACAAAATAAAGGTTCTATAGTTGCAAAGAAAGACACGGTTAAAGCCTTTATTATCACAAAATAAACGTTCTGGAGAGTTCCATAGAAATTAAGACGCATCTTCATGCCTAGGAAACCCATGTCGCAAATAAAATGCATACATTACTATCTAGTTTTTTAATTATCAATTTATATTCTAACAAGTATTGTTTTATAGCTTCAAATCAGGTTACTTGGTGAAACTGTAGATCTTGATTTTGAGTCTTATAATGATTGGCAATGATTTAAAAACGGAGAGCCATTGCTGCAGCACCAGTTACGCCGAGTGAGCTATGTAGCGGGAGGCAGGTATTTTAAAATCTTATATTACCTACGTGTTTATGTTATGTATTGCGATTTGAGTGTCCATTGGCCCACGCATTTGCTTACCATCAGGTGATCAGTCTGTTCGTTTTTGTATACTACTGATTACTGATGCTTTTAATGTAGTTATATAATACAGATTTTTTGCCAGCAACTATTTTTTTAAAGTCGAAGCCCGAAGGTATGATAATAATATAGCAATTTTTCATTACAGCATCAATTTGATTGTCCGAGACAAGAACCTTCCAATTTCATTTTCCCTTTTATAAATACCACTAAGGCTTCTTACAGACGAACGGCACGTGTCGGCGGCACGTGTCGGTGGCAGTCGACGGCAGTCGGCGGCACGTGTCGGCGGCAGTTGACGGTAGTTGACGGCAGTCGTCGGCAGCCGACGGCAGCCGTTGACAGTTTATGACGCTTGCAGGGGACCTACCACGACCTTTCCTAAAACGATCATGTTTCCAGAAAACTTTGTTGTAAGATTACAATAACATTACCGTACTCACTTTTTAAATATAATTTTACTTAAAAACAGTAAAAAATGCAAAATATTGTTAAATCCGCTGTGAAATATCAACTTTTTTAAGATCACTAGCTTGATGTTAAAGTAATTATTGCTTATCTGTCAAACGGTGTCGCTTACGGCCGTTCCCAATATTCAATCTATCTCTGTTTTGACATACAACCGATCGCCGCTAACATTGAATTGACATAAAATATATGTCTCTAATGTCTAATGTGAGCTATTCCTATCTCTAGTAGGGCAAAACCAGAGATAGATACAATATTGGGAACGGCCGTTAGTAGAGGTGGTGGTAGGCCCCCAGTTGTGACGTACCGCCTAAAGGTAAGCGGCCACAGGTCGGTATCATACGCAACGGACGTCTCGCATCGAACGGATAATTTTTTCACAGTACTTCCGCTGAATCGGCAGCGTACGGATTATCGAATAGCCTAGAAAATAAATGCTCAAAAGGGGGGTGTGGATGGAATAGTCGAAAGCAGAAATTTTGGCTTAGAAACTTTGTTTGGACTAATTTGATGATAAACATACTGTCTAGTCGGTAATCCGCACGCTGCCGATACAGTGGACATACTGTAAAAAAATTATCCGTTTGATGCGAGACGTCCGTTGCGTACGATACCGACCTGTGGATCTTTACCTTTACGCGCTACGTCACAACTGCAAGCGTGATAAACTGTCAACGGCTGCCGTCGACTGCCGCCGACACGTGCCGCCGACTGCCGTCGACTGCCGCCGACACTTGCCGTCGTCTGCCGTCGACTGCCGCTGACGCGTGCCGCCGACACGTGCCGTTCGTCTGTAAGCGCTCTTAAGGTCTCAAAACCAATAAAATGATACTTGTAATATTAATAACCTCTTAAAATTTAAGCCCTGCTCACTTGTTACTAATCCTAACCACTTTGATCTGGTTTGAACTGGTGTATTGTATTTCAGTAGCTCTACCATGAGTTTACAGCTATAGTTTTTATCGATACTCGATACTTGCTCGATACCGACTACGTAAATTTTTAGTATGGCAAGTCTTACAGCGCCTCTAGCGGTCACTTGCGGAACTAAAATCGCCATACTAAAAATTCTTTCATCATTCGAAAGCTACATTATTTACGAGTAACAAAGGTTACTTTTTATTTTGGAAAATATAGGGTTCCGTAAGATATTTCAGTTTTTCGGAAACAACCAGAAAATTTACTTATTTTGCGTACGCTGCCTAAACTATAAAAGATAGAACCATACAATGTTCTAAGTAAATGTAGATCTTATAAATATCTACAAAAATGTCCGCGACACACTATACCTGTCTATGTCAAGTGAGGCACAACAACCATATTTTTATTTAAAAATCTTGATTTTTTTTTTGGCCTACATTTAAATGCATTTATTTTACTCATGATAATAATCCTTATCAAAATAAATTATTTCATCTCAAAGTACAGTTTATGTGGACAATATTTGGTCTTTGAATGATTAAAATTGGACGTTTGGTTTAGAAGTTATGGCGAAATTAAAATATTGCGATTTACGCCCGTTTCGAAGTGGGCACTACCAAGGCGGGGGTGCGCCCGCGTAGTTTAGATCTATGAGTATTGACTATTGAGTAGTAATGTATCTATCAGTAGTATCGACGGAGAGCTGACGACCAAATCAGTCATGTTACATGTAGCTTCACCTGTGTTAAAACTCCGTTAGCTACTTCCCTGAACAACCCTTTCTGATAATCTGCGTGCTGGCAGGCCGTGGGCGTTGGGTGTGGGAGTAGTGGGGTGGGGAAAAAAGAAAAAAATGTAGGTTCAGCTGTATTAAAACTCCGTTAGCTACTTCCCTGAACAACCCATTCTGATAATCTGCGTGCTGGCAGGCCGTGGGCGGTGGGTGTGGGAGTAGTGGGGTGGGGAAAAAAAGAAATAATGTAGGTTCAGCTGTATTAAAACTCCGTTAGCTACTTCCCTGAACAACCCTTTCTGATAATCTGCGTGCTGGCAGGCCGTGGGCGGTGGGTGTGGGAGTAGTGGGGTGGGGAAAAAGAGAAATAATGTAGGTTCAGCTGTATTAAAACTCCGTTAGCTACTTCCCTGAACAACCCTTTCTGATAATCTGCATGCTGGCAGGCCGTGGGCGGTGGGTGTGGGAGTAGTGGGGTGGGGAAAAAGAGAAATAATGTAGGTTCAGCTGTATTAAAACTCCGTTAGCTACTTCACTGAACAACCCTTTCTGATAATCTGCACGCAGCACACAGATTATTAGAAAGGGTTGTTCAGGGAAGTAGCTAACGGAGTTTTAACACAGCTGAAGCTACATGAGTCATGAGTCATGACTGATTTGGTCATCAGCTCTTAGTCGGGTAGTAGTAGTAGATCTATGAGTAAACAAACAAACAAAGTTTACCTCTTTATAATATTGGTTTAGATTAAAAACTCATTTATTCAGTGAGTGACATTGGCTATATATTTTTTACCCGTGCGAAGCCGGGGCGGGTCGCTAGTACTACATAATAAAAGCTAATTAAATTCTCTACAACTTTGTCCTTTACACTTTGTATCTATCTCCAATCATTGCCTCGCTATGAGCTTCTAAAATTGGCTGAGTGTGTTTTTTAGGGTTACCCAAAGGGTAAAAACGGGACCCTATACTGAGACTTTAATGTCTGTCCGTCTTCCTGATCGTCTGTCTGTCCATCTGTCTGTCCGTCTGTTTGTCAAAAAATGTCAATTTTTTCTGACAGGGAGTCAATGACCGCTACTGTCTCGATTCCCCGAGTACACATTTGGGCCAACCCACACGTACCACAACCACACGACAACCGCAACCACACCACGTGGTCGGGCGTATATTTCGTATTGTAAATGAACTGGACCATTCACACGTACCACATTTTACAGTCGTAGTCGACCACTTGTGTGATACCGACCACATCGGAACCACAACGTTGCGTCGATGCAATGACAGTGCGCACACCGCCCGCGCTCTTCCCACCCTCCGTTTCATTGACTTTCGTACGTAACCACATCGCAACCACTGGCGACAACGCAACCACGTCGGCATTTTGTCGGTACCACAACGCAACTACAAAAGGCTGCAGCGACACCATTCACACGTAACCACTGCTCGACGACATTTTGTCGTTGCGATGTGGTGTGGTTGTGGTACGTGTGGGTTGGCGATGTGGTTACAACGTGTGCAGACTTAGTTCGACTCCGGTTTTTATAGCGGAAACACGTGTTGACTAAAGTAATGAAATTCGATGAGGAAACTTTATTATTGCTACCCTTGCGAGAGTCGAGCGCGAGCGGCGTACGCGCACTGTCGTTGCATCGACGCAACGTTGTGTCTGCGATGTGGTCGGCCGTGGTTGCGATGTGGTCGGTATCACGCACGCGGTCGACACCGACTGCAAAATGTGGTACGTGTGAACAGTCCTTATTCATTTACAATACGAAATATTACACACCCGACCACGTGGTGTGATTGTGGTCGTGGTCTTAGAGTCCTACAAGACTGTTACGTTCTACGTCATCAATTGTACCGATGTCCAAGAAGATAATAAAATATTTCAGTGTATCAAGTCCAGATGGACTTGATTATTTATCTATTTATCAAGGGTCCAGACGATAGACTGCAGATATTGACAGCGTGCTTATCAAAGGACGATTGGACGTATTTAATGATATTTTAATAATGAATTTTCTATGAGAAAACTCTATCAGCGCTGCTATTTTCACAAAGAACTATAACAAGAGAGCCGTACACACTACATAACCTAAAGTATTATCACTTATTTTTATTACATACTGTATATAAGTAATAATATAAATATTATTATTTATTTTGCTGAGGTATATATATTATGAACCACATACAGTATGTTTATTTTTCTCTATGTGAACCATGAACCGGATTTTTGCATAATCAGTCTATTCTTGTCACACTAACATTTTGTTTTGACATTTCCTAAAGCAATTTTGATACTTTTTATTGCGTTATTCAAATCATCAACGTGAGTTTCTTAGGAGATATATTAGAAAAAAGCTCGATTGAAATAACAAAATTGAATTTTTATTTTGTTATTGCTGTAAATAGGTATCGCAGAAGTTTTGGGAACATTATAATAATTTATATTACAATTTACAAGTGACGTTATAAACAAGAATTGTTTACATGTTTGTTAAGGACAATCCAGGCTAATCATCTGATTGTCTGCCAAGATAATCCGTGCGCGATGCGTCGGATGGATATGAAAAATAATCGGCCAAGTGCGAGTTGGACTTGCGCACGAAGGGTTCCTTACCATTATAGAGCAAAAATAGTAAAAAA
This sequence comes from Aricia agestis, assembly GCF_905147365.1. Taxonomy (NCBI): domain Eukaryota; kingdom Metazoa; phylum Arthropoda; class Insecta; order Lepidoptera; family Lycaenidae; genus Aricia; species Aricia agestis. The sequence continues at coordinate 1,116,783 of NC_056426.1, forward strand.
TTGTGTTTTTTTTGTATGGGAGCACCCTTAATTATTTATTTTATTTAAATTTTATTATTAATAATTAAAGTATAAATACAGCTGAGTATTTTGTGTACATTTTAAGTGCTTACCAGTTGTCATGATTGATACTGAGCCAAAAATTTATGAAAAATCACGTTTGTTGTATGGGAGCCCCCTTAAATATTTAATTTATTTTGTTTTTAGTATTTGTTGTTATAGCGGCATCAGAAATACATAATCTGTGAAAATTTCAACTCTCTAGCTATTACCGTTCTTGAGTTACAGCCTGGAGACAGACGGACAGACGGACAGACATCGAAGTCTCAGTAACAGGGTCCCGTTTTTACCCTTTGGGCACGGAACCCTAAAAATAGTTCCGTGGTCCAGTGGTTTAGAACGTGGCTCTTGACTCGGAGGTTGTGGGTACGATTTTCGCATTGGAAACGTAATCTTATTTCCAAGTTAGGTTAGGACGATGCAGGATCCTCATCACCTGATTGTCTGACAAGTAAGATGATCCATGCCTCGGATGGGCATGTAAAAGGTCGGTCCTGCGCTTGATCTCTCGCCAGTCGTGTCGGTCTCCATCCCACTGGATCGTAAAAGTATAAGGCCGGCCTCATACGCTCGTTTTCCGTATGTGATTTCCGAATTCGCGTTTTGCGTATTCGGAAATCCGAATGCATGGAATCTGTAGAAAATACATTAACTGCTGCACACGTTAGTTTTTCTCCGTACGGAACGAATTCCGCACGTATATTCCAACAGCAAGCCCACGCGACACGCGATTCGCGCATGTAAAAAACGGTCTGCGTTAGTTAAACACACACAGAATTCCGAATACCGTACGGACAACGAATTCAAAAATCGAATACGGAAAACGTGTGTTTGCGGCCGACCTTATGTAACATGAAGTGTTCAATTATTATTTTTAACAAAAAATTAAAACCGACTTCCAAGGTAAAAGCAATAAATATGAACTAAAAAGTATTAAATAACTCTTACTCTATAATAGTGCCTTTTTCAGAATTCCTCTAAATCTCAACTATTTCTGTACATACTACAATCTTCATTATTTAAAGTCGGTACCAGCTAATTTTATCGTGAATTCAGTCACTGTCAGAATATCTGAAGCTTTTGGGACTGTTACCGACTTCAAAGTAATGAAGACTGTAGTATGTACAGAAATAGTTGAGATTTAGACGAATTCTGAAAAAGGCACTATTATAGAGTAAGAGTTATTTAATACTTTTTAGTTCATATTATTATTGTTTTTACCTTGGAAGTCGGTTTTAATTTTTTGTTAAAAATAATAATTTCACTCTTTTTAGTTATCAACAAGATAAGGCTTTATGCGTAAATAACCACTACGAATGTTAACTATTCACATTATGTTACTGTAAACGAAATTGTGGTAAATGCTTGCAGTTATCTAAGCGATGCTGCAATTTAAAAACTTTTATCTTTAAAGGTTCAGGAGTTCTGTTCAGTGCCTTTGGACCAAAAGACACCTTCGTATAAACTTTCTCTTATTCGTAACATATGTTTAAGTTACTAGAAACAACATTTTAACCACTTTGAGTCTTTTGATACATTTCAAGGATTTCCCTCGATTGCTCATAGATCCCATCATCAGCTCACCACTTTCGTAATTATTATACAAAATCAAGATTATATACTATACAACAACACAAGAATTTTGAAAATCGGTCCACAAACAGCGAAATAATCATCAAAAACATCTGCTTCGATGCAAAATATCACGAAAAGCATCAATAATTGGGTCATAATGTGATGAGTGATGACCCATGGCATGATTATGATTTTGATGATGATGATGAAATAAATTGATGCGTTGGCTTATGCTTTCAGTTGTTTGATCAACGCCGAAATCTCCGAACTTGTATCTATAAGGATTTAAAAGTTCTGTTGGTTACCTTCAGATCCAGGGTATAACCTGGTGCGAAATCTTACTTTTTGGTAGCATTTACCTCGAATGCTTCAGAAAAAATAGAAATCACTATATGTTTCCATACAAATTTCAAGGAGTCCCCTCGATTCCTGCAGGATTCCATCATCAGATCACCACTTTTGTGAACATGGTACCAAATTTGAGTTAAACCCTATACAACACAAAAATCATTTTGAAAATCGGATCACAAATGGCTGAGTTATCGTTGAACATACAAAAAAAAAAAGATACATACAGCCGAACGTATAACCTCCTCCTTTTTGGAAGTCAATAAAAAGGATTTAAAACTCGTTTTCAACTGTACTTTAAAATATTTTCAGAACTCGAACGAGAGAAAGTAATGCACGAAGCTATATTAAGATTTTTCAGGTTAGGACTGTTTACGTTATATAATATTCTGAGGTCGCTTTGTGTTTCCTCACTGAGACGTTTGAAATGCAACGACGAATCAAGCATTATACGCGGAAATGTAACAGAAAATCATGTCATTAGGGTCAATAAATGGCCACGTCTTAAGCGTGTCACAGACAGAGCAGGTAATGTACATTACATCCCGGGATGTATATCTTTACATTATATTAATCTATCACACACACACACACACACACACACACACACACACACACACACACACACACACACACACACACACACACACACAGAGAATTCCGAATACCGTACGGACAACGAATTTGGAAACCGAATACGGAAAACGTGTGTTTTTGCGCCCGGCCTTATGAAACCCGAAGTGTTCAAAAAGGATTTAAAACTCGTTTTCAACTGTACTTTAAAATATTTTCAGAACCCGAACGAGAGAAAGTAATGCACGAAGCTATATTAAGATTTTTCATGTTAGGACTGTTTACGAAATACGTAATGTAATATAATATTCTGAGGTCGCTTTGTGTTTCCTCACTGAGACGTTTGAAATGTAACGACGAATCGAGCATTATATTATACGCTGAAATGTAACAGAAAATCAAGTCATTAGGGTAAATAAATGGCCATTTAAGGAGTGCGCACACTGAGACGGGCCGTGCCGGGGCTCAGCGTGCCCCGGACTTACCCTGTATCCGAACTTACCCTTAATCAATTCGTCACCATAAAGGAGTGAGCACACTGAGACGGGCCGTGCCGGGGCTCAGCGTGCAGGGGCTCATCGCAAAAATCCGCCTCCATATAATTTGTATGGAAGCGGATGCGCGTATCGCACACTGTGTTGGGGCGCAGCGGATTTCCGCTTCCATACAAATTGTATGGTGGCGGATTTTTGCGTTGAGCCCCGGTACTGCCCGTCTCAGCTAATTCAATCTTACGCTAAATTAAACTACAGTTACGCAATATGCCCGCAAAAACACTGAATAATTTTAGTGATAAGTTGAATTATCCGGACTTACCCTGTGTCCGAACTTACCCTGAATCCTGATTAATAAAATATATTAGTTTGCATGCTGCCATATTGCCGTAATGTTATTCAAAGTCTCAGATTAAGTCGAATGCTCTTTAAATCAAAATAACAAAAAATATACTTAACTCAAAATCGTAACTGAAATAACAACGTGGGAGAGCCAAGCTTCGGCACGAATGGGCCGGCTGGACCGGAGAAATACCACGTTCTCACAGAAAACCGGCGTGAAACAGCGCTTGCGCTGTGTTTCGCCGAGTGAGTGAGTTAACCGGAGGCCCAATCCCCTACCCTAGTAAGTAAGTAAGTAAGTAAGTCTTTACTTCCATGAAATTGTTTACAATGTTCTTATTATTATTATTTTTATAGTTCACAATTTCTGCCTCTAGGGCGTGGAAATATTTTTAAATATAAAAAATCATTCTTTATTACTATAATAACTAACCATAACACTTAACAAACAGATATTTAAATAGAACCTAAAATAAATTATCAAATAATCCTGAAAAAATTATGAGAAAAAAATTAATGTGTAAATACGAATACTCAGTCAAAACATCCTGAAACCATAAAAAATAAATAAAACAGTCAAATAATGGTCAAAGATACAATTAAATAAATTAAATGTCAATTAATTCATATTTAAATTAGGAACATTCATTTCAATTCCTTAAAAGAAAATACAATCAATTAAATAATTGATTTCCCTTCCCTGCCCTTCCCTATTACCCTATTCCCTCTTAAAAGGCCGGCGCACCTGCAGCTATTCTGATGCTGCGAGTGTCCATGGGCGACGGAAGTTGCTTTCCATCAGGTGACCCGTTTGCTCGTTTGCCGCCTTATTTCATAAAAAAAAAAGCTTCAGATAAGGTAAGAGATCTTTTGTAAAATATGGTAAGTAGGTAATCAAGAATTCAATTTAGGAGACAGCCAATACCATTTTATGCGCACCTTCTTTTCTTGTCAAACCTTTATAATTGAATTATTTTTGAAATCAAAACATTGACTTGTTGATGTATGTTTGTCATAATTATATTATAGACTAGATGACGCCCACAACTCTGTTGCGCCAAAATTCGTTTATCGCGCGGGGAACCGTACATTTTCCGGGATGAAAAGTATCCTATGTCCTTTCCCGGGACTCAAAGTATCTCCATGCCAAATTTCAGCAAAATCGGTTCAGCGGTTTGGGCGTGAAGAGGTAACAGACAGACAGACAGGCAGACAGATACACTTTAGCATTTATAATATTAGTATGGAAGTATAGATTTCTCTGTGAAAGTGGCAGCGCTGAAAGAGGTTATTTCTCTTCCATTACAATAGCTCCCACACCGGTTTCGGTGACGGTGGCCTGTTTCATTGACACCAGGCCAGCTACACGGGAGTAATTTTATAGTGCTCAAGTGTGTGCGCAGTACACAAGAGCACTCTCTATTCCTTTACTCTCATAACCCAGTGGGACGGAAGACAGACACGACCGGCGAGAGATCAGGCGCAGGACCAACTTTTTACATGCCCATCCGACGCATGGATCATCTCACTTGTCATACAATCAGGTGATCAGCCTGCATTGTCCTAACCATACTTGGAAATAACATGTTTCCAACGCGGGAATCGAACCCACGACCTCCGAGTCAAGAGCCGCGCTCTATACCACTAAACCACGGAGGCGTTATTCTAGAATAATGATTCTATGTTGTTGCATACCAAACAGGACACAGAATCGCGCTTTCGAAGTTTTTTCTGAGATTGAGATGACAATAATATAAACAATGCCCAAAATTATTTACAGTAACTAGGCCTTTACATCCGTTGTGGATGATCTATACAGTATTTTTCAGAGCGAAGTAACCACTCCTCAAATACTGTAGTGCCTGGGACAAGATTTTTAAATGTCCGTATGGTTGCCCAAGCGCATACGGCATTCTCGCATCATAGTCGGCCTAGTCCAGAGGAAAGAACTAGTCAATACGTCTGGGACCAACTATGTGCGGGTTTCCTCACGATGTTTTCCTTCACCGTACGAGCGTCCGTATTATGTACTTGAGATCAGAAAATGTTTCATAGGTACACGCCTCCACACGGGTTCGAACCTGCACCCTCTAGGAGTGCGAACGGAAGGTCTACCCATTAGGCCACGAACGCTCTATTTACAGTGAGATCAATCATATTTCACACACCGTATTATTTGAAAAACCGGCCAAGTGTTGGGCCATGCGCAATTTTGGGTTCCGTAGTACCACCACAGAATAGATAATAGTACAGTACCACTAGTTTTTGATAGTTTTCAATGGTCAATGAATATACATATTTTATAACGTGTTTTAAACTACTAACAACATCACCTCAGAGGCCCTAGCCAAATTTACTTCGCCTCATTACGAAGAGACTAGTAGATTCTTTAACGCCAATGCAATACAGAACATTTTGCCCTAGCCAACAACCGGCGAACTTACGTTTCGGTGATTCCATAACGATTTTCTCTTTACCTTCGTTTGCCCCAACATTGTCTTTGGTTTTGTTGTCCTGTCAAATGTCAACTGTCAAATTTCAACTGTCAAATGTCAACTGTCAGTATGAGTCGTGTTCGTTTCGTTTTTTAAATGTCAATGTCAGTGTTAGTGTCAGTGTCATGTTCTAAAATCTGACAGAAATTGAATGGTATTTTAAAACATGACACACTGACACTTATTTTTAACTTTGCGCATGCGCAATGTGCATTGAAAAACGAAACGAACACGACTATGGTCTCGGCTATAGACTTTATGATAAGGGTTTTAGGATCACTTTCGCCATAACTCAGAGGTAAAATAACTTTGAAATGAGTTTGTTATGCCGCCAACTCAGACCGCGAATTTATTCCAATGTGAACGAGAAGTTTTTCGTGTTTTTTCTTCTTGTTAATTTATTTTCGATAGAAATTAAAATGAATAGGTGCAGAACAAGTAACGAACAGTATATATATTTAATAGAATACATGGAGACGTAAGTAAATTTCACAATTGTAGTTACTACATTGATGCCTACGATGATGTTGAAAACTTATATTTTCTTAAATATTTTGCTTAAATGGTTTAGTGGTAGTGATAAAACTTACTATGTATCAATATTCAATTGTACACTTACGAAAGGATCAAGCTAATGGCATGAGGTACTTATTAAGAGATAATAAAAGGTTTGTGATTTCAGTCTAGTTCCTTCAGACTAACCCTGAGGCATGATCCCTGTGCAATGGGCAAACCATGAACTTAATATTATCATCATGTGTAGGAATGTGGTGCATACTAGATGATACTAGTTAGTAGTTCATAATATTTGTTGCTTAAATACTGAAAACCTTTATTCTATTAAATGTATTGCAGTAATGGAGATTTATTCAGGCCCGTTGGTGGTGCCCAAGGGCGCCTTCGATCTGAAAGGCTATGGGACACCCTGACCCATAGCCTTAATGCCATAGGCAATGGCTCAACAAAAACAACCGAAAAGTGGAAAAAAGTAAGTTTTAAATATAGGTTTTTAAAATGTTATAAGTAGATTTTAAGCAAGATTAAGTATTTTATTTCAATGAGAAGGTATGTAAGTACCTATTCATTTGGTAAAATATTTTATACATTTGATCATTTGTAAGTAGGTAAATGTTTGATAATATGAACCAATAATCTTAATATATATATTTCTTGTGTGCGTGTGTATGTGACTGAACTCCTCCTAAACGACTGGACCAATTTTGATGAAATTTTTTGTGTGTGTTCGTGGAGATTCGAGAATGGTTTAGATTTACAGTTTGGTCTACTGGAAAATGTTTTTTCAATTAATTTCTTATTTATAAGGAGTTGTTGATTTTGGAATGTTTTACATTAGATCCGGCGGACGGCGCTATCATCGCATTCAATATTATTCTATTTCAATTTTAGTTTGTCCTGACAGATGGTGCTACGATTAATTTGAAAAAAATTTTGTTATTCAATTCATGTGCTGATTAAAATATTAAATAAATAACACATAGGCTACAATTTTAACCGACTTTCAAAATGGGGGAGGTGTTATGTTCGTTTTCTTATATTCAACGATTACTCCGCCGTTTGTTAACCGATTTTCAAAATTTTTCTTTTGGTATATAGGGTATCATCCCAATTTGGTATTATATTCAGAAAAGTGGTGATCTGATGAAGGATCCATAAGTAATCGAGGGAACTCCTCAAAACTTATAGGGAAACATATGGTGACTTCGGTTTCGTGAGAAGTATTCTAAGCATATGCTACCAACAAGTAAGATTTTGCACCGAGATATACCTGGTATACCGTGGTTCGGAAGGTGCTGAGAGAATTCCTGATTCTTTATAGATACAAGTTTGGGAGTTTCGGCGTTGTTTTAAGAACAGAAAGCATATGCTACTATGCAAATTACATTCTTCATCATCATCATCATCATCATCACTACCATATTATACCATTTCATAGTCTTTTAGATCGAGACTCGAGTTTGTCAAGCGATAATTAAAAAAAATCTATATCTACCTAATATTATAAACCTGAAGAGTATGTTTGCTTGAACGCGTCAATCTCAGAAACTACAGGTCCGATTTAAAAACTTATCTCAGTGTTAGATAGATCATTTATCGAGTAAGACTCATCATTTATCGAGAAGGTTATATTATATTATTACTCTAAGACTAATACGACAGAAGAAACTCAGGAAAATGTGGGAAAAACGGGGGAAATATTTTTTATGGGAAAATGTACCTACGGATTCTGTAAAATTTCTAATTTACGCGGGCGAAGCCGCGCGGGACATCTAGTAATTTGTATAAATTCCTTCATAATACTAGAATTTTTAGTACTTTTTACATTGCAAATAAATCAGTTACAAAGCAGTATACATACTGCTTTTTTTCACTACAGTGAAAGTAATTCAATTGTTAATTTGCAAGGTTTTATTTCAAAGTATTTTAAAACAAATTAAGAAACAAAGTAATTTGAAATCTTGATTAAAGCTTTGTACCTTAAATGTAGCTGGGGGTTAGGTATTACAAAGCTTTTTAAAAAAACAAACTCAATTCCATGTAATAATAATTACTTAATAATATTATAATATATTTAGTCATAATATTAATCTTTAATCTTTTATTAAAGAAGAATTGTTTCTTAAGTTTTAGATTGGTTTTAAGTTAATACAAATAAAGAATTTCTTACTCTATACTACTTCTTGATAAGAGAGAAATAAATGTTTTTCAAAGTTATAATTTAAAAAAAACATTTATTTCATTTTTCATAGGTTTGGGCGGATCTAAAGTCAAAAACTAAGAAGAAGGGGCTTAGAATCCGCCTAGCTGCCAATGGCACAGGCGGTGGGCCACATGATGGTCAGTCGCTGTCGGCACTTGATCTCAGAGTGCTGGCTATCATGGGCCCACTGGCTGTCCAAGGCCAAGAGGCTGTCCAAGAGCTGGGTTTTACCGTAAGTGATTAAAATATTAATTTGTTTCTATAATAAATTACTTTAAATGGATAATATTATGTTATGTATGGTCAATGTATGAAAATATTTTCATTGATAAAACTTTTTCATTTATTTTTTTCCAGAACATTAATCTCATTGAAAGACCTGTAGACATCCAGGCAGAGCCAGCCAACATAGAGCAAATTTTTGTAAATGGTATGTGTTTTTGTTAACTAATTTTATGAATACAATTAAACCCAATGAAACTATTTATCTTTTATAATACTTTCATACACTGTTTATTTTTTTGCAGAATACTCCCACCACCATCACCACAATCACCACAGATGATGTCGACGGAAGACATACAATATAATATAATAGAGCCTACTAATCCAAGACCATCTACATCCACGGGGAGGCCCGCCGATGTAGGCGGTCCTAGATTAGTACCATCAGCACCTGCGGAAATAACATATACTTCCCGTCATTTGTCTGCCACGCCTCTCTCACCTTCCAGGCGCCCGAACTTGCGGTCCCGCCGGAGACAAGGGTTGACACCCTTTGAAAGGGCCGCAAACAATTTTATGTCAGTTGAGCGTTTGCGCCTGGAAGTTGAGGAGAAACGGGCTGCTCAACTAATGGAATTTGAAGAAAGGAGAGCCCATCAAATGTTAGAGCTCCAACAAATGCATCTTAAGCTGCATCATGAACGGGAGTTACGGCAGTTAGAGGTGCAGCAACGCCAAGCTGAAGCCTTCAGTGCTGCTGTAGGTGTAGCCAACGAATTTGTTGGGGTAGCTAAAGATTTTTTAGAGTATTTAAAAACTAGGTGTAATACGCAACCTATTAATTTCGAATAAATTGTTTTAGTATTACTCCTGTTTTTATTTAATTCTTTTTTGGTTTTTGTTTGTTATTTGTTGATTATTGGATACATAAGTGAAGTACATACTTATTTATCCAAATATACTATTTTAATTGAAAATACTAAACATTTATTAGGTCAATCTAATCTAATTAAAATCTAATTTTAATATGAAGCAATTTAAATAATAAATAATATTTTTTTGTCAGGCAGCGTAAGACTGATTAAGTGATTACTGAAAGTTTAGTTTACTTTATTTAATAATAATATATTAACATCTTATATATAAAGGGGATTGCCCACTTTCTATAGACACTTTGGCCATTTGTGAACAGTTCATTAAGCTAATAATGTAATATGAATTAAATACTTTAGATCAGTAAAAAGCAGAATATAAACCTAGTTTTGTATCAGACTTTATATTTAGATTTCTATGTGTTATTGGAAAAGGTAAATAATCAAATAAAACAACATATTTTTAATAAATATTTTATTACTGTGTTTCATAAGTAAGTAATACTTGATCAAGAAACTGGGCAGGGGGATCAATATGATCTTGATGCCTTGCCCAGCCTAAAGACCATAAAATAGTCATAATATGAGCGCAGCGAAAGCGCAACAAAAGTTGCAAAGTCTTGAATGTGTTCTGCATTAAAAGTATGAATCGGTTGCTGGATATTACTAAGTACCTCCCAATTATCATTATATAAATGGAAGGAACAAATCCTACAGTTTTGTGGTACATAAAAATAATCAGTGAATAATTTTATTCTCAGCCACTTAGGAGCAGTCAGTCTTTGGGTTGAATGACAATCAGGATAAAAACAAAACTGTTGAGAACCTGAAGCTCTAGTGTACATTGGCAAGATTATACTGGGTTGGTTATTGTTGGGATGTCTTACTTCAGTGGAACAAGTAGCAGCTCGGTCAATTCTTTGCCAGCATGGATGACAGATTTTATCAGATCCATGTACTTAACTGTAAAGAAAAAATCAATATCAAAAGTCTTGAAAAGCTAGTTTGTTTGTATTTCACTATTATAATTCACAATACTGCACATTTATTTAGCCTCAGATTTAAAAGTTGTGGGACAAATCATAAAATAAATGGAGTCCGACCATACACAAAACTGACCACTAGACCGATTTTGATCAAATCTGAAACTGTTTTAGAGCTGTTTAAATGGATTTTGACACTTGGAAACGTGCACAAAACTGAAACTCCGACCTTGAATAAAGAACTCAAGACCAACATGTGAATTAGGTACAATACCTACCTATAGTAAAATTACTTAAGTACATTTTCTTTTTCTTACCTTAATTTGGAGAGGTATTTCGTTGGTTCCCTTTAAAATATTTGCCCTGCGCAAATCCATACACAAACTTGTGTAGGAGGCTTTGTCAAGACGGAAATTTTGTGTGAATAGAAGTTCCGGCATGTCTTCTATTCTCTCTAATTGCCGTCTTAGCAAAAGCCTCCTCCTGCGCCTGTCCGATATGGTGTGGTGGTGCGCGGTCCACAGCAAGCGTAATGCATGCATATTAATTAGTACTTGAGTATGTTTTTAACAAGAAGTAAGAACCATTGATCGGCAGCCACACACAATTTACAGCTGAATGCACGCCATTTTGTTCTTCAACGCGATAACACCGCCTTTTTAACAATCGTTTGTGACGAAAAAGAAAAGATACGAAAACGCTAGCGATTAGTGGCATTTGTGTGTGTTGTCTAGGACTTTCTATACAAAAAGCTAAGGGGCACTTCTTTATCGCAATAAAGAAGATGAACAGTGATATCGCTTTCGTCCAACTTGTAATTTGGCTACCAATGGTGTACACGATTACGACAAGAGACTCATGATAACGAACGCTTATGTCATTTCCATACATTTTTGGTTGACGATTCTATAACGAAGCGATCAAGAATTCATTTTGGCTAAGGCCTCAGTATTGTCACTTATTTTTGTAACACCCTGTATATATATAAATGGATTTTCAGTTGTGTTAGTAACGCTAAAACTTGAAAACGGCTGAACGGATTGGACTAATTTTAGTCTTAAAATATTCGTAGAAGTCCAGGGAAGGTTTTAAAGTGACACAAAGTTCACCGGGACAAGACTTATAAAGTCTTCTTAGCCATCATTAATATGTACATTCATGCCGATTTACAGCTTTGTAGGTCCTATAGTCTCTGAGCAAAACCGCGGACAGACAGACAGACGGACGGACAGACGAACATACCTAAACTATAGGGTTATTTGTTGACTACGGAATCCTAAAAGGCGTTTTACTCGGCTAAAGCCATGCCCAGTTTTAGAAGCGTAGCATAATGATGATGATTTTACTAGAATGTATTTAAAATTTTCGTCATAAAATATAATAACATACGTAGTATTTTATGATTTTACTACGAAGGGGTGTAAATTTAGCGTGAACCCACATCAGCATCACCCTTCATTAGTTTCATAGATTGAATTCTGATGCTCACGTAAGCAAATTATTTTCTCTATAATTTTCTTTCTATCTTTTCGGTAATTTTGTGATCATTTAAATTTGAATTTTATTTTGGAATATACTTTGTGATGGAATTTTGTGAAATTCAAGGTATCCAGTTCTGAACTACCTGACCTTCGATAGAGACGCATAGAGATATTTTTTTAACATGTTTTCTTCGGGATAACTGTAGAAATCTCGTCTCCCACTGCCAAACTCTTCTGTCAGTTGCTTCCAACTTCCAAGTCAGGTAGACCTTCAAGGTGGATACATTTTAAAGTATAAGTACGTGGTAGAGCCATGCTTCGGTACGAATGGGCCGGCTCGACCGGAGAAATACCACGGGCTCACAGAAAACCGGCGTGAAACAGCGCTTGCGCTGTGTTTCGTCGAGTGAGTGAGTTTACCGAAGGCCCAATCCCCTGCCCTATTTCCTTCACTACCCTTCCCTAGTCCGTTCCTTACCCTCCCCTATTCCCTCTTAAAAGGCCGGCAACGTGCCTGCAGCTCTTCTGATGTTGCGAGTGTTCATGGGCGACGGCAGTTGCTTTCATTTTAAAAAAATCCACCTTGAAATCCTCCATAGTTGCTGGTCGTAGTACCTAGGTATATGCAGAAAAACTTATAACTTTATAACAAGACGAAAGTCTGTCTGTCGCGGGCGGTTACACTATAAGGTACTTCGCTCTACTTTTTTAACCGACTTCCAAAAACGAGGAGGTTATACTTTCGGCTGTGGACATGTTTTTTTTTTTTATGTATGTTCAACGATTACTCCGCCGTTTGTGAACCGATTTTCAAAATTTTTATTTTGTTGTATAGGGTATTACTCCAATTTGGTACCATGTTCAGAAAAGTGGTGACCTGATGATGGGATCCATGAGTAATCAAGGGAACTCCTCAAAATTCAAATGGAAACATATGATTTTTTTGGTTTTATATGAAGTATTTCAGGCATATGTTACCAAAAAGTAAGATTTTGCACCAGGATATACCTTGGTTCGAAGGTGATGAACTGAACTCCTTACTCCTTATAGATACATGTTTGGGGGTTTCGGCGTTGTCTTAAGAACTGAAAGCATAATATACTACTATGCAAATTTCATTAATCATCATCATCATCACCACCATTCCACCATACATCCATGAGTAATCGAGGGAACTCCTCAAAATTTATATGGAAACATAATAGTGATTTAAATTTTTTAAGAAGTATCCTAAGCATATGCTACCAAAAAGCAAGATTTTGCAATAAGATATACCATGGTTCCAAAGGCGCTAAGAGAACTCCGGATTCCTTATAAATACAAGTTTGGGGGTTTCGGAGTTGGTTTAAGAACTGAAAGCATATTATGCTACTATGCAAGTTACATTCATCATCATCATTATCACTACCACCAGTCACCACACCATGAATTATCTCATCTATACTAATATTATAAAGCGGAAAAGTTTGTTTCTTTGTTTGTTTCTTTGAACGCGCTAATCTCAGGAACTACTCGTCCGATTTGAAAAATTCTTTCAGTGTTAGATAGTCCATTTATTGAGGAAGGCTATAGGCTATATTTTATCTCGCTAAGACTAATAGGAGCGAGGAAATAGAGGAAAATGTGGAAAAAACGGGGGGAAATTATTTGAAAGGGCTTATATGAACGCGATAATCTCAGGAACTACTAGTCCGATTTGAAAAATTCTTTCAGTGTTAGATAGTTCAGTTATTGAGAAAGGCCATAGGCTATATTTTATTACGCTTAAACTAAAGAGAGCTAAGAAATAGAGGAAAAAGTGGAAAAAACGGGGAAAATTATTTGAAAGGGCTTATTTAAACGAGCTAATCTCAGGAACTACGGGTCCGATTTGAAAAATTATTTCAGTGTTAGATAGCCCAGTTATCGAGAAAGGCTATAGGTTACATTTAATCACGCTAAAACTAATAGGAGCGAATAAATATAGGGAAATGTGGAAAAAACGGGAGAAATTATTTGAAAGGGCTTATTTGAACGCGCTAATCTCAGGAACTACTCGTCCGATTTAAAAAAAATATTTCAGTGTTAGATAGCCCAGTTACCAAGGAAGGCTATAGGCTATATTTTATAACGCTAAGACTAATAGGAGCCAAGAAATAGAGGAAAATGTGTAAAAAACGGGGATTATTATTTGAAAGGGCTTATCTCACGAACTACTAGAGCATTTTTTCTGTTATTTGGATCAGATAAGAAGTAGATCACGTGAAGGATCATAGGCTTTTTTTGTGGACTATATTAGAAATATCTCATTTACGTGGGCGAAGCTGCGCGTATATTTCGCGTGGTCACGACATCACGCGGACCCATTTTGCTGAAATTCGGTATAAAGATACTTTGAGTCCCGAAAAAGAACATAGGATACATTTTGTCCCGGAAAAATGTACGGTTACTGCACAAAATACTTTTATGATTTGTGCATAAACTAGGAATTTGGTATCGAGATACTTTGAGTCTCGGGAAAGGACAAGGAATACTAATTTTGTCCCGGAAAATGTACGGTTCCCGCACAATAAACTTTTATGATTATATTCGCCTAAACTATTCAATCTATTTTGATGAAATTTGGTATGGCAAATGGCAATACTTTTAGTCTCGGGAAAGGACAAGGGATACTTTTTATGCAGGAAAATATACGGTTCCCGCACAATAAATTTTTATCATTCTCGCCTAAACTATTTAATCTATTTGAGGAAATTTGGCATGGAGATTGGGAATACTAATTTGAATCTGGGACAAGGACTGTTTTTTGTCCCGGAAAAATGTGCGGTTCCCATACAATATAAGTACTTTTCTGATTTGCGCGTAAACGATTCAATCGATGTACGGGAACAACTATAAACTAAAGTCCACGCGGACGAAGTCGCGGGCAACAGCTAGTATCATATAATAAAAATCTTAAATATATGTATAGTATAAAAGTATTAAATATATTTCCGTTGTCTGGTACTTGTAACACAAGTCCTTCAGGTACTTAGCACGGGGCCAGACTGACGTGGTGTGAAGCGTCCATAGATTATTATTATTATTATTATTATATAATTATAATTTATAACCCTTATTATTGGTACTCTTAATCGTCTTTAAGAACGAAACCCGAATTTGTCGAACGATTTACAGAATTATAATGTTATTTCAATGTAAATGATTCGAACTTCGTGTTTAGGTTACCAAGTTAGCAATTTGATCATAAGATCTATGAGGTATGTTATTCTCCTTAAAATTTATAAGGACGATTAGTTATATTTGAGCATAATATTATATTATGTTGAGCTGATGAGTTTCCATTAGTGTAATGATAGAAATAAATTCACTGAACATTAATTTTATCATTTCTTAATTAAGAGCGAGCTGTAGTTTCCAAAGTCACTAAGCATAACACATTAGTCTGTACAAAAAACCAGCTTATTAAATATGACTAAAAAGAGTGAAATTATTATTTTTAACAAAAAATTAAAACCGACTTCCAGGGTAAAAACAATAATAATTTATAATGAACAAAAAAGTGTTAAATAATTATTACTCTTTAATGTGCCTTATGCATAACTCTCCTAAACCTCAACTTTTTCTATGTACACAATCTTCATTATTTTGAAGTCGGTACCAGTCTTAAATATTAAAAATATTTTGTCATAGAACTCAGCATTCTTAGCTGGTACCGTCTCCAAAATAATGAAGATTGTGTACATATAAATAGTTGAGGTTTAGGAGAATTATGCCTAAGGCACATTAAAGAGGAATTATTTAACACTTTTTTGTTCATTATAAATTAAGTATTATTGTTTTTACCCTGGAAGTCGGTTTTAATTTTTTGTTAAAAATAATATATTAAAAAGAAGTGTAAAAACTAAAGATCAAGAATGATGATGCTATTTCTTAGTGTTAGGGTGAAGCCAAAAGCTATGTCCACACTGTGCACTTTCATCTTCAATTTTCGTCATCAACTTTCATATTGGCGCATTCAATAATTGAATGCATCAAGGAACGCAACGCCAATATTGTAATTTTTGAAGTTTTGGATACGGTCAGACGGCATGCGTCGCGAGCATGCCTCACGTTCGCTGTTGACTGCGCTATAACGCATGCCCTTGACGAACAGAAAAAGGCACAGTGTGGACAAAGCTATTCGAGCGTAATTTGTGAGTTGTGAGTCGCAGAATTTCGGCTGGCAGAAATTCTGCTGCATTCAGTTTCATACAAAAGTCCTGTTTGATTAACACTAACGTAATTTTGTGAGAATTTCTTTGAAATGATATTTACGCGACCGAAATTTTGCGAATCAATCGGAAGATTCCTGATGTTTCCATCTTTATTTAAGTATTTACAACATTTCTGATGTTTGTTTGTTTACAAAATATGTTTATTTTATTGTTCAAACTGGTTCGCCGTTCAACAACCTCACGGCATTGCCCCAAAAAGGAATGAACTAGAAAATATTTTTAATAGCTGTCCCCTGCATCTTCGTACGCGCATAATCCCGTGGAAACCTGTGCATTTCTTCGCAATTAAAAGCTATCCATAACCCTTTCGAGAGACGCAATCAACAAAGTCTACATCATTTTAGCGGTATAAAAAAACATGCAGAGATAGTAAGGGGCTGTTATACCATTTCCTGATAAGTGCTGGATATATCCACAACTTATCTGACAGATACTCTTCTGACAGATAAGTTGTGGATAGCCTATCCGGCAATTATCAGGGCTTCTCACAGACAAAAGCAATGATTGCCGTCGTGCCGTCGACGCGTGCCGCTGACATGTGCCGTTCGTCTGTAAGAACCCAAAGCCCGGGCACGCACTAGCGGCCAGGTCGCAGCGGCCATCGAGATATATACCTTAGTATGAAACCGCTATAGACGACGCGCCGCAACGCGCCCAACGGCCTCACCATACTTTCGGTGGCCGCCGCGGCCTGGCCGCTAGTGCGCGCCCGGGCTAAGGGTCAATTCAGACCGCAACACGAGGAAGCGAGGCGAGGCGCGACGAGGCATAAATTTGTATGGATTTGACAGATTTAGAAATGTATATATATATACGCGTCGCCTTGCGGTCTGAATCAACCTTTCGACTGGCGGCTGGCCTTTATGGTCTATGATAGACGGACCGCAAGTTGCAGAAAAAATGTAGAGCTCGATAAGCGCCTAAAATAAACACAAAAGTAGGTATTGTTAGTAGTAAATATGAATTACCATATCAGCAATAACCAAAATGTAGCAATGTAGTTAAAATAATATGATAAAAAAAAACCATTATACAGGGTGTAACAAAAATAAGTGATAATACTTTAGGGTGTGTACGTGTTCCTTGTAGAGAGTTCACTGTGAAAGTAGCAGCGCTGAAAAACGATTTTTTTTTTCACTTTTGTATGGGCAAGGGCCGGAGCGTCACGAGTTTCCCCATACAAAAGTGAAAAAAATTTTTGGTCTTTCAGCGCTGCTACTTTCACAGTGAACTCTCTACAAGGAACACGTACACACCCTAAAGTATTATCACTTATTTTTGTTACACACTGTATATAAATACAAATAACTACTTTGCACTTATTTGATATAGCAAATATGGCAAATGTAAACAATGTATTAGAATACTTACAATTATGTAATTGCAATAGAAAAGGTAGTATGAATGTAGTATATTATGTAGCATGTAAGTATAATATATGGTATATAGTTAATATAGTATTGTCAAATGTATAGAATTGTCAAATGAAAGGTAATATAAGTTATATTATTATTGTTTGTTTAACTGCATTGTTAAATGTTAACAACTCTGGCGCATCTGATCGGTCACTTTTGGCTGAATGCAGGCAAAATCTGCTCTGAAAATTGTTATAGCTAAAATTTTTATCTTAACTAGCAAATAGAAATAAATAACACTATCACTAAAATCACTATGAATGTAAAATAAAGTATAAAATAAAACAAGGTATATGTATAAAAAAAAATGTATAATTATAATTATTAGATCAATATAAGCAATTAAATATTGTTAAACAAATGTAAAAAATAGTGAATTATAACATGATAATTATTGTAAAATTGTAATAGAAATGGAAAACTATGTATATTGAAAGGAAAACAACTGTGATAGTAAAAAACAAGGTGTGAACAAAATGTAAAAGAATAATGTCTTAAAAAACGCAGATATATAGATGTAAATCATTATGACATGTGTAACTATTTTAAAAACGCACATGTAATAAATAAACAATTGTAGAAATTGTCCCTCATCATGTAAGGGGGAACAAGAGGTCCCAAGTGCGGGGCCATTAAAAAAAAAAAAGTTGCAGTCAAGACCGACTGCTCTATTCGACTTTAATGCGACCGCAACATGCCGTCGACCATACAATAAAACCTTTGATAATCGACCGCAAAGCGACTGCTCCGATCGCTCAGGAACTGCTCGAGCTCGGGGATATGAATAATTATTATTAAGTATGGAATCTGCAGATCGCCGTGCGGCGACCGCATCTTGCAGTCGGTCTTAACTGCAAGATGCGGTCCGTCTATGGCCGGCCTTTGTGGGGAAACAGTGTATGTGTAGTAATATACTGTTGTCATAATATTCAATTTATGGTTACTGGTACTCAGAGACGGTGGGCGGTGTGGGCAATCGCCCATGGCCTCGCTCGGTCTTAGGGGTCTTAGACAGCGCATTTTTTTTAGAATTTACGAGTATCAAAATATATTTCAACAAAATCCGTCTTCTGGCATCACCCATCAGGGGGCCTCGCAAAATATACTTACATATAATATTTTGCCCACCTAAAATTTAGGTATTGTGCCGCCACTGCTTGTACTAATATGTATTCTGTGGTATGGTGAATATTAAGTTCATGGAACTCAAGAAGAGATTGTCGTCCCAATTAAAAATTTCAAAGTCGCACTTAAAATTTTATATTTCTATACATTTTGTTGCGTTCCAAAGCATTATGTGGCAATAAATTAGCTCAGTACAGTAAAAATAAAATAAATAAAATAAAATATCTTTTTATTCAAAATGGGTATCATGATACACTTTTTGAAAGTCGAACGAAGAAACTACGTTGCCTACCACCGGTTCGGGAACTACCCCGCCGAGAAGAACCGGCGTAAGAAACTCGCACGGGGCCATCTTTTGCAAAAAAAAAATGGAAAATTACAATGCAATGTCACATGCAATAGACAAAACAAACGACATAATTTTTGTATTTTTCAAATAATTGTAAAATTATGTATTAATTGCCTAATTAAATTACAGTTTGAAAATTAAAACATTATTTTTCAATCTGTAATGTACGTTTTGTCTATTGCATGTGACTGTACTCGGCTAATTCACATCATAATAACAACATACATACGTGGGAGAGCCATGCTTCGGCACGAATGGGCCGGCTCCACCGGATAAATACCACGTTCTCACAGAAAACCGGCGTGAAACAGCGCTTGCGCTGTGTTTCGCCGAGTGAGTGAGTTTACCGGAGGCCCAATCCCCTAAACCCTACCCTATTTCCTTCCCTACCCTCAACTATTCCCTTCCCTTCCCTTCCCTACCCTCCCCTATTACCCTATTCCCTCTTAAAAGGTCGGCAACGCACTTGCAGCTCTTCTGATGCTGCGAGTGTCCATGGGCGATGGAAGTTGCTTTCCATCAGGTGACCCGTTTGCTCGTTTGCCCCCTTATTTCATAAAAAAAAGAACATATCTAATATTACATTCTAGTCTGACTATGTTTGAGTTCTTTTAAAAATAAATCCCTAGGTTAACTTAGCAAAGAATATTTTAAGAAAAAAACTAATAATATCATGTCACTCTTAAATTTTTTATATGACTTCTCTGTTCTCTGAGAAACGATCCATGTGGTCATGCAAATATTAAACCAAAACTCATCAAGCGCTACTACTTTCACAGAGAACTCTATACAAAGGACACTTACACACCCCGAATATATATATATATTTTTTTATGAAATAAGGGGGCAAACGAGCAAACGGGTCACCTGATGGAAAGCAACTTCCGTCGCCCATGGACACTCGCAGCATTAGAAGAGCTGCAAGTGCGTTGCCGGCCTTTTAAGAGGGAATAGGGTAATAGGGGAGGGTAGGGAAGGAAAGGGAAGAGAATAGTTGAGGGTAGGGAAGGGAATAGGGTAGGGGTTAGGGGATTGGGCCTCCGGTAAACTCACTCACTCGGCGAAACACAGCGCAAGCGCTGTTTCACGTCGGTTTTCTGTGAGAACGTGGTATTTATCCGGTCGAGCCGGCCCATTCGTGCCGAAGCATGGCTCTCCCACGTATTACATTATCACCTTGGTATGTTGCACTCTGTAGATATTTTGTGGATTGACATTTTTCTTGTTACCTCATTTTTTTTTTATTATTATTTATTATCAAATTGACATTCTATAAGCGACAGTACCCAATCCTCTCCTAATGGCACAAGACCAGCACATGCAATGGACGACGAAATTACATCAGATTTTAAAAATACATTGTAATATTTCCGAAAGTTTGATAATAAGATTACCAGTTTACCATATAAAGAAAGTTGGACGAAATCTTGCTTAACAAAAGGTACTGTAAGTTCAAAATGTACAGTTATGTAACTTAAAATGTTACCGATTTCAGTACCAACGAAATGTGTTCGATTTTTTGGATATCCCACATTTTGTGCGGCAAAAATGCGGCCATTTTGAAAATTTACCAATCCCTCAGAAGCACAAGCTAAAAAAAATTCTAGCCGAGTTTACTGTGAAATTAGTAGCACTGAAAGAGGAGTATTTTTTATTTGTATGGGCATGCGTTCCAA
The DNA here is from genome assembly GCF_905147365.1 of Aricia agestis. Taxonomy (NCBI): domain Eukaryota; kingdom Metazoa; phylum Arthropoda; class Insecta; order Lepidoptera; family Lycaenidae; genus Aricia; species Aricia agestis. The sequence continues at coordinate 1,137,771 of NC_056426.1, forward strand.
CGAGTTTTCCCATATACAATTAAGGGCGGATTCGACCAAACTGGAGTAAAATTTTACTCGAGTATAACTTAATCTAAGAGTAAGCTGGTTTTGCGTTTTTCCAACTTCTAATCCAAGAATGAGGTAATTACACGGGAGTAAATATTTACACGGGCTATTTTGGTGGAGTAAATATTAAACTATTTTATAATATTAAGAATAGTTGCACAACAGGGTTCAACTGTCACGGTCGGTGTCATTGTGAACTATAATTGACATTTTATTTTATACTCTTTGAGTAACTTGGTAAAATGCAAAAGATAATATCCTAGAGTAAATTAAAGGAGTAAAATTATTCTCATGATAGTTATACTCGTGTAACTTCAAGTTTGGTCGAATCGGGCCTAAGTCAAAAATGACTCTTAACTGATTTAACTGTTTGGTATAGATATACTTTGAGTCCCGGAAAAGGATATAGGATACTTTTTATCCCGCCAAAAATGTACGGTTCCCTTGTGATAAACGAATTTTGAAGCATTTTGCGATTGCCATCTAGTTTTGTATGAAACCATTCATATTGTCATACCTAATAGGCCAATATGATTTCTCAGTATCACCTTATATGGCGACTTACAACAATTACACTAAGTAGGTAATTAAAGTTAATATTTAAACATAACCCTGTACTTAAACGCATCAGTTATCTGATCTTTAATTAGGTAACCTATCAGGTCCTTGCCAAGGCTGATAGCTGTTTACCAGGTCTTAGATTAGATTACCTATATTCCTATCTATGTAGACCAGTCTGAAAATTATGCAATGCTGACCAATGATAAATACTGCTTTCAATGCCAGGTTTTACAATCATACTAGCTAATTAGTTATTTTATAATGCTGATGTGTGTGCGCAGAACTTATAACACAGCTCTCCGTTCCTCTCAAAAACTTTCTTTTTCTTCATTGATAAAATAATGGCTGGCTTATTTTTTTATTAATTTAAGTAATACAATTATAACTTATGTCTAATTGAGAGTGTACCATAAACCTGCAAGGTTTGTGTCGTACAGCTTACATTATCCCAATCCAGAAATCCAATCCAGTGCTGGATTATGGAACTGGAATGCACTGTATTGCATTATAGTGCATTCCAGTACCTCTGGGTTATGAGAGTAAAGGAACAGAAAGTGCCCTTGTGAACTGCGCACACACTTGGCACTATAACATCTCCTGCGTTGGCCAATGAAATCGGCCACCGTTTCCCAAACTGGCTACCGTGAGGGTATAATTAGTGTGGGTTGCACCAACCTTCTTTAACTATAACTGTAACTTTAACTATAACTTTAACTACAATGCAAAATGTTAAATCTTTGGTTAAAGTTAAAAATGGATGCCATCAAGACGCTATATTTAACCATAACCATAGAGCTCGACAAGGTTTTAAATGCACGTGGCGAAAAAAGGAACTAACGCCACGCTGTCATCATACAAAAACACCATTTTTGACAGTTCTCCTTTACCAGCAGCGCCCCCGCCCACGTTCTTATAAATCCTTATCGGACCAGCAACGTCTTTTGTCAAATTCTGTGGTCAAAGTTAAGGTTAAAGTTAAATTAGCCTTAACTATAACCATAAATTGACATTAACTTTAACTTTATCCACGCCTCTGGTGCAACCCAACCTTAGTGTATCGTGGTTTTTGGGGGTCTAATTTTTCTCACAAGGATGCTCTATCTCATAATAATAATATAATAATGCAAAGAATTGTTCTAATAATTATTATTATCAACATAGAGATAATATTGATATGCTTCTGTTTACAAATAATCGTATTCCAATCTTTGAAATCACTCTTATGCTTAGTGATTTTAAAATGTACCTTGAGTTGATTGTGTGAACACGAGGCGGATACTTTTAATCTTATATTATGATTAATAATTAATCTATACATATTATAAAACAAAGTCGCTTTTTCCCCTCATGTCCCTTTGTTCCCTTTAATCTTTAAAACTATGCAACGGATTTTGATGATTCTTTCAGTGTTAGATAGCCCATTTATCGAGGAAGGCTATAGGCTATATTTTATCACGTTAAGACTAATAGGAACGAAGAAATAGAGGAAAACGTGGAAAAAACGGGGGAAATTATTTGAAAGGGCTAAGGAACTAGGTACTGGTTCGATTCGAAAACTTCTTTCAGTGTTAGATAGCCCATTTATTGAGGAAGGCTATAGGCTATATTTTATAACGCTAAGATTAATAGAAGAATGTGGAAAAAAACTGGGGAAATTATTTGAAAGGGCTTATCTCGCAAACTACTGGAGCAAGTCTTTTGCCGCCAGGGCCTGTCCAATTCGTGGTTAGAATTATCCATCTCTCATCTGTCATTCTCGCGATGTGGCCAGCCCAAAAGAACGTTGGGTAGACGAAATTAAAAAAAACGCTGGGAATAACTGGACAAAGAAAGCTGCATCAAGGAAAACTTGGAAAATTTTGGAGGAGGCCTTTACCCGACAGGGGCCTTAACTTTATTTACTCTTTCTCTTAAATAAATATATGTACTTATTATGTTTATCCAAATTATGTCAAAATGTTTTTTGTAAAGTTAAGGATAATAAAGAGGCTTATTATTATTATTATATATTTTATACCCATGCGACACCGGGGTGGGTAGCTAGTTATATCAAAGTACAGGTGTCGAATTTTTTAATGACACTACCATTTTAATACGCTTTAGCTTGTATGCAATATAATATCTATGGGCGCTTAACACTACGTCAGTCTGGCCCCGTGCTAATTACCTAAAGGACTTGTGTTACAGGTACCAGACAACGGAAATATATTAAATACTTTTATACTATACATGTATTTAAGATTTATATTATATCATACACATATTTAATACACATCCAGACCCGGAAACATTGAAAACTTTTTTTTGTTCCGTCGTCGGCGGGATTCGAACCCGCGACCGGCTTGAGCTATCAACGCGCTCACCACTGAGCCACAGAGGTCGTCAATCTATCAAAGACATCCGATTGAAATCAGCTTGAAGAGTTTCATTTACGTACATAATATCTAATAATGACTCCTGTAATTGCCACCATTATGTAAATCTTGTCGCCAACCCCCTGCCGTCGAATGGCGAACCCCTAGCGGTTCGCGTACCCCCCTTTGAGAAACCTTGTAATAGACAATCTACGAACTTATCTGATAAGAAACATTGTACCATTAGAATTAGGTTGATTACATACGAGTTTTGGAGATAAATCTAGAGGAAACCGTACATTTTACGGCGATGATAAGTAGCTATAATGTCCTTCCCACTGAGCTTCGGATATTCGTGTAACTTTCATCAAATTTTTACGTGAGAGGGCCGTGCTTCGGCACGAATGTGCCGGCTCGACCGGAGAAATACCACGGGCTTAACCCTAAATTTACCTCCTTGGTCCGTGGGACACACTGGCCACTATTTTGAGCGCGTAACTTTTTTCAGTTTATTCTGTTGGTGTCGCGCGGCTCAGTACCTTTATTATTTTTCGCGCCAAACGCGGTGGCGAGGCGACGTGTCGCCATGCGGCTTGGATCGGTTTGTACTAGCTCCAAGTGTGTCCATGGGACCACAGCGGGGTAAGTACGAGTAGCTGTTTTTGTTTCAAACAGTATTTTTTAAATGATTTTCTTTTCTTTTTAGTGTACAAAATGGCTTCTAACAATATAATTAATGTCTTGGACGATAATGCAAAGTCAGTTGTTGCTAATTGGCTACGAAATCTCGATAAAAGTGATTCTGACGAAGAATGTAATATTCGCCATCATATCGGAAAATTAATAATCCAAGTTCTTTTGCCTTCTGAAGCCACAAAAAATGACCAAAAACGAGAGGAAAGTTTGTCATCTTTGCCCTTGTCGTCTTTGTGGGAGGACTGAATACCCGTGTCACAGCTGTTCAAAGCCAGTATGCCTATAAGCTGCACCAAAAAAAAATGTTCGAGCTGCGTCGAAAACACCAATCATTGACCCCTGCACGTTTTTTTTGTTAAGATATAAACATTTAATTCATGTTCTTTTGTGTTTTTTAAAATACATTTTTTTAAGTTTATATGTTAAATATTTAGTAAAGTTACAAGAAGGTTCTGATTTTTAAGTCAGAAGTTGACACTTGTTATTTTATATGAAAAGTTCTGTTATTTTGATTTATAGTTCCTATAAAAGTGTTCGCTTTTAATTATGTGTAATAATTCTATTGTTAAGACTTGTTTTGACAATAAAGCTGATTACAAGACTGTAAAAGCGTTTAACTGTAGTTTTGGAGCCATTTTAATATGAGTGTGTCCCTGGGTCCACAGGAGGTAAATTACGTACTAAAAATCCACCGGGTAAACTGAGGGTTAAAGAAAAGCGGCGTGAAACAGCGCTTGCGCTGTGTTTCGCCGAGTGAGTGAGTTTACCGGAGGCCCAATCCCGTACCCTTTTCCCTTCCCTACCCTGCCTAGGCTGGCAACGCACCTGCAGCTCTTCTGATGCTGCGAGTGTCCACGGGCGACGGAAATTGCTTTCCATCAGGTGACCCGTTTGCTCGTTTGCCCCCTTATTTCATAAAAAAAAACCTTTCTTCAAAATCTGACCAGTTATTCCAGCTAGTTTGTAAACAATACGATGTCGTCATTCGTCTATTTTCCTTACGAACTTCGTTATATTAATATCTGACCTTGAGATAGATTAATATAAGCCAAGTGTTTTGATTTCTTGTTTAGTTTTAATACTACTTCATCTATGGTTCTGATAACATAATCTATTTTATCAAATTCCTTAATAGGGGGACATAATATTATTTGGCCTTCACTAGGATTAATTCTAGGCGGTGATTTTGCAATCAATAGATTAAATTAATAATCTTATATTATAGTTCGATGATTTTATTGTTTGCTATTAATTAGTTGTTCTGTTTTTCGGTAGTTTCATACAGGTTATTGATTAGGTGTCAAGTTGTTAAAGTGGGTGGAAATTTTGTTGGTAAGTTCTTCAATTTTTTTCTTTAGAACAACACCTTTATAATAACGTAAAGACGTCGTAAACTACATCCGCGAGAAGACCACCTACACCTTGAGGGTGGAGCGTCTGCACTCTCGCCACAAACTGAATTTCAGTTCCTTTGTGGTGAGAGTGCCGACTCAAGTTTTATCCATCTTCGAGGTGGAGGAGTTCTGCCCGCCGGTGTAGTTTACCGGAGGTTCCGGGGGAGGCTCCCGAACGAAGCGCGCATCACGTCGCCGAAAGAGACTTTACGTGATAAAGTGTAGTGTGATTGTGTGTGTGAATGTGTAAATAATATACATATATTAGGATAAAACAGTTCGGCGTGCATCCGTTGTCTGATTGCCATAACACAAGTTTTTACTTAGCATGGGATTAGACGACGTGATGTACGCTACCTAGCTTTTATACTATTGTATATTATTGTATGCTTAATAAAGAATTTGAATTTGAAAAAACGTGACGTGGGAGAGCCATGTTTCGGCACGAATGGGCCGGCTCGACCGGAGAAATACCACGGGCTCACAGAAAACCGGCGTGAAACAGCGTTTGCGCTGTGTTTCGCCGAGTGAGTGAGTTTACCGGAGGCCCAATCCCCTACCCATTTCCTTTCCCTAACCTCCCCTATTTCCTTCCCAACCCTCCCCTATTCCCTTCCCTACCCTCCCCTATTACCCTATTCCCTCTTAAAAGGCCAGCAACGCACCTGCAGCTCTTCTGATGCTGCTAGTGTCCATGGGCGACGGAAGTTGCTTTCCATCAGGTGACCCGTTTGCCCCCTTTGAAGAGCTTTCAGATTACTCTACTTCAAATATCTGCACACATTATTGCGCACACACATGGGCACTAAATAATATCTCCTGCTGTTTTTTTTCTAGTACCACGCCTTTTTAATGATGAGCTTTCAGCTCTATTTTCTTAAATCAATACTTTATTGCGCACACACTTGGTCACTATAATAATGTCTTCTCCTTGTAATCAAACCGGCCACCACTGATTCTTAATGGTAAAAAAGATTTTGTTGCCGAAGCTGTTCATAATTAGTTATATCCCAAGATCCGACCGTAAAATTCTGCATGAATTGTTTTTTTCGATCAAATATATTTTAAAATAATCTTTAGAACGTATAGAGTGGATTAATGTTGGGTTGCCTTGTTAAAAGTAGCCGCAAGTACCTCTAATTGAGCAAAATGAAAGCCCGTAATACAAACTTGCGTGTATTCAATAGAAAAGTAAGAGAATTGAAGGAATGACATTGAGGAATGACAGGACAATTATACACAAAAAATAAAAACGCCCGTTAAATAAAAATAGCAATCTTGCGAGTTCTCGACGTCCTCAAATAATGCCAGGCATAATAATTGTAGGCCTGAACATTTGTCATATACAAAAGTGATGGTAACCCCAGTTTGCGGCTATCGTGCAACTGGCAAGTGGCAACCATGGATATTCATGTACAAAATGCTTATAACTTTAATTTGGTATCAAAATTATTTAAAAAATCGATTCTTCAATTTTGATGAAGAACTATGTCTGTTTATCGGCTGGCAACCCTAGGTTGCGGCCGACTTAGAGCTGGCAACCATTTATACCTTATTTTCTCACGTCATTTTCTTTCAAATGATGTAAAATTTACTGAAAAAAAATATATACATGCAAATTATGCATTTATCTCATGAACATTCAACTTAATTAGAGGTACTTGCGGCTACTTTTGACAAGGCAACCCAACATTAATCCATTCTATACGTTCTAAAGATTATTTTAAAATATATTTGATCGAAAAAAAAAATCCTGCAGGATTTTACGGTCGGATCCAATACTATTATATTATACAGCAAGTTTGACTGTAACTTGCAAACTTGCATAGTTCTGTTAGTAATTGCCATCCTACTTCTGATAAGATTGCCAAGTAAACTAAGCTCAGATTTTGAGACTAAAGATTTGTTTGGTCATTCTCCGATTTGCCATTCTTTGTCTCGTAAGTCGTAACTTTTTCTTTTCCTCGTAGATTTGACTTAAACACATTAAAATATGAAGGTAATGAAAGATACTAATATAATAATTAATGACTCACGTAACAGGTAATTATTATAGTTTTTTATATAAAAAGAGTTGAACATTTTATGGGTACGGTAATTAGACAAATGTAATATTTATGTAACGGTAATTTAAAAAAAAAACCATCTTAAACAAAACACTAATTAATAAGTTGTACATTATAATATCTATATATATACTCTATAGCAGCTGCTTCGTTAAAGAGAGGTACGTGAACCCCTAGGGGTTCGCGACAAGATTTGCGTAATGGTGGTAACAGGAGTTTTTTAGAGATTAGAAATATTCGTAGATGAAACTCTTCAAGCTGATTTCAAAGGGACGTCTTTGATAGATTTTTGGGCAGCTAGACAGGCAGAGTATTTCGAAATCTCACGCAAGTGCGAAGCAAAACGAAAGTTTGAGAAACCCTGCTGTATAGTAAATTAACATATTGAGAAGGCAATTGATTTGAAAGCTTCCAAATAAAACCAGCAATATCTCGATAAAATCATGTATTTAAATGCAACAACTAGTCGTCTTTATAAACGCTCAGTGCCTGCAGCATCTTATCGAAGTTTTTCCTGGTGGGGTCGTATCTCTTCTCAAACTTCTCATATTGCTGGGGGAACTCCTTCTTCATCGTTGTCAGGTATTTGACGGCTGCGCGCTTCTGAATCATATCGCATTCGGCGCAGGAATCCGACATGGCCGATACTATGTGAACTGTGAACATCAAATTCGTGAGGATAGATTCCTAAAAATGTTTTTAAACTAAATGAAGTCCGCAACTCCGTTGCATCAAAAGTCGTTTATCGCACAGAAACCGTTCATTTTTCAGGGAGAAAAGTATCCTATGTCCTTTTCCGGGACTCAAAGTATCTCCACACCAAATTTCAGGAAAAGCGGTTCAGCAGTTTGGGTTTGAAGAGGAAACAGCCAGACAGACACACTTTCGCATTTATAATATCAGAATGGATATAATATCATATAAAATTCTCGTGTCACAGTGTTTGTGCGCGAACTCGTCTAAAACAGCTCACCGCTAAACCGATTTTAAGGTGACGTCTTGATAATTTGGCTGCAGCGATATCGATTTTTCTCAACAATGACTAAAGCTAAGAAATTAAAGTTCATTGTCAGTATTCATCACATGTTTATCTTTAAATTACCCATAGCATAATACGATTGGTCAACTTTTATAACGCATAATAATTAATCAAAAAACATCTATAAAAACACGGATTCTAATTTTGCCAACAGACGAGAGTGATTTAAGCTTCCGAAATTTGTACATAGATTAGTTCAAGCATACACTATAATTTGCCCATAGCTTATATTATAAAATATATTTATAGTTTTTAAATTACGGGACAAAAAACATTTTGTTGCTTACGCCCTTTCCATTTCTTGCTATTCCATTTCTTATTTTCTATGAGAGGCCGGCCCAGCCTCTCATAGAAAACAAGCAATCTAAAACATATCCAAAACGATTTCTTACTTTAACGCGGCGTCACCCTAATGAAATTTTTCTATCTACATTCGTTAGACTTGAGAATAGGTTTTTATCTACTTTTTTATTGATATAAGAAATAATTTATTTCTAATATATATTTCTTAAACATTGGTTTTTCTATGTTTAATTCCACGAAATTTATAACATGTTGCCTGTGTAAGGGTAGTCCATAAGTTTAGCTATCAAATGAGACCTTTTTTATCTTCATAGGATATTTACATGAGAAGCACTGGTCAGATTAGTGTGAAAGCCAGAGAAAAACTAAAATGGCTGCCATTTTACAACCGTGAGAGAGAGAAAAAATTTGAGAGCCAATTTGTCGGTAAAATATGCCATAGATCATGACATTAAAGGATCGTACACCGGTGTCTGGACACTTTGTATATCACTTTTAATTATACTTTGTAATTGCTTAGTAATTATTTTTTATTTCTTATATATAAAAAATTCTCCTGTCACAGTGTTTGTGCGTGTGCGAACTTTTCCAAAACGGCTCAACCGATTTTAATGAAAAATTTTATTTACCTACATTCGTTAGGCCTGAGAATAGATTTTTATTTACTTTTTATATTGATAGTAGGAATAATTTGTATCGCAAAACAACATTTGCCGGATCAGCTAGTTCTATTTATGAATCTAAGGGTCAATCCAGACCGCAATGCGACGCGTAGATGCATTTCTATTTTTTTATGGATTTGACAGATTTGCAAGACGTCTCACGCAATTGAAATCTGTCAATTCAGTACAAAATATAAATTTAGAAATGCATCTACGCATCACGTTGCGGTCTAAATTAACCCGTCACACAAACATCTACTCACTCTTGCCGACCGCGTTGTATCCCTCACACGGGCCCTCGTCCAACAAACACGCGGTGAGCTCCTGCGTCTCCTTCCGAGCCTTGGCCGGGTCCTGCAGCAAAGTGTCCTTGAGGAAAGTGTCGTTCACGTCAGTGTAGGCCAGGGCCACGCCCAATAGAGGTAGGAGCAGGAGGATCTTCATTGTATTCTGTGAAAAGTGGAGCAAAAAGAAGCATCGAAAAGGGTGAAGTGTTATCTTTTAGGGCTCCCAAATATAACTGCGAATTTGAATCGCAATGTCATTTTCACTTTTCGGTATGAGTTTTGTCGCAGATATTTGCGATGCGATGCGAATTCGCAGTTTTGTGAGGGAGCCCTTAAAACCTGTAGCTGTAGTATATATGTATATATATATATATATATATATATATATACACGTATTCATAGAATATTACATATTTTAACCATTAAAAACATAATTAAAGCTAACATATTAGTAAATATTGGACGTTAGACGGTGTTTTGGAACTAGAATTTACCTAATTAACTGCGTCGTAGATAACACTTCACGTAGATTTATAATAACTGTGCCAGTTCTTTCTTACCTGCGTTTTAAATAACAAATAATGAACGCAAGAATGCGACGAAATTAGTTATTTAATTCATAGAATTTTAGAATTCCTAAGTTTCTATTATATGCGAAAACAATGTGGTTGTGTATCTTCTTGTTATGTATTTATTCATACTAGAGATTGCACAATGGTCAAAATTCGACCTTAAGAGAGAACATTATTACATGTATGAAAAAAAAAACCCAGAGCGAACAGATACAGAATGTAGCTCAGAATTTCAGTTATATTAAATGAAATAATTCTGTACATATGTCACTGTAAGATTTGATGGCTAAATGGGAGATAATGCTATTATCTTTTCGTAAGGAGAGATGTTTAAATTTTTTATTGATGTTATTTTGCGACATTTTGTAGCTGAATTGTAGTTAGAAAAATAATAATAATAACGTCAGTCTGGTGCCGTGCTAAGTACCTGAAGCACTTGTGTTATGGGTACCGGACAACGGAAATATATTTAATACTTTTTTACTATAATATATTTCATATTTTATTATAATATACACATTTAACACACATCCATGACCTAGGAACTTTGAAAACCTTTTGTTTCGTCGGCGGGATTCAAACCCGCAAACCCTGGCTTGAGCTACCTACGCACTTATCCACTGAGCCACAGAGGTCGTCATAACTCATACAAAATGCAGTGCATCTATTATCGTTTTATAATAAGTAATTACAAATCTCCGTTATAAAAACGATCTAATAATGGGCATAAGATTGGGCAACTAGGTATTTTGGATTGTGTGATAAAAACACCATTTGAGGTAACACAAAATATATTTTAACAGTTTAATTACATAGTACCTACCAGCTACCTTCTACATCTAATATGACATTGTCTATACGCACTCTCGAGCGTCCGTGGCCTAATGGGTGGACCTTCGGTTCGCACTCCTAGAGAGTGCAGGTTCGAACCCGGGTGGAGGCGTGTACCTATGAGACATTTTCTGATCTCAAGTACATAATACGGACGCTCATACGGTGAAGGAAAACATCGTGAGGAAACCCGCACATAGTTGGTCCCAGACGTATTGACTAGTTCTTTCCTCTGGACTAGGCCGACTATGATGCGAGAATGCCGTATGCGCTTGGGCAACCATACGGACATTTAAAAATCTTGTCCCAGGCACTACAATATTTGAGGAGTGGTTACTTCGCTCTGAAAAATACTGTATAAATCATCCACAACGGATGTAAAGGCCTAGTTATACGCACTCAATTTTCTTTTTTTTCTTTTTTACATTTTATTCCCTCGGCTAACTCATGAGGATATTTTGATTCCGTTTGGATTGGGAACGTACATGAACTAACTAAAAATAACTAAAAATAAAATAAATAAAAATAAAAAAGCCTTTTATTTCTTGCCAATTACAATTTGCTCGATCAAATCACATTCTAATTCATTCAATCATTCAATTAAATTAATTAAGTTTAAATAATGATTACAAAATTAAACATATCATTACAATAGTCATGTCAAATTATAATAATTAAATCATTAAACAATAATAACAAAATATAACAATAGTCATATCAAATTATTTTTAATAAATAAATCATAGTGTTAAAATTAAACCTAAGTTATGACATTAGTCAAGTCAAATTATTAATATTAACTTTAAACATGTAAAAGCAACAAAATATACAAGAATAAGCGTGTAAATGACCAGAGCATGGCTCAGGGGAAAAAAATATACGCGGAATAACCATGTAACATTTCTCTGCACTTGTTGAAACTTAATTTATAACACGAATAAACGTGCATTGATACAATAGTGTTAACAAGTCACATAATATTATTCACTAGAATAATAATTTATTTAACATGGTTTTTCTTAAATATGGAGTAAACTGATAATATTTGATTTAAATAATAAATATATGAACTGAAAGACATTTTTTACCTTTAATTTGACTATATTATATTATATTTGTCTTTTTTTATGTAGTCAAAGTTATATGGTTTTAAACGTTTTTTGGTCTAACTGAAAAGTTGTCTTTTTTCGATTGCATGTTTATTCGTTGGGGCCATCGAAATTTTTACTGTCACCTTTTTTTATTTTGTCTCATACTGAAAGTTACTCACTTTATATTGAATGGATAATAATAAGTCATTATATGGGTCTCGTTATTGGCGGACATTTGGACTACTTTAGTTCATTCTCCTTTAAACTATTTCATAATATTATTTTATTATAGGTTTTTTTATTTATTTTATTAAATACATAAATTACTATGTATTAGTTAATGAGCTAATGTTATAGTTTGCAATGTATTTTTTAATAGTGTGCACATAATTATGTTACTTTACAATCCAAGTCATAAACTGAATTTGTCATGTTATTTCATTTCGATTGTAATATTATGTTTTGTGCATTATAATAAATAAATAAATAAAATAAATATCCTAATTGTTTTTATTATACCCCAGGAAAATTAAAACATTCGACCTAGGAATGATTCGCATGTAGCTAAAAATTTGTAGAGACGTTAAATACACCATTATAAATAAAACCTCGAAAGTCCCTGGTGATCCTCCTTGTGCTAAAAATTTTATTCAAGGTCAAAGGTATAAAAATGAGGTCTTTCCGTTTTTTTTTTCAAACTGTACATTTTATCATAAAAATGGGTAAGATAGGATTGTAGATCATGGCAGTCTTTTTTTTTATGAAATAAGGGGGCAAACGAGCAAACGGGTCACCTGATGGAAAGCAACTTCCATCGCCCATGGACACTCGCAGCATCAGAAGAGCTGCAAGTGCGTTGCCGACCTTTTAAGAGGGAATAGGGTAATAGGGTAGGGTAGGGATGGGAAGGGAAGGGAATAGTTGAGGGTAGGGAAGGGAATAGGGTAGGGGTTAGGGGATTGGGACTCCGGTAAACTCACTCACTCGGCGAAACACAGCGCAAGCGCTGTTTCACGCCGGTTTTCTGTGAGAACGTGGTATTTATCCGGTCGAGCCGGCCCATTTGTGCCGAAGCATGGCTCTCCCACGTAAAATATTTTTTGTAGGAGTCTCTACAAAAAATATTTAGACGCTTTTTTTATACGACTTACCATACAATTACCATACCTTGTAAATAGCGGGTATAAGTTTGGGTAAATCATATTTATGTACTTATATAATAAAGCTGAAGAAGTAGTAGAACTACTGGTTCAAATTAAAAAATGATTTTGTGTTGGATAGTCTTACATATTGAGGAAGGCTTTAGGCTAACATCACGCTGCAACCAACGCAATTGACGCGGGCGGAGCCAGGCTTAAGAGGATACACCAGGGGCTAGAGAAATGAAAAAAAAAGCACGTGTAATATCTATAGCTGTCTCCCTTACCTCAAGCCTATACCGCAGAACGTGATAGAGACAACTGCAGAAAACCCAGAAAATCAACGATTCGTTGTCCCCTGATTCCTTCTCCAAAACTTAACCGATTTAAGTACTTTTTTCATTAAAGATTAAAAAAAGGCTTGAGCTGTGTTCCTATGTTTTGCTTTTTTTGTATAATCTAGCTAAATCTGTTTTCTGGACGTTTGAACACAGCGGAAAATCTGGCCATTTTTTTGGGTTTTAGAACGTTCATATCTAATTTAATAATTAAATTATGAAAAAAAAGAAAACATAGGGACATTGTGTTAGTGGCCGTAGATATTCAGGAAAAAAATTATAACTCTACTAGCATTATCCAGGGAGGAAACAAGGGACAACGTTTGTATGGAAAAAAGGGCGGTGTGGACTCCTCCCTACGAATAATGTCTAGTACTACGTACTAGTATTGTTTGAAATCTTCTCGGCCTGACATACTTCTGAGTGACTTACAAGCGTACTGTTGCTCTTCGCAACTCGGAAAGCTTAGATTTGGTAAGTCAGGCAGAAGTATGTTTGGCTGAGAACAGCCCTCGTATGCTGTAGAACAAGAAGTTTTTCTCCGCCCTGTTAAAACAAAATAACCTAAGTCCTTTCACGTGGTCTATTTTATATTTGTGCTAAATAGCATAACAAATGCTTCAGCATTTTGTTAGATGAGCTCTTTCAAATAATTTTCTCCGTTTTTTTTTACATTTTCCTCTGTTTCTTTGCTCCCATTGGTGGCAACGTGATGTTATATAGCTCAGATCATCCTCGATAAATCTAACTAACGCATCTATCTAACGGAAAACGAAGTATTCAATTCAGACCAGTAGCTCCACAATTTTTTTAACTTTATAATATAAGTATAAATATGATTTACCCAAACTCATACCCCCTTTTTGGAGGGGATGGTTATTGGTTAGTCGTATGAAAAAAGTATCTGAATACTATCGTAGAAAATTCTATGATCTACAATCTTGTCATAACTATTTTTATGATAAAATGTACAGTTTGGAAAAAAAACGGGAAAAACCTCATTTTCATACCTTTGACAAGGAATAAAATTTTGAGCACAAGGAGGATCACCAGGGACTTTTTAGGTTTTATTAACAATGGTGCATTTAACGTCTCTACCAATTTTCAGGTCTATGCGAATTATTCCAAATCATTCTCCAGTTTGACAATTTTTGCCTAATTACCGCAACCTGTTTTTCGTCGTTGATTTGATTTAACCACATTAAAATATGAAAGTACTTTATTAAATTTACGAATTGAATGATAATTAATGAGGCATGTTACAGTTAATTATGTATTATAGTTTTTAGATAATAAGACTTTAAAAAATTATGAGTAAATATTGTAATTAGACAAAAATGTAATATTTTATGTGACGGTAATCAGGAAGTATTATATTTATACTTATAGTACCTATAACATGATATAAAAACACTGATTAATAAGTTGTAAAATATATCTACATCTATACTCTATAACAGCAACAGTAGTCCCCAACCTTTTTTTCATACGGGCCACAAACATGTTTTGGTCTCAGTGTCGCGGGCCGCAACAAAAATTTTTAGGGTTAAAAATAACGTTCTTCAAAATTAACTGTTTAAAAGTGAAAAAAAATTCACGACTTTTACGACGACTAAATTATTTTGCCGGTGGGCGTAATTTCAAAATGGTCGCGGGTAGGTAATGCAATTCAATTCACTTTTAATGACAATTGTACCAGCCAGCGTGGAAGCTGAGCTAACTTTTTCAGCTGCTGACTACCTATAGTTTGTGCGTTCTAAGATGATATGGGTGACAGTTTTCATGTTCCTTGCTACGGGTTTTTTTTACAAGAAAACAAAAAAAAATCAAAATGTAATAAATTATATTCCATCTACAAAAACAAATGTTTCATATAATTGTAAATGAATAAAAATGAAAAGATGCTAAATGCTAACTTACTAATAAAAAATTATAAATATTAACTGTGAAATAGGAGTATAAAATTATTGTTACGAAAACATTTGACAAATGTCATATGCATGAAACGGAACTTATGTCAATAGAGATTGACTCTGTTGAATCGAAATCAAATCGATAAAAAAGGGCGGCCATCTTAAATCGCCGGCACCACTGAAATGTCAGTACGAAATCGATAATTTCGATTGCAATTCCTTTGCGAAGTGATTCGATATTTTTAAACTATCGATTAATTTTTGTTAGGTAACTTCCCTACTATTGTCAATTATAATGTGTCACGCATATCATCATAAAACGCACAAACTATAGTGTGGAATATCAGGAGCCGTTTGGCAGACGACACAAAATTAATACCTTACCTTTTTAACATACTTTTATAAGTTTGGGCTGAATGTATGTAGCGGACTCTTTGAGTTCAATTTTATATCTATATTTCGAAAAAAAAAACTTAATTATAAGATGAAAATAAATAAGTGAGTTTTTTTAGTTTTTTTAACTATTATTATTACGATTATACACTAGACATATAAAAAAAATAGTTTTCTTTTATTTTTATTAATAAACCCTTGTGAAAAAGTGTTCCACAAAGTTTGTTTTCTTTGACTTTCTGAGCATAAAATGGGGTATATCAAATATCATTATAACGATTTATTTTAAAAGTTTAAAATCAACCTGCGGGATCCCGCAAATAACGGGATCCAGCGGGATTGTGATGGTTCAATCCCGCAAATACCGGGATTGAATTATCTTGCGGGATTGCATTCCCTAGTCGCGGGCCACAGATAAAAACCCGGCGGGCCACATGCGGCCAGCTGACCGCGGGTTGGGGATAGCTGCTTTATAATAACTAGATACTTAGTAAGTAGGCAATTCATTTTAAAGCTTTCAAACTAAACCAGCAGTATTTCGAAAAAAAATATATAATAATATATTTAAATGCCACAACAGCTAGTCATCTTTATAAACGCTCAGTGCCTGCAGCATCTTATCGAAGTTTTTCCTGGTGGGGTCGTATCTCTTCTCGAACTTCTCATATTGCTGGGGGAACTCCTTCTTCATCATTGTGAAGTATTTGATGGCTGCGCGCTTCTGAATCATATCGCATTCGGCGCAGGAATCCGACATGGCCGATAACATGTGAACTGTGAAAATAAAATTCGTGAAGATGGATTCCTAAATATGTTTTTAAAATATTATGTATCTAACTAAATGACGTCCGCAACTCCGTTGCACCAAAAGTCGTTTATAGCGCGGAAACCGTGCATTTTGCCAGGAGAAAAAGTATCAATGTATATCCTTTCCCGGGATTCAAAGTATCTCCATACCAAATTTCAGGAAAATCGGTTCAGTGGTTTGGGTGTGAAGAGGTAACAGACACACAGATTAACAGACATGAGACAGACAGACAGACACACTTTCGCATTTATAATGTTAGCATAATATATAAAATTCTCGTGTCACGTGCAGTGTTTGTGCGCGAACTCCTCCAAAACGGCTCACCCTTCAACGGATTTTAATGAAATTTTTCTATGTACATTCGTTAGACCTGAGAATAGGTTTTTATCTCCTTTTTTATATTGATACTAGAAATAACAGTGTTTGTGCGCGAACTTTTCCAAAACGGCTCAACCGATTTTAATGAAAATTTTTATTTAAGTAGCTTATTATTCGCTAGGCCTGAGAATTGATTTTTATCTACTTTTTAAATTGATAGTAGGAATAATTTGTATCGCAAAACAACGTTTCCCGGATCAGCTAGTTCTATTTATGAATCTAAGGGTCAATTCAGACGCGTAGATGCATTTCTAAATTTGTATGGATTTGACAGATTTGCAAGACTACGCAATTAAAATCTGTCAATTCAGTACAAATGTAGAAATGCATCTACGCGTCACGTTGCGGTCTGAATTAACCCGTCACACAAACATCTACTCACTCTTGCTGACCGCATTGAATCCCTCACACGGACCCTCGTCCAACAAACACGCGGTGAGCTCCTGCGTCTCCTTCCGAGCCTTGGCCGGGTCCTGCAGCAAAGTGCCCTCGAGGAAAGTGTCGTTCACGTCAGTGTAGGCCAGGGCCACGCCCAATAGAGGTAGGAGCAGGAGGATATTCATTGTACCTATTCTATGAAAAGTGGAGCAAAAAGAAGCATCGAAAAGGGTGGGTTATTATTTAGGGCTCCCACACATAACGAACGAACAAATGCGAATTCGCATCGCAATGTCATTTTTAGTATGAGTTTTGTCGCAGATATTTGCGATGCGATGCGAATTCGCAGTTTTGTGAGGGAGCCCTTAAAACCTGTAGTTTTAATATCACACTTATTCATTTAAACTTATTCACAATTTTATACATTTAAAATATAATTAGCTAATACATTAGTAAAGATTGGATGCTAGACGGTGATTTCGAACTAGAATTTACCTAATAAACTGCGTCGTAGATTACACTCCACGTAGAATTATATGTTATACTGTGCCAGTGCTTTCTTACCTGCGTTTTAAATAACAAATTATGAACGCAAGACTGCAACGAAATTAGTAATTGAATGTCATTAAAATAATTCCAAGAATTTTAGAATTCCTAAGTTTCTTTTGAATGTGAAAATAATGTGATTGTTGTTGGCGCTGAGCAAAAATAACTTGAAGTTAGCGAGCATGAAACTAGTGCTGTTCTCCCTACCACTCAAAGTGCGCCCAACTTCACACCGGTGCATCCCCTCCTGTTTCGTGGTTACTACGTTGGAGAGCTCGAGGCAGTCTCATCGGTATCGCAAAAGTGTTCACTTGTGCAGTGCTCTGGACTTCTAGTGGTCATAATTATTAAGAAGTTGTATTCAGTGTTTTAAATATAAAACTAAGTACTATGAGTGCTGATTTAGCAAAACTAATTAACTAATGAAAGTACCTTGTGGTTAATAAACTAAGTAATTGGTGTGATTTGGTGTTTTATTTACATTGTGAATCTTCTTGTTATGTATTTATTAATATTATAGTCACTTAAAATTACTGTTTCGATTAATTGTCCACACTGTGCCTTTTTTTGTTCGTCAAGGGCATGCGTTATAACTTATAGCGCAGTCAACAGCGAACGTGAGGCATGCCCGCGACGCATGCCCTCTGACCGTATCCAAAAAACAAAAATGGCAATGTTGGCGTTGCGTTCGTTGACTTATTCAATTATTGAATGCACCAAAACGAAACTTGAATGAAAGAAGATGACGAAAATTTAAGACGAAAGTGCATAGTGTGGACATAGCTATTTGTTTTCCAGAAATATTAAAAAATAGTTAACATAGGCTGCGTTCCACTATATTAGACAATAACAAAATATAAAAGCTTGCAGCTTGCCTTCGGCGTTTTGGACACTCAGCAGCAAAATGGATTCTGACGTCACTCCCTAGACGAGTCTACTATATGTTTATAATAATAAACTGTGTAGACGAGTCTACAAAATGGCGTCCACGCCACGCCGCGACGCACCACGCCGCGATGACGCTGCGCTGTCGCGACGTGCACGCCGCGCAACCGCGGCGTGTGCGCTGCGCAGTCACGTCGCTTTCAAAAAGTGTGATAAGGCACTAAGAGTCAATTCAGACCGCAACGCGACGCGTAGATGCATTTCTAAATTTGTACTCAATTGACAGATTTAGTGAGCGTGAGACGTCTTTGCAAATCTGTCAAATCCATACAAGTTTAAAAATGCATCTACGCGTCGCGTTGCGGTCTAAATTTACCCTAACACAAGACATAGGGCCCTCGCTCAGGGCTGCGTGCTATCGCCTACCCTATTCATACTGCAAATCAATGATATTATGTTACAGACCAACGGCTTTCATTGCTATACGAATGATAGTACAGGTGATGCTGTATTATACCGGCTAGGCTCCCCCAATATTTCTCGGCTAAATGTCATTGAGAGACAAAACGAAATTGTGTATAATTTGTGTAATGCCGTAACTTAGTCCAATGAAACCCTGCCAAGACACAAGCCTGCACGTTCACCAATAAAAAGTCACGAATGGTCTCCTCGTTTTGCCCCTCTTCAACAATCTCCCCTAGCATTGAAATATCAAGTGAAGTCCTTCCGATATACCAAGATGTAGCTTCACTCTGCATCCTCTATCGGTTATATCACGGGGAGTGCTTTAATGGGGATGTTTGAAATCATACCTCCTGCAACTTTTCGCCATCGCCACACGCGAAAAATGTACCATCCTTGTCTTCCACCGTGCGTTTTTCGCGTAACTTTCTACCACGCACTGTAAAACTCTGGAACGTACTGTCACCAGCAGTATTTCCAAATCTATACGACCACGGACATAAAAAAAATACGGACGTAACCTTCTTATAATCACGAGTGAAGCCTAGTTATGGCCGCCCGTGTAGGACGTGTGCGTGATATGAGGGTTGCCATATAAATCATAAATTTCCCTACTTTTTAAATTTTGTAAACTCAGACAAATTAAATGTATTTTTTATACTTAAACATATTTTTATGTTTTTTTCGCTTCAGAAATGTAAGCGGTTGTTAAAGATGACATAATGAAAATATTATTTTTATGACACTATAGAAAGAAAAAAAACACATGTTACGTACAGAGAAGTATATTATTTACATAACATTATTAGTAATAATGATTATGTATAAACATTTACAATAATAAAATTATTACTAGCTATTTGACCGAGCTTTGCTCGGTATTCGATAAAACACGAATAAAATGACATTTTCTAAAAATAATTCCTAGCTAGATAGATTTATCGCCCCCGAAACCTATATACGAAACCTGTATACGAAAAGATATAAGATACTTAAGTCCCGTTTCATCAAACAATCAAGTAATGTTAAATAAATAATGGCTTGTTAAATCAGTTAACGGCCTGTTAGAGCTATCGAGAGTTCTACCATGCGCTAACGTCAAATCAAATCACCTAACATGGTGTTAAATTTATTCCTGGTCTAGAGGTCCATTCAATATTTTCATTCCTACTAGGTCTCAATGACGCTCGGGTGACTACACTAATAGCACCTTCCCTCCCCTACTACTGAAGGAAATCAAAGACAACAATTTTATCTATGGACGCTTACGCCACGTCAGTCTGACCCCGTGCTAAGTACCTGAAGGACTTGTGTTACGGGTACCAGACAACGGAAATATATTTAATACTGTTATACTATACATATATTTAAGATTTATTATATTTTTTATATTATATTTAAGATTTATTATTATATGATACACATATTTAATACACACCCATGACCCAGGAACTTTGAAAACTTTTTGTTCCGTCGGCAGGATTCGAACCCGCGACCCCCGGCTTGAGCTACCGACAGCCCACCCACTGAGCCACAGAGGTCGTCAAACAACAATTATATCCACTTTTGTAAATTAAGAAATGAATAGGGGTGTAGACTATTTTTAGGAAATATATTTATTTTACAGATGTACCATCAAGGAAGTTGATTCCTATGCAATTGACATACCAACGTTATTTGGTCGAATACTTATGTCAATTCAATGTTAATTGTGATCTGTCGGCTGGGTTTGACGTAACGCAACCAAACTACTTATGTCCCCGATTTGCTAAGGAATCAACTTCTCTGATAGTACATAAGTATTTTGTTACACCTAAAAATATGTATAAAAAATAAATACACTCTTATTTCAATTAAAAAAATCACTTATTAAATATAAAAAATAATATTATAAAGTTATTAAGTAAAATATGTCCATTTTCGGTAATTCTATAATACAAACTCTCAAAAAAACAATAGTTTGTATTAGATTTCGTTTACTGTCTACACCCCTATTATTGTATTCCTGCCTAATTACTGGTCAATAGTATGCTAAATACTTACATGACACTAATAAAAGACAATAAAATTAATTAGTTGATTATTTAAAAATAATTTAAAATTTTCCCCGGTTTGGGGAAAATTTCCCCACTTTGTTATGGACATTACTGACCTGTTGAAGTTGAATTAATATTTACATTATTTTATCAAAATACTTTAAAAATATGTTATCTTACCTATGAAATATTATTCCTTGATGTTTTTTGTGTAAGGTTGTATTGTTCTTGCACCATTTTACAACATAAGATGGCATATTTATTTTTATTTATGAATGACAAAGACGTGTCACCGCGATGCAGTCTAATTGCGTAATGGCGGTACGATCGGCTTATTACAGTGCGAGTGCGTGTGCAAGATGTGTACGTATGATCGCCTGGGCTTATTAAGGGTGCTTCACTCATTTGTTAATGGCGATCCGTCCGTATTTTTTTTACGTCCGTGTATACGACCTGCAAACCTTCAAAAAGAGAGTGTATTCTCTTTTAAAAAGCCGGCAACGCACCTGCAGCTCTTCTGATGTTACGAGTATCCACAGGCGACGGTAGTTGTTTTCCATCAGGTGACTTTTGCTCGTTTGCCCCCTTATTTCATAAAAAAATTGACTAATTAATACTAATACTAATAAATTATTCCGACTTAGAAGTGTGATTGAAATTTTATTATTTTTTTACATTTGACGTAAATGTAAAAATTTTGTACATTTACGTAAGTTACCTACAAAAAAGTATGACTAAAAATGTGTGGAGTTTGGTCATAATGTCCACCACTAATGTACTTAATATATACTGGTCTGCTGAATACCTACTGAATCATTATAACTGGACCGCAACCAAAAATATATTCCTGTCAGTAAAAAGTTAAGACGAAATGAAAACAGTTTTCTGCCATCTTATTCCATAAAATATTGTTGATAATATTATGATCCATGTCATTTTTTTAAGTTCTACTTAATCTATGTTATGCTATGCTACTTGGCATTCCCTATTAGGTTTTTCCTGAAATAGAGGAATATCAATATTTTCACCCCAAAAAATAAAATATATTCAAATGAAAAAAAGTTATGAAAACTTTTTACTGACAGCTTATTCTTATTTTATCTCATACTGAAGGTTACTCTATATTATATTCTAATGGACAATAAGGCAATATGGGTCTCGTTATTGGTGGACATTTGGACCACTTTAGTTCATTCTCCTTTAAAACTTTGTCATAGTTTAGGCTAATGGTTTTTATAATTATACTCCAGGAAAATTCAACATTAGACGTAGGAATAATTCGCATAGAGCTGATAATAATTTGTAGAGCCATTATAAATAAGACCGTACTTACACATATTTAAAAAAATATGTGTTAGTACGGTAATTAGACAAAAATGTAATATTTTATGTAACGGTAATTTGGAAGTATTATAATTATGTATCTAAAAACATGATACAGAAACACTGATTAATAAGTTGTACATCTATATTTTATTCTATACTTTTGAACAGTGGTCACCAACCTTTTTTTCATACGGGCCTCAAACATGTTTTGGTCTCAGTGTTGCGGGCCGCATAAAAAATTTAAGGTTAAAAAAAAACGTTCTTCAAAAATTTAAAAGTGGAAACACGACTTTCATGACGACCACATTATTTTACCGGTGGGCGTAATTTCAAAATGGGATAGCATCACGCGGTTCACTGATAAAGTCGTGGCGGGCCTGCAGCAAACGGGCCGTGAGTTTGGTGATAGCTGCTCTTAACTATACTACTATGGTAAATAATCTGCGAGGAGGACGAGACACCTTCTCCGTGACTGTCATGACTCTACTACAGAGCAGAAACAGGCACCTTGGTTGCTACGAATACTCATCCACAGAGGAAATTCGTGGCACCAACCCCAACCACATCGTTCAATTCATGAGCAGCAATGCGAAGGAGTCACAATAGGGTCAAGGGTCGTAGTGACATCAGGGCTACTTGACCTGCCTTCAGCACAAAAGGAAGTAAGCAATTAATTTTAAAGCTTTAACATAAAACCAGCAATATTTCTAAACAATCATGTACTTATTTGAATGTTACAACTAATCGTCTTTATTATAAACGCTCAGTTTCTGCACCATCTTGTCGAAGTTTTTCCTGGTGGGGTCATATTTTTTCTCGAACTTCTCATATTGTTGGGGGAAGTCCTTTTTCATCATGGTCAGGTATTTGACGGCTGCACGCTTCTGAATCGTATCGCATTCGGCGCAGGCATCAGACATCACCGATACGACGTGAACTGTGAACAATTGTGTGAACATCTAATTCGTGAGGCTAGATTTATAAATATGTATTAAAATATATCTAACTAGATGACGCCCGCAACTCCGATGCGCCTCAATTCGTTTATCGCGCGGAAACCGTGCATTTTTCCGGGAGAAAAAGTATCTTATGTCCTTTCCCGGGACGCAAAGTATTTTCATGCCAAACAGCAAAATCGATTCAGCGGTTTGGGCGTTAAGACTGAAGAGGTAACAAACAGACAGACAGAGACTTTCGCATTTATAGATATATAAAATTCTCGTGCCACAGTGTTTGTGCGCGATCTCCTCCAAAACGGCTCTACCGTGTATGAAATTTTGTAATTTACATTCGTTAGGCCTGAAAATAGGTTTTTATCTACTTTTATATTGCTACTAGAAAATATTATAATTTACATAGCAAAACGTTTGCCGAGTCAGCTTGTTCTATTTATGAATCTAAGGGTCAATTTAGACTGCAACGCGACGCGTACATGCATATTTTCTGATATTACGAGTATGACAGATTTGCAAGACGTCTCGCGCAATTGAAATCTGTCACGTTACAGTCTGAATTAACCCTTCACACAAACATCTACTCACTCTTGCCGACCGCGTTGAATCCCTCACACGGACCCTCGTCCAACAAACACGCGGTGAGCTCCTGCGTCTCCTTCCGAGCCTTGGCCGGGTCTTGCAGCATGGTGTTGACGAGGAAAGTGTCGTTCATGTCAGTATAGGCCAGGGCCAAACCCAATACAGGCAAGAGCAGCAGGATCTTCATTGTATGCTTTGAAAAGTGGAGCATTAATACTATTGTTACGGACCTATACGACATAATATAGTGCCATCTAGCGTCAAACCAGCGAAACTGATCAGGGGAACACAAACAACATAAATCTCCTACTCGATACTAGATGGTGTTAGGTGTATGATTACCTACGCATATTTTCTAGAAACATTCCACACTTGTTTACGTGAATTGGGTGTACGATCTAGAATGGAACTTTCCAGAAACAGGACAGGACAGTGATAGTGCTTAGTGTTTTAGACCTAGTGTTTTGTGCTAGACCTAGTGCTAGTGAATAAAGTCTTTAAGAGAGTCAGCAGGTCTTTCTCTACAAATCCTTCGAACCCTAGCACGTAACACTATTTTTACACCTCCATCGTGGGTATCGCAGACACAATGGATTTTCAATTGCTACGCGGCAGCCGGCTGCCGCTTGGGGATTGATGGGTAAAAAAGATAAAACTGACTTCAAAATTGTACGTAATTAAAAGTATAGAAATTCCCTATCTCAAGAACAACTGAACCGATTTTGATGAAATTGCAGTATTCCCAAAGTTAAACAGTACCTAGTACAACAAAAAAAGAATCACTTAGATCGGAGTTGTAGTTCTTGAGAATATATACCAACACAAACATAAAAACATACTTACATACATACGTATTACGTATACATATACATTATACATACCTACTACATAATAAAGACTTTTGAAATTATTTGGCACATTTGTTCAGACGCTGATATAGACTATCTTAAATATGAACTGGGCAGTTCTGGAAATATTACATACATACGCGTCGAATTGATAACCTTCTTTTTTTTAAGTCGGTAAAAAAGAAGCGTCGAAAAGGTGGCTGAACCGCCGAGGAAAATTCAAAATATTATGTTACACGCTATTAACATGAATATTATTGAATCCTTTAACCCTAAAAGCCCTAGCTCTATCTACCAGCTACCTGATACCAACTTAGGCTCGTCATAATAATTTAAAAAATGGCTGACCTCAACAGTATAACTTCTAGCTTCGACATAACACTTATTATAATTTATCATTACATAATATTTATCCATTTAAAACATAATTAGCTCACATATAAGTAAGTAAAGATTTAATGCTAGCCGGCCCCTAGACGAGCAATTTTATTGTCAACTAGCTGTTGCCCGTGACTGCGTCCGCGTGGACTTCAGCTTAGCGCACGGTAGTTCCCGTTGAACCATGTAGGCTACATTACTGCAAATTGCAAAGTTTGCACGACAAAGGTGCTTCCGCGGTAGGTACGCTTAATTCACACTTCAATGTTTACACTTTACAGACAGACATGTCACACTTAAAACGCCCCTATTTTTGCGTAGGCCTAGGGGGTAAAATTTAAAAACTGGGAAGTGAGGTCTCCTCGACTTCTAATACTTCATAGAAAAACGTAAGAGAATTCTTCATCCTTACCGCCTCCTATAGAAACACGTTTGAGTTATCGCTTGTGCGCTGTAGACGACGCACGGCGCCATCTATTATGAACTTTTGGATCTAACTTAATTTGAACAAATTTACGCATTTTCACCCCTTTACAACCCCTTTTTCCAGTTAAAAAGTAGCCTATATTCTTTCTCAGGCCTTAGACTTTCTGTGTACAAAGTTTAATTACAATCGGTTCAGTACTTTTGGCGTGAAAGCGAGACAGACCGACAGAGATACTTTCGTATTTATAATATTAATATAGTATAGATATATAGATATCACGCTTCAATTTACTTTGAACAGTTTATTTGACAATTAGATTGAAGGCGCACGATATTCATCAACCCTAGACGGTCAATAATATTACGCAATAAAATTGCTCGACTAGGGGCCCGCTTAAATGGTGTTTTGGAACTATAATTTACCTAATAGACTGTGTCGTAGTACACTTTACGTAGAATTATATGTTATACTGTGTCAATGCTTCCTTACGTGCGTTTTAAATAATAAATGATTGACGCTAGAATGCGACGAATTACTAATTAATTATTGTCATAAAAATAATTTAGAAAAATACCTTACATAGGCTGCGTCACGATAGACAGAACCTAATAAAAGACAGAAGTCAGAACTAACCTTGGACGTAGAAGTACAATAGACAGAACTAGTAGGCCAACTTACCTAGCGCACTAGCGCAGCGGCCAGGTAGCGACGGTCATCGAAAGTATGGTTTGGCCGCTGGCCGCGTTGCGACCTGTAGCCCTAGCACGGCCACCAGTAGAAATGCGAAAGTATCTAAGACAAACCGTGGAAATAAACTTACGGTGGCGTTCCGATCTTTTTTCGTTACGAAAAATTCAATTAAAATGCCACTTTATGACAGACTATAGTCCTAAAAATTCAAATAATATCCTACTCTATGACATATACTATAGTCTGTCATAAAGTGGCATTTTAATTGAATTTTTGTCGGTAAATATTGGCCGAGGTAAATATCGGAACGGCACCTTTAGTTTATGTCCACAGTTTGTCTATGCTTTCGCATTTCTACTAGTGGCCGTGCTAGGGCTACAGGTGCGCGTCGTCTATGGCGGTTTCATTGGTATCTATCTCGAATGGCCGCCGCGGCCTGGGGATGCGGCTTGGCTGCTAGTGCCTTAGGGTCAATTCACTCTGCGACTCGCAGATGCATTAATAATAATAATAATTTATTTACAGAATTAAGTACTTGAAAAAGTTGTTGAATTATTAAACATGGTTCACTCTTTCTACCTATTATAGTATTTAGGCATGCAAAAATTAATAATATTTAAAATTAAATTTAAGACATTATTTAGAAAGTAGTCATAAGTCAATAACAATCAAGTTAATATAGTCATTAAACAGTCAATAATCAATAAATACATACAAATCACAATAAACCTGTGTCTTTGTCAATGCAATATATAGGGTGTAACAAAAATAAGTAATAATAATTTAGGGTGTGTACGTGTTCCTAGTAGAGAGTTCACTGTGAAAGTAGCAGCGCTGAAAGACCAATTTTTTTTTCACTTTTGTATGGGGAAACTCGTGACGCTCGGGCCCTTGTCCATACAAAAGTGAAAAATTTTTTAGTCTTTCAGCGCTGCTACTTTCACAGTGAACTCTCTACAAGGAACACGTACACACCGTAAAATATTATCACTTATTTTTGTTACACACTGTATATTTTTTTAATTTGCACTGATTAAAAAAAATGCAACAAAAATACGAAGGAGGATATAATTTGATGCGTAGGAGAAACCAAAAATATGAAAAACATTTACATAGGTAGATATACACAAGCAAGTGAAGGCGAAACGAGGAGGCCAACTTTGGAATATAAAGCTCTACCTATTTTAATGGTTTTATATCTTAGTTTTTCATTGAGTCTCTATCAGGCAATATTTATGCTCATTTGTCGCATGTAAATGGGCGTACAAGGACCAAGAAATAAAACGAATCCAACTTAACCGATTTGCCTTGAACTTGGTTGCGCGCATTTTATTCTTTTTTAATACAGTTTAGTATACTCCATTGACTCAGTTCATTTAACTTAAGAGGTGACTAACCCAAAAAATCAAACATCGTCCTTCCCTCTTCACACTCACGTTTTTCATATGCCAGGTGAAAGAGGACACGCGGATTCATCGCCAAATTAGTTTTTTCTCAATAACTCGATAAATATACAACATTTTAAAAATCCACTAGGTCGATCTCTCAAAGATAGAATTTTATACAATGTGTTAAAATATTAACTTAGTTCAATGCACGTTTATGGCAATAAATGAAAAATTCGTGAAAATTAGATGCATCTTTGTGATTTCTTTCTATCGAGAAAATTTTAAGATATCGTGTTTTTGCTCAGATCGAATTGTCGGAAATATAATGTAGTATCTAATTTTAGAAAATGAAACAATTTGGGGCTTACTTTCAAGTATAAAAATGAATTATAAAATCGACACTTTAGAGTTGGCTGAATGCAATGTAACAAAATTAAGTGATAATATTTTAGGGCACGTGCACTATAGAGTTCACACTTCACTGTGATAGTAGCAGTGTTTTTAGGGTTTCGTACCCAAAAGGTAAAAACGGGACCCTTTCGCGTTTTTAGTAGTATGGATAACTAACTAGGGTAACTAAGAAAATGTTATTTTTACTTACCTGTTTTTTAACTTCGCTCGTTCAAACAAACGAACTTATAATATATGCTAATATTATTATTTTTTTAGCTGATAGCTTTAATACTAGTTTTATAATAATACTATAATCCAATTTAGATCAAGTACCTCGTCAACATAACGGGGAATGTTATAACTTATAACGGAAAAATATATAAAATTCGTATTAAATGTATGCTCCATATTTACAAAACATTGAACCCATAATATGTGAATGATAATATAATAGGTATTATACTTATACCTAAGCGTAAAAGATTTTATGGCCAAAACATTTAATGATAATGAAGATTCACAGGGAGAGCCATGCTTCGGCACGAATGGGCCGGCTCAACCGGAGAAATACAACGTCCTCACAGAAAACCGGCGTGAAACAGCGCTTGCGCTGTGTTTCGCCGAGTGAGTGAGTTTACCGGAGGCCCAATCCCCTACCCTATTTCCTTCCCTACCCTCCCCTATTCCCTATTACCCTAGTTCCTCTTAAAAGGCCGGCAACGCACTTGCAGCTCTTCTGATGCTGCGAGTGTCCATGGGCGACGGAAGTTGCTTTCAATCAGGTGACCCGTTTGCTCGTTTGCCCCCTTATTTCATAAAAAAAGTCCGTTAAAAAAACGCCAAAAATGTCTCCGACATGGAGACGTGATGCCAAAAATGTTAATAAAAGTATTATTTTTTGTATAAAATATTGAATTATATTTTTTCCTTTAAGGATTGACTTTATCACCCCGTCCTACCTGCAGGGACAACCCAAAAATTCTGGTATTGTTTGTTTGAAACAACACATCCCCACTTAGGATCCAAAAAAGTTACAGCATCTTAAAAGCACAATCAGTGGTGTTTGAGTGCTAAAAGGAGTGACTTAGCTCAATAAAAAAACAGGTTCCGAAAATTAGTGTTTATAAAAGTGTCGCAAAATCGAGATTTGAGTGCAAAATTTCAAAGGATAAGTATATCAGAAGGTATGTTTGCGTAAGAGCAAAACATTTATGTTGAATTCATTAAAAAAACAAAAATATTTTGAATGTGTATCAAATGTTTACAAAATTGTACAATTCATAAAAACTGTTTTTTTCTTATTTTGAAACTACGCACAAATAATTTGCAATGTAATAGAATAATAACATATTGAAAATCATAACAACAAAATAAAAATTAGTAGTAAGTATCATAAATTGAGGAAAAACTAAAGGTTATGTCATTAAAAAGAAGATTTAAAAAAATATAATATTCTAAGACGACCTTTTTATTCAAATTAGAATATTGTATCAAATTCAATTATTTTTTAAATACAAGACAATGCTCACAACTCCGCTGTGTCAAAATTTGTTTGTTACGTGTGTAATTTTTTACGGATTAAAAAGTATCCTATGTCCTTTACTGGGACTCAAAGTATCTCCTTACCAAAAAGTCTCGCCATTCGTGTCGGTCGTCCATCCCACTGGGTTATGAGAGTAACAGGAATAGAGAGTGCTGTTGTGTACTGCGCATACACTTGGACACTATAAAATTACTCCTGCGTAACTGGCCCGGTTTCAATGAAACCGGCCACCGCCACCGAAACCAGTGTGGGAGTTATTATCCATTATTATAATACCAAAAAGTCTCCATACCAAAAAATTCAGCAAAATTGGTTTAGCGGTTTGGGCATGAAGAGTTAACAGACAGAGAGACAGACAAACAGACAGACAGACAGACGGACAGACAAACAGGCAGACCCACTTTCACATTTATAATATTAGTATGGAGCATGGAAGTATGGATGAAAAGAGATTGTTTTGAAAGTTATTATCTTTAGCGTGCACTGTACACATAGATATAATTAGGTCAATAAAAAGTATCCTTGTGAATTTGTATTGGTCGAAAGTAAATAAGATAAACACACACTCAAGCGATCCCTACATATATACACCGGTTTTTAATATAAACGATTATTTATCATAAAAAAACCCGTTCTGAGGTAATCAAGGATCAAATCTAGCTTGTCTTTTGTATTAGAATGACGCTTGTTGGGTTGAGAAATTGAATTTTTGTAAAAAAAATTGCGAAAAAAATTTTTTTCGGTATTTTTTTTGCTTTATTGAAAATATTTTTTTTCGGTCACCATGGAAGAGAAACGTTACGAGTTCACACCGGTCCCGGCTAATGAAGGCAAGATGAGTACCAGCATCAAACTGCAGTTGTTGATCGTCACTTGCGGTGAGTTTTTTTTTATTAAAGTGACAATACCGTTCAGAAAAAGTATTTTTGTAAAAAAAAAGTCTATTATTAATAATTGTAAGTATAAATGGAATCATTTTTCATTGAATATTTAGCAATGCTTTTCATGATATTATATTTACATAACTTGCTATCATATTATAGTTCATGAAACATTTAAAATCCTGCTTAAACTGATTTTAGTTTTTTATTACACTGAATTTTATTGCATTGTGACTGATCATTTAATAATAAACTTACGCTAAAACCAAGATTTTATATATTATTTTGTAACATAGTTTTAAAATATAATTTAAAAACACGTTCTACGTTTAATATTATTATAAATATAGGTATACTAAATTTCTGAATTAATAAAACACATTATGAATAATTTAAATTCATAAACAGAATTAACATATTTGCGAAACCAAAACATTTGCAGAAAGGAAAAATATTCAAAGGAAGGATTTACTTCTTTCTTTTACTTCATTTACTAGCTTATAAATAAATAAATGACTTTTTAATTGTGAGGTAGGCTGTAGATTTTTTTATCAATAAAAAAAATCTTTAAGTTTGGTTATGATTTTGATATTACGAGTACTTTCCATTTACTAGCTTATAATGTCTTCTAGACAATATAATTGAATTACAAATTATTATATTTTATAACATAATAATATTATGGTAAGCTAAATTTTTTTAGCCTGCAAATTATTTCTGCATATCTTGGCTATTGAATGAAATGTACTATGTAAAGCTATTGCTCTTCATAGAAGCAAATATTAAATCTTCAAGCTTTAATATATTTCAGTGCAAAACTAAATGAAGACGTGAGTGGAAGGACACGATAATTTTTTTTTTTACATAAATGGGGGCTTTAGGGACACAAAAAATATTTAGAAAAAAAACTGTGCATTTTATGAGTAGTCAGATATTATATTAGCCACGTGATGAAGTATAAGTTAGTACAAGGTTTATTCAAATTATAACGGAAAAAAGGGGTAAATTTCCGTCTGTAACAAAATTTTACTTTGTTGTAATGTGTTCATCCACTCACGTCTTTAAATATGGCTATAACGCAGCCAATTTAAATTTCATACGTGTATGAACCGCGCAAAAACAACGCAAAGGATTTTAACAGGCATTTTTCGAGCTTGAATTTAAGGTTATCGTTTAGATCCAAATAAATTCTAACAGTACAAGAGTATTAATTAAACATTATATATCTATAATAATAATATCTATGGACGCTTCACACCACGTCAGTCTGGCCCCGTGGTATGTAGCTGAAGGACTTGTGTTACAGGTATCAGACAACGGAAATATATTTACTTAATACTTTTATACTTTACATAAATTCAAGATTTTCATTATATTATGATACACATATCCGTGACCCAGGAACTTTGAAAACTTTTTGTTCCGTCGGCGGGATTCGAACCCCCGGCTTGGGCTACCAACTGAGCCACAGAGGTCGTCATGTCGCATATATAATAAAATGAAATTAAAATAATAAAATAATATAATATACCATTGCAGCATTGGTATTAAAATATTATGTCTTAAATTACTTAAAGTATTGAAGAAAAAAAATGGGAAAAAAACAGATCACTTTTCTAGGATTAAGGAAGAAAAATATTATAGGGTGAACATTGATTGGACAGTGATTGGACAGTACTAGTCGTTGGATTGAGCACAAAAACACTCAGTATAATATATTATTTATTAAGGTTGTTTAACTACCTGTTTTTCTTTAAAATCAAGCGTCCTATTACTTTCTTAACAGGTAGTTTTTAAAGCAACCTAAAGGATTTTGGACAAAGCACAAAAATTATTGTGTTTTTGTGCTTTGTCCAACGACTGGTACTGTCCAATCACTAGTCATTTGCCCTAATTATTTTTTATTGATTGTTTGCAATGTTTGTAAAAGGATTTTTATATTATGATAACATACTTAATATAATAAAAACTTGTGTTTTTATTATATTTCTTATGATAAACATTGATTTCATAAAAATTATACAAATAGATTGTTATTTAAACATTTAAAAACAATTAGCTACTTATTCAAAAGTATTTTAATATCTTATCTGAAAGTATATAAAATTATCAGTAATTACTACATTTTTGATTAATATTGATAATTTTTATCAAAGTAGCATTGATTTTGAGATTATTATAATTGTACCTACTCATATAAGTAATATTAATTTTCTGATACAGGTTTTCAGTATTTTAAAAAACAAAAATATGGCAAAAGCACGTTTTACGAGTCACAAGGTCAATGCAAATCGTTATTCGCAAGCTTTTCGTTGGCTTTTAGTGATTGTTTTTCCACTAATCTAATGCTCACAAGCGTATTCATTTTAAAAATCGGCCTTTAAGAGGAGTCCACACCGCCGTTTTTCCATACAAACGTTGTCCCCTGTTTCCTCCCTGGATAATGCCGGTAGAGTTATGATTTTTTTTCCTGAATATTTATGGCCACTATTAGTATGTCCCTATGTTTTCTTTTTTTTCATAATTTTATTATTAAAAAAGATAAGAACGTCCAAAAACCCAAAAAAATGGCCAGATTTTCCTCTGTGTTCAAACACCCAGAAAACAAAACTGGCTAAAATATACAAAAAAAATAAAACATAGGAACACAGCTCTAGCCTTGTTTTAATTCTTAATGAAAAAAGTACTAAAATCGAGTAAGTTTTGGAGAAGGAATCAGCGGACAACGAATCGAAGATTTTCTGTTCTTTTATTAGAACTTTTGTCGTGTTGTCTCTATCGCGCTCTTCGGTGGGAGACTTGAGACTGGTGAGACAGTAATACATTTTCAAATACCTATTTTCAATTTCTCTCACCCCTGGTGTATCCTCTTAAGGTTTGACCCATTAGGGAGATCGCAGACGACACAATTTTTGTGTGATCGAGTCTGCGCCCCATACAGTCGGCATGGCGCGGCCATGCCGACTGTTATATATGCGATCTCCCTTAGTTTTACTTGTCATGTAGGTCATTTTTCTTGTAACCCAAGATTTTGCCTGAGATAATTCTGAACCGATTTTAATAGAATTTGGTATGGAGATAGTTTGGGTCCTGGGAAAGGACACAGGATAATTTTTTCCCGGAAAAATGTACGGTGCTACGCATCGGATTAACGGGCGTCATGTAGTTATCAGATCAGCTCTGTCCTTGTATGTTTAATAAAGATGTTTTTATTTTATTTTATTTTATTTATTTATCATGTTTTGAGTACAGTTGGTTTCCTAAAACCTTACTATAACCATTCAACAACTAAGTAACATAGTTGCATTATTAATTTTTATACAACATCAACTACCAAGTAATTCAAGTACCTATAAGTACTCTCGAGAATGCAACATTGTACAAAAATATATTATACACGTGTGTAGTAGAAATAAAATCTTATATTTATAATTGTAATCTTGGTATCGGCTCCAACGATTTTCATGAAATTTAGTAGGTATATAGGGGATTCGAAGACGAGAAATCGATCTAGCGAGGAATTATTTTTAGAAAATGTCATTTTATTCGTGTTTTATCGAATACCGAGCAAAGCTCGGTCAAATAGCTAGTTATCTTAAAACGAGCAATTCTTGTATATATATATATACGTGGGAGAGCCATGCTTCGGCACGAATGGGCCGGCTCGACCGGAGAAATACCACGTTCTCACAGAAAACCGGCGTGAAACAGCGCTAGCGCTGTGTTTCGCCGAGTGAGTGAGTTTATCGGAGGCCCAATCTCCTACCCTATTCCCTTCCCTACCCTCCCCTATTCCCTTCCCATCCCTACCCTCCCCTATTACCCTATTCCCTCTTAAAAAGGCAGGCAACGCACCTGCAGTTCTTCTGATGCTGCGAGTGTCCATGGGCGACGGAAGTTGCTTTCCATCAGGTGACCCGTTTGCTCGTTTGCTCCCTTATTTTTCATGAAATTAAGTATATAGGGGGTTTCGGGGGCGATACATCGATCTAGTTAGGAATCATTTTTACAAAATATCATTTTATTGGTGTTTTATCGAATACCGAGCAAAGCTCGATCAGATAGCTAGTATGTTATTATATGAGTTATATGAGTTAATTTTAGGCTTAGATGTCCCCTGCAACTCCGTTACGGCAAAAAAAATATTTATTTATCGCGCAAGAACCATTTTTTTTCGGGATCAATTAATGTTCTCATGTCCTTTCCCGGGGTGCAAAATATCTCCATACCAAAATATTTTAGCAAAATCGGTCCAGCGGTTTTAGCGTAAAGAGGAAACAGCCAGACACACTTTCTCATTTATATTAACTAGATGACGCCCGCAACTCCGTTGCGCGAAAACTCGTTTGTCGCGCGGGAACCGTACATTTTTCCGGGATAAAAAGTATCATATTATGTGCTTTTCCGGGACTCAAAGTATCAGCAAAATCGGTTTGTGTG
The DNA here is from genome assembly GCF_905147365.1 of Aricia agestis. NCBI lineage: Eukaryota > Metazoa > Arthropoda > Insecta > Lepidoptera > Lycaenidae > Aricia > Aricia agestis. The sequence continues at coordinate 1,172,800 of NC_056426.1, forward strand.
TAAAGGGGTAACAGACAGACTGAAACACTTTCGCATTTATAATACTAAGTATGGATATATATTTTTATTACTTACATTTCAAGCGAATTGAAAAAAAAAATGTTTTCAAGCGAATTGAAAAAAAATATGTTTTCAAGCGAATTGAAAAAGAAAATGTATTCATTTTCAAAAATATTTAAATATCAAATGTTATTATGTAAATTAATATTATATATTAAATAACGATTTTAAGTGTGATAAATATTTAGCGGATTTTGAAATGGTTGCAAAAGTTTTTATGTAATTATGTTTTTTTTAATTGTATGCAGAAAAAGTGAAATAAATACTAGGATTTAAATGCAAATTATGACCAAAATGTTTAGAAATTGTTTTATTTAATTTATTTGAAAATTCAATTCGATATACCTACACGTATACAGGGTGTAACAAAAATGAGTGATAATACTTTAGGGTGTGTACGTGTTCCTTGTAGAGAGTTAACTGTGAAAGTAGCAGCTCTGAAAGACGAAAAAATTTTTTCACTTTTGTATGGGCAAGGGCCCGAGCGTCACGAGTTTCCCCATACAAAAGTGAAAAAAAAATTTGGTCTTTCAGCGCTGCTACTTTCACAGTGAATTCTCTACAAGGAACACGTACACACCCTAAATTATTATCACTTATTTTTGTTACACCCTGTATAATAATACACGTAGTCTACACGTGTCAATTTAAAAATTTACTAAAGTTTGTGCGTTCTAAGATGATATGGGTGACAGTTTTCATGTTCCTTGCTACGGGTTTTTTTACAAGAAAACAAAAAAAATCTAAATGTAATAAATTATATTCCGTCTATAAAAACAAATGTAAATGAATAAAAGTGAAAAGTTGCTAAATGCTAACTTATTAATAAAAAATTATAAATATTAACTGTGAAATAGGAGTATAAAATTATTGTTACGAAAACATTTGAAAAATGTCAGATGCATGTAACGGAACTTATGTCAATAGAGATTGTCTCTGTTGAATCGAAATCAAATCGATAAAAAAGGGCGGCCATCTTAAATCGCCGGCACCACTGAAATGTCAGTAGGTACGAAATCGATAATTTCGATTGCAATTCCTTCACGAAGTGATTCGATATTTTTAAATTATCGATTAATTTTTGTTTGGTAACTTCCCTACTATTGTCAATTATAATGTGTCACGCATTTCATCATAAAACGCACAAACTATAGGGAATATGACGCAAAGGTCGGAGCAGAGGGCGTTATTAGCACATACTTACAGTAAATTATATCCGACCAAAATCCGACATGTTTTTTTTTTATGAAATAAGGGGGCAAACGAGCATACGGGTCACCTGATGGAAAGCAACTTCCGTCGCCCATGGACACTCGCAGCATCAGAAGAGCTGCAGGTGCGTTGCCGGCCTTTTAAGAGGGAATAGGGTAATAGGGGAGGGTAGGGATGGGAAGGGAATTGGGGAGGGTAGGGAAGGTAATAGGGTAGGGGATTGAACCTCCGGTAAACTCACTCACTCGGCGAAACACAGCGCTAGCGCTGTTTCACGCCGGTTTTCTGTGAGAACGTGGTATTTCTCCGGTCGAGCCGACCCATTCGTGCCGAAGCATGGCTCTCCCACGTATATGTTGCACACGTCACATCAGAATATTGACAGAAACGTTGTCAAACGTCGAACAAATCATTTTTTTGTTTTCTTTCTATGCTAGTGCTGCCGCCTAGCGTAAAAACATTGCAGAAATATTATAATATCCTATTATATTTTAACTACACGTTCCGTCAATTAGATATTTCACAGACAAATTAGTACACAAAACATAGCCTATGATCCTTCACGTGGTCTACTTCTTATCTGTGCCAAATAACATAAAAATTGCTCCAGTAGTTCGCGAGATAAGCCCTTTCAAATAATTTCCACATTCTCTTATTAGTCTTAGCGTAATAAAATATAGCCTAGCTATATAACTAGCGGGGTACCCCGGCGTCGCACGGGTATAAAATATATAGCCACTGAAAAGATTATTAAAATCGATAGCCTATGTCTTTCACGTGGTCTACTACTTATCTGTGCCAAATAACATAAAAATTGCTCCAGTATTTCGCGAGATAAGCCCTTTCCAATAATTTCCTCCGTTTTTTTTTTCTTCATATTCTCCTATCAGTCTAAGCGTGATAAAATATAGCCTATAGCCTTCCTCAATAAATGGGCTATCTAACACTGAAAGAATTTTTCAAATCGGACTGGATTTGAAAAATTGAGATTAGCGCGTTCAAGTTAGCCCTTTCAAATAATTTTCCCCGTTTTTTCCACATTTTCCTCTATTTCTTCGCTCTTATTAGTCTTAGCGTGATAAAATATGAACTATAGCCTTCCTCGATAAATGTATTATCTCACTGAAAGAATCATCAAAATCCGTTGAGTAGTTTTAAAGATTAAAGGGAACAAAGGGACATGAGGGAAAAAAAGCGACTTTGTTCTGAATATGTATAGATACAGATATAGAAAATATAGATGAGCGCGCATGTGAAAATGATAATTTGGACTGTACGTTTGCACCTTACAAAAGGTTTTTGCCAATCCTTGACTATTCTTCTTCCAGTGAACATCGGTCAGATCATAGTCGGGTACAGCGTGGGCTGGTCGGCTCCGATCATCCCCAAGCTCCAGGATGCTGAGCAGTCGCCCCTGCCGGCGCCCATCACAGACTTGGAGGCGTCATGGGTGGGCTCCCTGCTGTACATCGGGAGTATGAGTGGTGAGTAGCACCAAGCAAATATTTATGGATTCGATTCCTTGGACAAGATGCCACGACTTGTCATTGAATACATCTTCGTGGGTTCCATTCCCGAAGAAAAAAATCCAAGTGTGATCGTTTCCAAGTGTATAAAATGCAGCATTTTCATGAGTGGCTTTAAAGATTCTGATGATGATGATGAGATGCGTCTATACAGACGGACCGCATTCAACTGCAATCCAACCGCAAATTGCAGTTCAAGTGCAGTTTGAGTGCAGTTGATGGTTTGGTCCAATGGTTTGCTGTTCTAGTATAATTGCAGTCGTGTCAACTGCATTCAAACTGCACTTGAACTGCAATTTGCGGTTGGATTGCAGTTCGTCTGTATAAACCCTTATATGATCATTCAGAAACTCTTATCCTTATGGAATATGGATTAAATACGAAAGCAAGAGGATGCTCTTGTATACTGCAGGATTAACTCTATATAAGGAACTTATACACAAAGAGTGTAGAGTTTACTGAGAAAAAAGAGCACTTTTTGTGTGAGTTGTATGGGCAAATTCATGACGCTCACGCTATGACGTTTATCATAGACAAATCACAAAAATTGCTCTTTCAGCGTGGCTACTTTTACAGTGGACTCTATATAAGGAACACACCCTAAAGTATTTTCACTTAGTTTTGTTACAACCTGTATAAGAGCACCCTCTAGTTTAACAAGAGCTTAATACCATGTCACTAATAAGTCATGTCCACACTGTGCACTTTCATCTTCAATTTTCATCATCAACATTCATATTGGCGCATTCAATAATTGAATGAGTCAAGGAACGGAACGCCAATATTGTCATTTTTATAGTTTTGGATACGGTCAGAGGGCATGCGTCGCGGGCATGCCTCACGTTCGCTGTTGACTGCGCTATAACGCATGCCCTTGACGGACAGAAAAAGGCACAGTGTGGACAAAGCTATTATTCAACGTCAATATTGTCATATTTGAAGTTTTGGATACGGTCAGAGGGCATGCGTCGCGGGCATGCCTCACGTTCGCTGTTGACTGCGCTATAATGCATGCCCTTGACGAAGATAAAAAGGCACAGTGTGGATAAAGCTATTATTGTTCATATTATGAATGCGCGCTATTTTTGTTTACTGATCAGGAGCCTTCTAAAATCCTTCTCCAGGTCCATACCTCACAGCCGCTCTGGCCAACGTGATCGGGCGGAAACCGTGCATGTTCATCGGTGCCTCCATGAACATCCTGGCCTACGTGCTGGTGGTGACTACGCAGAACATCGCCATGGTCTACGCCATCAGAATCATCAGCGGTTTCGGCATGGGCATATCCGTGGTCGGCAATATCGTTTATGTGGGGGAGATTGCGTGAGTATCAGTAACCACTGAAATAAATCAAGATAGAACGGCTAAGCGGGTGGAGTACGCTTGTTTCAATCTTGCACAAGTGAGCAAGATCTGTTGAACGTTCATTTATTCAGCGCGCACGTCTCGACTTGATTACACCGGAGCGGTTGTGCAAAAATGCCTCATTGTACAGTGTCTAATTGTAAAAACAGAAGTACGAAAGTAAATCGGTCAAAAGGAGGTATTTCTTTCCACGGGTAAGTTATTTGTTCTAACTAAATTGCAGAGCAAAAATTGACACCATCGATTCCTTAGCAACGCACGCGCGTCGCCGTTCTATCTTGATTTATTTCTGTGGCTATACTTAGATATTACATTTTTGCGTTGCGACATCGCATCGCATTTCTGTGCGATGTTGTTTTTGCGATACGACGCCGTAACGCAGTGTTGTGGCCTGGCCCTTAGGAATACCCGCACTGCGGATAAGAAAATAATAATATAATTATATAAGCGGTTGAAATAAAGGTATATTAAAAGTTTAAATATTCCAGAACACAAAGTGTTATTAAAGTTAGACACACGCAAAGAGACACATAACTTGTACAGCTTTTAATACTAATAATAGCTCCCACACCGGTTTCGGTAACGGTGGCCGGTTTTATTAAAACCAGGCCAGCTACGCAGGAGTAATTTTATAGTGCCTAAGTGTGTGCGCAGTACACAAGAGCATTCTCTATTCCTTTACTCTCATAACCCAGTGGGATGGAAGAGCAACACGACTGGCGACAGATCAGGCGCAGGACCGACTTTTTACATGCCCATCCGACGCATGGATCATCTTACTTGTCAGACAATCAGGTGATCAGCCTGCATTGTCCTAACCAAACATGGAAATAACATGTTTCCAACGCGGGAATCAAACCCACGACCTCCGAGTCAAGAGCCGCGCTCTACGCGCTCTATACCACTAGGCCACGGAGGCGTTATCGTATGAATAATATCTATCTATGAACGCTTCACACCACGTCAGTCTGGCCCCGTGCTAAGTATCTAAAGGACTTGTGTTACAGGTGCCAGACAACGGGAATATATTTAATACTTTTATACTATACATACATATATTTAAGATTTTTATTATATCATACACATATTTAATACACATCCAGACCCAGGAACATCGAAAACTTTTTGTTCCGTCGGCGGGATTTGAACCCGCGACCCCCGGCTTAAGCTACCAACGCGCTCACCACTGAGCCACAGAGGTCGTCGAATCGACATAATATATAATATATCGTATACATTTTGTCGATTCGTTGTATAATAACGGCTGTAACAATTGTAACTTGTACTTGGTGCTGCTCGCCAGTTCTGTTATAAGTAGTTGAATTTGACTGGACACTCTACCGCGTGTCTAGATTTGTATATTCACAGAAATTGATTCCTATAGACTATAGAGTATATGCAGATGCGCCATCTGCCATCTGCGGCGGACCTACATAATACGTCGCGTTACGTAAAGTTAATATACCTAGCGGAATAGAGCAACAATCTCGAGCTGTCAAACGAAACCGAAATTGGTTTCATGTGTGAGTAAAAATATGTGTACGTATACACTATACACTTACACAAGCATGATTGAACATGATTTCTATGAGATTAAATTGTCAACGTGCGGCACGTGCCGGCTGGACGTCAAAAAAAGAGTGCTGCTGTCATGTATCACACGTCTCTTTTTACCACGCAGTGTTACTGATAGTGACATCTCTTTTGCTTAGGCCTTTGTTTCTCTATTCCGCTAGGTACCTATATTAACTTTATGGTTACGTCAAACCTTGACATATTACGCCGAGCAAATGACGTAGGTCCGTCAACTGCCTAGGAATCAATTCCCTCACATTGCACATTAAGCTTTATTTCTTTTTTCAAACACAAGTCACAAATTCTTAACTTATTTTTCAAAAAAGACCCAAACAAGTGTCCAGTCCAGTGTCCACTTATGTAATTTAGTGTACGTATTAAGTTGAGTGCGGTCCCCAAAACACTCAACACTAAAATGTAAATTTTATTAAGTACGGCTGTACAACATCCACAAAAACTACAAAAGAGCATGAAATTTTCGCGTTGCTATCCAAAACGTGTTGCAAAGCTTTTAATGAAATGTATCTACAAACGAGCTAACATATCGCCCGACGGGAAGGGATAACCATTGCCTATACGCAGACTTAGTCAATACGTTTTTTTATCGCTCTTAAAAAAAGCACCGGTCAAAAATGTATGGAATTGACATAAGCGATCGATTTCGATTAGCGATTCCATAAAGAAGCGATAAAAAAAGACGCGTTGCACTCCGGGAGTGCCGGCAGAAGTGAAAACTTGATTATTAACGTTGTGCATTATTTTTTTAACCCATTTTTTATGAAAATCGATTTTTAAAAAATCTAGTTTTTTAGTTAATCGAAACCCTTACAATCGATTAAATTTTTAACCAATTTTTTATGAAAATCGATCTTTAAAAAAATCGTTTTTTTTTAATTAATCGAAACCCTTACAATCGATTAAAAAATATCGACAATCGAAAAAAAACAATCGATTGTTCGATTAATCGATTTCGATGTTACAACCGTCTTACGGTTTTTCGATCAGCACGAGAATCTGACGCGAGTTTCACAGTTTTTACCCATCCCACAAAAGTGCTTAACGCCGCTAAAGAAGTTTTCACTTCAAAAATCTTATTGGTAGTCCTGTAACACTGCAATGAGAACTGCAGGGCTTAAATGGTCACATTTAGCAATTCCTCTCAATCAATTCAGCAAATGAATTGTCAAAACTGTCAAACTGACAAATGTCAAATCAGTACAAAAATGCAGAAATGAATTGCAAGCAGAGTTGCATTTGCGATTTTATAAAAATGAATCATATTATGATTCATATTATCATGATTCTTCAAAGCGACCATTTTAGCCCCACTGACCATTAGCCGTAAATTGTGATGAACCGATGATGATGATGTAGCTACCCAAAAATCACATCAATATCAACACAATCAAAACGTTATTCACGGATCTAGACGATTTCTGTGATATCTTGATGATAAGATAATTATTGCGAAAACATGATAAGCGCTACTCATTGGTTCCGTGAATTTTTTTTTATAAAATAAGGGGGCAAACGAGCAAACGGGTCACCTGATGGAAAGCAACTTCCGTCGCCCATTGACACTCGCAGCATTAGAAGAGCTGCAAGTGCGTTGCCGGCCTTTTAAGAGGTAATAGGGTAATAGGGGAGTGTAGGGAAGGGAAGGGAATAGGGGAGGGAAGGGAAAGGAATAGAGTATGGGATTGGGCCTCCGGTAAACTCACTCACTCGGCGAAACACAGCGCAAGCGCTGTTTCACGCCGGCTTTCTGTGAGAACGTGGTATTTCTTCGGTCGAGCCAGCCGAAGCATGGCTCTCCCACGTATTAATTATGGTGGGTCTATTAATTTGCATGCTGCAGTATTCATTCTCCTGTGTCCTGCGCACATACATGAGCACGTCTATCCATAGTGTTCTGGAACGGTTACTTCTTCAGACCTAAACTGCTGATTGGATTTAGCTGAAAATAGACACACTTTGAGACTGAGTGGGAAAGGACATAGGATAGTTTAATACTGGAAAATGTACGGTTTCCGCACATAATCGATCTTGGCGCAACAGGACGTTGACGTTAGGACTTAGGTATCTAGTAAAATGGAATTATGAACACTCTTGGTTTTTTTTTGTCAAATGACCGACCTACGTAATTTCATCGAGTTACATAAAGTTCCAGTAGATACGTCATTATTTCCGAAAAACAACCTCCATAAAATATCGATTTTTATTAAAAGGTAAAAGTGCTTAAGCGACATTTTGGTATATATGTATATACGTTTTTGAGAGTTGTCTTTTTATAAGAGCACTTTTAATTACCTTAACGAATGACATTTTTTATTACAAAAAGGTGTATTTTACTCAAAGAAATACCTTTTAATTTTATTCATCTCCAGAAATAATAAAAGATATTAAGTCGTAAACATTTCGTGCCATAAATTGTCCTTTACGACATATTAAACGAGGCCCTCTTCAAATATAATCCAGCCTTAGGGCGAGCCTTATCTTAGGGCTTAGGGCACCTATCACTCGTGAATCTTAATCATCATCATGAGCAACTATAATTTATACTCATCTATACCTTATTAATTAATTAATTAATATTAATTAATAATATTATAAAGCGGAAGAGTTTGTTTGTTTGAACGAGCTAATCTCAGGAACTACTGGTCCGATTTGAAAAATTATTTCATTGTTAGATAGCCCATTTATCGAGGAAGGCTATAGGCCATATTTCATCACGCTAAGGCTAATAGAAGCGAAGAAATAGAGGAAAATGTGGAAAAAACGGGGGAAATTATTTAAAAGAGCTTATCTCACGAACTACTGGAGCAATTTTTATGTTATTTGGTACAGATAAGAAGTAGACCACGTGGATCAAAATATTTTTTGTAGACTAATTTGTCTGTGAAATATCTAATTTACGCGGGCGAAGCTGCGCGGAACATCTAGTACTAGCTGAAAGCCGAGCTATGTGAAGGCTCTCGTCATCACACCTTGACTGACTGATGATTACACATCCACATACAAATAAAATTTAATATGTTGAAGCACAAATCAATAGGCGTGATAGTTTTTCTGTGAAGTGTACCACAAAATGTGTCAGGTTGTCGGATTATATACTATACTCCACTCGGGCTAACTTGTCGCTAGCGGTCATTGACTCCCTGTCAAAAACTTGTCATTTTCCATATAAAACCACGATAAACATTATCTGACACTTCATTGTCAATCGCGGTTTATATGGAAAATGACAAGTTTTTGACAGGGAGTCAATGACCGCTAGCGACAAGTTAGCCCGAGTTGAGTATAGGGCTCGTTTCGCTCGCCCTGACTATAATTATTATTTCTAAATATTTTTAGTCTTGATAGAACTCGAGAACGGCTTAACTGAGTTGGCTAGTCTTGATTGAATATTCGTGGATGTCCGGGGGAAGATTTATGTGAGGAAGGAAATGATACAAAGTTCGCTAAGTCAATTTAAAACTTAATTAATAATTAGGCACAAAATATTAATGTCTAAAACTTAAAAAATTAAAAGCTAAAATCTGTAACTACTAACTACACACTCAGTCACTCACTAAAAATAACAAAAAAAAAGGATACGGGCGAACAGTCCATAGACGGCCCCAATTTTATAATAAAAAAAATAAAAAAAACTACACACTCAGAGTACACAGTCCATGTTGCCTGGGCTAATAAGACGAATGTAATCCAATATAACTCAGGCGTCACGATAGAACAAATAAATATTTTTATAACATACTTACATAATATTATCCACTGCATTTACACACATAGAGTGCAAAAAGTCATTACCCTTCATTTGAACAATGCATCCATACGGACATTATAAATCATAATATCCCAGCAGTTTCGTTACTTGTGCGCGTAAGCAGTGGCGGATTAACCCTTAATCAAATTAAGCAATTGCCTAGGGCATCACGTCTGAGGGGGCACCAGAAGAACAAAAAAATTCGTCCTTAAGGCACGTTCACATCTCACTCTCACGTCACCAAAAACCACACCAAAAAAGTTTCTAGAAAAAAACTAATGTTTTTGGGCGGTAAAGGTTTAAAAACCGATTCTAGTTGACGTACTGATAGGGGGGGCCACAGGCATGGATTCTAAGCAATCCATGCCTGTGGGCCCCCCTATCTGTAGTCTTAATCCGCCACTATATCCCAGACTCTACAGTATTTGAAGAGTGGTTACTTCGCTGGGAAGGTCTTATTTCTCGTGCCCAAATGGCACTGTGGCCTGTAAGAAATCCACTCCTATATTCATTCCATCTTTTTCTATTTTTTCAGATCCACCAACATCCGAGGTATCCTCCTCACCTCCACTTCCATCATCGGTATCTTCGGTACCCTTGTCGTCTACGCTGTAGTACCTTGGGTTTCCTACGTCGCATCAGGTTACATCGCCCTAGGTCTCAGCGTTGCCTACGTATTAGGCATTATCTTCATCATCCCTGAATCTCCAGTCTTCGATATTATGAAAGGTAAAAATTAACCCATAAGTTGATTCAAGTAACAAATTAGATAATGCCAAATAATTATAAAAGTACATAAATTTTAAAATACTTTCTTTGAAAAAACCCTTTTTTAGCGTTTTCCGGTAAAACGAGGGTAATAATAGTGTTTTGAAAATTCCAAAAAGGTTGCGAAGAAAAATTCTTAAAAATGTTATGGTTTCTATACTAAGTACAAACTAATGCTCTGAGTAAGATACAAGTTTGTGAAAAAATATACTGACGTAATAATTAAATCACATAAGAGGATAAATAATTAGTTATAATATTTTAGTGCACACGTAACAAAAGTCTAGTCACTAATAAACTTAACCTTGGTTTTTCAGATCGTGAAGTAAAAGCCATCAAGACGTTAAACCAGTTGGGTCGATCAGACGAAGTAGAAAAGTTCTTGGACACATACAGCAAGAAACGATATGAAGAGACCAACAAAATCAAGGATTGGGTTGAAATCTTCACCATCAAGTCCAACAGGAAATCTCTCATCATCACCTTCCTCTTGGGAACTTTCCAGCAACTTAGTGGTGTGGCTGTTGTATTGTTCTTCTCAACCACCATCTTCGAATTAGCTGGATCTTCCATCAGACCTGATGTCGCTACCATCATCATCGGAGTGACTCGATTCCTGTCGAGTTTGATCGCTCCCACCTTCGTAGAAAGATCTGGAAGAAGAATTCTACTGTTGATCTCAATGGCTGCCTGTTCAGTCAGTTTGGTAAGTTTCTGCATTTTTTTCAATGCAATTAAATTTCTTTATTTGCAAAATGTGTGTTAGTAAAGATGTTATAATAATTATAGCTCCCACACCGGTTTCGGTGACGGTGGCCGGTTTCATTGAAACCAGGCCAGCTACGCAGGAGTCATTTTATAGTGCCTAAGTGTGTGCGCAGTACACGACAGTACCTACTCTCTATTCATTTACTCTCATAACCCGGTGGGACGGAAGACCGACACGACCGGCGAGAGATCAGGCGCAGGACCGACTTTTTACATGCCCATCCGATGCATGGATCATCTTACTTGTCAGACAATCAGGTGATCAGCCTGCATTGTCCTAACCAAACTTGGAAATAACATGTTTCCAACGGGGGAAACGGGGGAATCGAACCCACGACCCCCGAGTCAATAGCCGCGCTCTATACCACTAGACCACGGAGGCGTTAAAGATGTTACTACAGTTGACAATAGTATCATCACATTTGCCCAATTTTTCAAAGCTAAATGTAGATTCATTACCAATTTGTAGAATATCAACAACATCACTCAAGAAGTGTTACACGTAACATGAGTACCTAACTCAGCGATACAAACTTTAATTGGATTTTGGTTTAAAATTTTTATAACCTTACATTATGTATTTACCTACTAATTTTCGGTAATCACCAAGGCCACATCTAAATTTTCCTGTAGTATTTATGCAAGAAGTGGAAAAATAATGATTAAACTTACAATTAACTGTGTGCAATAAAAACTAAAGTTATAAGACTCATTTGGAATATTCGAGTAAGACACAATAAATGAAAATGTTATTTACTGCTTGAAATTAACAATTCTTGTTTCTAAAATAGACGATGTAGTTTAAATATTTAGATTAAAGTTATGAAGACAATATTTGCATCTAAATGAGGTAAAGCGAACCTGCTAACAACAGAATTCGCGATGATTTCATTCCCTATTTTTAAGTTTTCTGAACTACAATAGCTACATTTATAAATTTATGGGCAATGGGCTTTATTGTATTCATAATTCATAGGACTTGACATAAATATTAATAAAAAAATAAATTAAGTAGGTAAATCTAACGCAACTAAACTAAATATTTTATGAAATAATTATAATTCTTGCTAATCCGTATTTAATTGCCACCAAAGTACTATGAATACTATAAATAGTACAATGTAATTCATTTTTTTTTCTTTTTCAGACAATCCTCGGAGTGTACTTCTATCTGGACAGGATACAAAGCCCGATCCTATCCAGCGTCGGCTGGCTTCCTCTGGTGGCTCTCATCACGTACTTCTTCTGTTATGAAGCAGGTAAGAAATAAAAATTTACTGACATATATGTAACACTAGCTAATGGCCGAGCTTTGTGAGGGCTCGCGTCGTTTTTCTGTGTGGTGATAATCTTTAAGGCAGTTTTTTTTTAAATATTTTAATAGTATAAGTATAGTAACAAAACCTTGACTGACCGATTATAACGCATCATTGTGCTATAACATATTTTATTAACAACTAATATGTATTCTGTAATATTAAGAAAAATTACTATGTTAAAGCACATATCAATAGGCGTGATAGTTTTTCCGTAGTAAGTATACCACAAAAAGTGCTCAGGTTGTGGGATATACTAGGGCTCGCTTTGCTCGCCCTGATTAATTTAATATTTACAATCAAATCATTGCTTTTTAAAATATGTACACCAATTTTTTTTAAGAAATTGACATCATTGTTTTTATAATAATAATTAATTACTTTGTTTTTTTATTGCAATAACAATTAAAATCCTCGCCATCTTCAATTTTCCTAAAAAACCTTTAACGTATCGTATTATCTAAATCTACAAGAATATATTTTTGCTGCAATTTTTTTTCTTTGGTAGGTTCCTTTTATTCCAAATTGTTGATTCGTTTCATTTCTCTATAGTGTTTGGGTGCCCCCCAACGCCATCTTAACTATGATTATTGTTTTTTTACATTATTAATTCTCATTTCTCTCCAGGCTTCGGTTCCATCCCCAACGCTATCGTCGGTGAGATGTTCCGCATCAACGTCCGCTCCAACGGCTCCGCGCTCGCCATCACCATGACCTGGCTGGTGGGCTTCGCGCTCACCACCAGCTTCACCACCATGGTCGACGCCCTCGGTGGTGACGTCACCTTCTGGCTCTTCGGTGCCTCCTGTATCGTCTCCTTCCTCTTCACCTTCTTCTGTCTCCCCGAAACCAAAGGCAAGACCCTCCAAGAAATCCAGGATTTACTAAGTTAATACTAAGTTATTTATGTCGATGTCGTAGCTTAAGCATTGTAGTTAGCATTTTAGGTTAGATCGAGCTGTGGTTCAGCTAGTTTGTGATGGTACGCCTGTATCAGTACTGTAAAATACTTAGGCATACGACTGATTGATTTTAAGATAAAGCTTATAAAAAAGCGAATGAAATTGTTAATCTATGAATTGCTCAAATTGATGTTAAATCAGGGTAAATAGTAAAAGTAGATAAAGCCATGAAATATTTTTACATACAAAAACGTGAAGAAAAGTTTGTGATTTCAAAAAGAGGCCTAGAAGTTCTAGTCTTACCTAAATTTGAGATATTATTAGATATGGCCTAGGATCCCTTCATAGAAGGACCTTCACCGACCAGGTTCATGGATGAAAAGTATTTTATATTTAATTAGGTATGTCAATAAATTGATTGCAAGTGAGTCGCTTAAAAAAATTCAGTCCAGCTCGGTGAAGGTCCTTCTATGAAGGGATCCTAGGCCAATAGTTAATGTGCTTTTTGGCAGTATTTTTGATATCGAAAAGACTTTCACAAGTGTAAAGGGTGGGTCAAAATACTCAAAAGTGACGTCACAAGATGGTGTCTTTTGTATTTAAGAACGCACCGCTTAGATTTAAGTTAAATTAAGACCATAATATTATAAGTAAGTAGCAGAATTATTATATAAATTGCAAAATATTTACATATTGTTTCATTTGAACCTACATTTGAACACTCAAACTTTTATTCTAATTTAGAACTGTAAAGAAAACACTTGAAACATTAAAGTCTTACAGCGAGGTTTACTGAGCAGTCTATTTTTATGCAAAAGGATATAAAAATGCGGCAAAAGGACATAATATCTCTAGAATTATACCGTAGAAGTCGTAACTCCCAATTGCGTGTGCTGCAGTTAAGGTAAGATAGTAGACGTTTGTGAAAGTAGCTGCATCAAAATATTTATTTTATAAGATAAATTATGACTTTCTTTTATTATAACGCTTATGATGAGCTTCCGAAATCAAATGAATTTTAAATTGGCAGTGATACAAACAATTCACGGCCTGAATTGAACTGTTGGTCGAGCAAACGGGTAACCTGATGCCTGATGGAAAACAACTATCGTCGCCCATGCACACTTGACTTGACGACGTTTTAAGAGAAAATACGCTCTGTTCTTGAAGTTTTGTGGGTCGCATTCGGATGAATGATGTGGAAAACTCTGGAACGAACTGTCGCCAGCAATATTTCCGGATGGAAATACTGCTGGTGACAGTTCGTTCCAGAGTTTTCCTAGGCGTCTCAGAATGATATACGAGAATATAGTAAAGTACCGGGACAAAGCGTATATCTTCCTTTGGGACTTGATACCATATTGCATTCCTAAAAGTGCGTTAAGTGACATAATATTTAAACTACCTTACTTGCACGGGCTGCACCGTAACATACCAGCGAATATTACTTCAAGTTATACTTTTTATCTCGCTCTATTACCAGACTAAGTAGGTTTATTTATAGAGGACTTGCACTTGTCTTAAAATAGTCAGTAACTGGATAAAGTTTTGTTTTTTTTCTGGCGCTACCAGTTTTTACCGAAGGTCCCGCTTATGTCATTTGTATCTTGGTTACTTTGTATTTAGTTTATTTTTTATTTAACAGCTGTTGCATACAAAACATCTTAGGCGCATTATGATGTGCCACATCATTTTTGTTGTATGGAACAGCCTAGTTTTATTTTAAGAGACAGTAATATACATCTAACATTACCAATATTTAGAACGAAGGAACCGCTCTCTTGAAATTCTATAGTATTTTGGACAAGACTTTTGAATTTAAAATCTTGTACATATTTTGTCCAAGCACATATTTATAACGACATGACGTTCTCGCAACACGGTCGGCCTAGTCCAGACTCCAGAGGAATGAGCAGCTCAATACGTCTGGGACCAACTATGTGCGGGTTTCCTCACGATGTTTTCCTTCACCGTACGAGCGTCCGTATTATGTACTTGAGATCAGAAAAGAATAATAATAATCAGGTTGCTTTTGATAAATTTTGGCACTATTAATACTGAAAACATATTTTCTGTTTTGACAATAAGGTCTTGGTTATATTACGTAATATGAACTTTGCATTTTTATTTATCAAGGCATCCAAATGTGCTAATAATCTTTCGGGGCAGGTTTCAAACCCTTAAAATAATGGCTGTTATACGAATATTATAATGGTGAAAGTGAGTCCGTCTGTTTATCTTTCTGTCAGAAATATAGATACCAAGAACCCAAGAGTCATGCTCCAAACCATTAAACCAACGGCTCTAAAAAGAGAATTAACTTATTCAAACATAGTAAATACAGGTTGTAACAAAACTAGGTTATATTAGGTGTTTATGAGCCCCGTGTATACGAGTTCACTGTAATAGTAGCAGCGCTAAAATAGCAATTTTTTTTCACTGGTATACCTATGGGAAAACTCGTGACGCTAAACGCTTGCCCATAAAAATCACAATAAAAATTTTGGTCCTTCAGCGTTACTCCTTTCACAGTGAACTCTGTACAAGGAACACATACACACACAAGAGTATCTATTATCACTTAGTTTTGTTACGCCCTGTATTATGCATTCGGCCATCTTGAAAATGCAACAATATAACCAAACTTTAGAACTCGTAGTAGAGCAGCTTTAAGAGCAACATTAATAATGGTCCTTCCAGCCGGATACAATTTTATACAAAGTATTGGCAAAACTTCATACAACGTCCGGACTCTGGACGGTATAGACGGTATAGAGCAGTGGTCCCCAATCTTTTTTCATGCGGCCACAAACATGTTTTGGTCTTGGTGTCGCGAGCCGCAACAAAATTTTTTAGGGTTAAAAAAAACAGTCTTAAAAAAAATCAGTTAACAGCGAAAAAAATTACGACTTTCACGACGACATTATTTTGCCGGTGGGCGTGAATTTCAAAATGGTTTAACATCGCGCGGGCCACAAATAAAGTCCCGGCGGGCCGCGGGTTGGGGATAGCGGGTTTATAGGCTTCAGTTGGTTATACTTTTAATATTCATACGTCAAACAACAAACTATGTTCAAATAAAATGACACTCAAAATGTATTTTGGTGCTTATGCGATTTTACATTTTGAATGAACGAGAATGATGTAGGAAAAATGTTTTATATTTTCTAAGTTACTAGTAACTAAGAAGTACTTTGACGACCTCTGTGGCTCAATTGGTTGAGTGTGTGGCAGCTCAAGCCGGGGGTCGCGGGTTCGAATCCCGCCGACGGAACAAAAAGTTTTCAATGTTCCCGGGTCTGGATGTGTATTAAATATGTGTATCATATAATAAAAATCTTAAATATATGCATAGTATAAAAGTATTAAATATATTTCCGTTGTCTGGTACCTGTAACACAAGTCCTTTAGGTACTTAGCACAGGGCCAGACTGACGTGGTGTAAAGAGTCCATAGACATTATTATTATAGACATTAAGAGGATTCCACACCGCCATTTTTTCCATACAAACGTTGTCCCCTGTTTCCTCCCTGGATAATGCTAGTAGAGTTATAATTTTTTTCCTGAATATCTACGGCCACTAATACAATGTCCCTATGTTTTGTTTTTTTTCATAATTTAATTATTAAATAAGATATGAACGTTCAAAAACCCAAAAAAATGGCCAGATTTTCCACTGTGTTCAAACGTCCAGAAAACAAATTTGGATAGATTATACAAAAATAGCAAAACATAGGAACACAGCTCAAGCCTTTTTTTAATTTTTAATGAAAAAAGTACTTAAATCGGTTAAGTTTTGGAGAAGGAATCAGGGGACAACGAATCGTTGATTTTCTGGATTTTCTGCAGTTGTCTCTATCGCGTTCTGCGGTATAGGCTTGAGGTAAGGGAGACAGCTATAGATATTACACGTACTTTTTTTTCATTTCTCTAGCCGCTGTGGTATCCTCTTAAGTCATTCTTATTATTTCAGAGTTCAGGAGAATCGTACAGTACCATAAAAGAAATTGATTCACAGGTTATGTCAAGTAACGTTTACATAATCTGATTATACAGGCTGTAACAAAACTTTTATAACGTGGTAGAGCCATGCTTCGGCACAAATGGGCCGGCTCGACCGGAGAAATACCACGGGCTCACAGAAAACCGGCGAGAAACAGCGCTTGCGCTGTGTTTCGCCGAGTGAGTGAGTTTACCGGAGGCCCAATCCCTTACCCTATTCCCTTCCCTACCCTCCCCTATTCTCTCTTAAAAGGCCGGCAACGCACCTGCAGCTCTTTTGATGTTGCAAGTGTCCATGGGCGACGGAAGTTGCTTTCTATCAGGTGACCCGTTTGCTCGTTTGCCCCCTTATTAAATTAAAAAAAAACTAAGTGATAATACTTTAGGATGTGTATTTGTTCCTTATAGTGAGTTCACTGTGAAAGTCGCAGCGCTGAAAGACCATTTTTTTTCACTTTTGTATGAGCAAGCGCCCCAGCGTAACGAGTTTCCCCATACAAGAGTGAAAAAATTTGGTCTTTCAGCACTGCTACTTTCACAGTGAACTCACTATAAGGAAAACGTACACATCGTAAAGTATTACCACTTAGTTTTGTTACACCCTGTATAATGTAGAGTCTGACGATCTTACGGCCGTTCCCAATATTTGATCTATCTCTGGTTTTGCCCTACTAGAGATATTAATAGCTCACATTAGACATTAGAGACATATATTTTATGTCAATTATGAGCTATTCCTATCTCTAGTAGGGCAAAACCAGAGATAGATCAAATATTGGGAACGGCCGTTAGACTTTTTGGCCAAACTTCATTGCACTGTAATCAGATTATCACGCAGTTCCCTAAACTGAAAATAACTGTATACCGAGCTTAATCGGTTCCGCCGTTTAATCATGAAGAGGCTACAGACAGACAGACTTTCGCATTTATAATATCAGTATGGTTGTTGATATCATAATCTGGATACTACTACCTACTACCTACGCCTCCGTGGTCTAGTGGTACTCGTATAGAGCGCGGCTCTTGACTCGGAGGTCGTGGGTTCGATTCCCGCGTTGGAAACATGTTATTTCCAAGTTTGGTTAGGACAATGCAGGCTGATCACCTGATTGTCTGACAAGTAAGATGATCCATGCGTCGGATGGGCATGTAAAAAGTCGGTCCCGCGCCTGATCTCTCGCCAGTCGTGTCGGTCGTCCGTCCCACTGGGTTATGAGAGTAAAGGAATAGAGAGTGCTCTTGTGTACTGCGCACATACTTGGGCACTATAAAATTACTCCTGCGTAGCTGGCCTGGTTTCAATGAAACCGGCCACCGTCACCGAAACCGGTGTGGGAGCTATTATTATTATTATTATTATAATCTGGATATTCGATGTTTCGTCCGTCAACTTGAACCAAGAGCGAGGTCGAATGCAAAATTTAATATGCATTCCTTAGTGAAGGTCGAACATTGTTGCAGTAAAACTAGTAGCGGTTCACACAGGTCGATGGTACACAATATTTAGGATCCCATTTTAATCCTTCGATCGTGGATTCTTGGAAATCTATTGTTATTCTATTGTGTCTCGGTCACCCTCACCGGTGAGCTTATGGGGCTAGATGGGTTAATACTTTTTTTTTTTATGAAATAAGGGGGCAAACGAGCAAACGGGTCACCTGATGGAAAGCAACTTCCGTCGCCCATGGACACTCGCAGCATCAGAAGAGCTGCAGGTGCGTTGCCGGCCTTTTAAGAGAGAATAGGATAGGGGAGGGTAGGGATTTTTTTTTGACACTATAATATGTTTTGACGTAATTTTAATTTTAAACTATTGACTATGAATTATGTTTGACATTAGTTATTATTTATGATGTGCATTTTGACTTGAGAAATTTTATATAATTAGTAATTACCTATAAATTATTATTATGATGTGTTAAAATGATTAACTTTAAATTATATATACCATTATTGTCTCGTTATTTAAATAATGTATTGGTTGTTAATTTCATATTGATAGATATTATTAATAAGGGGACTTAATTTTGCATTGCACACCATTTTAATATGGTAGAATGAAAGATTCAATTGTATAATATATAGATTTAAGACCAACCTGTAGGTACTTCATTCTGGCAATAAATGAATTATGAATTATGATGGGAAGGTAAGTGAATAGGGGAGGGTAAGGAAGGGAATAGGGTAGGGATTGGGCCTCTAGTAAACTCACTCACTCGGCGAAACACAGCGCAAGCGCTGTTTACGCCGGTTTTCTGTGAGAGCGTGGTTGTCTCCGGTCGAGGCGGCCCATTCGTGCCGAAGCATGGCTCTCCCACGTTAAAGTGTTGAAGTGAACTATTGGGATATTTTTTGTTAGGGATAAGGAAAGACAGATAATAATAATTATTAATTAGGTACCTTTTATAGCAAGAAAATTTAAATTGGTTGACATAAATTTCAATAACATTTTGGGTTCAATTTTAATAGTACGATAAATATCCAGGAAGTATGGACTTTGGATTTTTTAAAATCCACTGTATGGAATTTAGAATGCTATTTTAAAAATGGTAACCAGCTTTTAGTTTCTCTCTTTATTGGCCTAAAACAGTGCGGTTATTGTTTTCAAAAATTTTGGTGATTCAGGTGAAATATCCAATAAACATTTTGCAGTTTTTTTTTTTATTGCCTGCCTGCCCGAGAACTATAACATTTTGCAGTTAGGAGATTGTTTCTTATTAAGCTTATTGCTGGTAAACTCTTCTTCTTTCTTCTTCTTTATCTCTTCGGAGTTAAAGTTCAGGGTTGGCGCCAGAAGAACCTAAAAATCGTAGTCTGTTCGTTATCTATTTTATGTTACGTATCATCTTTTATTACTTTGTCTTTGTTTTGTATCTTTAGATGTATTTAATATTTCAGTTTGCGTTTCAAGTTACTTTAGCGTTAGTCGTTTGTAATTGTTTTATAATATCATGACGTCCGATAAACTTTTGTTTCTTAAGGCCATCCCCCGAGCAAACGACCTTGACCATACATTTGAGCGTTGCCGAGGTCGCACAAAAAATTCTATTTTTTTACTTATCTTAGTTCAAAATTGATAAAAAAAATTCAAACGGGGAATATTATGTAGTTAATGAAATTGTCTATTGTCGCGTGTTTCAAAAAAACGTAATTTATAAATACTAGGAAGATGCTGAAAGTATGTTTCAATTTTAATAATTTGGTATTACTTTGGACGCTAATATCATGAGTATAATAAACAAAAATAGGAAATTAATAACGGGGAAAGGAATGTTGATAATATACTGAAGATTATAATTGCTGTATTATTTGCTTTAAATTATGAGTTTATAAGGCCTTAAATACGGTAAATTACGGCATCTCCGTAGGGGGAGCGCCTTAAAAGATATATTTTTACCCTAATTTTGACAATTTAATGCAACCATACTACTATAGTAACAGCCTTAATGTATGTTTCCAATGCAAATCATTATATCACGGATATTTCTATCTTTGAGAGGTCCTTTAATTACTAATTAGAAAAAAAATGGAAACAAGCGTAGGTACTGCACTAAAAATGTTTTCATTAAAATATGCTTAAACAATAAACAGGTACAAACTCCGAATTTTCATGTTCTACTAAAATACCTTTGAATGCTTAGACGGTCATGCTATTCTAGTCTCATTAATCATTAGATTAGCTTATGATTATCACTATTTTGAAAAGTGATACACTGTGTCCAGTTTACCAGACCTCTATTTAAACTCATTCTAAGCGTAATGCATCTCATCTTAAACCGGTACGGTTTTCGTCCACAAACTTTTCTACCACGTCTTAATCGCGTGATATTATATTTTTTTAATAGCTGCAAAATGCGAAATATTTTTAATTGATGGAAGTGTTTTAACTAACAGGCAACAGCTCTATTTTAGTCACGGTATAGTTAGTAGTAGTATATACATGGGCGTACCCAGGTTCTGGGCCAGGGGGGGGGCAAAATACCCAGGTCTGGGCCAGGGGGGGGACAAATAACCTAGGTTCTGGGCCAGGGGGGGGCAAATCAGATTTTTTATAAGCTAGGAGTTTATAAAGAATAAAAAAAATATAATTTTTAGTTGTGTAAATATTGTATTGCAAACAAATGGCAAAAAATCGTTTTCATAATTTTTGATTTTAATAGATAAAAGTACTAGATAATATACTTAGTAGGGACGTCAACATGATCCAGGGGGGGGGGGGCAGCTGCCCCCTCTCGGTACGCCCATGAGTATATATATTTTTAGTGTCCGTGGTCCGCCTCCGTGGTCCAATGGTTTAGAGCGTGGCTCTTGACTCGCAGGTCGTGAGTTCGATTCCCGCGTTGGAAACATGTTATTTCCAAGTTTGGTTAGGACAATGCAGGCTGATCACCTGATTGTCTGACAAGTAAGTTGATCCATGCGTCGGATGTGCATGTAAAAAGTCGGTCCTGCGCCTGATCTCTCACCAGTCGTGTCTTTCGGCCCACTGGGTTGTAAGAGTAAAAGGAATAGAGAGTGCTCTTGTGTACTGAGCACACACTTGGGCACTATAAAATTACTCCTGTGTAGGCCAGTTAGGCCTACTTTCAATGAAACCAGCCACCGTCACCGAAACCGATGTGGGAGTTATATATTTTAGTGTAAGTGGACGAAACCGCACATTTTTACATAACAAAAACTCTATGCCCCTTTGCAGGATTAAAAATTAGTTCCAAAAATCAATGAAGCAATTCAATAGGTTAAGCGTAAAGTGTAAATGTTAATCCAGCACTAGTCGCTACTGGAATAATTGCATTCCAGTGCCCATTTACATGTTTCCAGTAGTAATCCGGCGCTGAACTCAATCATCGGATTGAAATAAGGGCAAACCTATTATGTAAAGACAGACAATAAAATAATAAGGCAACAAAGTCTGTTTAGGCTAGGACATCTATTATTATAGTCCAGGGGCTCCCAATCTTTTTCAGCCTGCGGCGCAGTTACACGTCACAACATTTTGTCACGACGCCCTACTTTACCATGGCTATTAGAAAAAAAGAGACATAAGTAAACATCTGTAATGATTATAGTTAGGTTAAGCAGGTAAATCATGATAAAAAAATATTTAATCATGTATCTGCTTCGCATCAAAAATATTATAATTTTATTTTATAATATTTGTGGTTTTGGATAGGGATGGAGGGTCGACTCACGGCGCGGCACCCCTCTTACCTTTCCACGGCGCACCAGGGCGACGCGGCGCACAGTTTGGGAACCCCAGTTATAGTCCAATAATTCACAGATCCGCTTTTTATTTAATAATTTTATGAAGTTTGCCTTTTAAATTTTTTATTGGTTTGCCTCTCCATATAGTAACCGCTTTTTATCTTTTTTCAGCCATTCCTATTCCAGTTTCGAACCTGCATCTTTCGAGTCCACATTTCACCACTAGGCCACGGTCGCTCATAACATAACATAAAAGATTACAATTTATCATAACCGGTTAAAACACGCGCGTCTGCCCTGAGAAACTATAGCACGAGTTAATTGTTGTGACAAGCTCGAGTCGGAAGTTTATTATGGGTTCCGTAGACTAAGTATTACGCCTGTCACCGTTAAGAGGATACACCAGGGGCGAGAGAAATTGAAAATAGGTATTTGAAAATGTATTGCTGTCTCACCAATCTCAAGTCTCCCACCGCAGAGCGCGATAGAGACAACACGACAAAAGTTCTAATAAAAGAACAGAAAATCTTCGATTCGTTGTCCGCTGATTCCTTCTCCAAAACTTAACCGATTTAAGTACTTTTTTCATTAAGAATTAAAGCAAGGCTTGAGCTGTGTTTTTATGTTTTATTTTTTTTGTATATTTTAGCCAGTTTTGTTTTCTGGGTTCAACACAGAGGAAAATCTGACCATTTTTTTGGGTTTTTGGACGTTCTTATCTTTTTTAATAATACAATGATGAAAAAAAAAGAAAACATAGGGACATGCTAATAGTGGCCATAGATATTCAGGAAAAAAATCATAACTCTACCGGCATTATCCAGGGAGGAAACAGGGGACAATGTTTGTATGGAAAAACGGTGGTGTGGACTCCTCTTAAGGCGACGCCTTGATAATTTGGCTGTAGCGATGTCGATTTTTCTCAGCAATGACTAAAGCTGAGAAATTAAAATTCATTGTCAGTATTCATCATGTCATTGTCTTTGATTTAACTTAACAGAGTATGGAGAACCTGTCAAATAAGTTGTGGATAGCATATCCGGCACTTTATCAGGAAGTGGTGAAACAGGCCCTTAATAACGCAATTATTTATTGTTGATTTTTAAATATGATTATTGTTTTCATAGTAATTAGTGATAATAATATTTATTATAACTTTTAATTATTAAATTGTAAAAAAAATAATATTTAAGGGGGGCTCCCATATTACAACAAACGTGTATTTTTCGGCCTTTTTCGCTCTATATCAATAATGGCAGCAGGGGGGTACTTGATATTTTCACAAAAGTCTGAAATATATATCTACTTCATTAATTAATTGTATTTTTGACGGATTTTACTTATGCCCGAGGGAACCCTAAAATATAACAAATTAAAATTAAGTTTGTTTTTATATTTTGCATATTTTGTGGGAAATCCCTCATAGTCAAGGGACTCGGTATATTTAATATGATACCTTAACACGTTTTCATTATAATACTAAAATATATTTTTTTTGTATTATAATCAAGGGGAGGGTAGGGAAGGGAATAGGGTAGGGGATTGGGCCTCCGGTAAACTCACTCACTCGGCGAAACAGCGCAAGCGCTGTTTCACGCCGGTTTTCTGTGAGAACGTGGTATTTTTCCGGTGCCGAAGCATGGCTCTCCCACGTATCAAATATAAAATGAGGAATAATTTTATACGTTCAAAGAAAAACGAATTACTACTGTGTAAGTATATAATTCAATATTTATTTGATACTTAATATATTTTATTAGGTACTTCTGGAAGTTTAATTTTTTAAACTTTTTATTTTTGTATTGCCATCCATACTAATATTATAAGTGTGAAAGTGAGTATGTCTGTCTGTTACCTCTTCATGCCCGAACCGCTAAACCGATTTTGCTGAAATTTGGTATGGAGATACTTTGAGTCACGGCAAAGGACATTGAATACTTTTTATCTCGAAAAAATGTACGGATCCTGCGATTTTGGCGCAAAGGAGTTGCGGGCGTCATCTAGTATTAAATTATAATAAATTAACGTTATATAAATGAATTTAAATAAGCAAAAAGGGATATTTATCGAAAGTTATCTGAAGAATGTAGGTTGTCTTAAAACCTACTTATTGTAATTTATTATTATGTTTTTTAATCTAAACCGAAAGGTTTTACGAAAGTTTTAGAAATTGTTGACTTAAACACACGTATCGATTAGCAAAAAAAAAACATAATGAGCATCTAGTAAGTTTTTTTTTTTATGTAAGAAGGGGGCAAACGAGCAAACGGGTCACCTGATGGAAAGCAACTTCCGTCGCCCATGGACACTCTCAGCATCAGAAGAGCTGCAGGTGCGTTGCCGGCCTTTTAAGAGGGAATAGGGGAGGGTAGGGATGGGAAGGGAAGGGGATAGGGGAGGATAGGGAAACTCACTCACTCGGCGAAACACAGCGCAAGCGCTGTTTCACGCCGGTTTACTGTGAGAACGTGGTATTTCTCCGGTCGAGCCAGCCCATTCGTGCCGAAGCATGGCTCTCCCACGTAAGTAACTATATCGTAAGAACTTGAATCTAGGTTCTAAAACCAGAATGGACAGACCACCTGAAACTCTGACATAGTATTTTTTATATAACGTCAGGGAGAAATTAATGAGCAAACGGGTCACCCCATGGAAAGCAAGTAAGTACCGTCGCCCATGGACCAAAAACAATTGTATGTCCTTTCCCTTCTATCAAAGTATCTGCATACCAAATTTCATCTAAATTGGTGTAGCCTTTTAAACGCAAAGGGGAAACAGACAGACAGACAGACAGACAGACGAACAGATAGGCACACTATCGTATTTTATCGTATTAGAAGTTATAGGTCTACCAGAATCTGATGGCAAAAAGTGAGAAATTAAATTGACTCTAGCTATACCGGGGTAATTGGAATAAAACGTTTTTATCATTTTTTTCCTTATAGCGGCTTATTCTGTGTGTGAAACATGCAAATATAAAAATGTATCCAATGATCAAGGATATTTTTTAAAATATGCCGTCAAAATTTGCCATCAGATTCTGGTAGACCTATAGTTGGTTTAGTCTTAATGAATAAAAAATTGTCGGGTCCAAATTTTTTTTTCGCCGCGCGTGTATATAACCGCTGATGCTACCCACGACAACTCCTAGTTGGCTGTTGTGTGAGTGGTTATGTGTAGTCAACATGAAGCGGTACTTGCGAACGCAGATACTCATCGTCGCTTGCGGTGAGTAAAAAAAAAATAGCGCGGCAAAAATGCCGGTAAAAAATATGGGTGAAATTATTTTTTGGCGATTTTTGGTTTCAAACCTGAGGTTCTAGTTTTGTTTGCGTGTTTTTTTTTTATTGAAATTATTGTTTGTCAATTAAAGCGTTTAATTTATTTGAATATGACGCAAAAATAATATAAGAAATTAAGTACTATGCGAAAATCGTATGCCACAACTTTTTATCAAAATATTTATTTCTAAATACGTTAACAAAGTTAACACTTTTATAACGACTACATGAGGCCTACCACCAGTTCGGAAACTAACCTTGAGAGCTTATATATCCTTTTAAGATGCTTTTAAGCATATTTTACAGAATCTTTCATACATTTAGTCAAATTAAGTTCAGTGATTTGTGCGTAAATTTTTAGTGATACTTGAACTTTTGCATAACAGCTTAGCATTTTTTACAACATTGGTATAGACTTATAGTAAAAAATGTCTATAGACTTACAAAAATACTATGTCTTTTGGGCTAAAAGTCTCTATACCTGTCCGGATGTGCTTAAAAATAATATTTTCTTATTTGTTTTTCGAGAGTTTTCCAGCTTTGCATACTGGCTACTCTAGCTGCGTGAATTTAGTATTATGGAAAAATATTTACAATCTCTATTCCTTTACTCTCATAACGAACGATACGACTGGCGAGAGATCAGTCGCAGGACTTTGCATACCCATCCGACCAGGACCGACCTTATAGACGTGGGAGAGCCATGCTTCGGGACGAATGGACCGGCTCGACCGGACAAATACCACGTTCTCACAGAAAACCGGCGTGAAACAGCGCTTGCGCTGTGTTTCGCCGAGTGAGTGAGTTTACCTGAGGCCCAATCCCCTACCCTTCCCTACCCTCCCCTATTCCCTTCCCTTCCCATCCCTACCCTCCCCTATTATCCTATTCCCTCTTCAAAGGCCGGCAACGCACCTCCAGCTCTTCTGATGCTGCGAGTGTCCATAGGCGACGGAAGTTGCTTTCCATCAGGTGACTCGTTTGCTCGTTTGCCCCCTTATTTCATAAAAAAATACATAGGTCTACCAGAAATCAGAATCTGATGGCAAATTTTGACGGTAGATTTTCAAAAAATATCCTTGATCATTGGATAAATTTTTATATTTGCATGTTTCACACATACAATAAGTCGCTTTAATGAAAAAAGGATCAAAATGTTTTATTCCAATTACCCCGGTATTGATAGAGTCAATTTAATTTCTGACTTTTTGCCGTCAGATTCTCGTAGACCTATATAATACATGCCCATCCGACATGGCATGGCATGGATCTCTTACTTGTCAGATAATCATCTGATCAACCTGCATTGTCCTAACCAAACTTGGAAATAATAAACTTAAAAAGGTTTCCCGTAGTCCTATAAAATATTATGATATACAATCATCATCATCATATCAGCCTATAGTCGTCCACTGATATACAATATTTTACCTAAATTGTTTTTAAAATCAAACGTTTTTTCAAACGCAACAATTAAATGTATTTTAGTACTTAGAAGGCAATAAAATATTTAATTTAAATTTTAAAGGTGAATCCCCGTTTTTTGCAAAAATAAGTAGAGATATAAGCGTTAAAGTAATATATTATATTTGAGCTACTAGTATAGTCGCGTATTGCATCCTTAAATTACTCTTCTTAAATTGAGAGTGCCAAGCATAAAGTTAATATACCTAGCGGAATAGAGCAACAACCTCGAGCTGTCAAACGAAACCGAAATTGGTTTCATCTGTGTGTAAAAATATGTGTACGTATACACTTACATAAGCATGATTGAACATGATTTCTATGAGATTAAATTGTCAACGTGCGGCACGTGCCGACTGGACGTCAAAAACAGAGTGCTGCTGTCATGTATCACACGTCTCTTTTTACCACGCAGTGTTACTGATAGTGACATCTCTCTTGCTCAGGCCTTTGTTTCTCTATTCCGCTGGGTATATTAACTTTATGGTGCCAAGAGACTACTTACGTCACATAAAATGTCCTGCTCGTAATTTAAACTTCTTCTCAGTGCCTTTCATCATAATTGGTCCAGTAGTTTCGGAATAAATATATTTTTTAATGATATTAAGGGGGCAAACGAGCAAACGGGTCACCTGATGGAAAGCAACTTCCGTCGCCCATGGACACTTACAGCATCAGAAGAGCTACAAGTG
The DNA here is from genome assembly GCF_905147365.1 of Aricia agestis. Classification (NCBI taxonomy): domain Eukaryota; kingdom Metazoa; phylum Arthropoda; class Insecta; order Lepidoptera; family Lycaenidae; genus Aricia; species Aricia agestis. The sequence goes on from NC_056426.1 coordinate 1,200,703, forward strand.
CGTTGCCGGCCTTTAAGAGGGAATAGGGTAATAGGGGAGGGTAGGGAAGGGAAGGGAATAGGGATGGGTAGGGAAGGGAAGGAAAAAGGGGAAAGTAGGGAAGGGAATAGGATAGGGGATTGGGCCTCCGGTACACTCACTCACTCGGCGAAACACAGTGCAAGCGCTGTTTCACGCCGGTTTTCTGTGAGAACGTGGTATTTATCCGGTCGAGCCGGCCCATTCGTGTCAAAGCATGGCTCTCCCACGTAATATTTATTTATTTATTTATTTAAAAACTTTTTGCACGTTGTAGTACAAAGGCGGGCTTAATGCCTTGTGGCAAATAATATTCAGTATAATGTAAAGAATTTACATAAATATTACGAGTCTAACGAACAAGAAAGTTTTAGATTATATTCTGAGCTCCCACACTTAGTGGAAGTTCGTCAAATACAAAATTATAGACAACTTTGAGAATTTGCATTGATTTAATACTGTATGTAACGTGACGATACACAAATACACATATTACACAAATTACACAAGTGACAAGACCCTGCGACAGCCAAACTTCCGTCATTTTATAAAATCTGAAAGTGTTTCTGTATATGACCCATATCTTATATCTTTAAACGAGCAATTCTTGTATATATATAATTGAAATCTCGGAATCGGCTCCAACGATTTTCATTAAATTTAGTATATAGGGGGTTTCGGGGGCGATAAATCGATCTAGCTAGGAATCATTTTTAGAAAATGTCATTTTATTCGTGTTTTATCGAATACCGAGCAAAGCTCGGTCAAATAGCTAGTATAGAATTATAGAGGTAAAAAATCGGCCAAGTGCGAGTCGGACTCGCGCACTAAGGGTTCCGTACCATTATAGAGCAAAATTAGGCCAAAATTTGTGGTTTTTGTATGGAAGCTCCTCTTAATTTTTTGTTTTATATTAATATTTTATTATAAAATATTAAAGTACACATAAAACTAAGGATTGTGTGAATAATTCAAGTACCTACCTGTTGCTATTATTGATATAAAGCAAAAAAGGCCAAAAAAATCACGTTTGTTGTATGGGATTATTAATTTTATTTTGTTTTTAGTACTTATTTGTTATTATAGCGGCAACAGATATACACAATCTGTGAAAATTTCAACTCTCTAGCTATTACCGTTCTTGAGTAATTTTACCCATACAACAAACGTTATTTTTTTGGCCTTTTTTGCTTGTAATCAATAATGATAAGGCACTTGAAATTTTCACAAAGGCCTTAAATATAATTGTTTTTTAATTATTAATAATAATATTTAAATTAAATAACAAATGAAGGGGGGCTCCTATACTAAAAACACAATTTTTGACCTGTTTTTGCTCTATAACGGTACGGAACACGTCGTGTCCGTTTCGCACTTGGCTGATTATTTATGAACATTTTATGAAATTATAATTTGCATACGTTAAGTGCCTTGCCGAAGTCTGCCGAACTGAAAATATGACGGCTGATGCATGGCAACGCCGCGCCACATGGCCCTGCCTGTTGGAATAGGGAGTGTTCAATTTTTTTCCGTTACGGAATTTTTTGATTCGGTCGCCGCGCTCAATGTCCGCGATAAAAGCTATGCATTATCCAACATACTAAATCATCATCGAATTGATCCTACGGCGTTCACAACTCCTACCACTGGTGATAAGTGATAACGAACAATGATGAATAATGGATTGTCACCAATAGATTAAAAGAAAGTTCAGATAAGGACAATAATATTGAAGGTTACTTTACTGAACTAGTTAAGAACAAGTTTGATGGAAAAATAATCTAAAAAAACTTGAGAGGTGTCAAGGGACACCCGAATGGAACGAAGTTATTTCTTATGTTCAAAAAACCTGTATACATACAACACCTGTATACATTCAAAAACTTAAAAAAAACGCCATCTATTGACGCCCAGGAATAATAACGATGCGTCGCTGTTTATTCTCAAAAAACGCCATCTAGTTTACGCACAGGAATACTGTCAACGCCCTCTGCCCCTACCATGCAGGTACTAATAAAAAAGTTTCGAGGTCAAGATATATCGTTCTGTCTAGCCTCTTTTACGCCGAACGCGCGATAGGGTACTTCGTTCCAAAAACTTAGCAGCCACGGAAATAATTAGGTAAGTACTTATTAATAAAAACTGGTGTTTTTATTAATAAGTACTTATTTTATATTAGGTGGTGGTGGAAACTTAGGAAAAGGCTAGAAGAATTATTACTATGACCTTTAAGTTACATTGGATTTTTCTGAATTTTATATTTTATTATTTAGGTACTATTTTATAATTTTCTAAAATAATATCAAGTTTTGTCAGTCACCTTGTGGATTTCAAAATTTTCCATTCTCTGAAAATTATGTCAAGTTATAAAAATATCTTCAGATCTTCAGATATTATTATTTCTATTTACGTTATTCGGTCGTTAAATATCTTGTTTTATTGTCTCAGAATTCTACACCTGATTATGATATAGGATTTTAATGTTAGTGACGTTATTGTTTTTTATCTTTAGACTAACATTAATGTAAAATTAACAAAAAATAATTTAAATTTTGATTAAATTTCAAGCAAATATAGGACTGTGGGGTGATAATCCAAGAGCCAGCGACAGACCAACTTTCGTCATTTTATAAAGGCTGAAAGTTTTCCTGTATATGACTTCTATAGAGGTTAGAACCATGTTAGAACGACTAACAACAGCTATGGAGTTTCGGTCGCGGTTACTTTAAAAGTTCTAGTTCTGAAGGTAGGTAGGTAGACCTTAATCAACCAAGACTCCATAGTTCTTACCTCTACCGGGGTCATTTAACACTAGAAAGACCGGAGCGGTCATATGACCGCATTTTCGTTTTAATTTGCGATATTTTTGTTACCGTTGCGTGAAATTAGTTTTCTTCTCGTGACATTTAATAATTTTCGATTGTTTAAATTGTGATAACGTGTTTTTAATGATCGCTCAATAGTTATAAGTTTTAAATAGCAACCTATCTAGAAAGACCGCAGCGGTCAATTGACCGCTTGAATAAAATTTCAAAAGAAAGTGGGTTACTCTTGCAAGTTTTATTTTTCTTTCAATTTTTTTTTATTATTACTATGTTTTGTTTGTGTATTGATTTAAAATTTATAAAAAACTTGACTGAAATAAACTTGTCAATGACTCATAGGACAAAAGTAGGATAAATACTTTTATGTACATAAATGGTCTAAAATTTCACATTTTTATATGTAAAAGTAATGGTTATATATTTACAAATATAGTATGTGCACAAATAAAACGTTTTGCCTTGCCTATTTTGATATTGTAACGTATTTCAAGTTTTTTGCCTAATGAAAGCCTGTTTTTTGAAACTTATCAACGTTATTACAAAAATCTGTGTCAATTTTCATAGTATTATTGCCTGAGTTTACCTAACACAGCGAGGGTTTATTAGTAGTTCGAATTTCAATAAAATATTTATGCTGAGTTAATTTTATTTTTTGTTTTACCTACACAAACGAAGCAAATAACAAACTAAAGGTTGCAAATTGTAGTTCTATGAAAATATGATAAAAATTTCATTCCTAAAGCATATTTTTGTGTTTTATAGCTTTAGTGATAAAAGATTTTTATATTGTGACCAAAAATATGACACGAAAAAATAATAGTTTTGTCCTCCAATAGGGTATTTTCATCAAGATGTTCATGGCTTCTAGACGTGAATTACTGTACATAAGAGTAACTTTACCATTCTATTGCTAAAATGAGAAAATATAAAATCTGAAAAAACGGTGTATGCCAATGTGTTTTATGTACAGGAACAAAACTAACTAATAAATCTTGTGGAGTTATTATAATGTCATTATATCAGCTGTAGCAGGTCTATAAAATACTTTTATAAATAATTTTCTTGAATATTAATTGTTCCATAATTTAATTTAGTTACATTTATAAATAATTACATGGTCAATAAAATGCAAAGGCAAAATAGTAAGACAAAAAAAATGTAAAAACATACGATGGGTCATTTGACCGCTCTTGGTCTTTCTAGGAAGTTCAGAATTCCGGTCTTTCTAGTGTTAAAGGCAAATTTTTAGCTTTTATAAAATTACGAAAATCTGGCTGTCGCTGGTTCTTAGGTTATAGAGTAATCTATAGTAGGGGAGGGGAAGGTGCTAATTTTGTAGTCACTCGAGCGTCATGGAGACCTAGTAGGTTTTTTGCATTAGGTAAAACTGATTTAAAAAAATAAGAGCGTTTTTTATTTTAGCGGTGGGTTCAGAAACTGCGGCAATTTTAAAGTTTTGAAAAAGAAAATATATTCAGAAAATTGCTTATTTCGGTCAGTTATTATTATATTTAAGACAACAAGGACTAAATCATTTAGTTTAGTGCAAAATAAAATATCAGCGAAGCTTAGAACTAGGAAAATATGAAGCTTCATATTTTTATATTTTAAAATGTCCCTACAGGCTTACCTAACATTTGAATCGTCAGTGCTTTATATGGAAGCTTCTTCGGGGTATACTTAACATCCTCTATCTTAATCTGACAAATCCGATGACATTTCAATATTTAAAAAAAAAACATTTTTTAACCCACCACGTGAGAAATCTGATTTCTATACCATGATGACTAGATACATGTCGGAAGCCTATACAAGCTTAATCTGACACGCTCGAGCTAATCTCGAAATCCCCTCATCCCCTCCCCAACTACTATAATATGTTTTGACAGCTGCGTAATCAGGAGGATAAAAATATGGAAGTATAAACCACGAGTAGCAGTTATTTGTACTTTTTCAATCCATCGAAGGCTGCAGTAAGAGTGAAAGAAAAAGATAATATAATTTTGATCTAGGTATATTTTTGTGAGTGTCCCAGTTTTTAAGTCCAATATAAATATATTTTATTGTTACAAATTAAATCGTTTAGATAACTACGCTATGTGCAAATAATTTTTCAAATATCGAAATTGGTCCCAAAATCTATATTTATCTGACACAGATTAAGTCTTTAGCGCTAACTTTGAATAGAAAATCGGCCAAGTACGAGTTACACTCGCGCACGAAGGGTTCCGTACCACAATAGAGCAAAAATAGGCTGGAATTTGTGTTTTTTTTTATGGGAGCCCCCCTTAATTATTTAATTTATTTAAATTTTATTATCAATTAATTTAAGTACAAATACGATTGAGTATTTCGTGAATATTTCAAGTGCCTATGTAATGCCGTTATTGATATCGAGCAAAAAATAGCAAAAAAATTAGTTTGTTGTATAAGAGCCCCCTTAAATAATTAATTTATTTTGTTTTTAGTATTTGTTATTATAGCGGCAACAGATATCAGAAGTCTAGTTATAGCGGCTATTAAGTTACAGCCTGGAGACCCACAGACAGACAGACGGACAGACATCGAAGTCTTAGTAATAGGGTCCCGTTTTTACCCTTTGGGTACGGAACCCTAAAAAACTAAGTTAAGTGGTATCAAAGTTCCCATTCAGCAATGTAGCGAACAGATAGGTCCTTAGAGATTTTCATAGAGCATTATTACCATTCTTCTGTCATGAAAATCTTCTTCTTCCAGTGAACATCGGGCAATTCATAGATGGGTACAGCGTGGGCTGGTCTGCTCCCATCATCCCCAAGCTCCAGGATCCTGATCAGACACCTCTTCCGGACGTGATCACCGACTTCGAAGTGTCATGGATTGGGTCCCTTCTCTATATAGGGGCTATTGTAGGTGAGTATGAGATAAAGGAGATACTGTCTGGATATCAGTCCTAAAGCTGCTATCCTAAGCCTGTAAAGGAGCTATCAAAGAAGTTGATCCATAGGCTGCAGATGGCGGACTTACGTATTTTGGTCGCGTTTTGTTAAACCCCGCCATCAGATGACTTAGATTAAGTTGACATAATCCGACCAAATGACGTAGGCCCGTCAACTGCCTATGAATGAATTTCTTCGATGGTAAGTACAATAAAAAATGGGATTTGTTTGCGCTTGCTATGGTTTGTGTCCAAAAATCATAAACATATTGCTTGTTGATTCAGTCTTCTTATTAAATGATTCTCACTCTTTCTATCTTCATATATTCCATCTCTTTCCAGGCCCATACATCCCAAGCTACCTCTCTAACGTCTCTGGGTTGATATTATTACTTTTTCTGTCTTCATATACTCCATCTCTTTCCAGGCCCATACATCCCAATTCCCAAGCTACCTCTCCAAAGTCTCCCAGTTGATATTATGTTTTATGTTTTTTGTTTTTTAATTATTCTCACTCTTCCTATCTTCATATATTCCATCTCTATTCAGGCCCATACATCCCAAGCTACCTCTCTCACGTCTGTAAGTTGATATTCTTACTCTTTCTGTCTTCATATTTTATTCCATCTCTTTCCAGGCCCGTACATCCCAAGCTACCTCTCCAACGTGATTGGTCGGAAGCCGTGCCTCTTCATCGGCGGTCTAATCAACCTGCTGGCCATCTTCCTCATCGTGACCACTCGTAACGTCGCCATGGTGTTCGCTATCCGCATCATCAGCGGCTTAGGCATGGGCATGGTTACTGTCAGCAACTTAGTGTACGTTGGGGAGATTGCGTGAGTACTACTTTTTTTTACTTTAAAAGCAGAAGGGTCGGAATTGACAAGTCCGTTTGTCTGTCATCCTTACTAATATAAATGCAATGTGTCTGTCTGCCTGTTACTTGTTCTCGCTTTATATGAAACCGATGTTTAAAAAAAATTCAGATTAACTTATTTTGATATTTGTAAGGCCAACGTGGTTACTTGTGTTATTACTTATTTTCTACAATTTATCATCATTTACTTGCTTACCACCTAAGAAAAAAAAAACGAGACGAATAAGAATTAAGAATTTATAGTAACTTAATGGTTGTTAATACTAGGTGTGCCCCGAGGTGTATCTGCGGATTATCATGAAAAATAAATTGTGATATTTTAACTATAATTTTAACTATAACTTTAACTAAAATTACAATGTAAAATGTCAATTCTTTGGTTAAAGTCAAAAATGGACGTGGCGAAAAAAGGAAGTAACGCTAAAATCTTATAAAGTTAAAATCTTATATCTTATCATATATCTTTAAACGAGCAATATATATATATATATATATATATATATATATATAATTGGAGCAATATATATATAAAGCAATATATATATATATATATATATATATATATATATATATATATATATATATATATATATATATATATATATATATATATATAATTGGAATCTCGGAATCGGCTCCAACGATTTTCATGAAATTTAGTACATAGGGGGTTTCGGGGGCGATAAATCGATCTAGCTAGGAATCATTTTTAGAAAATGTCATTTTATTCGTGTTTCATCGAATACCGAGCAAAAGCTAGGTCAAATAGCTAGTTAGCCTTAACAGCTATAACCATAACTTTAACTTTAACCACGCCTATGGTGCAACCCACCCTAACTTAACCTAATTCCATACCAAATACGGTATTGTTAAAATCGCTCCAGCTGTTTAGACGTGAATAAGTAACAAAAACAAATTCAACTTTCGACTTTATATTATCGTGTAGTGTCATTATAGCGGTTTATTTTGATTTAATTTTTTCTCAAGGCGACCAAGACAATGGTAGTTGTAAAATGAAAATAAATGTTATAATAAAAATCATATTCCATAAATTACCTTGTAAGTTATCGCAAACAATAACCAATTAAGTATAAGGGGTCTTATAATAATAATAATTATTATTAATAAAGAATGCAGCGTAGTCGAGGTCTATAGTTAGTTAAGTGACTATAATATTAGCTCTGTCCACACTGTGCCTTTTTTTGTCCATCAAGGGCATGCGTTATAGCGCAGTCAACATCGCAGGTGAGGCATGCCCGCGACGCTATGACACTTTTCTTTCCAACGCGGCTGGATTTTGACGCATTCAATTATTGAATATTATGCCAAACGAAAGTTGAATAAAAAGATGATGACGAAAATTGAAGATGAAATTGCATAGTGTGGACAAAGCTAATATATGCTAGACGTAAATACTACTAGCATACTTTGTATATATATTTGATATGTAACTACATAATATTTTGATGAGGTAGGTATAATAATTTGCAAGAAAATCAAATTCAAACCTAATGTGTGCATCATTATCTAATTATAATGATATGGACAAAGGTCCATAATAACCTTTTTACTTGTTGTTTCATTTTTATTACGTCGTTATTTAAAAAAAATAGTCTAAGTCTGTTTATCTGCCCAATGAATAAATTTTGATAAAAAAAATATGGAGATACTTTAAATCCCGTAAAAGGACATAGCATAGTTTTCACCCCCGAGTTGTCAAACTCTCGTGCGAAAAACGGCGCAAAGTCGTCGTGTCAGTTTAAAAATGTAACCTTTTTTCTTGGAAAATTAAAAACAAAACTCCTACTTCCAGGTCTACAGACATCCGTGGGATACTCCTAACGTCAACTTCCATAGTGGGTATTCTGGGCACGCTAGCAGCCTACAGTGTAGGGCCGTTCGTGTCCTACGCTGCGACGGGCTACCTGGCGCTAGCTGTGAATATTGTGCACATCGTTGGGATCCTTTTCATACCGGAGTCGCCAGTATTCTTTGCTATCAAAGGTAAGCCATACTTCCGTAATATATCGACGGTGGAAAGGCAAAAGTTACCAAGCGACACTAGGGGTCAAAATGAGTTATTAATATATTCGGAATCAGCGAATTTTTCTCTATCGATTGGTCTTAGTCCCATGTCTCTACGAGCACTTTTGATGTCGCTTAGGAACTCCGTGGAAACGGGTATTTTTCTTATTTTCGACGACCAATCAACCACTTTTTGACACCTTTTAAAAAAGTAGGCATTTGGTAATATCTATATTTTGCTACATATCAATAATGGCAGCAGCTAGGCACTTGAAATGTTCACAAAATACTCAATTGTATTTATACTTTTATAATTAATAATAAAATTAAAATAAAATAGATAAATAAGGGGGGCTCCCATACAAAAAAAAAACTATTTTAGCCTATATTTGCTCTATAATGGTACGGAATCCTTCGAGTTGTGCACGAGTCAAACTCACACTTGGCTGATTTTTACGATTGGCCTAAAGAAGGGGTCGGCAGACCGCGGCTCGCGAGCCGCATGCGGCTCTCTCATAGGATTAATATACAATGCAAAATGTCAAATCTTTGGTTAAAGTGAAAAATGGACGCCATATTTTAACCATAACCTTGAGCTCGACAAGGCATTGAATGAACGTGGCGAAAAGAGGAACTAACGCTGTCATCATACAAAAACGCCATTTTTGACAGTTCTCCTTTACCAGCAGCGCCCCCGCCCACGTTCATTTCAAGCCTTGTCGGACCAGCAACGTCTTCTGTCAATTTCTGTGGTCAAAGTTAAGGTTACAGTTAAGTAAGCCTTAACTAATAATTATAACCATAACTTTGACCATAACTTTAACTTTAACCACGCCTCTGGTGCAATCCACCCTCAGACTTAAAGTTTAAGTAGCGGCTCTTTGAAGATTTGAGAAAATCTACAAACCTGATATTTGGCTCATCTGATTGGTAAGTCTGCCGACCCCTGGCCTAAGCCTAAACTATATTATCTGTACTCAATCTTCATACATGTTAGAAGTCAGTAAGTAAGTACGTACGGTACGTACGTACTACGTAAGTGGAATAGTGAATATTGTTTTTACCGAGGAACTCGGCTTCAATTATTTGTTTGAAAATAATTTATTCAAAGGCATATTTCAAATATTGTATACTTGATAGGTTTTTCTTCAACAGTTTAACTTCAGTTATTTTCGATTGCAGCATAACTATACTGAGCAAATTTCCTCACTGAGTCTAAAAAGTTAAAACTTTTGAGTTCTAGCTTAAATTTATTTGGCGGCAGGTAAATAATTACTTACACTAACAGAATTTGATTTGTCGTATGGTAAACTTTGCTTGTTATAATAATGGAATATTATGAAATTTATACCCCTTTGCTTGTTCAATTAAAAAAATAATTCTCCACTTATCCCTTTTTGCTTCGAACCATTTGGAAAAAAAAATATATTTAGATATCTTTACGAGATTGAAAGATAAAACGTTTTTGTCGGTAGGTAACTTTTACCTGCTTCTAAATTTAGGTAAATTGTAACCAAACGCCACTTCTATGCAAAGTATACAGAAATACCTTTTTTTTAATAAACCAATTAATAAAGACATTAAAATACATTAAAAATCAGTTGGATTTTTAAAAATATCTCTAATAGTTAATTTTCTAGGATTTTTTAAAGGAAAAATGAATCTTTAAACGGCTCTCCTGTAAAAATATATGGCGCTTGGTAACTTTTGCCTTTCCACCGTCGATATATAATAGACAGACAGATACATTTTCGCATTTAAATTATAAATGTCAAAGTGTATATAGGTAATATCACATAAATGTTTCTTACCTCTTCACGAATCACGCCCAAACTGCTGGACCGATTTTACTGTGGTATGAAGATAGGTAGGTACTCTAAGTCCCGAGAAAAGCCAAAAGATAAAGGATATGGCGCAAGAGTTGCGGGCGCCATCAAGTAATAATAAAAAATCTTTATTTGTACAAATTTAAAAGAAAATTAAGAAATACAATAAAAAGGATCTAACCAAAGTACCAAGAGTGTCCATGTAACCGTGCGGTTTTCAGTTTTTCCAATTTTCAGCGACAGGTTGAATTTATTACGCCGCTGTGGAAATGTTTTATGCCTTTGTGGATTAACATTGAACAGACTCTGACAATAATAATTTTTACTACGCATAAGTCTTAAGAGGGCGACTAACCCCAAAAATCATCGTCCTTCTCTCTTCACACTCACGCCCGTCTTTCATATGCCAGGTGAAAAAGAACGACGCAGATTCATCGCCAAATTAGTTTTTTCTCAATCATCATCATCATATCAGCCTATAGTCGTCCACTGCTGGACATAGGCCTCTCTCAATGAACGCCAAGATGACCGATCTCCTGCTACTCGCATCCAACATGGGCCTGCAACTAAGCGGAGATCGTCGTCCCACTTAGTTGGAGGTCGACCTACATCCCGACTCAATAACTCGATAAATACACAACATTTTAAAAATCCGTTAAGTCGATCTCTCAATGATAGAATTTGATACAATGTGTTAAAATATTAACTTAGTTCAGTGCACGTTTATGGCAATAAATGAAAAATTCGTGAAAATTAGATGCATCTTTGTGATTTTTTTCTATCGAGAAAATTTTAAGATATCGTGTTTTTGCTCCGATCGAATTCTCGGAAACATAATGTAGTATCTAATTTTAGAAAATGAAACAATTCGGGGCTTATTTTCAAGTATAAAAATGAATTATAAAGTCGACACTTTAAGGTTAGTTGCCTCCATAAGGAATAAAAAGTTAACTAGATAAAGCTGACTTGAAAATCGTCTTCATCTCTAACGCTCAAATCATACAGGCAAATAATAATATGATTTCTGATAGAGAGTAGAAAAATGCAGTAACACCTTACGCATGTTCTTAGTCTCTTCTTTCAGGATAATATTACTTTGCTGTAAGATATTTATTCCGTGCTAGAATTTTAAGATCAGAAAATCGATAAGTGGCAAAAAATAAGAGCACTGAAAATTTCCCGATGTTATAGTTTCACAGAAATATTACTAGGGTTGCTAACTGTATTGATTTTGAGCGCTAGGCAGGAAAAAAAACTATTTATGCGTTAAACAAAATGTATACAAGGATAACTTCTTTTTGTACTAGGAAAATAAAGGAAACTGATCATTTTGCTGGGGAACCGTACAATTTTCCGGGATGAAAAGTATCCCATGTCCTTTCCCGATACTCAAGGATGGATACCTTGAGTAACCAAACTTTTAGTAAAATCGGTTTAGCAGTTTGATCGAGAAACAGAGACTCTACTACAAACTCACTTTCCATTTATAATTTTAATATGGATTGAATGAGGTTACAGACAGAGAGACAGACGGACACACTTTCGAATTTATTAGTGTGGATTGAAACATTTAATATGGTTTTTTTATGAAATATAAAGGGGGCAAACTGCAAACGGGTCACCTGATGGAAAGCAACTTCCGTCGCCAATGGACACTCACAGCATCAGAAGAGCTGCAGGTGCGTTGCCGGCCTTTTCAGAGGGAATAGGGGAGGGTAGGGAAAGAAATATGGGAGGGTAGGGAAGGGAAAAGGGTAGGGGATTGGGCCTCCGGTAAACTCACTCACTCGGCGAAACACAGCGCAAGCGCTGTTTCACGCCGGTTTTCTGTGAGCCTGTGGTATTTCTCTGGTTGAGCCAGCCCATTCGTGCCGAAGCATGGCTCTCCCACGTTAAAATCGGTTTTTGTCAACCCTATCATTATTGCTTCTCGGTACAAGTTATAGTCAATTTAATGCAGAGAACAGCTTAATTTACATAGTTATGTAAAACTCGCTTCCTTCCCTTGGAGATCATCAAACAGAGGTACAATGTTATTAAAAAACGAACAGTGAACTTAGCACATGGCTTATTATTATCATCATCATCGTCACAAGCTATAGCTCGTAAATCGTAAAAATTTATTAGGTATGCTAGATTTTGCTTTGTTATGCTCGATTTACACGGGTGACTAACGGGTCGATTTTAGTCACGCTGCAAGTCACCAGCCGAATCGCCTGTGCAAGCCGAATCGCCACCCCATTTACACATTCTACAAAAATCGCTTGTGCCGCCCGAGACCTCCGCTATGTATTTGCAGCAAGCGATCGCTTGCGACTGAGCATTTGCACGGTCGATTTTAGTCACGCGTCATGAGTTTAGCCGCATGCGGCGTAGTCGAATTGCCATTTAGACGGTCGATTTTCGCCATGCGGCGTAAATCGTGCGGCTTTAGTCACCCGTGTAAATCCAGCATTATGATGAAACTTTTTAATCGGGACTTAACGCGACTTATTTAAGTAGTAATGCTACTACGTCCCCTCGTGACCACGGCCGTTGCAACACGGCCGAAACGTCGAGAAAAAGTATGTACTCGTAGTAACATTACTACTTAAATAAGTCGCGTTAAGTCCCGATTAAAAAGTTTTAATTATAATGCAACGCGAAAGTTTAAAATGTTATCCAGCATTATGCTTTGACAAAACCTATTTTTAAAGTAGGTACACCGTATTCAAAACGCGGTTCAGTGGCTTAAGTGTGAAGAAATTACAGTTAGACTAACTTTCTCTCTTTATAGAATCGTCGATCAAAATGTATGGAATTGACATTAGACGAGTCGACCGTCAACGTCATATTAGCGAACTCTTATGTAAATTCCATACATCTTGATCGGCGATTCTATAGAGAAAAGATAAAGAAAAGGTCTTGGCTACTGGTCTTACTAAACAAACAGATTACGATTTACGAAAATATTGACTTGACGTCCTAACCAAATGGCGTAGGCCACCTTTTTTTTTATCGTTGGGGGAATGCATTTACGCATCGCCGGGGCCTGGGGAGGACCACCGAGGTATGTGGGACTCCCCGGGGCGGACGGAAGACGCACCCGGGACTACCCACTAAAACCCCAACGGTGTTCCTGCTCCTGAAGGTGGGACTACGGGAAACACGTGATATACGACCGCAGCCCCACCACCTCTACCTCTTTGGGCTGCACTGTTGGAAACACCACATTCCACACCACTCCGCGACGATGCGCTGGAACACCTAGCGCATCGTGGCCTACCCTGCAAATCTATTTTTCTGATGGTACAACTTAGTCAGTTCTAGTTGGTCTTCGAGTAACAGATTCTAATGAAGCTATAAACAACTACGTTAATAAAATACAAATCAAAGTTAAAGCAAAACCAGAAACAGCTATACAAGAACTAGTTAACTACTTCCAGAAAGATCTTGATGATAATCATCGTCAAACCACCATACTACCACGAATGATAAACGTGGTCAAAACTGGTCCATGGAATACAATAATAGATCAAATCCAATCAAAACAACCAAATATGCGACCTTGCTTAAAATTATACTTATGTAGTTAAATCTGAAACTGGTAGTTAATTTGAAATGGTAATGATGACCATTGATTGATTGATATTGTATTAAATTTAATTTCAAGATTTAAAGTAGATGTCCAATTGAGATTAATTAAATTACAGTTTAAACTAACTTAACAGTCTAAAACAGGGGTCACCAATTAGTTTCGCTCGGGGTCCATTTTAAGAAATTAAATGACCTTCGCGGTCCGCACATTTTGTAAAAAAAATATTTATTTATAGTTCTTGCAATCTGTTGAGTGCGCGGCGCCCTTAGTTGTGTTGGTGACCATATCTATACACGCGTACATTGCTCATTATTTGAATTGTATTGATGAGTTACAAGTCCTATTTTTTTCAAACGGCAGCCTAATTTTAAAAGATTAATTTTGTATCTCGTTTTTTTTTGGTAAAAAAAGTGGGCTTCCTGCGAGTTTCTTGCGCCGGTTCTTCTCGCCGGGTTAGTTCCCGAACCGGTGGTAGGCACCGTAATATCAACATTCTGAAAGCATTTTCTTAAAATCTACTTAGAAATAAAACAATTCTTATTTTTATTATTTATTTATTTTTAATTTAATGAATTAATTTAATTTCTAGAAGCCAAAACAATCGTCATACCGTATTTTTAACTTTATTATTATAACTTATAATTTTTACAGTAATTAACAAAATACCTATTTATCTTTTAATTGATGATGTCTGTTATGTTAACGATTTGTTTACGAATCGTAAAATTTGGTTCATTTCAATTCCTCAAGTGTTTGCTTATCAAAAATACTCAATTAGGTAACCACCAATCAGCGTTATTATTGTGTTTGTTTTAAACCCCCGACAAAAAAGAGGGGTGTTATAAGTTTAACGTGTCTGTCTGTCTGTTTGTCTGTGTGTGTATCTGTCGGTGGCATCGTAGCATCCAAACGGGTGGACCGATTTTGATCTAGTTTTTTTTGTTTGAAAGCTGACATGATCGAGAGTGTTCTTAGATATGATTCATCATCATCAGCCTGTTCAGTGCTGAACAATCAGGGTTTATCTGGTTCATGAAAGGCCGTTGGCAACTTGTAGTCGTTTGATGGGTTTTATATTTCATTCTAGTTTGTGACATTTGTGAATATACAATATACGTATACACATAATAATGGAAAGTTGACCTGGTGCTGCAGTATTACCTGGTAATCAATAGGATATCCAACTCCTCGCCAACTTAGAGCAGAGGTTTCGTGTTTAGGCTCATTTTAATTGCAACAACCAGTAAGAAGTAGATAACCAGTAAATATTTACATGCTCCTGCTGCAGCATCACCTGGATTCTATAGGAACCGAACTTCGTATGAACCCAAAGTGGAGGTTTCATGTTTGGGCTCATATTGACGGCCTCATCGAAAAGGACATTGATAGAATATGGTAATCACGAGAATATGATTGTGTTGATAGGAATTATTCTGCACTATTTAAACCAACACAAGTTTAAAAAGTATGAAATAAAATTAAATTAAGAAGAAGAAGCAAAATTAAAAAAATAATGGACAATCCCCATTGTTGTCAAGGTGTGTCGGGGGACCGCCAAGTAAACGACCTACAAGTTACAGCCGCCAAGTCGCTGATTATCTCGATTCAGTTCACTGTGAATTGATCCTTAAACTTGTTATGTGAAATCAAACATCTACATTAGCGGTCCCCCGACACACCTTAACAACAATTATAGACTAAAATATTGCTTTACACAAGTTAGGAATTATTTGAACTTAAAGGCAGTTAATATTATTTCATTACTTTTTAAAGTTGTTTGGCGGGGGTTTTTTTAAATTTCTTAATTTATTAATTTCATTAGTTCTTGTTGCCTTTTAGAAACTGTTGCCAGCAGTGAAAGCGCCATATTTTGGACCGCCATCTTTCCTTTGACAGTTTTTATGTTTTTTGTTGGAAAAAAGTTTTTTTTTTATTGGAACGAAGTTCCTTATCGCGCGTTGCGAAAGGGGGCTAGACGGAAAGTTGTAACTACAAAAAAGTGTCGTGTCACATGACGCATCACACACGAAAGTATGTGTCCCGTGTTTCTCTCTCTGTCTCTCTCTTGCATTAAACAGTGTGGTGTAGCGACGATTTTTTGTTGAGTGTATACAGGTTTTTGTACATAAGAAATAACTTCTTTCCATCCGGGTGTCCCTTGACACCTCTCAAGTTTTTTGCTATTTATCTTATTCCTCTTTACAGGCAAAGAAACTGAATGTAAGGAGACCCTGCGTAAGATAGGCCGTCTTGAAGATCTGGAGAATGTCTTCGACTCCGTCAGAGGCACCAACCCAGATGAAGCTCAAACCTGGAAGGCCTGGATTAAGATCTTCACTGTCAAGGCCAACAGGCGGTCCCTGTTCATCACCCTGAGTCTCTGCACTCTCCAGCAGTTGAGCGGAGTGGCTGCTGTGCTCTTCTACACGACGACCATCTTCCAACTCGCAGGGTCTTCTATACAGTGAGTGTTGTAATATTTTATATTGGTATACCTCTGATGAAAATCGACATATAAACAATAGTTTAAGAACATTTTATTTCTGTTTCGGTATCTTTAAAATTTTAAAACGTACAAGAAATACTTCAGCTTCTAGAGGAACATTGATGAACTTTATAATTTCATCAACCTTAATTAAAATGCAAGTTTTAATTATATTAATTTATTTTCCAGGCCCGATATTGCTACAATCATCATTGGAGTGACAAGATTGCTGGCCAGTTCAGTAGCACCGTTCGTGGTAGAGAGAGCGGGCAGAAGAATGTTGTTGCTTCTGTCTACTGCTTTCTGCGCAATTAGTCTGGTAAGATTGACAATAACAACAAAACTAGGCCTTTACATCCGTTATGGATGATTTATACAGTATTTTTCAGAGCGAAGTAACCACTCTTCAAATACTGTAGTGCCTGGGACAAGATTTTTTTAAATGTCCGTATGGTTGCCCAAGCGCATACGGCATTCTCGCAATTCAATACGTCTGGGACCAACTATGTGCGGGTTTCCTCACGATGTTTTCCTTCACCGTACGAGTCGAGCGTCCGTATTATGTACTTGAGATCAGAAAATGTCTCATAGGTACACGCCTCCACCCGGGTTCGAACCTGCACCCTCTAAGAGTGCGAACCAAAGGTCTACCCATTAGGAATAGCTACAATAACAACAATAATTAAACCTGAATAAAACATAAAATATATTGAGCAGAAATGGTTAGCTGTGAACATTTAGGTTAAAAAATAAAATTATTGAAATGTATTGAAGGGTGGTATTATAGTACACTTTGTAGGGGGTAAGTAAAATCAAATTAAGCCTTCCAATGCAAAGTTGTGTTGTGCAATCTATGATATTCTATTAAGAAAAAAAGGTGTGCAAATTGCACATTTTTGCATTGCACAGTGCAATGCAAAAATGTGATGCCTAAATACGCAGAGGTCTGAGCAGAGGGCGCTATTATAGCATGACCAAAATCCGACATGTTGCACACGTCATATCATAAAAGTGACAGAAATGTAGTCAAACGTGGAACAAAATGTCAGTGCTCGTGCTGTCTCAAGCGTAAAAACTTTGCAGTAATATTATATCCTATTGTAGAAAAATATTAAATATTCTTACAATTCTCTTTATTACAATGATCTTTATATTTTATTTCAGTCAATACTCGGAACTTTCTTTTTGCTGACTCGCCTGGAAAGTTCAGTTGTTCCAGATATCGGGTGGCTGCCGCTACTAGCTCTGATCATGTACTTTTCATCTTATGAAGTTGGTAAGTCATTATGAACGTTATATTTTCATTTCAGCTACTTACTAAGATTATTCTTAATTTTGTATGGGAATATTCACGACTCTCGGGATCTTGCCTATTCAAATCACAAAGAAAATTTTGCTTTTTCAGCGCTACTACTTTCACAGTGAACTCTATTTAAGGGACACATACACAACCTTTAGTATTATCATTTTGTTTTGTTACACTTTTATAACTAACAACTAATCCCAACATTTATAACCACAGGTTTCGGATCAATCCCGAACGCATTAGTTGGGGAGATGTTCAGAGGCAACGCCAGAAGCACAGGTTCAGCCTTAGCCATGACCACAGCATGGCTTATCGGCTTCGGAGTGGCTATCGGCTTCGGCAGCATGGTCAAGTCCATGGGAGGTGACGTCACCTTCTGGATATTCTCGTTCTCCTGCATAGGCGCCTTCCTCTTCTCGTACAAATTCGTGCCAGAGACCAAAGGGAAGACGCTGAACGAAATCCAGACGATACTAAGCAGGTGATGAAGAGTGAAGGACTAGGTAGTAATTTTATAGTCACTGTTAGAGAAGTTGCTAATTGAGATGAGAAAGCTTGCCTTAGAGGTGCTATTTATGTGATAAAATGAGTTCCTATGATAACAAATTATAGAAACAGTGAAATAAATTGTGAAAAATTCTCCCATACAAAGAAGGATATACATTATACAATGCACAAATGTACAAAACTTGATCAGACTACCAAGAATTATAATACTAACAGAAAAATAGTGACTGTTTTTATAAATTTGATAATGTTATAAACTATAATAGAGAAATTACATTTAAGTCAAATCTGAACAAATCCGTCCATTGAGTAGAGTTATTTAAAAGTGATTAAGGTTTTAAAAATAATACAAGATCGTAGAGTTATTTAAGGTTTTATTTAGAAAAGAGAGAATCTTCGAAGATAGAATTTTGATAATAATTAGGTTAATATTTGTGCCAAATTAGATTAAATTTATAATATTTTTAACTCGATTGAAATGATATTTTAATTTGCGAAATTCTTAAGCTTTCATAGATAATTTATTTTTAAGGAACATGATACAAACATAATTCTTTTCATAAACACTGCCAGCTTTGATTGTTTTATTTTTAACAAAAAATGCTTATATTATTTTTATTGGCACTTTTCCATCTTGATTAACTACACAATGTTTTGGTAATATTTTTTTTATGTCACAAAATTGTTGTTAACTTGTTACCTTTTTTATTACTTTTTTATAATTTGTAATTATAAATGTAGCTGTCACAAAAATAATGTTTCCTTATTATTGCTCATGTTGTAAGTTAGTTTGTAGAATAGTTATACAAATAATTATGTAAAAATTAAATATTATTCAATTAATGTTTTTTGATTTATTCAATTTAAAAGTTATAAAGTACTATGTTCTGTTTATATGCTATTTTCTTAGCTACAAGAATAAATAAGACTTCCTCATTAACTCTTTTTAACAATTTATTACTTTATAATATGAATTCAATAAATTCCTTTCAATTCACAATTTCTTTTCCTTTTTCACCTAAAGCACTCTGGATCTCATTAAAACTCTTATCCTTAGTTTCTGGTAAGAATACTGCTAGAAGTATAGTAAGCACAGCACACAGGAATGCAAAACACCAGTATGTACCCGAAGGACCTAAAGATATCGTCATGGTTTGAAAATATTTCGTCGTCACGAATATTAGAAAAGTTGTTGTTGTCATGGATATAGATACACCGATAGCCCGGGAATGACTGTCGAACAGTTCGGGTGTTATCAACCAGATCAGCGAACCAATACCTGAAATAACAAAAAAATATTTTTACCAGAGTTATAAAAATGAAGCTAACTGTAAAAAAATTGTTTGTCTTAGCATACTTTAAGAGTTTCATAAAAAAAGAAGTAAAGAAGATTAATAACTTACCAAGACTGTAAGATAAAACCACTAAAATTATAGATATGAGCGGAAGATAGTTCAAAAACCCCGTGATAGCGTAGTTTGATTCACGCAGCTTAAAGAAGGTGCCCAGGCCCACCTGGAAATAATTTGATTATTATTGTAGCAATTCCATCATTCGAAAAAAAAAATTTACAATATAAAAAATACCCACCATGCCAATGAAATACACGACTAGAAATGTTAGCAGAATGGTTCTTCTACCAAATCTCTTTGATACCAATATTGTACAAAATGCTGCAAAGAACTGTAATACTCCTATGACAACAGAAGATACTTCTGGCTTTATGTAAGTTTGTGTTGATTCCAATATAGTTTGTAGATAAAATAATACAGCATTAAAACCGACTGCTTGTGCTCCAATACTCAATAACACTCCTAAAGCAAAAGATTTCAGGAACACTGTGTTTTTGAACAGTTTGATTTTATCAACCGTTTCTTCTAGTTTTAGTAATGAAATTTTATAATCATCGATTTCTCGAGTTACTATTTCATCAGATGTACGTAGTTGCTTTAGTGCATTAGTTGATTGATCTATATGTCCTAAAATAATACAATGATTTTATTTAGGTGTAGCAGTTTTACAGTTATCCTTGGATATTAAGAAATTATCAATGTGTTTACCTTTTTTATACGAAAAGAAAGGACTGTCAGGCAACCACATTACTGGCAGAGCTGTAATTACTGTAAGAGACGTAAATATAATATTGAATGTTTTGTAGGAGAGGAAAGGGCCAGCCGAGAGTGTAACTACACTCCCCAAAGTGGAAAATACTTGTAGAAAACTTCCTAATGCTCCACGCTGATTTTTCTGAAAACAATGATATAATAGAATTATTTATCGGAGCAACCGTAACCCAAAACTCAAGCCCAAAGCCCAAAGAAGAAGGTATATAGATATATATCAAAATTTTAAATTTAGATTTAAATATAATAATTTTAACAATCTTACATCAGCTATTTCAGAAGAATAAATTGGCACGATGAGATATATGAAGCAGTCTGCTGTTACGAATATAGCTCTTGCCAATATGAGCATCCAGGCTTCTGTGGCGAAGATGCACAGTATTCCCATGGCTACTTTAGGTATGGATGAGAATATTAAACACTTCTTTCTTCCGTAAACATCTAGTAATACCGCACCGACTACATCCGCTGAAATAATTGACGTTTATCAAAGCATAGCAGAGCAAGATGGGAATAGAAACTTTAAAGAACTATTCAAAGTTATATGTCAGGTTAACTTTAAGAGGAGTCCACACCGCCCTTTTTTCCATACAAACGTTGTGTTTTCGCCCTGGATAATGCTAGCAGAGTTATAATTTTTTTTTCTGAATATCTGCGGCCACAAATACAATGTCCCTTTGTTTTCATAATTTAATTATTAAGTAAATAAGGTACGAACGTTCAAAAACCCAAAAAATTGGCCAGATTTTCCGCTGTGTTCAAACATCCAGAAAAAAGATTTGGCTAGTTTATACAAAAAAAAATATAGAAACACAGCTCAAGCCTTTCTTCAATATTTAATGAAAAAAGTACTTAAATCGTTAAGTTTTGGAGAATGAATCAGGGGACAACGAATCGTTGATTTTCTGCAGTTGTTTCTATCGCGTTCTGCGGTATAGGCTTGAGGTAAGGGAGACAGCTATAGATATTACACGTACTTTTTTTTTCCAATTCTCTAGCCCCTGATGTATCCTCTTAACATCATTCGGTAAAAAGAGAAAAGAAATATTATGCAGTGTCTAATTTTAATTGTTTCTATATTAGTAAGTCGCAATCAGACCGCCTTGTTTGAAACTACTGTGTCTTACTGTTAGATATTTTATACATACGAATACTGTCTCCTTCAGTTAAACTAGTGTGCGGCGAGAGTATACATTAAAATTTTTAAAGTTATCTCATAAAATGTATCAGACTCTCCCACTCACCTATCACACCTCCCAGGAAACCCAAGGACACCATCCAAGACCCTTCTTCAGCAGTCATAGGTCTTGACAGAGGAGTCTCCTCTGGACTCCTCAGTTTGACCAGCACTGGGGAAGGCCAAGCCATGCTCATGCCAGTAGTGAAGATGCTTAAGTTTACTGAAACGGTCAAAGTATTTAATGAAAAAAGATCAGATTGCCTGAAGGTAAACAGTCACCGCTGCCCTTGGAGCCGTGCCCTTCTTGTTATTTTTTTATGAAAATATAAGGTAGCAAACGAGCAAACTGGTCACCTGATGGAAAGCAACTTCCGTCGCCCATGGACACTCGCAGCATCACAAAAGCTGCAGATGCGTTGCCGGCCTTTAAAGAGGGAATAGGGTAATAGGGGAAAGTAGAGAAGGGAATAGGGGCATTGGACCTCCGGTAAACTCACTCACCCGGCGAAACACATCGCAAGCGCTGTTTGACGCCGGTTTTCTGTGAGAACGTGGTGTCTCTCTGTCATCTTTATAATACATCCAATCATTATGTACATTTAATTTAGTCAACCCCTACAGCACAAGACTCTTAGTGTAGGGGTTGTGCACCTTATTATTGTAACACTCTGTATTTATCTTTTGTCTTGCATCATTTCCTTATTATGTATTTACTGAGAAAAAAAAAAAAAATCTCCGGTCGAGCCGGCCCATTCGTGCCGAAGCATGGCTCTCCTACGTCTAAAATTGTACATTTGTATTTGCTTATTAAATTCTAGGTACAATGTTAGATTCATCTCAAAGTCTGATTCCTGAATTTAAGCTACATGTAGTAAAATATGAGAAAGACAGTAATTTATATCACAATTAATTTAAAATAATTTTATTCCACTTCTAATGTTATTGAAAAATCATCGTCTTCAATCATCAATTCGATCGCTTTAAGAAATTTTGAATCAATTTACTTATATTTCAGTCGGATTATTGAAGTTCAATTATTATAAAAAAAAGTCACAGCCAACAACTGCACACAATATTTCTTATTTTGTAAGTCGGTTAAAAATGAAGTAAGTATTTAAACATTTACCAACAAAAACGGCGGCATATTGTCGGAACAGGGCTGCTGGGATTTTGAACACCATTTTCTTGAACAAACTCTTTGCACTGGGATGTAATCTCATCCTCTAAGCCGAGATCTGTTGTACTATTTGCTAGATTAAGATAATGTTAATAACATGATAACCTGTAATAATTTAAGTCTGACGACATCTTAGAAGTTCTTTAGTTATGTTTCTATGTATACTTGTATAGTAGCTGGTTTCTGAGGTTTTTTAAACGCAGTTTATCTACCTATTCACTATCGCTTTTGATTGGCTAGTGTCAAAAAATTAACCAATCAACGAAAAGATAAACTCCTGTGAAAAAATTCAGAAACCAGCCATAGGTCTACAGTTCTTGCAATCTACGAGCGCGCGTAGCCTTTATTTGTAATTGTAATAATTATTGTGAATAAACATTTTCGTTAGTGTGCGTACCTAACGGAGCAGTCAGTAGCGAGCGAGCCATGCACGCGTGTGTAGATAATAATATGGTCACTCACACAACTAAGGGCGCCGCGCACTCGTAAATTGCAAGAACTATACCAGAATCTGAAGATAAAAATAAATACTCTAGCAATACCGGGGTAATTGAAATAAAACATTTTGATCCTTTTTTCCTTAAAGCGACTTATTCTATGTGTTTTCAAAAAGACATTCAAATATAAAAATTTATCCAATGATCAAGGATATTTTTTTGAAAATTTGCAATCAAAATTTGCCATCAGATTCTGGTAGACCTATAACATCGTTTTAGGGAATGGTTCTTCCCTTTTTAGATCGATCTATACACCATTATTCGAGAGAAACAACCATAGATAATAATATAATACCCTGTGCCACA
This sequence comes from Aricia agestis, assembly GCF_905147365.1. Classification (NCBI taxonomy): domain Eukaryota; kingdom Metazoa; phylum Arthropoda; class Insecta; order Lepidoptera; family Lycaenidae; genus Aricia; species Aricia agestis. The sequence goes on from NC_056426.1 coordinate 1,224,349, forward strand.
CAAATAGGTGCATAAACTGCAATAAGGTTGTAAAGAATGAATTAAATTATTATTGTCACATAATAATATTACAACTGTGGAGGTCTATATTATGTCTGTCTGTTACTTCTTTACGGCCAAGCCCCTTTAACCGATTTTGCTGAAGTTTGGTATGGGCATACTTTTAGTCCCGGGAAAGAACATAACTAACTAACTAACTCCGCTGGCTCAGCGACCCAAAGTGGATCTTGGCCTCCGAAATGAGCTTCCGCCATTGAGCCCTGTCCTGCGCTATCTCCTGCCAGTTACTGACTTGAAGGTCACGCAGGTCAGCCTCAACAGCATCTCTCCAGCGATACCTGGGGCGTCCAACAGGACGACGGCCTGTTGGACGGCCCTTATACGCTCTTTTTACCCCGCGATCCTCTCCCATTCTTTCCACGTGGCCCAGCCAACGGAGTCGGTGAGCCTTTGTTTCTCCGATTATATTGGGTTGGGCCACCAGTTCTTCAATTTCGGCATTCTTCCGGATTCGCCAACAGCCGTCATTTGTTTTGGCTGGGCCCAGGATTTTTCTGAGGACTTTCCTTTCAGCGACTAGAAGTTTTTTCTCCTCCTTTTGTGTCAGCGTCCAAGCCTCACAGCCATACATTAGTATAGGCGGAATATAGATTCGGATTTTTTTATTTTTGCTGAGAAGCTTGGACAAGCTGCGCTGCATCGCAGGGCATTTTTAACGCGAATGTCAATTTCGTCCTCTCGACTGTTGGTATCAGTCACAGTACACCCGAGGTACTTAAATTTGTGTACACCTTTATACGTTGTATCTCCAACATGTAGGTCTTCGCAAGGTGTACGCGTGTTTTTGTAGCGTCTCATGTGGAGATACTCCGTTTTATCGTAGCTGATCCTGAGCCCTACCTTTTTCGCTTCAGTCTCCAAAGTTGTGATGGCCTCTATGACTTCTCCACGAGTTTCACCTAACAGGGCTAAGTCGTCTGCATACCCTATCACTTTATGCCTTCCATCTAGCTCCACGCCAAGTTCTAGGTTTAAAACCTTTCTCAGAACGTATTCTAGCACCAGATTAAAGAGCATAGGTGACAAGGCATCCCCCTGTTTTAGACCAGTTGCGACTGTGAAGTCGTCCGTCAGCTCACCTCCAACCTTTACGCGCAGGCTACACTCCGATGTCGCAACTCTAATCATCGTGACTATTTTGTCCGGGATATTGAAATATCTCAAAATGGAATACAGGGCATTTCTGTCAATACTATCATAGGCTACTTCACCAAAGTGAAGTCCACAAATTTAATCCCGAAAAAACCGTGAAAGAATATAAGAATATACTTTTCATCCCGAAAAAACCGGGAAAGAACATAAGAATATACTTTTCATCCCGAAAAAACCGGGAAAGAACATAAGAATATACTTTTCATCCCGAAAAAACCGGGAAAGAACATAAGAATATACTTTTCATCCCGAAAAAACCGGGAAAGAACATAAGAATATACTTTTTTGCCCGAAAAAACCGGGAAAGAACATAAGAATATACTTTTCATCCCGAAAAAACCGGGAAAGAACATAAGAATATACTTTTTATCCCGAAAAATGTGCGATTCCCGCGCGATAACAGAATTTTTACGCAACGGAGTTGCGGGCATCGACAAGAATGTCACTTTTAGCTTTAAATTTACTTATATTTTTTCTAACATATATTACATTATCCAAAATGTATTGAGAAGCAACAGAATACCAATTTCTTTAAATTTATCTCTCAGTGTTTCAAAAGAAGACATTTTATAAATAGAGCGTATGGCTCGCTTCTGCAGCACAAATGTTGTATTAATGTCGGCAGCGTTTCCCCATAAAAGGATTCCATATGCCATTCTACTATGAAAATAACTAAAATATACTAATCATGCCGTGTCTTCATCAGAAATTTCTCTGATTTTTCTGACTGCATATGCATGTTAAAACTGTGAAAGTGTCTGTTTATTGCCTCTCCAATCTTCGTTGCCCGATTAAAAAAAAAATCAGAATGGTGATACTACGAAAACTAAAAGAGGTGATGATGCATCACCATGAAAGCATGTTGACTTTGAAAATTTATTTGCAATGAAAAAATCTAGTGAAATGATGGAATAACTTTTTCATGTAATACCTCATCTACATAGAAATCTCAGAAATAACTTGCTGCTACAAATACTTTGAAAGTTTCACGTAGGGCGTTAGATGGGGATTTGCGAATTTCAATACTCGTGATACCTTTGCGAAAGTAAAATATTTTTACAAAGAAAATATACAAGTCTGTAACGAAAACTGTATAAATTTGTTGGGATATAAATATTTTATCCTAATATTATAAAAATTCTAAAGTTTCTACAATGCTTGAGAAAGTGTCCAACCGAGAGATGAGGATAAATTGTAATAATTAAAAGAAGTAAAAATATAACTAAAACATGAAGATTTAAATAGTTTATTAGTAATTTTATTCACGTTTAGTATATTATATTGTAAAAATACAATATAATATAATAATTGAAGACGTGAGTGGAAGAATCGAACAAGTAACATTTCGTAATATACGGACAATAACTCATTTTTTCCCTAATTATTTTAATAAATTTTCTAACTTATGTACTTCATAACCTAGCTAATATATCTGGTTACACATGTAATCCATAGTTTTTCTATTTCAGATATTTTTTTCCGGCCCTAAAGCCTCCATTAAAACAAAAAAACGGGAAGTTTTTTCATACATAGTTACTTACCCTATTCATCCACTCACGTCTTGAATTATTTGTTTTTTTTAAATTATAACGTTTTCTGAAAGATCTATCTTAAACTATTGTTAGGGACATTCTACAAGAATGTTAATTATTTTGTTAACAGGTATCATAGAAATCACTCCAGATATTTTATAATTTGGCCAAATGACATATTATAGGCACTCTAATAGTCTATACTTAGGTTTTATTTTGCTCTATGCATGGGTCAAAATTCAAAATTCAAAATTTTCAAATTCATTTATTTACTTATTTGAATTTCGTCGCTACTCGCTAGACCAATGTCGGTAGAAAATAAAACTTATAGCCAACGTCATAAAGTGGCATTTCATTTTTTTTTCGGTCGCAGCAGAGATCGGAAAGTCACCTTTAGGATTAGGATACTTAGAATAATATTAACAGGAAATGAATATGAAAAAGCTGATACACTTTACAAGATGAGGATCTCAGTTCATAAAACGTCCTTGCAGCTATACATCATCTTTCTTCTCCTTGGGCAAAAACATCGCTATCAGTATACCAAATAGGACTGTCATTCCAGCAAACACGAAGTAAGTGATGGCTGGCCCAATCGTCTTCGTTGCTAGCGGGAAGTATTTTGTGATGAGGAATATGAGAACATTGCATGACAGCAACGCTATAGATACTCCGTAAGCTCGAGATGATCCGTCGAAGGCTTCCGCTATTATTGGCCATAGCAATGTGCTAATGCCTAAAAAGAAATAAAATGTACAAAGTTATGCTTGATGCAATATTCTCGTTGATTTTAGACTCTCATGTCAATTGCAGTTTTTTTTCCTCTGGACATTGTGATATCTTATAAGTATTTTAAAACGAGCAATTCTTGTACATATATTATACTAGCTGTCCCGGCAAACGTTGTTTTGTCATATAATTTTTTTATTTTTTTTGTATGAAAAATAGATGTTGGCCGATTCTCAGACCTACTCAACATGCTCACAAAATTTCATGAGAATCGGTCAAGCCGTTTCGGAGGAGTATGGCAACGAAAACTGTGACACGAGAATTTTATATATTAGATAATTGGAATCTCGGAATCGGCTCCAACGATTTTCATGAAATTTAGTATATAGGGGTTTTGGGGGGCGATAAATCGATCTAGCTAGATTCCTAGCTAGAGCTAGGAATAATTTTTAGAAAATGTCATTTTATTCGTGTTTTATCGAATAACGAGTACCGAAAAGCTCGGTCAAATAGCTAGTAATTTATTATGTATACTGATTGCGAATTTCTATCATATTTTGGGCGTGATGTTTTAATATCTTCAATAATAATTATTATAACACTACCAAATTTTTTATTTACGTTCTTATTGTAATTCCTGATTGTAAGTCTTACTTACCAGCACTAACACAAAAAACGCTTACAATTAGTGAGATCAGAGGTAGAAAATTCAGAAATCCAACGATTTCGTATCCTCCATCAATAACTTTGAAAAATACTCCCAAGGCGCTCTGGAAATTAGAAACCCCCATTAAATTATATATTTTATGATATTATAGATAATCTACAAATGTGAAAACCGGTCACTTTTGCGAGGGAAGTTCTTCTTGCCGCTTTCATTCGCACCCGAATTAAAAATGTATGGTTTCCAAAGGCATACAAAAATAGAGCCAAGTTCAAACAACAGCTAATACGCGAGTAAAAGAGTCAAATCTCATCCTCATTCAATTATTTTTATCCAGCGATTGGACTGTTTTTAGCTACATAAACCATTTAGCTACCAACCATTCCCAAGAAATATCCACCCAAAGTCCAAAACAGTACTCTTCTTCGACCAAACCTAATCACACACGCTGACGTACAGCAAGCAGCTACGACCTGGATGATTCCCACTAACACTGAACCTAATTCAGGTTCTACATTCGTATTGGTTGATATAAATATAGTCTGCAGATAGAATAGTATAGCATTTGTCCCTATGACTTGAGAACCAATAGTTATCATAAGAGCTACTGCTAGATTCTTCAGAAACTCCTTCTCTGTTAGCAGCTTTATTCTATCTTTCTTCTCTGTTTTAATGTTTGCTAATTTATATTCCTCTATTTCTTGAACCGCTACCACTTCAGATCCTCGGAGTGAAATCAAAACTGCTTTGGCTTCTTCGATTCGACCTGTAAATTTTAAAAGATGAAATCATTTAAACTTTAATATAATTTTGTATATTTATGCTTAACAATACATATTATTAAAGTATCTTATGAACATAACAATAATGTTTTTTTAAACGGACTTTGGCCTACCATACATACTACCAGGATATCCAAAGGTGAGAACCTTTGGATATCTGTGTCGCCAGGATCGACAGCGGTATCCAACCACGAAAACCCTTTGATGTGATCTCAGGGAGCTTGAGAGACATGCTAAAGCTTGGAACCCGCAACGAAATTAATCAGAAGAAAATAGGAGGAGTAGGAAGAATTATAGATTCCCTCATCATATAAAGCGGAAGACAGCATATAAAGTTGCAATAACCGAAAGTCAAAGAACTGAAGGGGAAGCACCACGGGAATAAAAGTTAATAATTTGACTACTAAGCTATAGGTAAATTAGTATTGGAATTTGTTGTGTTAGACTGTTGCCAATAATAATTAATTATTATAATGTTTGTCAAGTCTTGTTTTCTTCTATGATGCTTTCTAAAATTTTGTTAAGACTGTAAGTAGATAGTACAAGCTTTGTGAAATTTTGTTTCCCATTAAAAATATTTTTTATGCTATGTTTACCTTTTGAGTATGAGTAAAAAGGGCTCTTAGGTAAGAATAAAACAGGCACAGTCGTTACTCCAATGATACACGTCAAAATTATATTGAACGTCTTGTATGAGGTGTAAGGTCCGACAGATAATGTTAAAACAGCGCCAAATGTTGAGAAGATTTGAAGAAAACTCCCCAACGCATCGTGTTGTTCTTTCTGGAATAGATTTAAAAAGTAGTGACACAATTGAAAGAAAATTTATTAGTTTTGCATTACTTACTTATTATATTTGCAGGAAAATTGAGCAGAGATAGTAAAAAATTTAAACCTGCGCCACGAAATTAAAGTAATTGTAGATTTGAATTAAATGAAATCAGTAACAAACTAAACAAAGCCAGTAATAAACTAAATTAACTAAATATAGTCAGTAATAAACTAAAAAAAATCAGTAAGTCATAAACTAAATAAAGTAATTATTGTAGACTAGATGATATCCGCAACTCCGTTGTGCCGATTTTGGTTTATCGCGCAGGAACCGTACTATCTAGGACGAAAAGTTCCTATGTCCTTTCCCGAAACTCAAAGAATCCCCATACCAAACAACAAAATTGGTTCAGCTTGGCCATAGAGAGGCAAGAGACATAACTCTCGCATTTTTAATATTAGTATGGATAAACAAATTCTTACCGAAGAAATTTCTGAAGCATACACTGGAACTATTATGTAGCTGAAGCAGTCAGTGGTCAGCATCACCGTTCTTGCAAATATAAGCATCCAAACTTCAGTGGCACAGACTATAAGCACTCCCATAGCAAATTTTACAATACAACTGAATAAGAAACTGTACTTTCTACCGATTGTATCTACTAGGATGCCTCCTAGAATATTAGCTGAAACGAATGTTTAAAATGTGAATTAAATCCAGACTTAAATCTAAATCGATTAAAAAATAATAATTGAAGACATTAGTGGATGAAGGGGTTAACATTTTTAAGCATATCTAACATCATAAAGCAATTGCTCATTTTTTTCTTATAATTTTGAACCTAGTTAATGGAATCAGGCGTTACTTTGTGGAAATCCATAGTTTAAATTTAGTTTGTTATTATTTTTAGCAATATTCCGCGATAACAACTTCCACCTTTAAGTAAATGAGTGAGTGTACGCATAGGCATGCGTACAGCACCTCCCTCCTCCCACACTGCCTATGCGTACACTCGCATGCAAGAACTTGCAAACACCACCACCACACAAGCAATAATGTTGGCAATTCCGTGCAAGGCCCCTCACCACCATGCAGGTTGAAAACCTCGACGCGCGTTTCGCCCCAACACTGGATCATCCTCAAGATGTGGACCCTACGAACAACGTCCGTTAAGTGCCGCCACCGGCCAAAACACCGCCTTTTATACACTATCGAGCCCCGCTACTATCCCCACTACCCCCACTACTCTCACTAGTACCCCCGAACATATTAATAAGCGGTGACGTAGTCAAGCAAGTTTGGTCATTCAACAATGCAAATCTGTTATTTTCTTTTCTTTTATGATCTCTAATTGTTCCAACACGCTCAGCCGAAAGCCTTTATCGCATTTATGTAAAACTTTATAGGAATGGCCATCGGGCACAGTATGATTACTATCTAAAAGTTTTACCAAAAAGGTGGAAAATAACAAAGATAGTTTAAACTAATGTACGTTAAGTATGTAAGTACTTATAGTAAGTAAAAATATTATGGTACATTTATATAGAAGCGACCTATGTTCAGTCAGCTTATTTTTCCCAAGGTGTGTTATCATTGACAAAATCAGTTACCTTATAATAAGCCTTAGCACACAAACGATCTTTAACAACTTTTTTAAATTTATTAATTGAAAGATTTTGGACGTCGTCTGGGATTTTATTGTAGAGGCGTATACATTGACCTTTGAAAGATTTGCTTACTTTGCTCAGCCTTGGTTATTGGTATATCTAGCTTGTGCTTATTCCTAGTGTTCCTGCAGTGAATGTCACTTTTAATCGTAATGTTATTGATGAAAAACATTCAGACGAACTAAAAGACTTCTCGTTTTTGGAAGTAGGGTAAGTACTTACTAACAGGGGTAAGCAAGAATCCAGTGGACACCATCCATGAGGCCTCATCATCAGTCATCATTCTGGACAGTGGATTCTCCTGTGGATCCATTAGCTTCACCAGATTCGGCGAAGACCACGCTACACTCATCCCGGTAGTTATTATGTTTAGATTCGCTAAAAATAATTTAATCTAAATCTAATCAAGTCTTTTCTTGCTGCAAGGGATAGCAACCGACAGAATTTGTATTAAAAAAATTTACACCGACTTCAAAATTGTAACTAAAATACCTATCTCAAAAACTACTTAACCAATTTTGTTGAAACTTGGGAGTATTTCCTAAGTTGAACAACACGTAGTACAACAAAAAGAACTGTAGTTCTGGAGATATGCCAACATAAAAACAAAATACCTACGTAATTTGCTTTTGAAATTTGGCACAATTGTTCGGACACTGGTATCTAAGACTAACATATTATAAGGGTGAATTTCCCAAACGGCTTTTTTTTTTTGTCTTCGTTGAAATTACTGTTAAAAAAAGGGAATATTGTTGTAAATTATTTGTTTTACTATTCAGTGGGTAGCTATAGGATTGTGGCAAAAATATAATATGCCTAGGACTATTACAAAGGTAGAAATAAATAACTTGAAGGTCTATTTTTATCAAATCGGTGCTGTCCCTCTACTTTTTTTACAAACAAAAACGCTTACATACTAGAAAATATGAATAATTTAAGGGTATAACTTATATTATTTCGTAGAATATTAGTTAATCTATTATTATATACCATATTTTATTACATAATTAACGATTATAGTTACTTGGAGGCACAAATGTACTTGTCCTGAGAATTTTCCTCATATCGCTGGATAAAAGAAATTTGAGCATTACTTTTCATCGACGAGTCGGATAGTCTCCCCACCCCAATTTTAATTTAGTCCTTAGTGTGTGCTTCCACGCAGTCAAGACAGATTTTCGTCAATCCGCTGCATATTCGTGCCAACAATATAAGTACGCCATTAAAATGTTCTCGGGCAATTATTTTATAATATCGGTGATTGAATTTTTTTAATGTAATTAATAGTTTTAAAATTGTTGTTTGATTCTAATGAATGTATAAAGTGATTAAGCTTCATTATCTGTAACCAAATTTATCTTAGATATAATGCATTTTTATAATTTCCTAAAAAGTTCGTTTTCTCTCACGTCGCTGCTCTCATATCGGTGTAATCGGTGGTCATTTTAACCACCGATATGATAATTTACACCGAAATTATAAGAAAAAACGAACCGGTGTCTTAAATCTAATATCGGTGTTTGGAATCATGACCAACGCACAGTTTATGTCCGTGGGAGACCCATGCTTCGGCACGAATGGGCCTGCTCGACCAGAGAAATACCACGGCCTCACAGAAAACCGGCGTGAAACAGCGCTAGCGCTGTGTTTCGCCGAGTGAGTGAGTTTACCGGAGGCCCAATCCCCTACCCCCCTAGAAATGCCGCAGTTGAAAAACAATTTGTTACCCCAGGAGGGTACCAACTGCGTTGGAGAATCCCTCTCTGAACTCCTGGAACTGAACGTGGACGTCCAGGCTGCCCCTCGTATTCTGGGGAGGGCAAAACTGCGCTTCAATCTGCTCGGGGCAAGAGCAAACACACAAAGGCATCCCCCTCGACGGCAAAGCCGGCTTTGCTCTTTTTAACCGAGACGCAGATATCATCTCCGAGTGACACATCATACCTTTCCCACCCAGGGTATTACCTCGAGCACTCCTTTCTACCCAAAGCTGGAGTGTGTGTGTATATCAGAGATGATATCAGCTCTCGCCGCCTCAGCAATCTTGAGGTCATGGACCTATCAAACTTATGGCTCCGCATAGATTGCCACGACCACCCTCGCGTCTATGCGTGCCTATATAGGTCCCATAGTGGTGACCCCGAGACGGACCGACTCTTGGAGCACCTGCAAGCTGCTTCTGATTTTGTGCAGCAGCAGATCCCATCCGCAGAGATCATAATACTTGGCGATTTTAATGCTCACCACGCTGACTGGCTCAATTCCAGTAAAACTGATCATGCGGGGAGATCTGTCTGCAACTTTGCCCTTGCGAACGACTTGACACAACTGGTTACTACGCCTACGCGAATCCCAGATGTGGATGATCAGAATCCTTCCTTGTTGGACCTCCTACTGACTTCAAATCCTGACGGCTACCAAATATCCGTAACCGCACCACTTGGTTCATCGGATCATTGCCTTGTTAGGAGTTCTGTGCCACTTACGACGGTGTTAAGACAGCGCGCTGTTAAACACGACGGGTGTGTGGCACTACAAGCCAGCAGACTGGGATGGGATGCGGTCGTTTTTTCCCCCGATGATCCCGACAACACTGCCAACTCTGTTGCCGATGTGGTGATGCAGGGGATAGAACTTTTCATTCCGACCTCTGTAGTGCCAACTGGCGGCAGATTTCGTCCCTGGTTTGGTTCATCCCCCAAAAAAGCTTCTCGCCGGAAGCAGGAGGCTTACCAATCCTGGGTCAACGCAGTGTCTGCTCGGGATTTTAATACCAGCACATATAAAAAGGAGTACAACCTTGCCTCTAGGTCCCTCAAGAAAGAGATTACTCGGGCAAAGCAACAGCACGTCAATAGAATTGGCTCAGACTTGAGTGCCTCCCCTCGGGAACCCGTGCATTCTGGTCTCTGGCCAAAGCTATTGAAGGAAATTTCTGCAAGCCAACCCTACCATCTCTACACGTAGGAAATGGATCGTTGGCCCAGGACGCAAAGGACAAAGCCGATCTTCTGGGCAAGCTCTTTGCGTCAAACTCGACCCTGGATGACGGGGGGCAGAAACCGCCGACCATACCGCGATACACGAGCATCATGTCGGATATTCGGTTTCATCAGCGCTCAGTGTGAAAAGCCCTCTGTTCCCTTGATATCCAAAAGTCGAGTGGGCCTGACGGAATCCCGCCTATTGTGTTGAAAAAGTGTGCTCCAGAGTTGGCTCCGGTCTTGACGCGTCTTTTTCGGCTCTCCTATTCCACTGGCATCGTCCCGGCTTCCTGGAAGACAGCCTTGGTGCACCTGATCCCCAAAAAAGGTGACCGCTCAAATCCTTCCAACTACAGACCAATCGCTATAACCTCTCTCTTCTCGAAAATAATGGAATCCATTATCAATAGCCAGCTTCTTCGATACTTGGACGGCCAGGGATTGCTAAGCGACAAACAATACGGGTTCCCTAAGGGTCGCTCGGCTGGTGATCTCTTGGCATACCTGACTCATCGTTGGGCTCAGGCAATTGAGTCGAAGGGAGAGGCATTGGCTGTTAGTTTGGACATTGCGAAGGCCTTTGATCGGGTTTGGCATAAAGCGCTGCTATCAAAGATTCCATCATACGGGCTGCCCGAGAAATTATGTAAGTGGGTCACTAGTTTCTTGGCAGACAGAAGCAAAAAGGTCGTAGTCGACGGCGAATGCTCGGAAACTCAGTCTGTTAATGCTGTTTAAAGGCCTTGAATAACGGTGATAGGACAGAATGCAAGTTGTTGAAATCCACTCAAATATTGTAAAACATTTTAAAAATATTTTAATTTTATTTTAAGCACCCTGTTCTTGATCAAAATAAATACATAAATATAATATTATAAAAATAATATTATCACATCGCTGGATTAGTATGTCATTTCGGTGGTTAAGCTTATCATATCGGTGCACAGAAATAAAAATCGGTGCCAGTTTATCATATCGGTGGAAACCAGAATTCAAACTGAATTTTCTCCGTAGTCTTAAATGATACGTTAATGATATTAAATTTGGGAACATTTTGTATCCTAAAGAATACATAAAACCTGAAACGTATATAAAATATGTATAAATAAAAAAGTTCACCGATATGATAAAAAAAGGTCAGTAGTTGCAATTCACCCATAACATTTTTATGTTGTGTTCTTGTTCTTTAGCTAAATTGTTCAATAAAACAAATATATTACGTAACGTTACCAATAAAAACAACAGCATATTGCCGTAATAAGCCAGAAATTTTAATTTCCATTGTCAACCACACTACCACTAACTATTATCCGTACTAAGGTATGTCCTAATCGCTAGCACTTACAATCACTGCTATATTCAGGGTGTAACAAGACAAAGTGATAATTACTTTAAAGCCGGCGCCAGACATGAGTTTAAATGCGCAAATACCCAAGTGTGGCACTGACATTTGCCTATTTGTGCAGAGTTTGAACACACATTAATAATGTAGTTTGCCATCATGAGTCGGTTTTTCTGCGCACATCAAAGTAAACAAACTTCAAAGTTTGTGCGGCCTGCCACATTTGTCGCACAAACTTAGGACTTTGGAGCAATTGTAGATTTGAACGTCAATAATGAAGTGGAGTAATGACTCAGTTATCGAATTTCTTGAGCTGCTTCAAGCCTTCCCTGGACTTCTACGAATATTTTAAGACTAAAATTAGCCCAATCTGTTCAACCGCTTTCGAGTTTTAGCGTTACTAACACAATTAAAAATCCATTTTTAAATATTGACTTAAGATAAAAATGTGCTTCAAAAGCCTTGTCGAATTTTTCGTCATGTTAGATTCCATTGTTTAGGGGGCTGGGAGGTTCAACAATGATGGTCCTCTAAGCGTGTCATTAAGTTCGGAGCAAGGGATTAAGCAAGGGAAAATCCCTTGTCGAAAATTGCAATGCGTATTGATTCTTTGGAGAATTTTCTTCGTGAAAATAAAAATAATAAAAATGTTGGAAGGAAAAACTTAAGCAAGATTATTCCGCGCCGGAAATGAAGGGAATAATGAACAATTAACTATATATTGTGATCCACTTAGTAGTATCCTATGTCCTTTCCCGAGACTCAAACTATCTTCATACCCAGCAGAATCGGTTAAGCGGTTTGGGCGTAAAGATGTAACAGACAGACAGACACACCCGGTGATGTTCGTAAAACTTATCTCCTAACATAAACCGACTTCCATGAACATTTCAATCGTTCTCGAGTTGAAGTGAGATTAAAAAAATGAATTTAATTTTCTTTTTATAAATTAAATATATATCATACTGTATCACATTCATAAACAAGATTTATCTGTGATATATACATAAAGTAAATAGTGAAGATAATCTGAAAGGTTACAAGATCATCCTACCAGGAGAAGAAGGAAATCTTTAAAATAATATTTTGCCTGTTTGAAACACCAGAGAAACTCATTCATAGGCACAAAGCCTATTGCTAAGTACTCACATACATACGGTTTTGCTTGATCGAGCCAATAACGTAACAATAACGAGCAAAACCCGCGGCTCGGGATTTCATCCATACATTCAGCATTGCTCGATAGTTTTATTCTAAATCGATATATTTAATTCCATCAAGCTGGAATTCCTTCGAGTTGTCAGTTGTGCGGTCCACACAGTAATTATTACTCGATTCGGAGTAAAACTATCGAGCAAAACCGCATGCGAGTACTTAGTTTAAGTAATTTAGTCACGTTAGTTCAGCCGAAAGATAACTAATCATGGCATGGCTAGCATCGATTTGGCATAGCCGACCAAATGACGATTTGTGCAATAAGAAAATAATCAATTTATTATTGTTTGTTAATCACACGAGAATCGTAAAAAACCGGGAAAAAAGTATTTGTCCTTTCCTGGGACTCAAAGAATCTCCATAACAAACAGCAAGATCGGTTCAGTGGTTTGGGTGAGTAGAGGTAACAGAAAGACATACAGACACACTTTCGCGTAATTTATAATATTAGCATGGATAAATCTACATGATAAAGCTGTTTTATTAATTATGTTTAATTTTCAAACTCATATTTCTTGCCATTCTCATAATAATTATCATCCTAATCTTCCCTAGTCTTACTGCGGTGATCAAGTGTTTTATTTGTTCTTGGATCAGGAAAATAAGAAAATCGTTATAAATAATGTTTTATTAAAGCTTATGAAATATTTTCTGCCTTGTCATCTTCCATTTTTCTTCCTAAAGCCTTTTGTATTTCATTAAATGACTTTCCTTTCGTCTCAGGTAAGAAGAGAGCTATTAAGGTAATCAATAATACATTGAGACCACTGAAGATCCAGTAAGTTGCTGGTGGACCCAAACTTGAGGTCACTAATGGGAAATACTTGCTGGTTAAAAATATCAGGCCAACAGTCCCGGTTAAAGAAAATGATACACCGAACGCTCTTGCAGAATCTTCAAACAGTTCACCAATCACCAACCAAACCAAAGATCCAATACCTGAAATGAAAAACGGTTTGAATAAGTCTAGTATCTATCTATATCTTATATATAAAAATGGATTTTCAATTGTGTTAGTAACACTAAAACTCGAAAACGGCTGGACGGATTGGGCTGATTTTAGTCTTAAAATATTCGTAGAAGTCCAGGGAAGGTTTTAAAGTGACACGAAGTTCACCGGGACAGCTAGTTTTAAATAAAGAAGAAAGGGAAGATCTAAAAAAAACAGAAGGAAATAAACATCCGGTGGTTAGTAAAACATATTTTTTTAAATAAAGGGGCAAACGAGCAAACGGGTCACCTGATGGAAAGCAACTACCATCACCCATGGACACTCGCAACATTAGAAGAGCTGCAGGTGCGTTACCGGCCTTTTAAGTGGGAGTACACACTACACTCTCTTCTTGAAGGTTTGCAGGTCGTATTGGTCCGGAAATACTGCTGGCGACAGTTCGTTCCAGAGTTTAATTAATTGAATACGATATTTTAATCGAAAGTTTGTTCTCACAGAAATTATTTATTCACTCGGGAATAGTACATTTTTGTTGATAACAGACTTTGTATAATAATCGTTCTGTAATCGAAGCGTAAATTAACGGGTATGGATACCTATAGATGCTATTCAAAAATGCTAATGATCTTAACTTACCAGCTATATAAGAAGATATAACAACAATAAGGCAAATCAGTGGCAGGTAATTCATAAAACGACTGATAATATAATCCTCCGGTTCAGTGACTTTGAAAAATACTCCTAATCCAACCTATAAAATTGAATGTTGATATTATTTTTTAAAACAAAAGGCTAACACACTAGAAAGCTAGAAATATTGTAAAATATACTCTTCTATTTTATCAATAATTATATTTCTTACTTTCAATTCTTTTGGTATAATTTTCTAAGGAAATAAAATAACATTGAAAATAATTCATAATATTAATAAGATTGTTAAGATCTGTGTGAAAAACCTAACCATTGAGCTAAACGCAGCAAAAATATAACTGCAGCAATTAATACAGGTATTACAAACATTTAACGATCTACATAATAATATTGTAATACAAGAAACAATTACCATTCCAGCACACATTGTACTAAGTGACGCAGTTAGTATAGTTTTTCTACTAAATCTACTAGATATAACTATGTGTGTTAGCATACTTGATACTACTTGTATCACACCAATGATCACTGAAGCTATTTCTGATCTAACATTAGTATTCGTTGATATAAATATTGTTTGTAGATAAAATGTAACAGCGTTGAATCCTATGAGCTGTGTCCCAACAGCTACTAAAGAAGCTAAAGCTAGAGATTTTCTGAACACTCTGTCTTTAAGTAACGATGCTATTTTTACTCTCTCCTGATTTTGAGTAGCCAGATTGTATTCTTCTATTTCTTTGGCTGCTTTCATTGGATCTCCTCGTAAATGTGTTAGCACATTCAGAGATTTTTCTTTGCGTCCTGCAAAATAACGAAAAGGTAAATTAGAAGCTATTCATAGAAATAAAAAAGTATGTTAAAGTAGCTATAAAATATTACGAACTAGATGACACCCGCAACTCCGTTACGCCAAAACTCGTTTATCAAGCGGGAACCGTACATTTTTCCAGGGCAAAAAGTATCGGGGGTGGTACCGGTTCCTCCGAGTTGGTGTCCCTGGGCCCCTGGGTGCGCCTCTCCGCCCTTTACACGGAGTGAGGTACTCAGGGTGGCTGATCGCCGGTCTATTTCTATCTTTCTCTCTTTTATTAATTCTCTTGTTTTGCTTCTTATATTTTATATATTCTATCCTTTCAACGTCTTTTCTTTTCTATCTTTCACTTTATTTATTCCTTCCCTACATCAGTGTGTGTTTGTGTATATTTAATATGTCGGTGAGTGTCTGTGTGACGGATGGACCTGTGGGTCCCCAAACCAGGGTTCTGGTGCCCGGCCGTGGGTTGCGTGGCGAGTGGGTGACTGCGTCGCAAGGGCACTGGGGCGGAACCACCCCTAATTGGTCAGGCTAGATCAGCCTTAACGATCAACTATGGATAAGCGCACTGTAAAAATAAGTCCCCGGGCGGGTACCGACTCCGTCGGAGAATCCCGCACTTCTGGTTCACAACCAGGAGTCTGGCCCACGTATACGGGGGGTGCCAACAATGCGTGTAGTGAGGCGGCCGCTATGTCGGCGTGTAGAATAGAGGAGAGCGCGATGACGCGCGACAGTCCGGGGCCGGTGCTCCTAACCACACCGGAAACGGGCTCTACCAATACTGACGATTTACGTTCAGCACAACGGACACCGATGGTGCTATTAGAACGGCTAGACGACTCCGACTGTTCCATTTACACCATGCGAACAGCCGGAAGCTCTCGCGCTTCGTCTCGCGATCGAGCAGGCGTTAGTTTGACGGGCAAGCGAAGGTTGTCCTTGTCCCGGTCCGGCTCAGACGATGGTGGCTCCGAACGGTCTTCCCGATCGGATATGCGAAAGAAGAAGTCCGCAAAAAGAGGGCGAGGACGCCCCCCTACCACGGGGGAATCTGCAGAAATGGCTGTAGCAGAACGGAACTACCTCGAACTGGAGTACGAGGATCTCCGAGTGCAGGCCGATAAAGAAGTGACTGCGGCGCTCCATCGAGCCCAACGACAAGTGGCTCAAGCCGCGAAGAAGGAGGCGGAAAAAGCGGCATTAGAGAAACTCCCGGCCGCCACCAAACTAAAAGTTATGGGAGAACAAGGTCTGGAGTTGATCAAAATGGTGCGAATAAAAAGTAATAACCTAAAGGGTACCTTCTCGAAGGCCCTGAAGGACGGAGAAGCGAAGGTTGAGGAGTCTTTCCTAGGCCTCGTAACTCTCAGGGAGGATACTATTAGGTTAGAGGCTGAAAACCTTCGCCTCCGGGAGGAAGTTGAACGACTGCGGGAAAAGGCGAGTCCGGAGCAAAATAAAACACCAAGACCGCCTCCCCCGGTCGATGACAGCAATAGAGTCCCAATGTCAAAAGGCGGCTCCGAGGAGTTGACAGTTTCGGGACTGCGGGCCATGTTCGAAGAGTTCTCCCGCTCCATTATGGAGAGGACCTCGAACATGGTCAACGCACGTATCGAGGGACTGCAGGATCGCCTGCTCCCCGAAAGAAGGCTCCGTCCGCCGTTGGCGGCAGACAAGAGGAACGACACAGCTGGTACTCAACGCACCGAGGTTTGGTCCGCCTTCCCTCAGGCTGGGCCCTCCAGAGGATCAGTGACCTTGGCACCGGTGACGACAGCTGGGCCAGCAGTAACACCGTCCCCAGCAACTGCTGCACCCGAAAAAGAAAAGAAGAGTAAGGGGAAGAAGAAGCTCCGAAAAGAAAAGCCGGCAGAACAACCGCCGGCCACATTACCTGCCACTGTTCCCGGCCCCTCGTCAGAAGGAGAGGGCTGGAGTACGGTGGTTAAGAGAAAAGGAAGGAGGAGAACCCAACCGGATCCGACAGGCTTGGTCAAGGTACATTAGGACATGACAAAGGCAGGATTGACGGGGGCCTCCAAAGCCTCCCAAAGACCAAAGCCCACGAGAAGACCGAGAAGGAGGAGAAACGCCGCTCCCACTGCAGCTGCAGTAGTCGTCACGCTACAGCACGACGCAGTGGAACGCGGTGCCAATTATAAGGACGTCATCGAAAGGGCCCGCCAACAAATCAATTTGGCGGATCTGGGTCTGACAGAGGGCGTCCGGTGCAGACAGGCGGCGACAGGAGCCCGAATAATGGAACTCCCTAGCACTGCGACCAGCGAGATGGCTGACCGTTTTGCGGAGAAGCTACGCGGAGTCCTGGCGGGAATAGCCAGAGTCGCCAGACCGGTAAAATGCTCCGACGTACGGATCTCAGGTCTGGATGACTCTGTAACGAAGGAGGATGTTATGGCTGCGGTTATAACGAAGACGGGTTGCTCCTCAGAACATGTAAAGGGGGGCGACATTCGCACTGGTCCCGGAGGGACCGGCTCTATATGGGTGCAGTGCCCCGTGGCTGCCGCCAACACCTTGGTAGCTGCGGGTCGTCTGCTCGTTGGCTGGAGCTCGGCTCGAATCCAGCTGTTAGAACCGCGAGCCATGAAGTGCTATCGCTGCCTGGAGTTAGGCCATACAGCGCGGCGGTGCCAATCAGAAGTAGACAGGGGCCAGCTGTGCTACCGGTGCGGTCAGGCGGGTCATAAGGCCTCAGATTGTTCCGCGAAGCCCCACTGTGTTGTATGCTCAGCGGCGGGTAGAAACCCGAACCACACAGCGGGCGGCAAAGGTTGTGTCCCTCCGAAGAAGGGGCGCAAAAGAGGAGGGAAGCCTCAAGCGACGGGCCGGCCACAGGCCAGACAGGAGGAATTGATGGAGACCAATAATGGCTAGACAACCATCACAATTTCTCCAGACGAACTTAAACCACTGCGCTGGTGCCCAGGACTTGCTCCTCCAGGTTCTAGTACAGTGGCAGGTGGACGTCGCTATTGTGGCCGAGCCCTACTACGTCCCCGCCCGCAACAATTGGGTAGGAGACCTGTCGGGTTCCGTCGCTATTTGCGCTTCAGACGGAGGCTCACCGCTTATTCCGCGAGACAGGGGCCAAGGGTTTGTGGCGGTGGATTGGGGAGAGTACACGATCTTCGGCGTGTACTTCTCTCCCAATAAAACCCTCGCTGAATTCCAGAACTTCCTGGGCGAGTTGCAGGCGGCAGCCTTGAGAACGGCTCCTAGGCTGGTTCTTGTCGCCGGCGATTTTAACGCCAAGCACTCCGCCTGGGGGTCACGCGTTACTAACAGCCGTGGCGATGTCGTGTTGGAGTGGGCCCTCATGTCTGGTCTCTCGCTTTTAAACCGCGGAGATGCACCTACCTGCGTTCGGCATCAGGGGAGCTCGATCGTCGATCTTTCCTTTGCCAGTCCCGCGGTTGGAGGACTAGTCCATGACTGGAGGGTGGTTGGTGATGTCGAGACGCTGTCGGACCATCAGTACATCCGATTCAGTGTCTCCCCTTCTGGTGTAGCACAGACTGCCTCGCGACCGTCAGCGAGAGTGTCCCAGTTTCCGCGCTGGGCTCTCACAAAGATGGATAGCGAGGCGCTCGACGAAGCGGCGCTGATAGAGGCCTGGACACCAAAGCCTACGGCCCCCTTCGCCGTCAATGAGGAGGCGCTCTGGTTTCGTGAGGCCCTCACCAGAGTTTGCGACGCCGCGATGCCCCGGGCGAAGGGCCGCCCAGAGAAAAAGCAGGTGTATTGGTGGACGGATGAGATCGCGGAGCTCCGACACCAATGCATCAGAGCACGCCGGCTGTACCAGAGGCAGCGAGCACACAGAGTCAGGGATGAATCTCTGGAGAGAAGACTTGAGGCAGAATACAGAGCCGCCAAGAGCGCTTTACGCGTAGCCATTAGGGTGGCCAAAGACACTGCTCGAGAGGAGATGTTAGAAGATCTAAATCGGGACCCGTGGGGTCGCCCGTACCGATCTGTGCGGAATAAGTTCGGCCGCGGCCCTCCAGCACTAGAGTCACTGCCCCCGGAGCAGCTACCGGACATCCTGTCAGCACTCTTTCCAGCTGCGGCTAGCTCGGAGCCGCTAGAAGATGTAAGGCCGGCCACAAATGAAGAAGTGCCACCCGTCACTGAGAGCGAGATGGACGCCGCCATCCTCAAACTGAAAGAGCGTAAGACCGCCCCGGGTCCGGACGGGATTCCCGGCGCAGTTTGGGTGAGGTCCATGGGCCCGCTCAAAGAGAGGATGAGGAAGCTCTTTAGTACGTGTATGGAGCAGGCGGAGTTCCCTCAATGCTGGAAGGAGGGTAAGCTGGTTTTATTGAGGAAAGAAGGCCGCCCTGTCGACTCCCCTTCGGCCTACAGGCCTATCGTTCTCTTGGACGAAGCCGGAAAACTGCTTGAGAGAGTGATTGCGACTAGAGTCATTAAGCACTTGGAGGGAGAGGGGCCAAACCTCTCTGATGCACAGTATGGCTTCCGATCCCAACGCTCGACAATAGACGCAATCCTCCAGGTCAAGAAGTACGCGGAGGAGCAAATGGCAAATGGCGGAGTGGTGTTGGCAGTGTCCTTTGACATCGCCAATGCTTTTAACACACTGCCCTTCCAATCAATCGAAGAGGGCCTCCGCTATCACAATGTGCCATGGTACATCCGGAAGATCATCAGAGGGTACCTTAGAGGTCGTGTGATAGTGTGTGTAGGTAGAGACGGCGTCGTAATCCGGATCGTGACGGAGTGCGGTGTTCCACAGGGGTCCGTTCTTGGCCCTCTCCTGTGGAACATCGGGTTTGATCGCCTTCTGCGTGCGGCACTTCTCCGAGGGCTCAGGCTCGTCTGCTACGCCGACGACACTTTCATGCTGGCTCAAGGAGAGACGTATGAAGAAGCCATACGTCTGGCTAGAGTCGGAGCGGCACTGGTGGTGGCGCGCATAGAAGCGTTAGGGGTCCGAGTTGCGCTGCACAAAACGGAGGCCATCTTCTTTCATGGCCCTAGGAGGCGCCCTCCTGCCAACTTGTTCCTTCCTATTGGAGATGTACAGGTCCCTATTGGCGCGGAGTTGAAGTACCTGGGTCTGGTGTTGGACTCTAGGTGGTCCTTCACCGCTCACTTCCGCCGATTGGTGCCCCGATTGAAGAAGACGGCCGCGGCCCTTGGACGCCTCCTGCCCAACTTAAGGGGTCCTGGGTCAACTTGTCGGCGGCTCTATACGGGGGTCCTTCAGTCCATGGCCCTGTATGGAGCTCCCGTCTGGGCGGACCACCTTAACACCCAGAGTAGGGCGTTACTGAGAAGTCCTCAGCGACTGATGGCGCTGCGGATCATACGTGGATATCGCACAATATCCTACGAAGCAGCGGTAATCCTCGCCAGAACCCCGCCTTGGGACCTGGAGGCGCGCGTTCTGAGTGAAATCTATTATCGCACGGCGGAGGTCAAGGAGAGGGGGGACCGAGTATCCCCTGAACTGACCGCTCGGTGGAGGCGTCAGGCGCGCATAATTATAATGCGTGCCTGGGAGGACCGGATGGCAACACCAACGGCTGGACGCGCAGTGGTGGCAGCGTTTCGCCCGCACCTGCGGACGTGGGTAACGCACTGCAAAGGCGTCCTCACCTTCCGTATGGTGCAGATGTTGACCGGGCACGGGTGCTTTGGCCATTACCTGCACTGTATGGCTAGGAGAGAACCGACGACGCATTGCCACCACTGCGATCACGGAGATGACACAGCGCAGCACACGCTCGAGGACTGCCCAGCATGGGCAGAACAACGAGCGGTGCTCCGCGCTACCACCGGAATTGACCTAAGCCTCCCGGCCATAGTGACGGCTATGGTTCGGTCGAGCGAAGGATTTGACGCAATAGCCAACTTCTGCGAGGCCGTCATCTCGCAGAAAGAGGCTGCCGAACGAGAAAGAGAAGCGGACGTGGCCGCGGATCCCGTTCGAAGACGGCGCGGAGGGCGCAGACGCGCCATTCATGAGCGCCAGCTCCCGCCGTAATCAGGGCTAGGGCAGCGGATAGAGGAATCCGTTGCCCATTGCACGAGCTCTGCCCGACAGAAGAGCGCCCGGTGCCTCGGGCTGCTCCCGGGAGGCTCAGCAGAGCTTAATAGCTTGCTGCGGAGGAGTCTGCTTAAGTAGACGCCGCTAACTGGGCTGCCGCAGATATCGCCCTCGTAGGCGGGTCCGGTGGCCCAGCAGCGTAGCGGAGTAAGGAGGCACCGGTGGGTTTTAGTGGGTAACCCCGGGTGCTCCTCCTTACCGCAGCACCTGGGGAGTCCCACATACCCCGGCGACCATTCCCCCGGGCCGCTGGGGATGCGTAACGCATTTCCCATCGTTTAAAAAAAAAAAAAAAAAAAAAAAAAAAGGGCAAAAAGTATCGTTTGTCCTTTCCCGGGACTCAAAGTAACTCCATGCCAAATTTCATCAAAATCGGTTCAGCGGTTTGGGTGTGAAGAGGTAACAGATAGACAGACAGACAGACACACTTTCATATGTATAATTATTTATTAGTATGGAAGTATGGATAATGATTTCTTTATGAACAAAAATCCACACTAATATTAATAAATGTGAAAGTGTCTGTCTTACTCCCAAAGCGCAGAACCGATTTGATTAAAATTTGGTATCGAGATACTTTGAATTTCGGGAAAGGACATAGAATACTTCCGAATACGTCGCGCCCCACGTCGCAGACAATACGTGTTTAGTGTTTTAGTGTTAGTGTTAGTTTTTAGTATAATTGTATGTGTGTTAGTCTATCAGGTATTTATAATAATATGGGCCAAGATGCCTGAGTTAAATAAATAAATAAAATAAAAAAAATAAAAACAGAAAAGTGGTGCAACGGAGTGATGGGCGTCATCTAGTAGAAAATAAGCAATTTAACTTAGCTGACGTGAGATACAATGATAATGATAATTTTATCATGAACAAAAATACTAGAATAAATTATAACAATACCTTTAGAATATAAAAACGATGGACTATCAGGTAAAAACAATACAGTAGGTATCACAGTTGCAGCTATTAAACAAGTAAATATTATATTGAAAGACTTATATGAGACGAATGGTCCTATAGACAAGGTAACTAGTTCTCCTAAACTTGCGAATACTTGGAGAAGGGTTCCTAAAACTCCGCGGTGTTCTTTCTGTAAAAATAACAACGATTATATAGACAAGCAGATTTTGTATAATTAATGTAATACTAGTATTATAATTGCGAAAGTGTGTTTGTCTGTCTGTTTGTTATATCTGCACGCATAAGGTGCTGAACCTATTTTGCTGAAATTTTGTTTAGAGATACTTTTAGTCCCGGGAAAGGACAATAGGATACTTTTTATCCTGGAACGGACTGGACTGGAGTTGCGGGCATCATCTAGTAGAACATAGCAACTTCTGTAGTGTTGCTAGTGTACATTTCAGCAATTTTATACCATTAAACAACCTTTCTACACTTATCCTGGTTATAAAGCATTATGTACTTACACTTGCCAACTCTGATGCATATACCGGCACAATGACCAACACATAACAATCAATACTATTCATGACCAATCTACCAAGGATCAGCATCCATAATTCACTGGCGAAGGTGTAGAGAAGCCCTATCAGTATCTTCGGGACGAACATCATCAACAAGCAATACCTTCTGCCGATTATATCCAAGAGTCTCGCAAAGAGGATGATGGCTGAAAAATACAAAAAAAAGATAATTAAGAAATTAAAAAAAAACTACAAAAAATTTGAACTAGATAAACCCTAAATCTTGCAGGCTGCAGCAGTAAGCTGATGAAATGTTGGTAAAATACTCTCGATCTTATCAGCTTTTAAAAAAGAAAGATACATAGAATACGTGCCCACCCATTTAAATTATATAATGCCACGGACAAACACGGGGTGAGTGTGTTTTGTTTTCAATAATTATTATTTATTAAAAAGGAGGTTAACTATTTTATTAGTATTATTAAAAGGATATAGATTAGAATAAAATTTACAGTTAATTAGCAAATATCGTTCTTGAAAGATTGGAAAAACTTTTACCTTCTTTTACATATTATAGACACAATATAACAATTTTCAGTCCCTTGGTAGTAAAAACTAAAAATAAATATTTACCATGTGACTGATAGTGTGTCAAGCGGTTTTTTATCTGACGAAGACATCATGGATTAGCATGATGCAAATATTATTTACACTAATATTATAAATGCGAAACTGTCCGTCTGTCTGTCTGTTATCTCTTCACTCTCAAACCGCTGAACTGAATTTGCTGAAATTTGAGATACTTTTAGGATACTTTTTATCCCAGAAAAATGTAAAATTCCCCCTTGACAAGCGATTTTGGCGCACCAGGGTTGCGGGCGTCATCTAGTTCGCAATAGTTTTTCAAAAATACTTACTGAAGGTAGCACAGAGGAATCCAACGGACACTATCCATGATCCCTCCTCAGCTGTGATGGGTCTGGACAAAGGGGTTTGTTCTGGATCGTTGAGTTTGACGAGAATAGGCGATGGCCACGCCAAACTTATCCCTGTTGTGAATATGCTGAGGTTCACTGAAATTATATTATAATTTATATTATGGAAAATGAAAATGAATGGAAAAATTTGGGGCAGACAATGAAACAATAATATAAGCTCATAAAAAATGGAATTATGAATCAACTTTTAATTCACATCTTTAAACCAGATTCTTTTAACTTCTACCTCTTGCACACTTAAATTGTAATTAAACAGCAATCGTCAAAAAGTAGATGAATTTTAAAAAACAAGCACGTTTGAATCGTAACTAATGGTTAAAATTTAAGGCTGATAAGTAAAATAACATACCACATACCAATTACAACTACAGCATACTGCCGAAGAAGTGGCGATGATAGTGAAATTTTCATTTTTCTAAAATATACTGGAGCTTAACAATCTGCAACAGATACTTTAATTTCAGTAACTGTAAATAATATAAATCTTTTTGTGTATGAATACGTCATATAGGCGTAAAAGAAATTTAAACATTAGAACGTGTTTTTATTAGAAACCATAAACTGATAATGAACGACAGTAAAAATTCAAGTAAACTTCTTTCTGATCTTAACTAAATCATAGCTAAGCTAGTCATAATATACGCACAGATCAAAATTAAATACTTACTTGCAAAGTTATAAGAACGAGTAAAAAGGCTTATGAAATCAATAATAATAGAGGATGTAGACATACAATAACATATTATCTTATTAAAACAATATTTATAGAAGAGATAAAGAGAATACAAATTGGCAAACTTACCCTCAATTTAACTATTCATGTTCAAAAGTTTAGCACGGACATTGCTACTGCATTCAAATTAAGACGCAAAATAAATTATTTATTCACACCTGATTGCACTATCATTATTTTATGCAAAATTCAAGTTATCGACATAATTTCACTTGTCTGACGGTTTTAGTATTTAAATAATTCACAATAAAGTTTTTCCTGTGTGCACATCACAACACTTTATTACTATTTATCTAACCTATAAACAAAAGATATAATATCGATATTTTTTATCTAGAGGTAAAGGTATGACTATACAATACAGACTACACGCTATGAATGGTGGCAAAGTAATATCAATTTTATTCATTAGTAGTATCACTAAAACTGAATCTCACAAAATTATCTTTGGCTAGCTGCGTCCCGATATGTAACCCACGGTTTATCAGGGAAAATAAATTGTGAATAATTGATTGGACATTTAATAAAAATAATTGGAAAATAAATTTAATGTGGGATATTAATCCCACAGTAAAAAGTAGCCCTGTTAATCCAGGGTATCAACTAACACCATACCAATTTTAATTAAAACCGCAACAGTCGTTTAGAAAAAGTAACAAACGTACAAACTGACAAACTTTCATCTTTATAACGTTAGTGTGAAGTATTAAATATTTATTAGTGTGATTATAATATTATCGTGAAGTAATCCATTATATTAGAGCAATCAGAGATAAAACTATTAACAGTCCACTTAACAAAGCAGGTATAGAGTACGTGAGCTGAACCTAAGCAATAACCGAAAAAGCTAACCTAACCTAACCTTTTTCTTTTTTTGATGCGCAGGCACAGAATACGTATTACTTTAAGCGCAGGGGAAACCCTTTATGGGTACCCCCAGCCCCCAGGTTGGGGGTGTGGGTGTGCCTTAGAAGTTGAAGCACTCTGGGAGAACCTAATCTATCCAAGCCACCCAAGCTAACCTAACCAATTTCTTCAGAAATGGGTTCAGCATGCCCAGAAAATATATACACAG